>NC_138900.1:29021570-29703297 GCF_965194825.1 Balaenoptera physalus
AATGCTGCATAATCCCTGTCATCACAATTCTCCTTGACTGCTGTCATCACGATAATCCAGGACAATTTTCATAACAATGGTTCATTCCCCCAGTCATCTCAGTGCTCCATGATACCTTTCATCACAATTCCTAGATGATCAATGTCATCACAAGGCCCCATGACACCTGTCATCACAATTTGCTATGACCCTTGTCATCACAATACTCGATGAACCGTGTCATCACAGTGTTCCAGGGCACATGTCATCACAATGATCCATGACGACTTTCATCACAATGCTCCAATACACCTGTCATCACAATGCTCCATGGCCCCTGTTATCATATTGCTCCATGATCACTTTCATCACAATGATCCATGACCAATGTCATCACCATTCCTAATGACGCCTGTCATCTCAATGCTCCATGGCACCTTCATCACAATGCTCCATGAACCGATTCATCACAATGTTCCCTGTCCTTTTCATCACAATGTTCCATGGGCCCTGTCATCACAATGCTCCATGCGCTTGTCATCAAAATGCTCCAGAACTCTTGTCATCATAATGCTCCATGCCAATGTCATCAAAATGCCCCATGACACTTGTCATCACAATGCTCCACGTCATTTGTCATCACAATGCTCCATGACCCTTGTCATAACAATGGTCCATGGCCTTGTCATCACAATGTTCCATGGCCTCTGACATCACTATGCTCTATGGTTTTTCTCATCACAATGCTCCAAGAGCCCTGTCATCACAATGCTCCATGCCGTTGACATCACAATGCTCCATGGCCCTTGTAATTAGAATGCTCCATGCCCTTGTCATCACAATGCTCCAGAACACTTGTGATCATAATACGCCTTTCCTGTGTCATCCCATTGCTCAATGACCCTTGTCATCAAAATATTCCTTGTCCTTTGTCATCACAGTGCTCCATGATACCTTTAATCAAAATTCTACATGACAACTGTCATCACAATGCAAGATGACCAATGTCATCACAAGGCCCCATGACACGTGTCATCACAATTCGCCTTGGCCCTTGACATCTCAATGCTGTGTGAACCGTGTCATCACTAGGTTCCAGGACACTTGTCATCACAATGCTCCATGAACTCTGTTATCTCAATGTTCCATGGCCTTTGTATTCACAATGCTCCATTGTCCTGATAATCGCATTGCTCCATGAACACTTTCATCACAATGCTCCTTGACCACTGTCACCCTAATTCCCCATGACGTCTCGCCTCACTGTCTTCCAAGGCCACTCTCATCAAAATGCTCCATGATCTGTGTCAGCACAATATTGCATGACACTTGTCATCACAATGCTCCATGATGCCTGTCATCACAATGCTCCATGAATTTGTTATCACAATGCTCCAGGACCAGTTTTATCACAATACTCCATCCCCCTTTTCATCACAGTGCACAATGAAACCTTTCATTACAATGCTCCATGACACTTGTCATCACAATGCTCAACGGCCTTTATCGTCACAATGCTCCCAGGCACTTTTCATCACGATGTTCCATGAAAACTTACATCACTTTGCTCCACGACCATTGTCATCACAATAGTCCATACCCTTGTCAACACAATGCTGCATAATCCCTGTCATCACAATTCTCCTTGACTGCTGTCATCACGATAATCCAGGACAATTTTCAGAACAATGGTTCATTCCCCCAGTCATCTCAGTGCTCCATGATACCTTTCATCACAATTCCTAGATGATCAATGTCATCACAAGGCCCCATGACACCTGTCATCACAATTTGCTATGACCCTTGTCATCACAATACTCGATGAACCGTGTCATCACAGTGTTCCAGGGCACATGTCATCACAATGATCCATGACGACTTTCATCACAATGCTCCAATACACCTGTCATCACAATGCTCCATGGCAACTGTTATCATATTGCTCCATGATCACTTTCATCACAATGATCCATGACCAATGTCATCACCATTCTTAATGACGCCTGTCATCTCAATGCTCCATGGCACCTTCATCACAATGCTCCATGAACCGATTCATCACAATGTTCCCTGTCCTTTTCATCACAATGTTCCATGGGCCCTGTCATCACAATGCTCCATGCGCTTGTCATCAAAATGCTCCAGAACTCTTGTCATCATAATGCTCCATGCCAATGTCATCAAAATGCCCCATGACACTTGTCATCACAATGCTCCACGTCATTTGTCATCACAATGCTCCATGACCCTTGTCATAACAATGGTCCATGGCCTTGTCATCACAATGTTCCATGGCCTCTGACATCACTATGCTCTATGGTTTTTCTCATCACAATGCTCTTTGACCCCTGTCATCACAATGCTTGATGACCATTGTCATCACAATGCTCCAAGAACCCTGTCATCACAATGCTCCATGCCGTTGACATCACAATGCTCCATGGCCCTTGTAATTAGAATGCTCCATGCCCTTGTCATCACAATGCTCCAGAACACTTGTGATCATAATACGCCTTTCCTGTGTCATCCCATTGCTCAATGACCCTTGTCGTCAAAATATTCCTTGTCCTTTGTCATCACAGTGCTCCATGATACCTTTAATCAAAATTCTACATGACAACTGTCATCACAATGCAAGATGACCAATGTCATCACAAGGCCCCATGACACGTGTCATCACAATTCGCCTTGGCCCTGGACATCTCAATGCTGTATGAACCGTGTCATCACTAGGTTCCAGGACACTTGTCATCACAATGCTCCATGAACTCTGTTATCTCAATGTTCCATGGACTTTGTATTCACAATGCTCCATTGTCCTGATAATCGCATTGCTCCATGAACACTTTCATCACAATGCTCCTTGACCACTGTCACCCTAATTCCCCATGACGTCTCGCCTCACTGTCTTCCAAGGCCACTCTCATCAAAATGCTCCATGATCTCTGTCAGCACAATATTGCATGACACTTGTCATCACAATGCTCCATGATGCCTGTCATCACAATGCTCCATGAATTTGTTATCACAATGCTCCAGGACCAGTTTCATCACAATACTCCATCCCCCTTTTCATCACAGTGCACAATGAAACCTTTCATTACAATGCTCCATGACACTTGTCATCACAATGCTCAACGGCCTTTATCGTCACAATGCTCCCAGGCACTTTTCATCACGATGTTCCATGAAAACTTACATCACTTTGCTCCACGACCATTGTCATCACAATAGTCCATACCCTTGTCAACACAATGCTGCATAATCCCTGTCATCACAATTCTCCTTGACTGCTGTCATCACGATAATCCAGGACAATTTTCATAACAATGGTTCATTCCCCCAGTCATCTCAGTGCTCCATGATACCTTTCATCACAATTCCTAGATGATCAATGTCATCACAAGGCCCCATGACACCTGTCATCACAATTTGCTATGACCCTTGTCATCACAATACTCGATGAACCGTGTCATCACAGTGTTCCAGGGCACATGTCATCACAATGATCCATGACGACTTTCATCACAATGCTCCAATACACCTGTCATCACAATGCTCCATGGCCCCTGTTATCATATTGCTCCATGATCACTTTCATCACAATGATCCATGACCAATGTCATCACCATTCCTAATGACGCCTGTCATCTCAATGCTCCATGGCACCTTCATCACAATGCTCCATGAACCCATTCATCACAATGTTCCATGGGCCCTGTCATCACAATGCTCCATGCGCTTGTCATCAAAATGCTCCAGAACTCTTGTCATCATAATGCTCCATGCCAATGTCATCAAAATGCCCCATGACACTTGTCATCACAATGCTCCACGTCATTTGTCATCACAATGCTCCATGACCCTTGTCATAACAATGGTCCATGGCCTTGTCATCACAATGTTCCATGGCCTCTGACATCACTATGCTCTATGGTTTTTCTCATCACAATGCTCTTTGACCCCTGTCATCACAATGCTTGATGACCATTGTCATCACAATGCTCCAAGAACCCTGTCATCACAATGCTCCATGCCGTTGACATCACAATGCTCCATGGCCCTTGTAATTAGAATGCTCCATGCCCTTGTCATCACAATGCTCCAGAACACTTGTGATCATAATACGCCTTTCCTGTGTCATCCCATTGCTCAATGACCCTTGTCATCAAAATATTCCTTGTCCTTTGTCATCACAGTGCTCCATGATACCTTTAATCAAAATTCTACATGACAACTGTCATCACAATGCAAGATGACCAATGTCATCACAAGGCCCCATGACACGTGTCATCACAATTCGCCTTGGCCCTGGACATCTCAATGCTGTGTGAACCGTGTCATCACTAGGTTCCAGGACACTTGTCATCACAATGCTCCATGAACTCTGTTATCTCAATGTTCCATGGCCTTTGTATACACAATGCTCCATTGTCCTGATAATCGCATTGCTCCATGAACACTTTCATCACAATGCTCCTTGACCACTGTCACCCTAATTCCCCATGACGTCTCGCCTCACTGTCTTCCAAGGCCACTCTCATCAAAATGCTCCATGATCTGTGTCAGCACAATATTGCATGACACTTGTCATCACAATGCTCCATGATGCCTGTCATCACAATGCTCCATGAATTTGTTATCACAATGCTCCAGGACCAGTTTCATCACAATACTCCATCCCCCTTTTCATCACAGTGCACAATGAAACCTTTCATTACAATGCTCCATGACACTTGTCATCACAATGCTCAACGGCCTTTATCGTCACAATGCTCCCAGGCACTTTTCATCACGATGTTCCATGAAAACTTACATCACTTTGCTCCACGACCATTGTCATCACAATAGTCCATACCCTTGTCAACACAATGCTGCATAATCCCTGTCATCACAATTCTCCTTGACTGCTGTCATCACGATAATCCAGGACAATTTTCATAACAATGGTTCATTCCCCCAGTCATCTCAGTGCTCCATGATACCTTTCATCACAATTCCTAGATGATCAATGTCATCACAAGGCCCCATGACACCTGTCATCACAATTTGCTATGACCCTTGTCATCACAATACTCGATGAACCGTGTCATCACAGTGTTCCAGGGCACATGTCATCACAATGATCCATGACGACTTTCATCACAATGCTCCAATACACCTGTCATCACAATGCTCCATGGCCCCTGTTATCATATTGCTCCATGATCACTTTCATCACAATGATCCATGACCAATGTCATCACCATTCCTAATGACGCCTGTCATCTCAATGCTCCATGGCACCTTCATCACAATGCTCCATGAACCCATTCATCACAATGTTCCCTGTCCTTTTCATCACAATGTTCCATGGGCCCTGTCATCACAATGCTCCATGCGCTTGTCATCAAAATGCTCCAGAACTCTTGTCATCATAATGCTCCATGCCAGTGTCATCAAAATGCCCCATGACACTTGTCATCACAATGCTCCACGTCATTTGTCATCACAATGCTCCATGACCCTTGTCATAACAATGGTCCATGGCCTTGTCATCACAATGTTCCATGGCCTCTGACATCACTATGCTCTATGGTTTTTCTCATCACAATGCTCCAAGAGCCCTGTCATCACAATGCTTGATGACCATTGTCATCACAATGCTCCAAGAACCCTGTCATCACAATGCTCCATGCCATTGACATCACAATGCTCCATGGCCCTTGTAATTAGAATGCTCCATGCCCTTGTCATCACAATGCTCCAGAACACTTGTGATCATAATACGCCTTTCCTGTGTCATCCCATTGCTCAATGACCCTTGTCATCAAAATATTCCTTGTCCTTTGTCATCACAGTGCTCCATGATACCTTTAATCAAAATTCTACATGACAACTGTCATCACAATGCAAGATGACCAATGTCATCACAAGGCCCCATGACACGTGTCATCACAATTCGCCTTGGCCCTGGACATCTCAATGCTGTGTGAACCGTGTCATCACTAGGTTCCAGGACACTTGTCATCACAATGCTCCATGAACTCTGTTATCTCAATGTTCCATGGCCTTTGTATACACAATGCTCCATTGTCCTGATAATCGCATTGCTCCATGAACACTTTCATCACAATGCTCCTTGACCACTGTCACCCTAATTCCCCATGACGTCTCGCCTCACTGTCTTCCAAGGCCACTCTCATCAAAATGCTCCATGATCTGTGTCAGCACAATATTGCATGACACTTGTCATCACAATGCTCCATGATGCCTGTCATCACAATGCTCCATGAATTTGTTATCACAATGCTCCAGGACCAGTTTCATCACAATACTCCATCCCCCTTTTCATCACAGTGCACAATGAAACCTTTCATTACAATGCTCCATGACACTTGTCATCACAATGCTCAACGGCCTTTATCGTCACAATGCTCCCAGGCACTTTTCATCACGATGTTCCATGAAAACGTACATCACTTTGCTCCACGACCATTGTCATCACAATAGTCCATACCCTTGTCAACACAATGCTGCATAATCCCTGTCATCACAATTCTCCTTGACTGCTGTCATCACGATAATCCAGGACAATTTTCATAACAATGGTTCATTCCCCCAGTCATCTCAGTGCTCCATGATACCTTTCATCACAATTCCTAGATGATCAATGTCATCACAAGGCCCCATGACACCTGTCATCACAATTTGCTATGACCCTTGTCATCACAATACTCGATGAACCGTGTCATCACAGTGTTCCAGGGCACATGTCATCACAATGATCCATGACGACTTTCATCACAATGCTCCAATACACCTGTCATCACAATGCTCCATGGCCCCTGTTATCATATTGCTCCATGATCACTTTCATCACAATGATCCATGACCAATGTCATCACCATTCCTAATGACGCCTGTCATCTCAATGCTCCATGGCACCTTCATCACAATGCTCCATGAACCCATTCATCACAATGTTCCCTGTCCTTTTCATCACAATGTTCCATGGGCCCTGTCATCACAATGCTCCATGCGCTTGTCATCAAAATGCTCCAGAACTCTTGTCATCATAATGCTCCATGCCAATGTCATCAAAATGCCCCATGACACTTGTCATCACAATGCTCCACGTCATTTGTCATCACAATGCTCCATGACCCTTGTCATAACAATGGTCCATGGCCTTGTCATCACAATGTTCCATGGCCTCTGACATCACTATGCTCTATGGTTTTTCTCATCACAATGCTCCAAGAGCCCTGTCATCACAATGCTTGATGACCATTGTCATCACAATGCTCCAAGAACCCTGTCATCACAATGCTCCATGCCGTTGACATCACAATGCTCCATGGCCCTTGTAATTAGAATGCTCCATGCCCTTGTCATCACAATGCTCCAGAACACTTGTGATCATAATACGCCTTTCCTGTGTCATCCCATTGCTCAATGACCCTTGTCATCAAAATATTCCTTGTCCTTTGTCATCACAGTGCTCCATGATACCTTTAATCAAAATTCTACATGACAACTGTCATCACAATGCAAGATGACCAATGTCATCACAAGGCCCCATGACACGTGTCATCACAATTCGCCTTGGCCCTGGACATCTCAATGCTGTGTGAACCGTGTCATTACTAGGTTCCAGGACACTTGTCATCACAATGCTCCATGAACTCTGTTATCTCAATGTTCCATGGCCTTTGTATACACAATGCTCCATTGTCCTGATAATCGCATTGCTCCATGAACACTTTCATCACAATGCTCCTTGACCACTGTCACCCTAATTCCCCATGACGTCTCGCCTCACTGTCTTCCAAGGCCACTCTCATCAAAATGCTCCATGATCTGTGTCAGCACAATATTGCATGACACTTGTCATCACAATGCTCCATGATGCCTGTCATCACAATGCTCCATGAATTTGTTATCACAATGCTCCAGGACCAGTTTCATCACAATACTCCATCCCCCTTTTCATCACAGTGCACAATGAAACCTTTCATTACAATGCTCCATGACACTTGTCATCACAATGCTCAACGGCCTTTATCGTCACAATGCTCCCAGGCACTTTTCATCACGATGTTCCATGAAAACGTACATCACTTTGCTCCACGACCATTGTCATCACAATAGTCCATACCCTTGTCAACACAATGCTGCATAATCCCTGTCATCACAATTCTCCTTGACTGCTGTCATCACGATAATCCAGGACAATTTTCATAACAATGGTTCATTCCCCCAGTCATCTCAGTGCTCCATGATACCTTTCATCACAATTCCTAGATGATCAATGTCATCACAAGGCCCCATGACACCTGTCATCACAATTTGCTATGACCCTTGTCATCACAATACTCGATGAACCGTGTCATCACAGTGTTCCAGGGCACATGTCATCACAATGATCCATGACGACTTTCATCACAATGCTCCAATACACCTGTCATCACAATGCTCCATGGCCCCTGTTATCATATTGCTCCATGATCACTTTCATCACAATGATCCATGACCAATGTCATCACCATTCCTAATGACGCCTGTCATCTCAATGCTCCATGGCACCTTCATCACAATGCTCCATGAACCGATTCATCACAATGTTCCCTGTCCTTTTCATCACAATGTTCCATGGGCCCTGTCATCACAATGCTCCATGCGCTTGTCATCAAAATGCTCCAGAACTCTTGTCATCATAATGCTCCATGCCAATGTCATCAAAATGCCCCATGACACTTGTCATCACAATGCTCCACGTCATTTGTCATCACAATGCTCCATGACCCTTGTCATAACAATGGTCCATGGCCTTGTCATCACAATGTTCCATGGCCTCTGACATCACTATGCTCTATGGTTTTTCTCATCACAATGCTCCAAGAGCCCTGTCATCACAATGCTTGATGACCATTGTCATCACAATGCTCCAAGAACCCTGTCATCACAATGCTCCATGCCGTTGACATCACAATGCTCCATGGCCCTTGTAATTAGAATGCTCCATGCCCTTGTCATCACAATGCTCCAGAACACTTGTGATCATAATACGCCTTTCCTGTGTCATCCCATTGCTCAATGACCCTTGTCATCAAAATATTCCTTGTCCTTTGTCATCACAGTGCTCCATGATACCTTTAATCAAAATTCTACATGACAACTGTCATCACAATGCAAGATGACCAATGTCATCACAAGGCCCCATGACACGTGTCATCACAATTCGCCTTGGCCCTTGACATCTCAATGCTGTGTGAACCGTGTCATCACTAGGTTCCAGGACACTTGTCATCACAATGCTCCATGAACTCTGTTATCTCAATGTTCCATGGCCTTTGTATTCACAATGCTCCATTGTCCTGATAATCGCATTGCTCCATGAACACTTTCATCACAATGCTCCTTGACCACTGTCACCCTAATTCCCCATGACGTCTCGCCTCACTGTCTTCCAAGGCCACTCTCATCAAAATGCTCCATGATCTCTGTCAGCACAATATTGCATGACACTTGTCATCACAATGCTCCATGATGCCTGTCATCACAATGCTCCATGAATTTGTTATCACAATGCTCCAGGACCAGTTTTATCACAATACTCCATCCCCCTTTTCATCACAGTGCACAATGAAACCTTTCATTACAATGCTCCATGACACTTGTCATCACAATGCTCAACGGCCTTTATCGTCACAATGCTCCCAGGCACTTTTCATCACGATGTTCCATGAAAACTTACATCACTTTGCTCCACGACCATTGTCATCACAATAGTCCATACCCTTGTCAACACAATGCTGCATAATCCCTGTCATCACAATTCTCCTTGACTGCTGTCATCACGATAATCCAGGACAATTTTCATAACAATGGTTCATTCCCCCAGTCATCTCAGTGCTCCATGATGCCTTTCATCACAATTCCTAGATGATCAATGTCATCACAAGGCCCCATGACACCTGTCATCACAATTTGCTATGACCCTTGTCATCACAATACTCGATGAACCGTGTCATCACAGTGTTCCAGGGCACATGTCATCACAATGATCCATGACGACTTTCATCACAATGCTCCAATACACCTGTCATCACAATGCTCCATGGCCCCTGTTATCATATTGCTCCATGATCACTTTCATCACAATGATCCATGACCAATGTCATCACCATTCCTAATGACGCCTGTCATCTCAATGCTCCATGGCACCTTCATCACAATGCTCCATGAACCCATTCATCACAATGTTCCCTGTCCTTTTCATCACAATGTTCCATGGGCCCTGTCATCACAATGCTCCATGCGCTTGTCATCAAAATGCTCCAGAACTCTTGTCATCATAATGCTCCATGCCAATGTCATCAAAATGCCCCATGACACTTGTCATCACAATGCTCCACGTCATTTGTCATCACAATGCTCCATGACCCTTGTCATAACAATGGTCCATGGCCTTGTCATCACAATGTTCCATGGCCTCTGACATCACTATGCTCTATGGTTTTTCTCATCACAATGCTCTTTGACCCCTGTCATCACAATGCTTGATGACCATTGTCATCACAATGCTCCAAGAACCCTGTCATCACAATGCTCCATGCCGTTGACATCACAATGCTCCATGGCCCTTGTAATTAGAATGCTCCATGCCCTTGTCATCACAATGCTCCAGAACACTTGTGATCATAATACGCCTTTCCTGTGTCATCCCATTGCTCAATGACCCTTGTCATCAAAATATTCCTTGTCCTTTGTCATCACAGTGCTCCATGATACCTTTAATCAAAATTCTACATGACAACTGTCATCACAATGCAAGATGACCAATGTCATCACAAGGCCCCATGACACGTGTCATCACAATTCGCCTTGGCCCTGGACATCTCAATGCTGTGTGAACCGTGTCATCACTAGGTTCCAGGACACTTGTCATCACAATGCTCCATGAACTCTGTTATCTCAATGTTCCATGGCCTTTGTATACACAATGCTCCATTGTCCTGATAATCGCATTGCTCCATGAACACTTTCATCACAATGCTCCTTGACCACTGTCACCCTAATTCCCCATGACGTCTCGCCTCACTGTCTTCCAAGGCCACTCTCATCAAAATGCTCCATGATCTGTGTCAGCACAATATTGCATGACACTTGTCATCACAATGCTCCATGATGCCTGTCATCACAATGCTCCATGAATTTGTTATCACAATGCTCCAGGACCAGTTTCATCACAATACTCCATCCCCCTTTTCATCACAGTGCACAATGAAACCTTTCATTACAATGCTCCATGACACTTGTCATCACAATGCTCAACGGCCTTTATCGTCACAATGCTCCCAGGCACTTTTCATCACGATGTTCCATGAAAACGTACATCACTTTGCTCCACGACCATTGTCATCACAATAGTCCATACCCTTGTCAACACAATGCTGCATAATCCCTGTCATCACAATTCTCCTTGACTGCTGTCATCACGATAATCCAGGACAATTTTCATAACAATGGTTCATTCCCCCAGTCATCTCAGTGCTCCATGATACCTTTCATCACAATTCCTAGATGATCAATGTCATCACAAGGCCCCATGACACCTGTCATCACAATTTGCTATGACCCTTGTCATCACAATACTCGATGAACCATGTCATCACAGTATTCCAGGGCACATGTCATCACAATGATCCATGACGACTTTCATCACAATGCTCCAATAAACCTGTCATCACAATGCTCCATGGCCCCTGTTATCATATTGCTCCATGATCACTTTCATCACAATGATCCATGACCAATGTCATCACCATTCCTAATGACGCCTGTCATCTCAATGCTCCATGGCACCTTCATCACAATGCTCCATGAACCCATTCATCACAATGTTCCCTGTCCTTTTCATCACAATGTTCCATGGGCCCTGTCATCACAATGCTCCATGCGCTTGTCATCAAAATGCTCCAGAACTCTTGTCATCATAATGCTCCATGCCAATGTCATCAAAATGCCCCATGACACTTGTCATCACAATGCTCCACGTCATTTGTCATCACAATGCTCCATGACCCTTGTCATAACAATGGTCCATGGCCTTGTCATCACAATGTTCCATGGCCTCTGACATCACTATGCTCTATGGTTTTTCTCATCACAATGCTCCAAGAGCCCTGTCATCACAATGCTTGATGACCATTGTCATCACAATGCTCCAAGAACCCTGTCATCACAATGCTCCATGCCGTTGACATCACAATGCTCCATGGCCCTTGTAATTAGAATGCTCCATGCCCTTGTCATCACAATGCTCCAGAACACTTGTGATCATAATACGCCTTTCCTGTGTCATCCCATTGCTCAATGACCCTTGTCATCAAAATATTCCTTGTCCTTTGTCATCACAGTGCTCCATGATACCTTTAATCAAAATTCTACATGACAACTGTCATCACAATGCAAGATGACCAATGTCATCACAAGGCCCCATGACACGTGTCATCACAATTCGCCTTGGCCCTTGACATCTCAATGCTGTGTGAACCGTGTCATCACTAGGTTCCAGGACACTTGTCATCACAATGCTCCATGAACTCTGTTATCTCAATGTTCCATGGCCTTTGTATTCACAATGCTCCATTGTCCTGATAATCGCATTGCTCCATGAACACTTTCATCACAATGCTCCTTGACCACTGTCACCCTAATTCCCCATGACGTCTCGCCTCACTGTCTTCCAAGGCCACTCTCATCAAAATGCTCCATGATCTGTGTCAGCACAATATTGCATGACACTTGTCATCACAATGCTCCATGATGCCTGTCATCACAATGCTCCATGAATTTGTTATCACAATGCTCCAGGACCAGTTTCATCACAATACTCCATCCCCCTTTTCATCACAGTGCACAATGAAACCTTTCATTACAATGCTCCATGACACTTGTCATCACAATGCTCAACGGCCTTTATCGTCACAATGCTCCCAGGCACTTTTCATCACGATGTTCCATGAAAACTTACATCACTTTGCTCCACGACCATTGTCATCACAATAGTCCATACCCTTGTCAACACAATGCTGCATAATCCCTGTCATCACAATTCTCCTTGACTGCTGTCATCACGATAATCCAGGACAATTTTCATAACAATGGTTCATTCCCCCAGTCATCTCAGTGCTCCATGATACCTTTCATCACAATTCCTAGATGATCAATGTCATCACAAGGCCCCATGACACCTGTCATCACAATTTGCTATGACCCTTGTCATCACAATACTCGATGAACCGTGTCATCACAGTGTTCCAGGGCACATGTCATCACAATGATCCATGACGACTTTCATCACAATGCTCCAATACACCTGTCATCACAATGCTCCATGGCCCCTGTTATCATATTGCTCCATGATCACTTTCATCACAATGATCCATGACCAATGTCATCACCATTCCTAATGACGCCTGTCATCTCAATGCTCCATGGCACCTTCATCACAATGCTCCATGAACCGATTCATCACAATGTTCCCTGTCCTTTTCATCACAATGTTCCATGGGCCCTGTCATCACAATGCTCCATGCGCTTGTCATCAAAATGCTCCAGAACTCTTGTCATCATAATGCTCCATGCCAATGTCATCAAAATGCCCCATGACACTTGTCATCACAATGCTCCACGTCATTTGTCATCACAATGCTCCATGACCCTTGTCATAACAATGGTCCATGGCCTTGTCATCACAATGTTCCATGGCCTCTGACATCACTATGCTCTATGGTTTTTCTCATCACAATGCTCCAAGAGCCCTGTCATCACAATGCTCCATGCCGTTGACATCACAATGCTCCATGGCCCTTGTAATTAGAATGCTCCATGCCCTTGTCATCACAATGCTCCAGAACACTTGTGATCATAATTCGCCTTTCCTGTGTCATCCCATTGCTCAATGACCCTTGTCATCAAAATATTCCTTGTCCTTTGTCATCACAGTGCTCCATGATACCTTTAATCAAAATTCTACATGACAACTGTCATCACAATGCAAGATGACCAATGTCATCACAAGGCCCCATGACACGTGTCATCACAATTCGCCTTGGCCCTGGACATCTCAATGCTGTGTGAACCGTGTCATCACTAGGTTCCAGGACACTTGTCATCACAATGCTCCATGAACTCTGTTATCTCAATGTTCCATGGCCTTTGTATACACAATGCTCCATTGTCCTGATAATCGCATTGCTCCATGAACACTTTCATCACAATGCTCCTTGACCACTGTCACCCTAATTCCCCATGACGTCTCGCCTCACTGTCTTCCAAGGCCACTCTCATCAAAATGCTCCATGATCTGTGTCAGCACAATATTGCATGACACTTGTCATCACAATGCTCCATGATGCCTGTCATCACAATGCTCCATGAATTTGTTATCACAATGCTCCAGGACCAGTTTCATCACAATACTCCATCCCCCTTTTCATCACAGTGCACAATGAAACCTTTCATTACAATGCTCCATGACACTTGTCATCACAATGCTCAACGGCCTTTATCGTCACAATGCTCCCAGGCACTTTTCATCACGATGTTCCATGAAAACTTACATCACTTTGCTCCACGACCATTGTCATCACAATAGTCCATACCCTTGTCAACACAATGCTGCATAATCCCTGTCATCACAATTCTCCTTGACTGCTGTCATCACGATAATCCAGGACAATTTTCATAACAATGGTTCATTCCCCCAGTCATCTCAGTGCTCCATGATACCTTTCATCACAATTCCTAGATGATCAATGTCATCACAAGGCCCCATGACACCTGTCATCACAATTTGCTATGACCCTTGTCATCACAATACTCGATGAACCGTGTCATCACAGTGTTCCAGGGCACATGTCATCACAATGATCCATGACGACTTTCATCACAATGCTCCAATACACCTGTCATCACAATGCTCCATGGCCCCTGTTATCATATTGCTCCATGATCACTTTCATCACAATGATCCATGACCAATGTCATCACCATTCCTAATGACGCCTGTCATCTCAATGCTCCATGGCACCTTCATCACAATGCTCCATGAACCCATTCATCACAATGTTCCCTGTCCTTTTCATCACAATGTTCCATGGGCCCTGTCATCACAATGCTCCATGCGCTTGTCATCAAAATGCTCCAGAACTCTTGTCATCATAATGCTCCATGCCAGTGTCATCAAAATGCCCCATGACACTTGTCATCACAATGCTCCACGTCATTTGTCATCACAATGCTCCATGACCCTTGTCATAACAATGGTCCATGGCCTTGTCATCACAATGTTCCATGGCCTCTGACATCACTATGCTCTATGGTTTTTCTCATCACAATGCTCTTTGACCCCTGTCATCACAATGCTTGATGACCATTGTCATCACAATGCTCCAAGAACCCTGTCATCACAATGCTCCATGCCGTTGACATCACAATGCTCCATGGCCCTTGTAATTAGAATGCTCCATGCCCTTGTCATCACAATGCTCCAGAACACTTGTGATCATAATACGCCTTTCCTGTGTCATCCCATTGCTCAATGACCCTTGTCATCAAAATATTCCTTGTCCTTTGTCATCACAGTGCTCCATGATACCTTTAATCAAAATTCTACATGACAACTGTCATCACAATGCAAGATGACCAATGTCATCACAAGGCCCCATGACACGTGTCATCACAATTCGCCTTGGCCCTGGACATCTCAATGCTGTATGAACCGTGTCATCACTAGGTTCCAGGACACTTGTCATCACAATGCTCCATGAACTCTGTTATCTCAATGTTCCATGGCCTTTGTATTCACAATGCTCCATTGTCCTGATAATCGCATTGCTCCATGAACACTTTCATCACAATGCTCCTTGACCACTGTCACCCTAATTCCCCATGACGTCTCGCCTCACTGTCTTCCAAGGCCACTCTCATCAAAATGCTCCATGATCTGTGTCAGCACAATATTGCATGACACTTGTCATCACAATGCTCCATGATGCCTGTCATCACAATGCTCCATGAATTTGTTATCACAATGCTCCAGGACCAGTTTCATCACAATACTCCATCCCCCTTTTCATCACAGTGCACAATGAAACCTTTCATTACAATGCTCCATGACACTTGTCATCACAATGCTCAACGGCCTTTATCGTCACAATGCTCCCAGGCACTTTTCATCACGATGTTCCATGAAAACTTACATCACTTTGCTCCACGACCATTGTCATCACAATAGTCCATACCCTTGTCAACACAATGCTGCATAATCCCTGTCATCACAATTCTCCTTGACTGCTGTCATCACGATAATCCAGGACAATTTTCATAACAATGGTTCATTCCCCCAGTCATCTCAGTGCTCCATGATACCTTTCATCACAATTCCTAGATGATCAATGTCATCACAAGGCCCCATGACACCTGTCATCACAATTTGCTATGACCCTTGTCATCACAATACTCGATGAACCGTGTCATCACAGTGTTCCAGGGCACATGTCATCACAATGATCCATGACGACTTTCATCACAATGCTCCAATACACCTGTCATCACAATGCTCCATGGCCCCTGTTATCATATTGCTCCATGATCACTTTCATCACAATGATCCATGACCAATGTCATCACCATTCCTAATGACGCCTGTCATCTCAATGCTCCATGGCACCTTCATCACAATGCTCCATGAACCCATTCATCACAATGTTCCCTGTCCTTTTCATCACAATGTTCCATGGGCCCTGTCATCACAATGCTCCATGCGCTTGTCATCAAAATGCTCCAGAACTCTTGTCATCATAATGCTCCATGCCAGTGTCATCAAAATGCCCCATGACAATTGTCATCACAATGCTCCACGTCATTTGTCATCACAATGCTCCATGACCCTTGTCATAACAATGGTCCATGGCCTTGTCATCACAATGTTCCATGGCCTCTGACATCACTATGCTCTATGGTTTTTCTCATCACAATGCTCTTTGACCCCTGTCATCACAATGCTTGATGACCATTGTCATCACAATGCTCCAAGAACCCTGTCATCACAATGCTCCATGCCGTTGACATCACAATGCTCCATGGCCCTTGTAATTAGAATGCTCCATGCCCTTGTCATCACAATGCTCCAGAACACTTGTGATCATAATACGCCTTTCCTGTGTCATCCCATTGCTCAATGACCCTTGTCATCAAAATATTCCTTGTCCTTTGTCATCACAGTGCTCCATGATACCTTTAATCAAAATTCTACATGACAACTGTCATCACAATGCAAGATGACCAATGTCATCACAAGGCCCCATGACACGTGTCATCACAATTCGCCTTGGCCCTGGACATCTCAATGCTGTGTGAACCGTGTCATCACTAGGTTCCAGGACACTTGTCATCACAATGCTCCATGAACTCTGTTATCTCAATGTTCCATGGCCTTTGTATACACAATGCTCCATTGTCCTGATAATCGCATTGCTCCATGAACACTTTCATCACAATGCTCCTTGACCACTGTCACCCTAATTCCCCATGACGTCTCGCCTCACTGTCTTCCAAGGCCACTCTCATCAAAATGCTCCATGATCTGTGTCAGCACAATATTGCATGACACTTGTCATCACAATGCTCCATGATGCCTGTCATCACAATGCTCCATGAATTTGTTATCACAATGCTCCAGGACCAGTTTCATCACAATACTCCATCCCCCTTTTCATCACAGTGCACAATGAAACCTTTCATTACAATGCTCCATGACACTTGTCATCACAATGCTCAACGGCCTTTATCGTCACAATGCTCCCAGGCACTTTTCATCACGATGTTCCATGAAAACGTACATCACTTTGCTCCACGACCATTGTCATCACAATAGTCCATACCCTTGTCAACACAATGCTGCATAATCCCTGTCATCACAATTCTCCTTGACTGCTGTCATCACGATAATCCAGGACAATTTTCATAACAATGGTTCATTCCCCCAGTCATCTCAGTGCTCCATGATACCTTTCATCACAATTCCTAGATGATCAATGTCATCACAAGGCCCCATGACACCTGTCATCACAATTTGCTATGACCCTTGTCATCACAATACTCGATGAACCGTGTCATCACAGTGTTCCAGGGCACATGTCATCACAATGATCCATGACGACTTTCATCACAATGCTCCAATACACCTGTCATCACAATGCTCCATGGCCCCTGTTATCATATTGCTCCATGATCACTTTCATCACAATGATCCATGACCAATGTCATCACCATTCCTAATGACGCCTGTCATCTCAATGCTCCATGGCACCTTCATCACAATGCTCCATGAACCCATTCATCACAATGTTCCCTGTCCTTTTCATCACAATGTTCCATGGGCCCTGTCATCACAATGCTCCATGCGCTTGTCATCAAAATGCTCCAGAACTCTTGTCATCATAATGCTCCATGCCAATGTCATCAAAATGCCCCATGACACTTGTCATCACAATGCTCCACGTCATTTGTCATCACAATGCTCCATGACCCTTGTCATAACAATGGTCCATGGCCTTGTCATCACAATGTTCCATGGCCTCTGACATCACTATGCTCTATGGTTTTTCTCATCACAATGCTCCAAGAGCCCTGTCATCACAATGCTTGATGACCATTGTCATCACAATGCTCCAAGAACCCTGTCATCACAATGCTCCATGCCGTTGACATCACAATGCTCCATGGCCCTTGTAATTAGAATGCTCCATGCCCTTGTCATCACAATGCTCCAGAACACTTGTGATCATAATACGCCTTTCCTGTGTCATCCCATTGCTCAATGACCCTTGTCATCAAAATATTCCTTGTCCTTTGTCATCACAGTGCTCCATGATACCTTTAATCAAAATTCTACATGACAACTGTCATCACAATGCAAGATGACCAATGTCATCACAAGGCCCCATGACACGTGTCATCACAATTCGCCTTGGCCCTTGACATCTCAATGCTGTGTGAACCGTGTCATCACTAGGTTCCAGGACACTTGTCATCACAATGCTCCATGAACTCTGTTATCTCAATGTTCCATGGCCTTTGTATTCACAATGCTCCATTGTCCTGATAATCGCATTGCTCCATGAACACTTTCATCACAATGCTCCTTGACCACTGTCACCCTAATTCCCCATGACGTCTCGCCTCACTGTCTTCCAAGGCCACTCTCATCAAAATGCTCCATGATCTGTGTCAGCACAATATTGCATGACACTTGTCATCACAATGCTCCATGATGCCTGTCATCACAATGCTCCATGAATTTGTTATCACAATGCTCCAGGACCAGTTTTATCACAATACTCCATCCCCCTTTTCATCACAGTGCACAATGAAACCTTTCATTACAATGCTCCATGACACTTGTCATCACAATGCTCAACGGCCTTTATCGTCACAATGCTCCCAGGCACTTTTCATCACGATGTTCCATGAAAACTTACATCACTTTGCTCCACGACCATTGTCATCACAATAGTCCATACCCTTGTCAACACAATGCTGCATAATCCCTGTCATCACAATTCTCCTTGACTGCTGTCATCACGATAATCCAGGACAATTTTCATAACAATGGTTCATTCCCCCAGTCATCTCAGTGCTCCATGATACCTTTCATCACAATTCCTAGATGATCAATGTCATCACAAGGCCCCATGACACCTGTCATCACAATTTGCTATGACCCTTGTCATCACAATACTCGATGAACCGTGTCATCACAGTGTTCCAGGGCACATGTCATCACAATGATCCATGACGACTTTCATCACAATGCTCCAATACACCTGTCATCACAATGCTCCATGGCCCCTGTTATCATATTGCTCCATGATCACTTTCATCACAATGATCCATGACCAATGTCATCACCATTCCTAATGACGCCTGTCATCTCAATGCTCCATGGCACCTTCATCACAATGCTCCATGAACCGATTCATCACAATGTTCCCTGTCCTTTTCATCACAATGTTCCATGGGCCCTGTCATCACAATGCTCCATGCGCTTGTCATCAAAATGCTCCAGAACTCTTGTCATCATAATGCTCCATGCCAATGTCATCAAAATGCCCCATGACACTTGTCATCACAATGCTCCACGTCATTTGTCATCACAATGCTCCATGACCCTTGTCATAACAATGGTCCATGGCCTTGTCATCACAATGTTCCATGGCCTCTGACATCACTATGCTCTATGGTTTTTCTCATCACAATGCTCCAAGAGCCCTGTCATCACAATGCTCCATGCCGTTGACATCACAATGCTCCATGGCCCTTGTAATTAGAATGCTCCATGCCCTTGTCATCACAATGCTCCAGAACACTTGTGATCATAATTCGCCTTTCCTGTGTCATCCCATTGCTCAATGACCCTTGTCATCAAAATATTCCTTGTCCTTTGTCATCACAGTGCTCCATGATACCTTTAATCAAAATTCTACATGACAACTGTCATCACAATGCAAGATGACCAATGTCATCACAAGGCCCCATGACACGTGTCATCACAATTCGCCTTGGCCCTGGACATCTCAATGCTGTGTGAACCGTGTCATCACTAGGTTCCAGGACACTTGTCATCACAATGCTCCATGAACTCTGTTATCTCAATGTTCCATGGCCTTTGTATACACAATGCTCCATTGTCCTGATAATCGCATTGCTCCATGAACACTTTCATCACAATGCTCCTTGACCACTGTCACCCTAATTCCCCATGACGTCTCGCCTCACTGTCTTCCAAGGCCACTCTCATCAAAATGCTCCATGATCTGTGTCAGCACAATATTGCATGACACTTGTCATCACAATGCTCCATGATGCCTGTCATCACAATGCTCCATGAATTTGTTATCACAATGCTCCAGGACCAGTTTCATCACAATACTCCATCCCCCTTTTCATCACAGTGCACAATGAAACCTTTCATTACAATGCTCCATGACACTTGTCATCACAATGCTCAACGGCCTTTATCGTCACAATGCTCCCAGGCACTTTTCATCACGATGTTCGATGAAAACTTACATCACTTTGCTCCACGACCATTGTCATCACAATAGTCCATACCCTTGTCAACACAATGCTGCATAATCCCTGTCATCACAATTCTCCTTGACTGCTGTCATCACGATAATCCAGGACAATTTTCATAACAATGGTTCATTCCCCCAGTCATCTCAGTGCTCCATGATACCTTTCATCACAATTCCTAGATGATCAATGTCATCACAAGGCCCCATGACACCTGTCATCACAATTTGCTATGACCCTTGTCATCACAATACTCGATGAACCGTGTCATCACAGTGTTCCAGGGCACATGTCATCACAATGATCCATGACGACTTTCATCACAATGCTCCAATACACCTGTCATCACAATGCTCCATGGCCCCTGTTATCATATTGCTCCATGATCACTTTCATCACAATGATCCATGACCAATGTCATCACCATTCCTAATGACGCCTGTCATCTCAATGCTCCATGGCACCTTCATCACAATGCTCCATGAACCCATTCATCACAATGTTCCCTGTCCTTTTCATCACAATGTTCCATGGGCCCTGTCATCACAATGCTCCATGCGCTTGTCATCAAAATGCTCCAGAACTCTTGTCATCATAATGCTCCATGCCAGTGTCATCAAAATGCCCCATGACACTTCTCATCACAATGCTCCACGTCATTTGTCATCACAATGCTCCATGACCCTTGTCATAACAATGGTCCATGGCCTTGTCATCACAATGTTCCATGGCCTCTGACATCACTATGCTCTATGGTTTTTCTCATCACAATGCTCTTTGACCCCTGTCATCACAATGCTTGATGCCCATTGTCATCACAATGCTCCAAGAACCCTGTCATCACAATGCTCCATGCCGTTGACATCACAATGCTCCATGGCCCTTGTAATTAGAATGCTCCATGCCCTTGTCATCACAATGCTCCAGAACACTTGTGATCATAATACGCCTTTCCTGTGTCATCCCATTGCTCAATGACCCTTGTCATCAAAATATTCCTTGTCCTTTGTCATCACAGTGCTCCATGATACCTTTAATCAAAATTCTACATGACAACTGTCATCACAATGCAAGATGACCAATGTCATCACAAGGCCCCATGACACGTGTCATCACAATTCGCCTTGGCCCTGGACATCTCAATGCTGTATGAACCGTGTCATCACTAGGTTCCAGGACACTTGTCATCACAATGCTCCATGAACTCTGTTATCTCAATGTTCCATGGCCTTTGTATTCACAATGCTCCATTGTCCTGATAATCGCATTGCTCCATGAACACTTTCATCACAATGCTCCTTGACCACTGTCACCCTAATTCCCCATGACGTCTCGCCTCACTGTCTTCCAAGGCCACTCTCATCAAAATGCTCCATGATCTGTGTCAGCACAATATTGCATGACACTTGTCATCACAATGCTCCATGATGCCTGTCATCACAATGCTCCATGAATTTGTTATCACAATGCTCCAGGACCAGTTTCATCACAATACTCCATCCCCCTTTTCATCACAGTGCACAATGAAACCTTTCATTACAATGCTCCATGACACTTGTCATCACAATGCTCAACGGCCTTTATCGTCACAATGCTCCCAGGCACTTTTCATCACGATGTTCCATGAAAACTTACATCACTTTGCTCCACGACCATTGTCATCACAATAGTCCATACCCTTGTCAACACAATGCTGCATAATCCCTGTCATCACAATTCTCCTTGACTGCTGTCATCACGATAATCCAGGACAATTTTCATAACAATGGTTCATTCCCCCAGTCATCTCAGTGCTCCATGATACCTTTCATCACAATTCCTAGATGATCAATGTCATCACAAGGCCCCATGACACCTGTCATCACAATTTGCTATGACCCTTGTCATCACAATACTCGATGAACCGTGTCATCACAGTGTTCCAGGGCACATGTCATCACAATGATCCATGACGACTTTCATCACAATGCTCCAATACACCTGTCATCACAATGCTCCATGGCCCCTGTTATCATATTGCTCCATGATCACTTTCATCACAATGATCCATGACCAATGTCATCACCATTCCTAATGACGCCTGTCATCTCAATGCTCCATGGCACCTTCATCACAATGCTCCATGAACCCATTCATCACAATGTTCCCTGTCCTTTTCATCACAATGTTCCATGGGCCCTGTCATCACAATGCTCCATGCGCTTGTCATCAAAATGCTCCAGAACTCTTGTCATCATAATGCTCCATGCCAATGTCATCAAAATGCCCCATGACACTTGTCATCACAATGCTCCACGTCATTTGTCATCACAATGCTCCATGACCCTTGTCATAACAATGGTCCATGGCCTTGTCATCACAATGTTCCATGGCCTCTGACATCACTATGCTCTATGGTTTTTCTCATCACAATGCTCTTTGACCCCTGTCACCACAATGCTTGATGACCATTGTCATCACAATGCTCCAAGAACCCTGTCATCACAATGCTCCATGCCGTTGACATCACAATGCTCCATGGCCCTTGTAATTAGAATGCTCCATGCCCTTGTCATCACAATGCTCCAGAACACTTGTGATCATAATACGCCTTTCCTGTGTCATCCCATTGCTCAATGACCCTTGTCATCAAAATATTCCTTGTCCTTTGTCATCACAGTGCTCCATGATACCTTTAATCAAAATTCTACATGACAACTGTCATCACAATGCAAGATGACCAATGTCATCACAAGGCCCCATGACACGTGTCATCACAATTCGCCTTGGCCCTTGACATCTCAATGCTGTATGAACCGTGTCATCACTAGGTTCCAGGACACTTGTCATCACAATGCTCCATGAACTCTGTTATCTCAATGTTCCATGGCCTTTGTATTCACAATGCTCCATTGTCCTGATAATCGCATTGCTCCATGAACACTTTCATCACAATGCTCCTTGACCACTGTCACCCTAATTCCCCATGACGTCTCGCCTCACTGTCTTCCAAGGCCACTCTCATCAAAATGCTCCATGATCTGTGTCAGCACAATATTGCATGACACTTGTCATCACAATGCTCCATGATGCCTGTCATCACAATGCTCCATGAATTTGTTATCACAATGCTCCAGGACCAGTTTCATCACAATACTCCATCCCCCTTTTCATCACAGTGCACAATGAAACCTTTCATTACAATGCTCCATGACACTTGTCATCACAATGCTCAACGGCCTTTATCGTCACAATGCTCCCAGGCACTTTTCATCACGATGTTCCATGAAAACTTACATCACTTTGCTCCACGACCATTGTCATCACAATAGTCCATACCCTTGTCAACACAATGCTGCATAATCCCTGTCATCACAATTCTCCTTGACTGCTGTCATCACGATAATCCAGGACAATTTTCATAACAATGGTTCATTCCCCCAGTCATCTCAGTGCTCCATGATACCTTTCATCACAATTCCTAAATGATCAATGTCATCACAAGGCCCCATGACACCTGTCATCACAATTTGCTATGACCCTTGTCATCACAATACTCGATGAACCGTGTCATCACAGTGTTCCAGGGCACATGTCATCACAATGATCCATGACGACTTTCATCACAATGCTCCAATACACCTGTCATCACAATGCTCCATGGCCCCTGTTATCATATTGCTCCATGATCACTTTCATCACAATGATCCATGACCAATGTCATCACCATTCCTAATGACGCCTGTCATCTCAATGCTCCATGGCACCTTCATCACAATGCTCCATGAACCCATTCATCACAATGTTCCCTGTCCTTTTCATCACAATGTTCCATGGGCCCTGTCATCACAATGCTCCATGCGCTTGTCATCAAAATGCTCCAGAACTCTTGTCATCATAATGCTCCATGCCAATGTCATCAAAATGCCCCATGACACTTGTCATCACAATGCTCCACGTCATTTGTCATCACAATGCTCCATGACCCTTGTCATAACAATGGTCCATGGCCTTGTCATCACAATGTTCCATGGCCTCTGACATCACTATGCTCTATGGTTTTTCTCATCACAATGCTCCAAGAACCCTGTCATCACAATGCTCCATGCCGTTGACATCACAATGCTCCATGGCCCTTGTAATTAGAATGCTCCATGCCCTTGTCATCACAATGCTCCAGAACACTTGTGATCATAATACGCCTTTCCTGTGTCATCCCATTGCTCAATGACCCTTGTCATCAAAATATTCCTTGTCCTTTGTCATCACAGTGCTCCATGATACCTTTAATCAAAATTCTACATGACAACTGTCATCACAATGCAAGATGACCAATGTCATCACAAGGCCCCATGACACGTGTCATCACAATTCGCCTTGGCCCTGGACATCTCAATGCTGTGTGAACCGTGTCATCACTAGGTTCCAGGACACTTGTCATCACAATGCTCCATGAACTCTGTTATCTCAATGTTCCATGGCCTTTGTATACACAATGCTCCATTGTCCTGATAATCGCATTGCTCCATGAACACTTTCATCACAATGCTCCTTGACCACTGTCACCCTAATTCCCCATGACGTCTCGCCTCACTGTCTTCCAAGGCCACTCTCATCAAAATGCTCCATGATCTGTGTCAGCACAATATTGCATGACACTTGTCATCACAATGCTCCATGATGCCTGTCATCACAATGCTCCATGAATTTGTTATCACAATGCTCCAGGACCAGTTTCATCACAATACTCCATCCCCCTTTTCATCACAGTGCACAATGAAACCTTTCATTACAATGCTCCATGACACTTGTCATCACAATGCTCAACGGCCTTTATCGTCACAATGCTCCCAGGCACTTTTCATCACGATGTTCCATGAAAACTTACATCACTTTGCTCCACGACCATTGTCATCACAATAGTCCATACCCTTGTCAACACAATGCTGCATAATCCCTGTCATCACAATTCTCCTTGACTGCTGTCATCACGATAATCCAGGACAATTTTCATAACAATGGTTCATTCCCCCAGTCATCTCAGTGCTCCATGATACCTTTCATCACAATTCCTAGATGATCAATGTCATCACAAGGCCCCATGACACCTGTCATCACAATTTGCTATGACCCTTGTCATCACAATACTCGATGAACCATGTCATCACAGTATTCCAGGGCACATGTCATCACAATGATCCATGACGACTTTCATCACAATGCTCCAATAAACCTGTCATCACAATGCTCCATGGCCCCTGTTATCATATTGCTCCATGATCACTTTCATCACAATGATCCATGACCAATGTCATCACCATTCCTAATGACGCCTGTCATCTCAATGCTCCATGGCACCTTCATCACAATGCTCCATGAACCCATTCATCACAATGTTCCCTGTCCTTTTCATCACAATGTTCCATGGGCCCTGTCATCACAATGCTCCATGCGCTTGTCATCAAAATGCTCCAGAACTCTTGTCATCATAATGCTCCATGCCAATGTCATCAAAATGCCCCATGACACTTGTCATCACAATGCTCCACGTCATTTGTCATCACAATGCTCCATGACCCTTGTCATAACAATGGTCCATGGCCTTGTCATCACAATGTTCCATGGCCTCTGACATCACTATGCTCTATGGTTTTTCTCATCACAATGCTCCAAGAACCCTGTCATCACAATGCTCCATGCCGTTGACATCACAATGCTCCATGGCCCTTGTAATTAGAATGCTCCATGCCCTTGTCATCACAATGCTCCAGAACACTTGTGATCATAATACGCCTTTCCTGTGTCATCCCATTGCTCAATGACCCTTGTCATCAAAATATTCCTTGTCCTTTGTCATCACAGTGCTCCATGATACCTTTAATCAAAATTCTACATGACAACTGTCATCACAATGCAAGATGACCAATGTCATCACAAGGCCCCATGACACGTGTCATCACAATTCGCCTTGGCCCTGGACATCTCAATGCTGTGTGAACCGTGTCATCACTAGGTTCCAGGACACTTGTCATCACAATGCTCCATGAACTCTGTTATCTCAATGTTCCATGGCCTTTGTATACACAATGCTCCATTGTCCTGATAATCGCATTGCTCCATGAACACTTTCATCACAATGCTCCTTGACCACTGTCACCCTAATTCCCCATGACGTCTCGCCTCACTGTCTTCCAAGGCCACTCTCATCAAAATGCTCCATGATCTGTGTCAGCACAATATTGCATGACACTTGTCATCACAATGCTCCATGATGCCTGTCATCACAATGCTCCATGAATTTGTTATCACAATGCTCCAGGACCAGTTTCATCACAATACTCCATCCCCCTTTTCATCACAGTGCACAATGAAACCTTTCATTACAATGCTCCATGACACTTGTCATCACAATGCTCAACGGCCTTTATCGTCACAATGCTCCCAGGCACTTTTCATCACGATGTTCGATGAAAACTTACATCACTTTGCTCCACGACCATTGTCATCACAATAGTCCATACCCTTGTCAACACAATGCTGCATAATCCCTGTCATCACAATTCTCCTTGACTGCTGTCATCACGATAATCCAGGACAATTTTCATAACAATGGTTCATTCCCCCAGTCATCTCAGTGCTCCATGATACCTTTCATCACAATTCCTAGATGATCAATGTCATCACAAGGCCCCATGACACCTGTCATCACAATTTGCTATGACCCTTGTCATCACAATACTCGATGAACCGTGTCATCACAGTGTTCCAGGGCACATGTCATCACAATGATCCATGACGACTTTCATCACAATGCTCCAATACACCTGTCATCACAATGCTCCATGGCCCCTGTTATCATATTGCTCCATGATCACTTTCATCACAATGATCCATGACCAATGTCATCACCATTCCTAATGACGCCTGTTATCTCAATGCTCCATGGCACCTTCATCACAATGCTCCATGAACCCATTCATCACAATGTTCCCTGTCCTTTTCATCACAATGTTCCATGGGCCCTGTCATCACAATGCTCCATGCGCTTGTCATCAAAATGCTCCAGAACTCTTGTCATCATAATGCTCCATGCCAGTGTCATCAAAATGCCCCATGACACTTGTCATCACAATGCTCCACGTCATTTGTCATCACAATGCTCCATGACCCTTGTCATAACAATGGTCCATGGCCTTGTCATCACAATGTTCCATGGCCTCTGACATCACTATGCTCTATGGTTTTTCTCATCACAATGCTCTTTGACCCCTGTCATCACAATGCTTGATGACCATTGTCATCACAATGCTCCAAGAACCCTGTCATCACAATGCTCCATGCCGTTGACATCACAATGCTCCATGGCCCTTGTAATTAGAATGCTCCATGCCCTTGTCATCACAATGCTCCAGAACACTTGTGATCATAATACGCCTTTCCTGTGTCATCCCATTGCTCAATGACCCTTGTCATCAAAATATTCCTTGTCCTTTGTCATCACAGTGCTCCATGATACCTTTAATCAAAATTCTACATGACAACTGTCATCACAATGCAAGATGACCAATGTCATCACAAGGCCCCATGACATGTGTCATCACAATTCGCCTTGGCCCTGGACATCTCAATGCTGTGTGAACCGTGTCATCACTAGGTTCCAGGACACTTGTCATCACAATGCTCCATGAACTCTGTTATCTCAATGTTCCATGGCCTTTGTATACACAATGCTCCATTGTCCTGATAATCGCATTGCTCCATGAACACTTTCATCACAATGCTCCTTGACCACTGTCACCCTAATTCCCCATGACGTCTCGCCTCACTGTCTTCCAAGGCCACTCTCATCAAAATGCTCCATGATCTGTGTCAGCACAATATTGCATGACACTTGTCATCACAATGCTCCATGATGCCTGTCATCACAATGCTCCATGAATTTGTTATCACAATGCTCCAGGACCAGTTTCATCACAATACTCCATCCCCCTTTTCATCACAGTGCACAATGAAACCTTTCATTACAATGCTCCATGACACTTGTCATCACAATGCTCAACGGCCTTTATCGTCACAATGCTCCCAGGCACTTTTCATCACGATGTTCGATGAAAACTTACATCACTTTGCTCCACGACCATTGTCATCACAATAGTCCATACCCTTGTCAACACAATGCTGCATAATCCCTGTCATCACAATTCTCCTTGACTGCTGTCATCACGATAATCCAGGACAATTTTCATAACAATGGTTCATTCCCCCAGTCATCTCAGTGCTCCATGATACCTTTCATCACAATTCCTAGATGATCAATGTCATCACAAGGCCCCATGACACCTGTCATCACAATTTGCTATGACCCTTGTCATCACAATACTCGATGAACCGTGTCATCACAGTGTTCCAGGGCACATGTCATCACAATGATCCATGACGACTTTCATCACAATGCTCCAATACACCTGTCATCACAATGCTCCATGGCCCCTGTTATCATATTGCTCCATGATCACTTTCATCACAATGATCCATGACCAATGTCATCACCATTCCTAATGACGCCTGTCATCTCAATGCTCCATGGCACCTTCATCACAATGCTCCATGAACCCATTCATCACAATGTTCCCTGTCCTTTTCATCACAATGTTCCATGGGCCCTGTCATCACAATGCTCCATGCGCTTGTCATCAAAATGCTCCAGAACTCTTGTCATCATAATGCTCCATGCCAATGTCATCAAAATGCCCCATGACACTTGTCATCACAATGCTCCACGTCATTTGTCATCACAATGCTCCATGACCCTTGTCATAACAATGGTCCATGGCCTTGTCATCACAATGTTCCATGGCCTCTGACATCACTATGCTCTATGGTTTTTCTCATCACAATGCTCTTTGACCCCTGTCATCACAATGCTTGATGACCATTGTCATCACAATGCTCCAAGAACCCTGTCATCACAATGCTCCATGCCGTTGACATCACAATGCTCCATGGCCCTTGTAATTAGAATGCTCCATGCCCTTGTCATCACAATGCTCCAGAACACTTGTGATCATAATACGCCTTTCCTGTGTCATCCCATTGCTCAATGACCCTTGTCATCAAAATATTCCTTGTCCTTTGTCATCACAGTGCTCCATGATACCTTTAATCAAAATTCTACATGACAACTGTCATCACAATGCAAGATGACCAATGTCATCACAAGGCCCCATGACACGTGTCATCACAATTCGCCTTGGCCCTGGACATCTCAATGCTGTGTGAACCGTGTCATCACTAGGTTCCAGGACACTTGTCATCACAATGCTCCATGAACTCTGTTATCTCAATGTTCCATGGCCTTTGTATACACAATGCTCCATTGTCCTGATAATCGCATTGCTCCATGAACACTTTCATCACAATGCTCCTTGACCACTGTCACCCTAATTCCCCATGACGTCTCGCCTCACTGTCTTCCAAGGCCACTCTCATCAAAATGCTCCATGATCTGTGTCAGCACAATATTGCATGACACTTGTCATCACAATGCTCCATGATGCCTGTCATCACAATGCTCCATGAATTTGTTATCACAATGCTCCAGGACCAGTTTCATCACAATACTCCATCCCCCTTTTCATCACAGTGCACAATGAAACCTTTCATTACAATGCTCCATGACACTTGTCATCACAATGCTCAACGGCCTTTATCGTCACAATGCTCCCAGGCACTTTTCATCACGATGTTCCATGAAAACTTACATCACTTTGCTCCACGACCATTGTCATCACAATAGTCCATACCCTTGTCAACACAATGCTGCATAATCCCTGTCATCACAATTCTCCTTGACTGCTGTCATCACGATAATCCAGGACAATTTTCATAACAATGGTTCATTCCCCCAGTCATCTCAGTGCTCCATGATACCTTTCATCACAATTCCTAGATGATCAATGTCATCACAAGGCCCCATGACACCTGTCATCACAATTTGCTATGACCCTTGTCATCACAATACTCGATGAACCATGTCATCACAGTATTCCAGGGCACATGTCATCACAATGATCCATGACGACTTTCATCACAATGCTCCAATAAACCTGTCATCACAATGCTCCATGGCCCCTGTTATCATATTGCTCCATGATCACTTTCATCACAATGATCCATGACCAATGTCATCACCATTCCTAATGACGCCTGTCATCTCAATGCTCCATGGCACCTTCATCACAATGCTCCATGAACCCATTCATCACAATGTTCCCTGTCCTTTTCATCACAATGTTCCATGGGCCCTGTCATCACAATGCTCCATGCGCTTGTCATCAAAATGCTCCAGAACTCTTGTCATCATAATGCTCCATGCCAATGTCATCAAAATGCCCCATGACACTTGTCATCACAATGCTCCACGTCATTTGTCATCACAATGCTCCATGACCCTTGTCATAACAATGGTCCATGGCCTTGTCATCACAATGTTCCATGGCCTCTGACATCACTATGCTCTATGGTTTTTCTCATCACAATGCTCTTTGACCCCTGTCATCACAATGCTTGATGACCATTGTCATCACAATGCTCCAAGAACCCTGTCATCACAATGCTCCATGCCGTTGACATCACAATGCTCCATGGCCCTTGTAATTAGAATGCTCCATGCCCTTGTCATCACAATGCTCCAGAACACTTGTGATCATAATACGCCTTTCCTGTGTCATCCCATTGCTCAATGACCCTTGTCATCAAAATATTCCTTGTCCTTTGTCATCACAGTGCTCCATGATACCTTTAATCAAAATTCTACATGACAACTGTCATCACAATGCAAGATGACCAATGTCATCACAAGGCCCCATGACATGTGTCATCACAATTCGCCTTGGCCCTGGACATCTCAATGCTGTGTGAACCGTGTCATCACTAGGTTCCAGGACACTTGTCATCACAATGCTCCATGAACTCTGTTATCTCAATGTTCCATGGCCTTTGTATACACAATGCTCCATTGTCCTGATAATCGCATTGCTCCATGAACACTTTCATCACAATGCTCCTTGACCACTGTCACCCTAATTCCCCATGACGTCTCGCCTCACTGTCTTCCAAGGCCACTCTCATCAAAATGCTCCATGATCTGTGTCAGCACAATATTGCATGACACTTGTCATCACAATGCTCCATGATGCCTGTCATCACAATGCTCCATGAATTTGTTATCACAATGCTCCAGGACCAGTTTCATCACAATACTCCATCCCCCTTTTCATCACAGTGCACAATGAAACCTTTCATTACAATGCTCCATGACACTTGTCATCACAATGCTCAACGGCCTTTATCGTCACAATGCTCCCAGGCACTTTTCATCACGATGTTCGATGAAAACTTACATCACTTTGCTCCACGACCATTGTCATCACAATAGTCCATACCCTTGTCAACACAATGCTGCATAATCCCTGTCATCACAATTCTCCTTGACTGCTGTCATCACGATAATCCAGGACAATTTTCATAACAATGGTTCATTCCCCCTGTCATCTCAGTGCTCCATGATACCTTTCATCACAATTCCTAGATGATCAATGTCATCACAAGGCCCCATGACACCTGTCATCACAATTTGCTATGACCCTTGTCATCACAATACTCGATGAACCGTGTCATCACAGTGTTCCAGGGCACATGTCATCACAATGATCCATGACGACTTTCATCACAATGCTCCAATACACCTGTCATCACAATGCTCCATGGCCCCTGTTATCATATTGCTCCATGATCACTTTCATCACAATGATCCATGACCAATGTCATCACCATTCCTAATGACGCCTGTCATCTCAATGCTCCATGGCACCTTCATCACAATGCTCCATGAACCCATTCATCACAATGTTCCCTGTCCTTTTCATCACAATGTTCCATGGGCCCTGTCATCACAATGCTCCATGCGCTTGTCATCAAAATGCTCCAGAACTCTTGTCATCATAATGCTCCATGCCAATGTCATCAAAATGCCCCATGACACTTGTCATCACAATGCTCCACGTCATTTGTCATCACAATGCTCCATGACCCTTGTCATAACAATGGTCCATGGCCTTGTCATCACAATGTTCCATGGCCTCTGACATCACTATGCTCTATGGTTTTTCTCATCACAATGCTCTTTGACCCCTGTCATCACAATGCTTGATGACCATTGTCATCACAATGCTCCAAGAACCCTGTCATCACAATGCTCCATGCCGTTGACATCACAATGCTCCATGGCCCTTGTAATTAGAATGCTCCATGCCCTTGTCATCACAATGCTCCAGAACACTTGTGATCATAATACGCCTTTCCTGTGTCATCCCATTGCTCAATGACCCTTGTCATCAAAATATTCCTTGTCCTTTGTCATCACAGTGCTCCATGATACCTTTAATCAAAATTCTACATGACAACTGTCATCACAATGCAAGATGACCAATGTCATCACAAGGCCCCATGACACGTGTCATCACAATTCGCCTTGGCCCTGGACATCTCAATGCTGTGTGAACCGTGTCATCACTAGGTTCCAGGACACTTGTCATCACAATGCTCCATGAACTCTGTTATCTCAATGTTCCATGGCCTTTGTATACACAATGCTCCATTGTCCTGATAATCGCATTGCTCCATGAACACTTTCATCACAATGCTCCTTGACCACTGTCACCCTAATTCCCCATGACGTCTCGCCTCACTGTCTTCCAAGGCCACTCTCATCAAAATGCTCCATGATCTGTGTCAGCACAATATTGCATGACACTTGTCATCACAATGCTCCATGATGCCTGTCATCACAATGCTCCATGAATTTGTTATCACAATGCTCCAGGACCAGTTTCATCACAATACTCCATCCCCCTTTTCATCACAGTGCACAATGAAACCTTTCATTACAATGCTCCATGACACTTGTCATCACAATGCTCAACGGCCTTTATCGTCACAATGCTCCCAGGCACTTTTCATCACGATGTTCCATGAAAACTTACATCACTTTGCTCCACGACCATTGTCATCACAATAGTCCATACCCTTGTCAACACAATGCTGCATAATCCCTGTCATCACAATTCTCCTTGACTGCTGTCATCACGATAATCCAGGACAATTTTCATAACAATGGTTCATTCCCCCAGTCATCTCAGTGCTCCATGATACCTTTCATCACAATTCCTAGATGATCAATGTCATCACAAGGCCCCATGACACCTGTCATCACAATTTGCTATGACCCTTGTCATCACAATACTCGATGAACCATGTCATCACAGTATTCCAGGGCACATGTCATCACAATGATCCATGACGACTTTCATCACAATGCTCCAATAAACCTGTCATCACAATGCTCCATGGCCCCTGTTATCATATTGCTCCATGATCACTTTCATCACAATGATCCATGACCAATGTCATCACCATTCCTAATGACGCCTGTCATCTCAATGCTCCATGGCACCTTCATCACAATGCTCCATGAACCCATTCATCACAATGTTCCCTGTCCTTTTCATCACAATGTTCCATGGGCCCTGTCATCACAATGCTCCATGCGCTTGTCATCAAAATGCTCCAGAACTCTTGTCATCATAATGCTCCATGCCAATGTCATCAAAATGCCCCATGACACTTGTCATCACAATGCTCCACGTCATTTGTCATCACAATGCTCCATGACCCTTGTCATAACAATGGTCCATGGCCTTGTCATCACAATGTTCCATGGCCTCTGACATCACTATGCTCTATGGTTTTTCTCATCACAATGTTCCAAGAACCCTGTCATCACAATGCTCCATGCCGTTGACATCACAATGCTCCATGGCCCTTGTAATTAGAATGCTCCATGCCCTTGTCATCACAATGTTCCAGAACACTTGTGATCATAATACGCCTTTCCTGTGTCATCCCATTGCTCAATGACCCTTGTCATCAAAATATTCCTTGTCCTTTGTCATCACAGTGCTCCATGATACCTTTAATCAAAATTCTACATGACAACTGTCATCACAATGCAAGATGACCAATGTCATCACAAGGCCCCATGACACGTGTCATCACAATTCGCCTTGGCCCTGGACATCTCAATGCTGTGTGAACCGTGTCATCACTAGGTTCCAGGACACTTGTCATCACAATGCTCCATGAACTCTGTTATCTCAATGTTCCATGGCCTTTGTATACACAATGCTCCATTGTCCTGATAATCGCATTGCTCCATGAACACTTTCATCACAATGCTCCTTGACCACTGTCACCCTAATTCCCCATGACGTCTCGCCTCACTGTCTTCCAAGGCCACTCTCATCAAAATGCTCCATGATCTGTGTCAGCACAATATTGCATGACACTTGTCATCACAATGCTCCATGATGCCTGTCATCACAATGCTCCATGAATTTGTTATCACAATGCTCCAGGACCAGTTTCATCACAATACTCCATCCCCCTTTTCATCACAGTGCACAATGAAACCTTTCATTACAATGCTCCATGACACTTGTCATCACAATGCTCAACGGCCTTTATCGTCACAATGCTCCCAGGCACTTTTCATCACGATGTTCCATGAAAACTTACATCACTTTGCTCCACGACCATTGTCATCACAATAGTCCATACCCTTGTCAACACAATGCTGCATAATCCCTGTCATCACAATTCTCCTTGACTGCTGTCATCACGATAATCCAGGACAATTTTCATAACAATGGTTCATTCCCCCAGTCATCTCAGTGCTCCATGATACCTTTCATCACAATTCCTAGATGATCAATGTCATCACAAGGCCCCATGACACCTGTCATCACAATTTGCTATGACCCTTGTCATCACAATACTCGATGAACCGTGTCATCACAGTGTTCCAGGGCACATGTCATCACAATGATCCATGACGACTTTCATCACAATGCTCCAATACACCTGTCATCACAATGCTCCATGGCCCCTGTTATCATATTGCTCCATGATCACTTTCATCACAATGATCCATGACCAATGTCATCACCATTCCTAATGACGCCTGTCATCTCAATGCTCCATGGCACCTTCATCACAATGCTCCATGAACCCATTCATCACAATGTTCCCTGTCCTTTTCATCACAATGTTCCATGGGCCCTGTCATCACAATGCTCCATGCGCTTGTCATCAAAATGCTCCAGAACTCTTGTCATCATAATGCTCCATGCCAATGTCATCAAAATGCCCCATGACACTTGTCATCACAATGCTCCACGTCATTTGTCATCACAATGCTCCATGACCCTTGTCATAACAATGGTCCATGGCCTTGTCATCACAATGTTCCATGGCCTCTGACATCACTATGCTCTATGGTTTTTCTCATCACAATGCTCTTTGACCCCTGTCATCACAATGCTTGATGACCATTGTCATCACAATGCTCCAAGAACCCTGTCATCACAATGCTCCATGCCGTTGACATCACAATGCTCCATGGCCCTTGTAATTAGAATGCTCCATGCCCTTGTCATCACAATGCTCCAGAACACTTGTGATCATAATACGCCTTTCCTGTGTCATCCCATTGCTCAATGACCCTTGTCATCAAAATATTCCTTGTCCTTTGTCATCACAGTGCTCCATGATACCTTTAATCAAAATTCTACATGACAACTGTCATCACAATGCAAGATGACCAATGTCATCACAAGGCCCCATGACACGTGTCATCACAATTCGCCTTGGCCCTGGACATCTCAATGCTGTGTGAACCGTGTCATCACTAGGTTCCAGGACACTTGTCATCACAATGCTCCATGAACTCTGTTATCTCAATGTTCCATGGCCTTTGTATACACAATGCTCCATTGTCCTGATAATCGCATTGCTCCATGAACACTTTCATCACAATGCTCCTTGACCACTGTCACCCTAATTCCCCATGACGTCTCGCCTCACTGTCTTCCAAGGCCACTCTCATCAAAATGCTCCATGATCTGTGTCAGCACAATATTGCATGACACTTGTCATCACAATGCTCCATGATGCCTGTCATCACAATGCTCCATGAATTTGTTATCACAATGCTCCAGGACCAGTTTCATCACAATACTCCATCCCCCTTTTCATCACAGTGCACAATGAAACCTTTCATTACAATGCTCCATGACACTTGTCATCACAATGCTCAACGGCCTTTATCGTCACAATGCTCCCAGGCACTTTTCATCACGATGTTCCATGAAAACTTACATCACTTTGCTCCACGACCATTGTCATCACAATAGTCCATACCCTTGTCAATACAATGCTGCATAATCCCTGTCATCACAATTCTCCTTGACTGCTGTCATCACGATAATCCAGGACAATTTTCATAACAATGGTTCATTCCCCCAGTCATCTCAGTGCTCCATGATACCTTTCATCACAATTCCTAGATGATCAATGTCATCACAAGGCCCCATGACACCTGTCATCACAATTTGCTATGACCCTTGTCATCACAATACTCGATGAACCGTGTCATCACAGTATTCCAGGGCACATGTCATCACAATGATCCATGACGACTTTCATCACAATGCTCCAATAAACCTGTCATCACAATGCTCCATGGCCCCTGTTATCATATTGCTCCATGATCACTTTCATCACAATGATCCATGACCAATGTCATCACCATTCCTAATGACGCCTGTCATCTCAATGCTCCATGGCACCTTCATCACAATGCTCCATGAACCCATTCATCACAATGTTCCCTGTCCTTTTCATCACAATGTTCCATGGGCCCTGTCATCACAATGCTCCATGCGCTTGTCATCAAAATGCTCCAGAACTCTTGTCATCATAATGCTCCATGCCAATGTCATCAAAATGCCCCATGACACTTGTCATCACAATGCTCCACGTCATTTGTCATCACAATGCTCCATGACCCTTGTCATAACAATGGTCCATGGCCTTGTCATCACAATGTTCCATGGCCTCTGACATCACTATGCTCTATGGTTTTTCTCATCACAATGCTCCAAGAACCCTGTCATCACAATGCTCCATGCCGTTGACATCACAATGCTCCATGGCCCTTGTAATTAGAATGCTCCATGCCCTTGTCATCACAATGCTCCAGAACACTTGTGATCATAATACGCCTTTCCTGTGTCATCCCATTGCTCAATGACCCTTGTCATCAAAATATTCCTTGTCCTTTGTCATCACAGTGCTCCATGATACCTTTAATCAAAATTCTACATGACAACTGTCATCACAATGCAAGATGACCAATGTCATCACAAGGCCCCATGACACGTGTCATCACAATTCGCCTTGGCCCTGGACATCTCAATGCTGTGTGAACCTTGTCATCACTAGGTTCCAGGACACTTGTCATCACAATGCTCCATGAACTCTGTTATCTCAATGTTCCATGGCCTTTGTATACACAATGCTCCATTGTCCTGATAATCGCATTGCTCCATGAACACTTTCATCACAATGCTCCTTGACCACTGTCACCCTAATTCCCCATGACGTCTCGCCTCACTGTCTTCCAAGGCCACTCTCATCAAAATGCTCCATGATCTGTGTCAGCACAATATTGCATGACACTTGTCATCACAATGCTCCATGATGCCTGTCATCACAATGCTCCATGAATTTGTTATCACAATGCTCCAGGACCAGTTTCATCACAATACTCCATCCCCCTTTTCATCACAGTGCACAATGAAACCTTTCATTACAATGCTCCATGACACTTGTCATCACAATGCTCAACGGCCTTTATCGTCACAATGCTCCCAGGCACTTTTCATCACGATGTTCCATGAAAACTTACATCACTTTGCTCCACGACCATTGTCATCACAATAGTCCATACCCTTGTCAACACAATGCTGCATAATCCCTGTCATCACAATTCTCCTTGACTGCTGTCATCACGATAATCCAGGACAATTTTCATAACAATGGTTCATTCCCCCAGTCATCTCAGTGCTCCATGATACCTTTCATCACAATTCCTAGATGATCAATGTCATCACAAGGCCCCATGACACCTGTCATCACAATTTGCTATGACCCTTGTCATCACAATACTCGATGAACCGTGTCATCACAGTGTTCCAGGGCACATGTCATCACAATGATCCATGACGACTTTCATCACAATGCTCCAATACACCTGTCATCACAATGCTCCATGGCCCCTGTTATCATATTGCTCCATGATCACTTTCATCACAATGATCCATGACCAATGTCATCACCATTCCTAATGACGCCTGTCATCTCAATGCTCCATGGCACCTTCATCACAATGCTCCATGAACCCATTCATCACAATGTTCCCTGTCCTTTTCATCACAATGTTCCATGGGCCCTGTCATCACAATGCTCCATGCGCTTGTCATCAAAATGCTCCAGAACTCTTGTCATCATAATGCTCCATGCCAATGTCATCAAAATGCCCCATGACACTTGTCATCACAATGCTCCACGTCATTTGTCATCACAATGCTCCATGACCCTTGTCATAACAATGGTCCATGGCCTTGTCATCACAATGTTCCATGGCCTCTGACATCACTATGCTCTATGGTTTTTCTCATCACAATGCTCCAAGAACCCTGTCATCACAATGCTCCATGCCGTTGACATCACAATGCTCCATGGCCCTTGTAATTAGAATGCTCCATGCCCTTGTCATCACAATGCTCCAGAACACTTGTGATCATAATACGCCTTTCCTGTGTCATCCCATTGCTCAATGACCCTTGTCATCAAAATATTCCTTGTCCTTTGTCATCACAGTGCTCCATGATACCTTTAATCAAAATTCTACATGACAACTGTCATCACAATGCAAGATGACCAATGTCATCACAAGGCCCCATGACACGTGTCATCACAATTCGCCTTGGCCCTGGACATCTCAATGCTGTGTGAACCGTGTCATCACTAGGTTCCAGGACACTTGTCATCACAATGCTCCATGAACTCTGTTATCTCAATGTTCCATGGCCTTTGTATACACAATGCTCCATTGTCCTGATAATCGCATTGCTCCATGAACACTTTCATCACAATGCTCCTTGACCACTGTCACCCTAATTCCCCATGACGTCTCGCCTCACTGTCTTCCAAGGCCACTCTCATCAAAATGCTCCATGATCTGTGTCAGCACAATATTGCATGACACTTGTCATCACAATGCTCCATGATGCCTGTCATCACAATGCTCCATGAATTTGTTATCACAATGCTCCAGGACCAGTTTCATCACAATACTCCATCCCCCTTTTCATCACAGTGCACAATGAAACCTTTCATTACAATGCTCCATGACACTTGTCATCACAATGCTCAACGGCCTTTATCGTCACAATGCTCCCAGGCACTTTTCATCACGATGTTCCATGAAAACTTACATCACTTTGCTCCACGACCATTGTCATCACAATAGTCCATACCCTTGTCAACACAATGCTGCATAATCCCTGTCATCACAATTCTCCTTGACTGCTGTCATCACGATAATCCAGGACAATTTTCATAACAATGGTTCATTCCCCCAGTCATCTCAGTGCTCCATGATACCTTTCATCACAATTCCTAGATGATCAATGTCATCACAAGGCCCCATGACACCTGTCATCACAATTTGCTATGACCCTTGTCATCACAATACTCGATGAACCATGTCATCACAGTATTCCAGGGCACATGTCATCACAATGATCCATGACGACTTTCATCACAATGCTCCAATAAACCTGTCATCACAATGCTCCATGGCCCCTGTTATCATATTGCTCCATGATCACTTTCATCACAATGATCCATGACCAATGTCATCACCATTCCTAATGACGCCTGTCATCTCAATGCTCCATGGCACCTTCATCACAATGCTCCATGAACCCATTCATCACAATGTTCCCTGTCCTTTTCATCACAATGTTCCATGGGCCCTGTCATCACAATGCTCCATGCGCTTGTCATCAAAATGCTCCAGAACTCTTGTCATCATAATGCTCCATGCCAATGTCATCAAAATGCCCCATGACACTTGTCATCACAATGCTCCACGTCATTTGTCATCACAATGCTCCATGACCCTTGTCATAACAATGGTCCATGGCCTTGTCATCACAATGTTCCATGGCCTCTGTCATCACTATGCTCTATGGTTTTTCTCATCACAATGCTCCAAGAACCCTGTCATCACAATGCTCCATGCCGTTGACATCACAATGCTCCATGGCCCTTGTAATTAGAATGCTCCATGCCCTTGTCATCACAATGCTCCAGAACACTTGTGATCATAATACGCCTTTCCTGTGTCATCCCATTGCTCAATGACCCTTGTCATCAAAATATTCCTTGTCCTTTGTCATCACAGTGCTCCATGATACCTTTAATCAAAATTCTACATGACAACTGTCATCACAATGCAAGATGACCAATGTCATCACAAGGCCCCATGACACGTGTCATCACAATTCGCCTTGGCCCTGGACATCTCAATGCTGTGTGAACCGTGTCATCACTAGGTTCCAGGACACTTGTCATCACAATGCTCCATGAACTCTGTTATCTCAATGTTCCATGGCCTTTGTATACACAATGCTCCATTGTCCTGATAATCGCATTGCTCCATGAACACTTTCATCACAATGCTCCTTGACCACTGTCACCCTAATTCCCCATGACGTCTCGCCTCACTGTCTTCCAAGGCCACTCTCATCAAAATGCTCCATGATCTGTGTCAGCACAATATTGCATGACACTTGTCATCACAATGCTCCATGATGCCTGTCATCACAATGCTCCATGAATTTGTTATCACAATGCTCCAGGACCAGTTTCATCACAATACTCCATCCCCCTTTTCATCACAGTGCACAATGAAACCTTTCATTACAATGCTCCATGACACTTGTCATCACAATGCTCAACGGCCTTTATCGTCACAATGCTCCCAGGCACTTTTCATCACGATGTTCCATGAAAACTTACATCACTTTGCTCCACGACCATTGTCATCACAATAGTCCATACCCTTGTCAACACAATGCTGCATAATCCCTGTCATCACAATTCTCCTTGACTGCTGTCATCACGATAATCCAGGACAATTTTCATAACAATGGTTCATTCCCCCAGTCATCTCAGTGCTCCATGATACCTTTCATCACAATTCCTAGATGATCAATGTCATCACAAGGCCCCATGACACCTGTCATCACAATTTGCTATGACCCTTGTCATCACAATACTCGATGAACCGTGTCATCACAGTGTTCCAGGGCACATGTCATCACAATGATCCATGACGACTTTCATCACAATGCTCCAATACACCTGTCATCACAATGCTCCATGGCCCCTGTTATCATATTGCTCCATGATCACTTTCATCACAATGATCCATGACCAATGTCATCACCATTCCTAATGACGCCTGTCATCTCAATGCTCCATGGCACCTTCATCACAATGCTCCATGAACCCATTCATCACAATGTTCCCTGTCCTTTTCATCACAATGTTCCATGGGCCCTGTCATCACAATGCTCCATGCGCTTGTCATCAAAATGCTCCAGAACTCTTGTCATCATAATGCTCCATGCCAGTGTCATCAAAATGCCCCATGACACTTGTCATCACAATGCTCCACGTCATTTGTCATCACAATGCTCCATGACCCTTGTCATAACAATGGTCCATGGCCTTGTCATCACAATGTTCCATGGCCTCTGACATCACTATGCTCTATGGTTTTTCTCATCACAATGCTCCAAGAACCCTGTCATCACAATGCTCCATGCCGTTGACATCACAATGCTCCATGGCCCTTGTAATTAGAATGCTCCATGCCCTTGTCATCACAATGCTCCAGAACACTTGTGATCATAATACGCCTTTCCTGTGTCATCCCATTGCTCAATGACCCTTGTCATCAAAATATTCCTTGTCCTTTGTCATCACAGTGCTCCATGATACCTTTAATCAAAATTCTACATGACAACTGTCATCACAATGCAAGATGACCAATGTCATCACAAGGCCCCATGACACGTGTCATCACAATTCGCCTTGGCCCTAGACATCTCAATGCTGTATGAACCGTGTCATCACTAGGTTCCAGGACACTTGTCATCACAATGCTCCATGAACTCTGTTATCTCAATGTTCCATGGCCTTTGTATTCACAATGCTCCATTGTCCTGATAATCGCATTGCTCCATGAACACTTTCATCACAATGCTCCTTGACCACTGTCACCCTAATTCCCCATGACGTCTCGCCTCACTGTCTTCCAAGGCCACTCTCATCAAAATGCTCCATGATCTGTGTCAGCACAATATTGCATGACACTTGTCATCACAATGCTCCATGATGCCTGTCATCACAATGCTCCATGAATTTGTTATCACAATGCTCCAGGACCAGTTTCATCACAATACTCCATCCCCCTTTTCATCACAGTGCACAATGAAACCTTTCATTACAATGCTCCATGACACTTGTCATCACAATGCTCAACGGCCTTTATCGTCACAATGCTCCCAGGCACTTTTCATCACGATGTTCCATGAAAACTTACATCACTTTGCTCCACGACCATTGTCATCACAATAGTCCATACCCTTGTCAACACAATGCTGCATAATCCCTGTCATCACAATTCTCCTTGACTGCTGTCATCACGATAATCCAGGACAATTTTCATAACAATGGTTCATTCCCCCAGTCATCTCAGTGCTCCATGATACCTTTCATCACAATTCCTAAATGATCAATGTCATCACAAGGCCCCATGACACCTGTCATCACAATTTGCTATGACCCTTGTCATCACAATACTCGATGAACCGTGTCATCACAGTGTTCCAGGGCACATGTCATCACAATGATCCATGACGACTTTCATCACAATGCTCCAATACACCTGTCATCACAATGCTCCATGGCCCCTGTTATCATATTGCTCCATGATCACTTTCATCACAATGATCCATGACCAATGTCATCACCATTCCTAATGACGCCTGTCATCTCAATGCTCCATGGCACCTTCATCACAATGCTCCATGAACCCATTCATCACAATGTTCCCTGTCCTTTTCATCACAATGTTCCATGGGCCCTGTCATCACAATGCTCCATGCGCTTGTCATCAAAATGCTCCAGAACTCTTGTCATCATAATGCTCCATGCCAATGTCATCAAAATGCCCCATGACACTTGTCATCACAATGCTCCACGTCATTTGTCATCACAATGCTCCATGACCCTTGTCATAACAATGGTCCATGGCCTTGTCATCACAATGTTCCATGGCCTCTGACATCACTATGCTCTATGGTTTTTCTCATCACAATGCTCCAAGAACCCTGTCATCACAATGCTCCATGCCGTTGACATCACAATGCTCCATGGCCCTTGTAATTAGAATGCTCCATGCCCTTGTCATCACAATGCTCCAGAACACTTGTGATCATAATACGCCTTTCCTGTGTCATCCCATTGCTCAATGACCCTTGTCATCAAAATATTCCTTGTCCTTTGTCATCACAGTGCTCCATGATACCTTTAATCAAAATTCTACATGACAACTGTCATCACAATGCAAGATGACCAATGTCATCACAAGGCCCCATGACACGTGTCATCACAATTCGCCTTGGCCCTTGACATCTCAATGCTGTATGAACCGTGTCATCACTAGGTTCCAGGACACTTGTCATCACAATGCTCCATGAACTCTGTTATCTCAATGTTCCATGGCCTTTGTATTCACAATGCTCCATTGTCCTGATAATCGCATTGCTCCATGAACACTTTCATCACAATGCTCCTTGACCACTGTCACCCTAATTCCCCATGACGTCTCGCCTCACTGTCTTCCAAGGCCACTCTCATCAAAATGCTCCATGATCTGTGTCAGCACAATATTGCATGACACTTGTCATCACAATGCTCCATGATGCCTGTCATCACAATGCTCCATGAATTTGTTATCACAATGCTCCAGGACCAGTTTCATCACAATACTCCATCCCCCTTTTCATCACAGTGCACAATGAAACCTTTCATTACAATGCTCCATGACACTTGTCATCACAATGCTCAACGGCCTTTATCGTCACAATGCTCCCAGGCACTTTTCATCACGATGTTCCATGAAAACTTACATCACTTTGCTCCACGACCATTGTCATCACAATAGTCCATACCCTTGTCAACACAATGCTGCATAATCCCTGTCATCACAATTCTCCTTGACTGCTGTCATCACGATAATCCAGGACAATTTTCATAACAATGGTTCATTCCCCCAGTCATCTCAGTGCTCCATGATACCTTTCATCACAATTCCTAAATGATCAATGTCATCACAAGGCCCCATGACACCTGTCATCACAATTTGCTATGACCCTTGTCATCACAATACTCGATGAACCGTGTCATCACAGTGTTCCAGGGCACATGTCATCACAATGATCCATGACGACTTTCATCACAATGCTCCAATACACCTGTCATCACAATGCTCCATGGCCCCTGTTATCATATTGCTCCATGATCACTTTCATCACAATGATCCATGACCAATGTCATCACCATTCCTAATGACGCCTGTCATCTCAATGCTCCATGGCACCTTTATCACAATGCTCCATGAACCCATTCATCACAATGTTCCCTGTCCTTTTCATCACAATGTTCCATGGGCCCTGTCATCACAATGCTCCATGCGCTTGTCATCAAAATGCTCCAGAACTCTTGTCATCATAATGCTCCATGCCAATGTCATCAAAATGCCCCATGACACTTGTCATCACAATGCTCCACGTCATTTGTCATCACAATGCTCCATGACCCTTGTCATAACAATGGTCCATGGCCTTGTCATCACAATGTTCCATGGCCTCTGACATCACTATGCTCTATGGTTTTTCTCATCACAATGCTCTTTGACCCCTGTCATCACAATGCTTGATGACCATTGTCATCACAATGCTCCAAGAACCCTGTCATCACAATGCTCCATGCCGTTGACATCACAATGCTCCATGGCCCTTGTAATTAGAATGCTCCATGCCCTTGTCATCACAATGCTCCAGAACACTTGTGATCATAATACGCCTTTCCTGTGTCATCCCATTGCTCAATGACCCTTGTCATCAAAATATTCCTTGTCCTTTGTCATCACAGTGCTCCATGATACCTTTAATCAAAATTCTACATGACAACTGTCATCACAATGCAAGATGACCAATGTCATCACAAGGCCCCATGACACGTGTCATCACAATTCGCCTTGGCCCTGGACATCTCAATGCTGTGTGAACCGTGTCATCACTAGGTTCCAGGACACTTGTCATCACAATGCTCCATGAACTCTGTTATCTCAATGTTCCATGGCCTTTGTATACACAATGCTCCATTGTCCTGATAATCGCATTGCTCCATGAACACTTTCATCACAATGCTCCTTGACCACTGTCACCCTAATTCCCCATGACGTCTCGCCTCACTGTCTTCCAAGGCCACTCTCATCAAAATGCTCCATGATCTGTGTCAGCACAATATTGCATGACACTTGTCATCACAATGCTCCATGATGCCTGTCATCACAATGCTCCATGAATTTGTTATCACAATGCTCCAGGACCAGTTTCATCACAATACTCCATCCCCCTTTTCATCACAGTGCACAATGAAACCTTTCATTACAATGCTCCATGACACTTGTCATCACAATGCTCAACGGCCTTTATCGTCACAATGCTCCCAGGCACTTTTCATCACGATGTTCCATGAAAACTTACATCACTTTGCTCCACGACCATTGTCATCACAATAGTCCATACCCTTGTCAACACAATGCTGCATAATCCCTGTCATCACAATTCTCCTTGACTGCTGTCATCACGATAATCCAGGACAATTTTCATAACAATGGTTCATTCCCCCAGTCATCTCAGTGCTCCATGATACCTTTCATCACAATTCCTAGATGATCAATGTCATCACAAGGCCCCATGACACCTGTCATCACAATTTGCTATGACCCTTGTCATCACAATACTCGATGAACCATGTCATCACAGTATTCCAGGGCACATGTCATCACAATGATCCATGACGACTTTCATCACAATGCTCCAATAAACCTGTCATCACAATGCTCCATGGCCCCTGTTATCATATTGCTCCATGATCACTTTCATCACAATGATCCATGACCAATGTCATCACCATTCCTAATGACGCCTGTCATCTCAATGCTCCATGGCACCTTCATCACAATGCTCCATGAACCCATTCATCACAATGTTCCCTGTCCTTTTCATCACAATGTTCCATGGGCCCTGTCATCACAATGCTCCATGCGCTTGTCATCAAAATGCTCCAGAACTCTTGTCATCATAATGCTCCATGCCAATGTCATCAAAATGCCCCATGACACTTGTCATCACAATGCTCCACGTCATTTGTCATCACAATGCTCCATGACCCTTGTCATAACAATGGTCCATGGCCTTGTCATCACAATGTTCCATGGCCTCTGACATCACTATGCTCTATGGTTTTTCTCATCACAATGCTCCAAGAACCCTGTCATCACAATGCTCCATGCCGTTGACATCACAATGCTCCATGGCCCTTGTAATTAGAATGCTCCATGCCCTTGTCATCACAATGCTCCAGAACACTTGTGATCATAATACGCCTTTCCTGTGTCATCCCATTGCTCAATGACCCTTGTCATCAAAATATTCCTTGTCCTTTGTCATCACAGTGCTCCATGATACCTTTAATCAAAATTCTACATGACAACTGTCATCACAATGCAAGATGACCAATGTCATCACAAGGCCCCATGACACGTGTCATCACAATTCGCCTTGGCCCTGGACATCTCAATGCTGTGTGAACCGTGTCATCACTAGGTTCCAGGACACTTGTCATCACAATGCTCCATGAACTCTGTTATCTCAATGTTCCATGGCCTTTGTATACACAATGCTCCATTGTCCTGATAATCGCATTGCTCCATGAACACTTTCATCACAATGCTCCTTGACCACTGTCACCCTAATTCCCCATGACGTCTCGCCTCACTGTCTTCCAAGGCCACTCTCATCAAAATGCTCCATGATCTGTGTCAGCACAATATTGCATGACACTTGTCATCACAATGCTCCATGATGCCTGTCATCACAATGCTCCATGAATTTGTTATCACAATGCTCCAGGACCAGTTTCATCACAATACTCCATCCCCCTTTTCATCACAGTGCACAATGAAACCTTTCATTACAATGCTCCATGACACTTGTCATCACAATGCTCAACGGCCTTTATCGTCACAATGCTCCCAGGCACTTTTCATCACGATGTTCCATGAAAACTTACATCACTTTGCTCCACGACCATTGTCATCACAATAGTCCATACCCTTGTCAACACAATGCTGCATAATCCCTGTCATCACAATTCTCCTTGACTGCTGTCATCACGATAATCCAGGACAATTTTCATAACAATGGTTCATTCCCCCAGTCATCTCAGTGCTCCATGATACCTTTCATCACAATTCCTAGATGATCAATGTCATCACAAGGCCCCATGACACCTGTCATCACAATTTGCTATGACCCTTGTCATCACAATACTCGATGAACCGTGTCATCACAGTGTTCCAGGGCACATGTCATCACAATGATCCATGACGACTTTCATCACAATGCTCCAATACACCTGTCATCACAATGCTCCATGGCCCCTGTTATCATATTGCTCCATGATCACTTTCGTCACAATGATCCATGACCAATGTCATCACCATTCCTAATGACGCCTGTCATCTCAATGCTCCATGGCACCTTCATCACAATGCTCCATGAACCCATTCATCACAATGTTCCCTGTCCTTTTCATCACAATGTTCCATGGGCCCTGTCATCACAATGCTCCATGCGCTTGTCATCAAAATGCTCCAGAACTCTTGTCATCATAATGCTCCATGCCAATGTCATCAAAATGCCCCATGACACTTGTCATCACAATGCTCCACGTCATTTGTCATCACAATGCTCCATGACCCTTGTCATAACAATGGTCCATGGCCTTGTCATCACAATGTTCCATGGCCTCTGACATCACTATGCTCTATGGTTTTTCTCATCACAATGCTCTTTGACCCCTGTCATCACAATGCTTGATGACCATTGTCATCACAATGCTCCAAGAACCCTGTCATCACAATGCTCCATGCCGTTGACATCACAATGCTCCATGGCCCTTGTAATTAGAATGCTCCATGCCCTTGTCATCACAATGCTCCAGAACACTTGTGATCATAATACGCCTTTCCTGTGTCATCCCATTGCTCAATGACCCTTGTCATCAAAATATTCCTTGTCCTTTGTCATCACAGTGCTCCATGATACCTTTAATCAAAATTCTACATGACAACTGTCATCACAATGCAAGATGACCAATGTCATCACAAGGCCCCATGACATGTGTCATCACAATTCGCCTTGGCCCTGGACATCTCAATGCTGTGTGAACCGTGTCATCACTAGGTTCCAGGACACTTGTCATCACAATGCTCCATGAACTCTGTTATCTCAATGTTCCATGGCCTTTGTATACACAATGCTCCATTGTCCTGATAATCGCATTGCTCCATGAACACTTTCATCACAATGCTCCTTGACCACTGTCACCCTAATTCCCCATGACGTCTCGCCTCACTGTCTTCCAAGGCCACTCTCATCAAAATGCTCCATGATCTGTGTCAGCACAATATTGCATGACACTTGTCATCACAATGCTCCATGATGCCTGTCATCACAATGCTCCATGAATTTGTTATCACAATGCTCCAGGACCAGTTTCATCACAATACTCCATCCCCCTTTTCATCACAGTGCACAATGAAACCTTTCATTACAATGCTCCATGACACTTGTCATCACAATGCTCAACGGCCTTTATCGTCACAATGCTCCCAGGCACTTTTCATCACGATGTTCCATGAAAACTTACATCACTTTGCTCCACGACCATTGTCATCACAATAGTCCATACCCTTGTCAACACAATGCTGCATAATCCCTGTCATCACAATTCTCCTTGACTGCTGTCATCACGATAATCCAGGACAATTTTCATAACAATGGTTCATTCCCCCAGTCATCTCAGTGCTCCATGATACCTTTCATCACAATTCCTAGATGATCAATGTCATCACAAGGCCCCATGACACCTGTCATCACAATTTGCTATGACCCTTGTCATCACAATACTCGATGAACCGTGTCATCACAGTGTTCCAGGGCACATGTCATCACAATGATCCATGACGACTTTCATCACAATGCTCCAATACACCTGTCATCACAATGCTCCATGGCCCCTGTTATCATATTGCTCCATGATCACTTTCATCACAATGATCCATGACCAATGTCATCACCATTCCTAATGACGCCTGTCATCTCAATGCTCCATGGCACCTTCATCACAATGCTCCATGAACCCATTCATCACAATGTTCCCTGTCCTTTTCATCACAATGTTCCATGGGCCCTGTCATCACAATGCTCCATGCGCTTGTCATCAAAATGCTCCAGAACTCTTGTCATCATAATGCTCCATGCCAGTGTCATCAAAATGCCCCATGACACTTGTCATCACAATGCTCCACGTCATTTGTCATCACAATGCTCCATGACCCTTGTCATAACAATGGTCCATGGCCTTGTCATCACAATGTTCCATGGCCTCTGACATCACTATGCTCTATGGTTTTTCTCATCACAATGCTCTTTGACCCCTGTCACCACAATGCTTGATGACCATTGTCATCACAATGCTCCAAGAACCCTGTCATCACAATGCTCCATGCCGTTGACATCACAATGCTCCATGGCCCTTGTAATTAGAATGCTCCATGCCCTTGTCATCACAATGCTCCAGAACACTTGTGATCATAATACGCCTTTCCTGTGTCATCCCATTGCTCAATGACCCTTGTCATCAAAATATTCCTTGTCCTTTGTCATCACAGTGCTCCATGATACCTTTAATCAAAATTCTACATGACAACTGTCATCACAATGCAAGATGACCAATGTCATCACAAGGCCCCATGACACGTGTCATCACAATTCGCCTTGGCCCTTGACATCTCAATGCTGTATGAACCGTGTCATCACTAGGTTCCAGGACACTTGTCATCACAATGCTCCATGAACTCTGTTATTTCAATGTTCCATGGCCTTTGTATTCACAATGCTCCATTGTCCTGATAATCGCATTGCTCCATGAACACTTTCATCACAATGCTACTTGACCACTGTCACCCTAATTCCCCATGACGTCTCGCCTCACTGTCTTCCAAGGCCACTCTCATCAAAATGCTCCATGATCTGTGTCAGCACAATATTGCATGACACTTGTCATCACAATGCTCCATGATGCCTGTCATCACAATGCTCCATGAATTTGTTATCACAATGCTCCAGGACCAGTTTCATCACAATACTCCATCCCCCTTTTCATCACAGTGCACAATGAAACCTTTCATTACAATGCTCCATGACACTTGTCATCACAATGCTCAACGGCCTTTATCGTCACAATGCTCCCAGGCACTTTTCATCACGATGTTCTATGAAAACTTACATCACTTTGCTCCACGACCATTGTCATCACAATAGTCCATACCCTTGTCAACACAATGCTGCATAATCCCTGTCATCACAATTCTCCTTGACTGCTGTCATCACGATAATCCAGGACAATTTTCAGAACAATGGTTCATTCCCCCAGTCATCTCAGTGCTCCATGATACCTTTCATCACAATTCCTAAATGATCAATGTCATCACAAGGCCCCATGACACCTGTCATCACAATTTGCTATGACCCTTGTCATCACAATACTCGATGAACCGTGTCATCACAGTGTTCCAGGGCACATGTCATCACAATGATCCATGACGACTTTCATCACAATGCTCCAATACACCTGTCATCACAATGCTCCATGGCCCCTGTTATCATATTGCTCCATGATCACTTTCATCACAATGATCCATGACCAATGTCATCACCATTCCTAATGACGCCTGTCATCTCAATGCTCCATGGCACCTTCATCACAATGCTCCATGAACCCATTCATCACAATGTTCCCTGTCCTTTTCATCACAATGTTCCATGGGCCCTGTCATCACAATGCTCCATGCGCTTGTCATCAAAATGCTCCAGAACTCTTGTCATCATAATGCTCCATGCCAATGTCATCAAAATGCCCCATGACACTTGTCATCACAATGCTCCACGTCATTTGTCATCACAATGCTCCATGACCCTTGTCATAACAATGGTCCATGGCCTTGTCATCACAATGTTCCATGGCCTCTGACATCACTATGCTCTATGGTTTTTCTCATCACAATGCTCTTTGACCCCTGTCATCACAATGCTTGATGACCATTGTCATCACAATGCTCCAAGAACCCTGTCATCACAATGCTCCATGCCGTTGACATCACAATGCTCCATGGCCCTTGTAATTAGAATGCTCCATGCCCTTGTCATCACAATGCTCCAGAACACTTGTGATCATAATACGCCTTTCCTGTGTCATCCCATTGCTCAATGACCCTTGTCATCAAAATATTCCTTGTCCTTTGTCATCACAGTGCTCCATGATACCTTTAATCAAAATTCTACATGACAACTGTCATCACAATGCAAGATGACCAATGTCATCACAAGGCCCCATGACACGTGTCATCACAATTCGCCTTGGCCCTGGACATCTCAATGCTGTGTGAACCGTGTCATCACTAGGTTCCAGGACACTTGTCATCACAATGCTCCATGAACTCTGTTATCTCAATGTTCCATGGCCTTTGTATACACAATGCTCCATTGTCCTGATAATCGCATTGCTCCATGAACACTTTCATCACAATGCTCCTTGACCACTGTCACCCTAATTCCCCATGACGTCTCGCCTCACTGTCTTCCAAGGCCACTCTCATCAAAATGCTCCATGATCTGTGTCAGCACAATATTGCATGACACTTGTCATCACAATGCTCCATGATGCCTGTCATCACAATGCTCCATGAATTTGTTATCACAATGCTCCAGGACCAGTTTCATCACAATACTCCATCCCCCTTTTCATCACAGTGCACAATGAAACCTTTCATTACAATGCTCCATGACACTTGTCATCACAATGCTCAACGGCCTTTATCGTCACAATGCTCCCAGGCACTTTTCATCACGATGTTCCATGAAAACTTACATCACTTTGCTCCACGACCATTGTCATCACAATAGTCCATACCCTTGTCAACACAATGCTGCATAATCCCTGTCATCACAATTCTCCTTGACTGCTGTCATCACGATAATCCAGGACAATTTTCATAACAATGGTTCATTCCCCCAGTCATCTCAGTGCTCCATGATACCTTTCATCACAATTCCTAGATGATCAATGTCATCACAAGGCCCCATGACACCTGTCATCACAATTTGCTATGACCCTTGTCATCACAATACTCGATGAACCGTGTCATCACAGTGTTCCAGGGCACATGTCATCACAATGATCCATGACGACTTTCATCACAATGCTCCAATACACCTGTCATCACAATGCTCCATGGCCCCTGTTATCATATTGCTCCATGATCACTTTCATCACAATGATCCATGACCAATGTCATCACCATTCCTAATGACGCCTGTCATCTCAATGCTCCATGGCACCTTCATCACAATGCTCCATGAACCCATTCATCACAATGTTCCCTGTCCTTTTCATCACAATGTTCCATGGGCCCTGTCATCACAATGCTCCATGCGCTTGTCATCAAAATGCTCCAGAACTCTTGTCATCATAATGCTCCATGCCAATGTCATCAAAATGCCCCATGACACTTGTCATCACAATGCTCCACGTCATTTGTCATCACAATGCTCCATGACCCTTGTCATAACAATGGTCCATGGCCTTGTCATCACAATGTTCCATGGCCTCTGACATCACTATGCTCTATGGTTTTTCTCATCACAATGCTCCAAGAACCCTGTCATCACAATGCTCCATGCCGTTGACATCACAATGCTCCATGGCCCTTGTAATTAGAATGCTCCATGCCCTTGTCATCACAATGCTCCAGAACACTTGTGATCATAATACGCCTTTCCTGTGTCATCCCATTGCTCAATGACCCTTGTCATCAAAATATTCCTTGTCCTTTGTCATCACAGTGCTCCATGATACCTTTAATCAAAATTCTACATGACAACTGTCATCACAATGCAAGATGACCAATGTCATCACAAGGCCCCATGACACGTGTCATCACAATTCGCCTTGGCCCTGGACATCTCAATGCTGTGTGAACCGTGTCATCACTAGGTTCCAGGACACTTGTCATCACAATGCTCCATGAACTCTGTTATCTCAATGTTCCATGGCCTTTGTATACACAATGCTCCATTGTCCTGATAATCGCATTGCTCCATGAACACTTTCATCACAATGCTCCTTGACCACTGTCACCCTAATTCCCCATGACGTCTCGCCTCACTGTCTTCCAAGGCCACTCTCATCAAAATGCTCCATGATCTGTGTCAGCACAATATTGCATGACACTTGTCATCACAATGCTCCATGATGCCTGTCATCACAATGCTCCATGAATTTGTTATCACAATGCTCCAGGACCAGTTTCATCACAATACTCCATCCCCCTTTTCATCACAGTGCACAATGAAACCTTTCATTACAATGCTCCATGACACTTGTCATCACAATGCTCAACGGCCTTTATCGTCACAATGCTCCCAGGCACTTTTCATCACGATGTTCCATGAAAACTTACATCACTTTGCTCCACGACCATTGTCATCACAATAGTCCATACCCTTGTCAACACAATGCTGCATAATCCCTGTCATCACAATTCTCCTTGACTGCTGTCATCACGATAATCCAGGACAATTTTCATAACAATGGTTCATTCCCCCAGTCATCTCAGTGCTCCATGATACCTTTCATCACAATTCCTAGATGATCAATGTCATCACAAGGCCCCATGACACCTGTCATCACAATTTGCTATGACCCTTGTCATCACAATACTCGATGAACCATGTCATCACAGTATTCCAGGGCACATGTCATCACAATGATCCATGACGACTTTCATCACAATGCTCCAATAAACCTGTCATCACAATGCTCCATGGCCCCTGTTATCATATTGCTCCATGATCACTTTCATCACAATGATCCATGACCAATGTCATCACCATTCCTAATGACGCCTGTCATCTCAATGCTCCATGGCACCTTCATCACAATGCTCCATGAACCCATTCATCACAATGTTCCCTGTCCTTTTCATCACAATGTTCCATGGGCCCTGTCATCACAATGCTCCATGCGCTTGTCATCAAAATGCTCCAGAACTCTTGTCATCATAATGCTCCATGCCAATGTCATCAAAATGCCCCATGACACTTGTCATCACAATGCTCCACGTCATTTGTCATCACAATGCTCCATGACCCTTGTCATAACAATGGTCCATGGCCTTGTCATCACAATGTTCCATGGCCTCTGACATCACTATGCTCTATGGTTTTTCTCATCACAATGCTCCAAGAACCCTGTCATCACAATGCTCCATGCCGTTGACATCACAATGCTCCATGGCCCTTGTAATTAGAATGCTCCATGCCCTTGTCATCACAATGCTCCAGAACACTTGTGATCATAATACGCCTTTCCTGTGTCATCCCATTGCTCAATGACCCTTGTCATCAAAATATTCCTTGTCCTTTGTCATCACAGTGCTCCATGATACCTTTAATCAAAATTCTACATGACAACTGTCATCACAATGCAAGATGACCAATGTCATCACAAGGCCCCATGACACGTGTCATCACAATTCGCCTTGGCCCTGGACATCTCAATGCTGTGTGAACCGTGTCATCACTAGGTTCCAGGACACTTGTCATCACAATGCTCCATGAACTCTGTTATCTCAATGTTCCATGGCCTTTGTATACACAATGCTCCATTGTCCTGATAATCGCATTGCTCCATGAACACTTTCATCACAATGCTCCTTGACCACTGTCACCCTAATTCCCCATGACGTCTCGCCTCACTGTCTTCCAAGGCCACTCTCATCAAAATGCTCCATGATCTGTGTCAGCACAATATTGCATGACACTTGTCATCACAATGCTCCATGATGCCTGTCATCACAATGCTCCATGAATTTGTTATCACAATGCTCCAGGACCAGTTTCATCACAATACTCCATCCCCCTTTTCATCACAGTGCACAATGAAACCTTTCATTACAATGCTCCATGACACTTGTCATCACAATGCTCAACGGCCTTTATCGTCACAATGCTCCCAGGCACTTTTCATCACGATGTTCCATGAAAACTTACATCACTTTGCTCCACGACCATTGTCATCACAATAGTCCATACCCTTGTCAACACAATGCTGCATAATCCCTGTCATCACAATTCTCCTTGACTGCTGTCATCACGATAATCCAGGACAATTTTCATAACAATGGTTCATTCCCCCAGTCATCTCAGTGCTCCATGATACCTTTCATCACAATTCCTAGATGATCAATGTCATCACAAGGCCCCATGACACCTGTCATCACAATTTGCTATGACCCTTGTCATCACAATACTCGATGAACCATGTCATCACAGTATTCCAGGGCACATGTCATCACAATGATCCATGACGACTTTCATCACAATGCTCCAATAAACCTGTCATCACAATGCTCCATGGCCCCTGTTATCATATTGCTCCATGATCACTTTCATCACAATGATCCATGACCAATGTCATCACCATTCCTAATGACGCCTGTCATCTCAATGCTCCATGGCACCTTCATCACAATGCTCCATGAACCCATTCATCACAATGTTCCCTGTCCTTTTCATCACAATGTTCCATGGGCCCTGTCATCACAATGCTCCATGCGCTTGTCATCAAAATGCTCCAGAACTCTTGTCATCATAATGCTCCATGCCAATGTCATCAAAATGCCCCATGACACTTGTCATCACAATGCTCCACGTCATTTGTCATCACAATGCTCCATGACCCTTGTCATAACAATGGTCCATGGCCTTGTCATCACAATGTTCCATGGCCTCTGACATCACTATGCTCTATGGTTTTTCTCATCACAATGCTCCAAGAACCCTGTCATCACAATGCTCCATGCCGTTGACATCACAATGCTCCATGGCCCTTGTAATTAGAATGCTCCATGCCCTTGTCATCACAATGCTCCAGAACACTTGTGATCATAATACGCCTTTCCTGTGTCATCCCATTGCTCAATGACCCTTGTCATCAAAATATTCCTTGTCCTTTGTCATCACAGTGCTCCATGATACCTTTAATCAAAATTCTACATGACAACTGTCATCACAATGCAAGATGACCAATGTCATCACAAGGCCCCATGACACGTGTCATCACAATTCGCCTTGGCCCTGGACATCTCAATGCTGTGTGAACCGTGTCATCACTAGGTTCCAGGACACTTGTCATCACAATGCTCCATGAACTCTGTTATCTCAATGTTCCATGGCCTTTGTATACACAATGCTCCATTGTCCTGATAATCGCATTGCTCCATGAACACTTTCATCACAATGCTCCTTGACCACTGTCACCCTAATTCCCCATGACGTCTCGCCTCACTGTCTTCCAAGGCCACTCTCATCAAAATGCTCCATGATCTGTGTCAGCACAATATTGCATGACACTTGTCATCACAATGCTCCATGATGCCTGTCATCACAATGCTCCATGAATTTGTTATCACAATGCTCCAGGACCAGTTTCATCACAATACTCCATCCCCCTTTTCATCACAGTGCACAATGAAACCTTTCATTACAATGCTCCATGACACTTGTCATCACAATGCTCAACGGCCTTTATCGTCACAATGCTCCCAGGCACTTTTCATCACGATGTTCCATGAAAACTTACATCACTTTGCTCCACGACCATTGTCATCACAATAGTCCATACCCTTGTCAACACAATGCTGCATAATCCCTGTCATCACAATTCTCCTTGACTGCTGTCATCACGATAATCCAGGACAATTTTCATAACAATGGTTCATTCCCCCAGTCATCTCAGTGCTCCATGATACCTTTCATCACAATTCCTAGATGATCAATGTCATCACAAGGCCCCATGACACCTGTCATCACAATTTGCTATGACCCTTGTCATCACAATACTCGATGAACCGTGTCATCACAGTGTTCCAGGGCACATGTCATCACAATGATCCATGACGACTTTCATCACAATGCTCCAATACACCTGTCATCACAATGCTCCATGGCCCCTGTTATCATATTGCTCCATGATCACTTTCATCACAATGATCCATGACCAATGTCATCACCATTCCTAATGACGCCTGTCATCTCAATGCTCCATGGCACCTTCATCACAATGCTCCATGAACCCATTCATCACAATGTTCCCTGTCCTTTTCATCACAATGTTCCATGGGCCCTGTCATCACAATGCTCCATGCGCTTGTCATCAAAATGCTCCAGAACTCTTGTCATCATAATGCTCCATGCCAGTGTCATCAAAATGCCCCATGACACTTGTCATCACAATGCTCCACGTCATTTGTCATCACAATGCTCCATGACCCTTGTCATAACAATGGTCCATGGCCTTGTCATCACAATGTTCCATGGCCTCTGACATCACTATGCTCTATGGTTTTTCTCATCACAATGCTCTTTGACCCCTGTCATCACAATGCTTGATGACCATTGTCATCACAATGCTCCAAGAACCCTGTCATCACAATGCTCCATGCCGTTGACATCACAATGCTCCATGGCCCTTGTAATTAGAATGCTCCATGCCCTTGTCATCACAATTCTCCAGAACACTTGTGATCATAATACGCCTTTCCTGTGTCATCCCATTGCTCAATGACCCTTGTCATCAAAATATTCCTTGTCCTTTGTCATCACAGTGCTCCATGATACCTTTAATCAAAATTCTACATGACAACTGTCATCACAATGCAAGATGACCAATGTCATCACAAGGCCCCATGACACGTGTCATCACAATTCGCCTTGGCCCTGGACATCTCAATGCTGTGTGAACCGTGTCATCACTAGGTTCCAGGACACTTGTCATCACAATGCTCCATGAACTCTGTTATCTCAATGTTCCCTGGCCTTTGTATACACAATGCTCCATTGTCCTGATAATCGCATTGCTCCATGAACACTTTCATCACAATGCTCCTTGACCACTGTCACCCTAATTCCCCATGACGTCTCGCCTCACTGTCTTCCAAGGCCACTCTCATCAAAATGCTCCATGATCTGTGTCAGCACAATATTGCATGACACTTGTCATCACAATGCTCCATGATGCCTGTCATCACAATGCTCCATGAATTTGTTATCACAATGCTCCAGGACCAGTTTCATCACAATACTCCATCCCCCTTTTCATCACAGTGCACAATGAAACCTTTCATTACAATGCTCCATGACACTTGTCATCACAATGCTCAACGGCCTTTATCGTCACAATGCTCCCAGGCACTTTTCATCACGATGTTCCATGAAAACTTACATCACTTTGCTCCACGACCATTGTCATCACAATAGTCCATACCCTTGTCAACACAATGCTGCATAATCCCTGTCATCACAATTCTCCTTGACTGCTGTCATCACGATAATCCAGGACAATTTTCATAACAATGGTTCATTCCCCCAGTCATCTCAGTGCTCCATGATACCTTTCATCACAATTCCTAGATGATCAATGTCATCACAAGGCCCCATGACACCTGTCATCACAATTTGCTATGACCCTTGTCATCACAATACTCGATGAACCGTGTCATCACAGTGTTCCAGGGCACATGTCATCACAATGATCCATGACGACTTTCATCACAATGCTCCAATACACCTGTCATCACAATTCTCCATGGCCCCTGTTATCATATTGCTCCATGATCACTTTCATCACAATGATCCATGACCAATGTCATCACCATTCCTAATGACGCCTGTCATCTCAATGCTCCATGGCACCTTCATCACAATGCTCCATGAACCCATTCATCACAATGTTCCCTGTCCTTTTCATCACAATGTTCCATGGGCCCTGTCATCACAATGCTCCATGCGCTTGTCATCAAAATGCTCCAGAACTCTTGTCATCATAATGCTCCATGCCAATGTCATCAAAATGCCCCATGACACTTGTCATCACAATGCTCCACGTCATTTGTCATCACAATGCTCCATGACCCTTGTCATAACAATGGTCCATGGCCTTGTCATCACAATGTTCCATGGCCTCTGACATCACTATGCTCTATGGTTTTTCTCATCACAATGCTCTTTGACACCTGTCATCACAATGCTTGATGACCATTGTCATCACAATGCTCCAAGAACCCTGTCATCACAATGCTCCATGCCGTTGACATCACAATGCTCCATGGCCCTTGTAATTAGAATGCTCCATGCCCTTGTCATCACAATGCTCCAGAACACTTGTGATCATAATACGCCTTTCCTGTGTCATCCCATTGCTCAATGACCCTTGTCATCAAAATATTCCTTGTCCTTTGTCATCACAGTGCTCCATGATACCTTTAATCAAAATTCTACATGACAACTGTCATCACAATGCAAGATGACCAATGTCATCACAAGGCCCCATGACACGTGTCATCACAATTCGCCTTGGCCCTGGACATCTCAATGCTGTGTGAACCGTGTCATCACTAGGTTCCAGGACACTTGTCATCACAATGCTCCATGAACTCTGTTATCTCAATGTTCCATGGCCTTTGTATTCACAATGCTCCATTGTCCTGATAATCGCATTGCTCCATGAACACTTTCATCACAATGCTCCTTGACCACTGTCACCCTAATTCCCCATGACGTCTCGCCTCACTGTCTTCCAAGGCCACTCTCATCAAAATGCTCCATGATCTGTGTCAGCACAATATTGCATGACACTTGTCATCACAATGCTCCATGATGCCTGTCATCACAATGCTCCATGAATTTGTTATCACAATGCTCCAGGACCAGTTTCATCACAATACTCCATCCCCCTTTTCATCACAGTGCACAATGAAACCTTTCATTACAATGCTCCATGACACTTGTCATCACAATGCTCAACGGCCTTTATCGTCACAATGCTCCCAGGCACTTTTCATCACGATGTTCGATGAAAACTTACATCACTTTGCTCCACGACCATTGTCATCACAATAGTCCATACCCTTGTCAACACAATGCTGCATAATCCCTGTCATCACAATTCTCCTTGACTGCTGTCATCACGATAATCCAGGACAATTTTCATAACAATGGTTCATTCCCCCAGTCATCTCAGTGCTCCATGATACCTTTCATCACAATTCCTAGATGATCAATGTCATCACAAGGCCCCATGACACCTGTCATCACAATTTGCTATGACCCTTGTCATCACAATACTCGATGAACCGTGTCATCACAGTGTTCCAGGGCACATGTCATCACAATGATCCATGACGACTTTCATCACAATGCTCCAATACACCTGTCATCACAATGCTCCATGGCCCCTGTTATCATATTGCTCCATGATCACTTTCATCACAATGATCCATGACCAATGTCATCACCATTCCTAATGACGCCTGTCATCTCAATGCTCCATGGCACCTTCATCACAATGCTCCATGAACCCATTCATCACAATGTTCCCTGTCCTTTTCATCACAATGTTCCATGGGCCCTGTCATCACAATGCTCCATGCGCTTGTCATCAAAATGCTCCAGAACTCTTGTCATCATAATGCTCCATGCCAATGTCATCAAAATGCCCCATGACACTTGTCATCACAATGCTCCACGTCATTTGTCATCACAATGCTCCATGACCCTTGTCATAACAATGGTCCATGGCCTTGTCATCACAATGTTCCATGGCCTCTGACATCACTATGCTCTATGGTTTTCTCATCACAATGCTCTTTGACCCCTGTCATCACAATGCTTGATGACCATTGTCATCACAATGCTCCAAGAACCCTGTCATCACAATGCTCCATGCCGTTGACATCACAATGCTCCATGGCCCTTGTAATTAGAATGCTCCATGCCCTTGTCATCACAATGCTCCAGAACACTTGTGATCATAATACGCCTTTCCTGTGTCATCCCATTGCTCAATGACCCTTGTCATCAAAATATTCCTTGTCCTTTGTCATCACAGTGCTCCATGATACCTTTAATCAAAATTCTACATGACAACTGTCATCACAATGCAAGATGACCAATGTCATCACAAGGCCCCATGACACGTGTCATCACAATTCGCCTTGGCCCTGGACATCTCAATGCTGTGTGAACCGTGTCATCACTAGGTTCCAGGACACTTGTCATCACAATGCTCCATGAACTCTGTTATCTCAATGTTCCATGGCCTTTGTATACACAATGCTCCATTGTCCTGATAATCGCATTGCTCCATGAACACTTTCATCACAATGCTCCTTGACCACTGTCACCCTAATTCCCCATGACGTCTCGCCTCACTGTCTTCCAAGGCCACTCTCATCCAAATGCTCCATGATCTGTGTCAGCACAATATTGCATGACACTTGTCATCACAATGCTCCATGATGCCTGTCATCACAATGCTCCATGAATTTGTTATCACAATGCTCCAGGACCAGTTTCATCACAATACTCCATCCCCCTTTTCATCACAGTGCACAATGAAACCTTTCATTACAATGCTCCATGACACTTGTCATCACAATGCTCAATGGCCTTTATCGTCACAATGCTCCCAGGCACTTTTCATCACGATGTTCCATGAAAACTTACATCACTTTGCTCCACGACCATTGTCATCACAATAGTCCATACCCTTGTCAACACAATGCTGCATAATCCCTGTCATCACAATTCTCCTTGACTGCTGTCATCACGATAATCCAGGACAATTTTCATAACAATGGTTCATTCCCCCAGTCATCTCAGTGCTCCATGATACCTTTCATCACAATTCCTAGATGATCAATATCATCACAAGGCCCCATGACACCTGTCATCACAATTTGCTATGACCCTTGTCATCACAATACTCGATGAACCGTGTCATCACAGTGTTCCAGGGCACATGTCATCACAATGATCCATGACGACTTTCATCACAATGCTCCAATACACCTGTCATCACAATGCTCCATGGCCCCTGTTATCATATTGCTCCATGATCACTTTCATCACAATGATCCATGACCAATGTCATCACCATTCCTAATGACGCCTGTCATCTCAATGCTCCATGGCACCTTCATCACAATGCTCCATGAACCCATTCATCACAATGTTCCCTGTCCTTTTCATCACAATGTTCCATGGGCCCTGTCATCACAATGCTCCATGCGCTTGTCATCAAAATGCTCCAGAACTCTTGTCATCATAATGCTCCATGCCAGTGTCATCAAAATGCCCCATGACACTTGTCATCACAATGCTCCACGTCATTTGTCATCACAATGCTCCATGACCCTTGTCATAACAATGGTCCATGGCCTTGTCATCACAATGTTCCATGGCCTCTGACATCACTATGCTCTATGGTTTTTCTCATCACAATGCTCTTTGACCCCTGTCATCACAATGCTTGATGACCATTGTCATCACAATGCTCCAAGAACCCTGTCATCACAATGCTCCATGCCGTTGACATCACAATGCTCCATGGCCCTTGTAATTAGAATGCTCCATGCCCTTGTCATCACAATGCTCCAGAACACTTGTGATCATAATACGCCTTTCCTGTGTCATCCCATTGCTCAATGACCCTTGTCATCAAAATATTCCTTGTCCTTTGTCATCACAGTGCTCCATGATACCTTTAATCAAAATTCTACATGACAACTGTCATCACAATGCAAGATGACCAATGTCATCACAAGGCCCCATGACACGTGTCATCACAATTCGCCTTGGCCCTTGACATCTCAATGCTGTATGAACCGTGTCATCACTAGGTTCCAGGACACTTGTCATCACAATGCTCCATGAACTCTGTTATCTCAATGTTCCATGGCCTTTGTATTCACAATGCTCCATTGTCCTGATAATCGCATTGCTCCATGAACACTTTCATCACAATGCTCCTTGACCACTGTCACCCTAATTCCCCATGACATCTCGCCTCACTGTCTTCCAAGGCCACTCTCATCAAAATGCTCCATGATCTGTGTCAGCACAATATTGCATGACACTTGTCATCACAATGCTCCATGATGCCTGTCATCACAATGCTCCATGAATTTGTTATCACAATGCTCCAGGACCAGTTTCATCACAATACTCCATCCCCCTTTTCATCACAGTGCACAATGAAACCTTTCATTACAATGCTCCATGACACTTGTCATCACAATGCTCAACGGCCTTTATCGTCACAATGCTCCCAGGCACTTTTCATCACGATGTTCGATGAAAACTTACATCACTTTGCTCCACGACCATTGTCATCACAATAGTCCATACCCTTGTCAACACAATGCTGCATAATCCCTGTCATCACAATTCTCCTTGACTGCTGTCATCACGATAATCCAGGACAATTTTCATAACAATGGTTCATTCCCCCAGTCATCTCAGTGCTCCATGATACCTTTCATCACAATTCCTAGATGATCAATGTCATCACAAGGCCCCATGACACCTGTCATCACAATTTGCTATGACCCTTGTCATCACAATACTCGATGAACCGTGTCATCACAGTGTTCCAGGGCACATGTCATCACAATGATCCATGACGACTTTCATCACAATGCTCCAATACACCTGTCATCACAATGCTCCATGGCCCCTGTTATCATATTGCTCCATGATCACTTTCATCACAATGATCCATGACCAATGTCATCACCATTCCTAATGACGCCTGTCATCTCAATGCTCCATGGCACCTTCATCACAATGCTCCATGAACCCATTCATCAAAATGTTCCTTGTCCTTTTCATCACAATGTTCCATGGGCCCTGTCATCACAATGCTCCATGCGCTTGTCATCAAAATGCTCCAGAACTCTTGTCATCATAATGCTCCATGCCAATGTCATCAAAATGCCCCATGACACTTGTCATCACAATGCTCCACGTCATTTGTCATCACAATGATCCATGACCCTTGTCATAACAATGGTCCATGGCCTTGTCATCACAATGTTCCATGGCCTCTGACATCACTATGCTCTATGGTTTTTCTCATCACAATGCTCTTTGACCCCTGTCACCACAATGCTTGATGACCATTGTCATCACAATGCTCCAAGAACCCTGTCATCACAATGCTCCATGCCGTTGACATCACAATGCTCCATGGCCCTTGTAATTAGAATGCTCCATGCCCTTGTCATCACAATGCTCCAGAACACTTGTGATCATAATACGCCTTTCCTGTGTCATCCCATTGCTCAATGACCCTTGTCATCAAAATATTCCTTGTCCTTTGTCATCACAGTGCTCCATGATACCTTTAATCAAAATTCTACATGACAACTGTCATCACAATGCAAGATGACCAATGTCATCACAAGGCCCCATGACACGTGTCATCACAATTCGCCTTGGCCCTTGACATCTCAATGCTGTGTGAACCGTGTCATCACTAGGTTCCAGGACACTTGTCATCACAATGCTCCATGAACTCTGTTATCTCAATGTTCCATGGCCTTTGTATTCACAATGCTCCATTGTCCTGATAATCGCATTGCTCCATGAACACTTTCATCACAATGCTCCTTGACCACTGTCACCCTAATTCCCCATGACGTCTCGCCTCACTGTCTTCCAAGGCCACTCTCATCAAAATGCTCCATGATCTGTGTCAGCACAATATTGCATGACACTTGTCATCACAATGCTCCATGATGCCTGTCATCACAATGCTCCATGAATTTGTTATCACAATGCTCCAGGACCAGTTTCATCACAATACTCCATCCCCCTTTTCATCACAGTGCACAATGAAACCTTTCATTACAATGCTCCATGACACTTGTCATCACAATGCTCAACGGCCTTTATCGTCACAATGCTCCCAGGCACTTTTCATCACGATGTTCCATGAAAACTTACATCACTTTGCTCCACGACCATTGTCATCACAATAGTCCATACCCTTGTCAACACAATGCTGCATAATCCCTGTCATCACAATTCTCCTTGACTGCTGTCATCACGATAATCCAGGACAATTTTCATAACAATGGTTCATTCCCCCAGTCATCTCAGTGCTCCATGATACCTTTCATCACAATTCCTAGATGATCAATGTCATCACAAGGCCCCATGACACCTGTCATCACAATTTGCTATGACCCTTGTCATCACAATACTCGATGAACCGTGTCATCACAGTGTTCCAGGGCACATGTCATCACAATGATCCATGACGACTTTCATCACAATGCTCCAATACACCTGTCATCACAATGCTCCATGGCCCCTGTTATCATATTGCTCCATGATCACTTTCATCACAATGATCCATGACCAATGTCATCACCATTCCTAATGACGCCTGTCATCTCAATGCTCCATGGCACCTTCATCACAATGCTCCATGAACCCATTCATCACAATGTTCCCTGTCCTTTTCATCACAATGTTCCATGGGCCCTGTCATCACAATGCTCCATGCGCTTGTCATCAAAATGCTCCAGAACTCTTGTCATCATAATGCTCCATGCCAATGTCATCAAAATGCCCCATGACACTTGTCATCACAATGCTCCATGACCCTTGTCATAACAATGGTCCATGGCCTTGTCATCACAATGTTCCATGGCCTCTGACATCACTATGCTCTATGGTTTTTCTCATCACAATGCTCTTTGACCCCTGTCACCACAATGCTTGATGACCATTGTCATCACAATGCTCCAAGAACCCTGTCATCACAATGCTCCATGCCGTTGACATCACAATGCTCCATGGCCCTTGTAATTAGAATGCTCCATGCCCTTGTCATCACAATGCTCCAGAACACTTGTGATCATAATACGCCTTTCCTGTGTCATCCCATTGCTCAATGACCCTTCTCATCAAAATATTCCTTGTCCTTTGTCATCACAGTGCTCCATGATACCTTTAATCAAAATTCTACATGACAACTGTCATCACAATGCAAGATGACCAATGTCATCACAAGGCCCCATGACACGTGTCATCACAATTCGCCTTGGCCCTTGACATCTCAATGCTGTATGAACCGTGTCATCACTAGGTTCCAGGACACTTGTCATCACAATGCTCCATGAACTCTGTTATCTCAATGTTCCATGGCCTTTGTATTCACAATGCTCCATTGTCCTGATAATCGCATTGCTCCATGAACACTTTCATCACAATGCTCCTTGACCACTGTCACCCTAATTCCCCATGACGTCTCGCCTCACTGTCTTCCAAGGCCACTCTCATCAAAATGCTCCATGATCTGTGTCAGCACAATATTGCATGACACTTGTCATCACAATGCTCCATGATGCCTGTCATCACAATGCTCCATGAATTTGTTATCACAATGCTCCAGGACCAGTTTCATCACAATACTCCATCCCCATTTTCATCACAGTGCACAATGAAACCTTTCATTACAATGCTCCATGACACTTGTCATCACAATGCTCAACGGCCTTTATCGTCACAATGCTCCCAGGCACTTTTCATCACGATGTTCGATGAAAACTTACATCACTTTGCTCCACGACCATTGTCATCACAATAGTCCATACCCTTGTCAACACAATGCTGCATAATCCCTGTCATCACAATTCTCCTTGACTGCTGTCATCACGATAATCCAGGACAATTTTCATAACAATGGTTCATTCCCCCAGTCATCGCAGTGCTCCATGATACCTTTCATCACAATTCCTAGATGATCAATGTCATCACAAGGCCCCATGACACCTGTCATCACAATTTTCTATGACCCTTGTCATCACAATACTCGATGAACCGTGTCATCACAGTGTTCCAGGGCACATGTCATCACAATGATCCATGACGACTTTCATCACAATGCTCCAATACACCTGTCATCACAATGCTCCATGGCCCCTGTTATCATATTGCTCCATGATCACTTTCATCACAATGATCCATGACCAATGTCATCACCATTCCTAATGACGCCTGTCATCTCAATGCTCCATGGCACCTTCATCACAATGCTCCATGAACCCATTCATCACAATGTTCCCTGTCCTTTTCATCACAATGTTCCATGGGCCCTGTCATCACAATGCTCCATGCGCTTGTCATCAAAATGCTCCAGAACTCTTGTCATCATAATGCTCCATGCCAATGTCATCAAAATGCCCCATGACACTTGTCATCACAATGCTCCACGTCATTTGTCATCACAATGCTCCATGACCCTTGTCATAACAATGGTCCATGGCCTTGTCATCACAATGTTCCATGGCCTCTGACATCACTATGCTCTATGGTTTTTCTCATCACAATGCTCTTTGACCCCTGTCATCACAATGCTTGATGACCATTGTCATCACAATGCTCCAAGAACCCTGTCATCACAATGCTCCATGCCGTTGACATCACAATGCTCCATGGCCCTTGTAATTAGAATGCTCCATGCCCTTGTCATCACAATGCTCCAGAACACTTGTGATCATAATACGCCTTTCCTGTGTCATCCCATTGCTCAATGACCCTTGTCATCAAAATATTCCTTGTCCTTTGTCATCACAGTGCTCCATGATACCTTTAATCAAAATTCTACATGACAACTGTCATCACAATGCAAGATGACCAATGTCATCACAAGGCCCCATGACACGTGTCATCACAATTCGCCTTGGCCCTGGACATCTCAATGCTGTGTGAACCGTGTCATCACTAGGTTCCAGGACACTTGTCATCACAATGCTCCATGAACTCTGTTATCTCAATGTTCCATGGCCTTTGTATACACAATGCTCCATTGTCCTGATAATCGCATTGCTCCATGAACACTTTCATCACAATGCTCCTTGACCACTGTCACCCTAATTCCCCATGACGTCTCGCCTCACTGTCTTCCAAGGCCACTCTCATCAAAATGCTCCATGATCTGTGTCAGCACAATATTGCATGACACTTGTCATCACAATGCTCCATGATGCCTGTCATCACAATGCTCCATGAATTTGTTATCACAATGCTCCAGGACCAGTTTCATCACAATACTCCATCCCCCTTTTCATCACAGTGCACAATGAAACCTTTCATTACAATGCTCCATGACACTTGTCATCACAATGCTCAACGGCCTTTATCGTCACAATGCTCCCAGGCACTTTTCATCACGATGTTCGATGAAAACTTACATCACTTTGCTCCACGACCATTGTCATCACAATAGTCCATACCCTTGTCAACACAATGCTGCATAATCCCTGTCATCACAATTCTCCTTGACTGCTGTCATCACGATAATCCAGGACAATTTTCATAACAATGGTTCATTCCCCCAGTCATCTCAGTGCTCCATGATACCTTTCATCACAATTCCTAGATGATCAATGTCATCACAAGGCCCCATGACACCTGTCATCACAATTTGCTATGACCCTTGTCATCACAATACTCGATGAACCGTGTCATCACAGTGTTCCAGGGCACATGTCATCACAATGATCCATGACGACTTTCATCACAATGCTCCAATACACCTGTCATCACAATGCTCCATGGCCCCTGTTATCATATTGCTCCATGATCACTTTCATCACAATGATCCATGACCAATGTCATCACCATTCCTAATGACGCCTGTTATCTCAATGCTCCATGGCACCTTCATCACAATGCTCCATGAACCCATTCATCACAATGTTCCCTGTCCTTTTCATCACAATGTTCCATGGGCCCTGTCATCACAATGCTCCATGCGCTTGTCATCAAAATGCTCCAGAACTCTTGTCATCATAATGCTCCATGCCAGTGTCATCAAAATGCCCCATGACACTTGTCATCACAATGCTCCACGTCATTTGTCATCACAATGCTCCATGACCCTTGTCATAACAATGGTCCATGGCCTTGTCATCACAATGTTCCATGGCCTCTGACATCACTATGCTCTATGGTTTTTCTCATCACAATGCTCTTTGACCCCTGTCATCACAATGCTTGATGACCATTGTCATCACAATGCTCCAAGAACCCTGTCATCACAATGCTCCATGCCGTTGACATCACAATGCTCCATGGCCCTTGTAATTAGAATGCTCCATGCCCTTGTCATCACAATGCTCCAGAACACTTGTGATCATAATACGCCTTTCCTGTGTCATCCCATTGCTCAATGACCCTTGTCATCAAAATATTCCTTGTCCTTTGTCATCACAGTGCTCCATGATACCTTTAATCAAAATTCTACATGACAACTGTCATCACAATGCAAGATGACCAATGTCATCACAAGGCCCCATGACACGTGTCATCACAATTCGCCTTGGCCCTGGACATCTCAATGCTGTGTGAACCGTGTCATCACTAGGTTCCAGGACACTTGTCATCACAATGCTCCATGAACTCTGTTATCTCAATGTTCCATGGCCTTTGTATACACAATGCTCCATTGTCCTGATAATCGCATTGCTCCATGAACACTTTCATCACAATGCTCCTTGACCACTGTCACCCTAATTCCCCATGACGTCTCGCCTCACTGTCTTCCAAGGCCACTCTCATCAAAATGCTCCATGATCTGTGTCAGCACAATATTGCATGACACTTGTCATCACAATGCTCCATGATGCCTGTCATCACAATGCTCCATGAATTTGTTATCACAATGCTCCAGGACCAGTTTCATCACAATACTCCATCCCCCTTTTCATCACAGTGCACAATGAAACCTTTCATTACAATGCTCCATGACACTTGTCATCACAATGCTCAACGGCCTTTATCGTCACAATGCTCCCAGGCACTTTTCATCACGATGTTCGATGAAAACTTACATCACTTTGCTCCACGACCATTGTCATCACAATAGTCCATACCCTTGTCAACACAATGCTGCATAATCCCTGTCATCACAATTCTCCTTGACTGCTGTCATCACGATAATCCAGGACAATTTTCATAACAATGGTTCATTCCCCCAGTCATCTCAGTGCTCCATGATACCTTTCATCACAATTCCTAGATGATCAATGTCATCACAAGGCCCCATGACACCTGTCATCACAATTTGCTATGACCCTTGTCATCACAATACTCGATGAACCGTGTCATCACAGTGTTCCAGGGCACATGTCATCACAATGATCCATGACGACTTTCATCACAATGCTCCAATACACCTGTCATCACAATGCTCCATGGCCCCTGTTATCATATTACTCCATGATCACTTTCATCACAATGATCCATGACCAATGTCATCACCATTCCTAATGACGCCTGTTATCTCAATGCTCCATGGCACCTTCATCACAATGCTCCATGAACCCATTCATCACAATGTTCCCTGTCCTTTTCATCACAATGTTCCATGGGCCCTGTCATCACAATGCTCCATGCGCTTGTCATCAAAATGCTCCAGAACTCTTGTCATCATAATGCTCCATGCCAGTGTCATCAAAATGCCCCATGACACTTGTCATCACAATGCTCCACGTCATTTGTCATCACAATGCTCCATGACCCTTGTCATAACAATGGTCCATGGCCTTGTCATCACAATGTTCCATGGCCTCTGACATCACTATGCTCTATGGTTTTTCTCATCACAATGCTCTTTGACCCCTGTCATCACAATGCTTGATGACCATTGTCATCACAATGCTCCAAGAACCCTGTCATCACAATGCTCCATGCCGTTGACATCACAATGCTCCATGGCCCTTGTAATTAGAATGCTCCATGCCCTTGTCATCACAATGCTCCAGAACACTTGTGATCATAATACGCCTTTCCTGTGTCATCCCATTGCTCAATGACCCTTGTCATCAAAATATTCCTTGTCCTTTGTCATCACAGTGCTCCATGATACCTTTAATCAAAATTCTACATGACAACTGTCATCACAATGCAAGATGACCAATGTCATCACAAGGCCCCATGACACGTGTCATCACAATTCGCCTTGGCCCTGGACATCTCAATGCTGTGTGAACCGTGTCATCACTAGGTTCCAGGACACTTGTCATCACAATGCTCCATGAACTCTGTTATCTCAATGTTCCATGGCCTTTGTATACACAATGCTCCATTGTCCTGATAATCGCATTGCTCCATGAACACTTTCATCACAATGCTCCTTGACCACTGTCACCCTAATTCCCCATGACGTCTCGCCTCACTGTCTTCCAAGGCCACTCTCATCAAAATGCTCCATGATCTGTGTCAGCACAATATTGCATGACACTTGTCATCACAATGCTCCATGATGCCTGTCATCACAATGCTCCATGAATTTGTTATCACAATGCTCCAGGACCAGTTTCATCACAATACTCCATCCCCCTTTTCATCACAGTGCACAATGAAACCTTTCATTACAATGCTCCATGACACTTGTCATCACAATGCTCAACGGCCTTTATCGTCACAATGCTCCCAGGCACTTTTCATCACGATGTTCCATGAAAACTTACATCACTTTGCTCCACGACCATTGTCATCACAATAGTCCATACCCTTGTCAACACAATGCTGCATAATCCCTGTCATCACAATTCTCCTTGACTGCTGTCATCACGATAATCCAGGACAATTTTCATAACAATGGTTCATTCCCCCAGTCATCTCAGTGCTCCATGATACCTTTCATCACAATTCCTAGATGATCAATGTCATCACAAGGCCCCATGACACCTGTCATCACAATTTGCTATGACCCTTGTCATCACAATACTCGATGAACCGTGTCATCACAGTGTTCCAGGGCACATGTCATCACAATGATCCATGACGACTTTCATCACAATGCTCCAATACACCTGTCATCACAATGCTCCATGGCCCCTGTTATCATATTGCTCCATGATCACTTTCATCACAATGATCCATGACCAATGTCATCACCATTCCTAATGACGCCTGTCATCTCAATGCTCCATGGCACCTTCATCACAATGCTCCATGAACCCATTCATCACAATGTTCCCTGTCCTTTTCATCACAATGTTCCATGGGCCCTGTCATCACAATGCTCCATGCGCTTGTCATCAAAATGCTCCAGAACTCTTGTCATCATAATGCTCCATGCCAGTGTCATCAAAATGCCCCATGACACTTGTCATCACAATGCTCCACGTCATTTGTCATCACAATGCTCCATGACCCTTGTCATAACAATGGTCCATGGCCTTGTCATCACAATGTTCCATGGCCTCTGACATCACTATGCTCTATGGTTTTTCTCATCACAATGCTCTTTGACCCCTGTCATCACAATGCTTGATGACCATTGTCATCACAATGCTCCAAGAACCCTGTCATCACAATGCTCCATGCCGTTGACATCACAATGCTCCATGGCCCTTGTAATTAGAATGCTCCATGCCCTTGTCATCACAATGCTCCAGAACACTTGTGATCATAATACGCCTTTCCTGTGTCATCCCATTGCTCAATGACCCTTGTCATCAAAATATTCCTTGTCCTTTGTCATCACAGTGCTCCATGATACCTTTAATCAAAATTCTACATGACAACTGTCATCACAATGCAAGATGACCAATGTCATCACAAGGCCCCATGACACGTGTCATCACAATTCGCCTTGGCCCTTGACATCTCAATGCTGTATGAACCGTGTCATCACTAGGTTCCAGGACACTTGTCATCACAATGCTCCATGAACTCTGTTATCTCAATGTTCCATGGCCTTTGTATTCACAATGCTCCATTGTCCTGATAATCGCATTGCTCCATGAACACTTTCATCACAATGCTCCTTGACCACTGTCACCCTAATTCCCCATGACATCTCGCCTCACTGTCTTCCAAGGCCACTCTCATCAAAATGCTCCATGATCTGTGTCAGCACAATATTGCATGACACTTGTCATCACAATGCTCCATGATGCCTGTCATCACAATGCTCCATGAATTTGTTATCACAATGCTCCAGGACCAGTTTCATCACAATACTCCATCCCCCTTTTCATCACAGTGCACAATGAAACCTTTCATTACAATGCTCCATGACACTTGTCATCACAATGCTCAACGGCCTTTATCGTCACAATGCTCCCAGGCACTTTTCATCACGATGTTCGATGAAAACTTACATCACTTTGCTCCACGACCATTGTCATCACAATAGTCCATACCCTTGTCAACACAATGCTGCATAATCCCTGTCATCACAATTCTCCTTGACTGCTGTCATCACGATAATCCAGGACAATTTTCATAACAATGGTTCATTCCCCCAGTCATCTCAGTGCTCCATGATACCTTTCATCACAATTCCTAGATGATCAATGTCATCACAAGGCCCCATGACACCTGTCATCACAATTTGCTATGACCCTTGTCATCACAATACTCGATGAACCGTGTCATCACAGTGTTCCAGGGCACATGTCATCACAATGATCCATGACGACTTTCATCACAATGCTCCAATACACCTGTCATCACAATGCTCCATGGCCCCTGTTATCATATTGCTCCATGATCACTTTCATCACAATGATCCATGACCAATGTCATCACCATTCCTAATGACGCCTGTCATCTCAATGCTCCATGGCACCTTCATCACAATGCTCCATGAACCCATTCATCAAAATGTTCCCTGTCCTTTTCATCACAATGTTCCATGGGCCCTGTCATCACAATGCTCCATGCGCTTGTCATCAAAATGCTCCAGAACTCTTGTCATCATAATGCTCCATGCCAATGTCATCAAAATGCCCCATGACACTTGTCATCACAATGCTCCACGTCATTTGTCATCACAATGATCCATGACCCTTGTCATAACAATGGTCCATGGCCTTGTCATCACAATGTTCCATGGCCTCTGACATCACTATGCTCTATGGTTTTTCTCATCACAATGCTCTTTGACCCCTGTCACCACAATGCTTGATGACCATTGTCATCACAATGCTCCAAGAACCCTGTCATCACAATGCTCCATGCCGTTGACATCACAATGCTCCATGGCCCTTGTAATTAGAATGCTCCATGCCCTTGTCATCACAATGCTCCAGAACACTTGTGATCATAATACGCCTTTCCTGTGTCATCCCATTGCTCAATGACCCTTGTCATCAAAATATTCCTTGTCCTTTGTCATCACAGTGCTCCATGATACCTTTAATCAAAATTCTACATGACAACTGTCATCACAATGCAAGATGACCAATGTCATCACAAGGCCCCATGACACGTGTCATCACAATTCGCCTTGGCCCTTGACATCTCAATGCTGTATGAACCGTGTCATCACTAGGTTCCAGGACACTTGTCATCACAATGCTCCATGAACTCTGTTATCTCAATGTTCCATGGCCTTTGTATTCACAATGCTCCATTGTCCTGATAATCGCATTGCTCCATGAACACTTTCATCACAATGCTCCTTGACCACTGTCACCCTAATTCCCCATGACATCTCGCCTCACTGTCTTCCAAGGCCACTCTCATCAAAATGCTCCATGATCTGTGTCAGCACAATATTGCATGACACTTGTCATCACAATGCTCCATGATGCCTGTCATCACAATGCTCCATGAATTTGTTATCACAATGCTCCAGGACCAGTTTCATCACAATACTCCATCCCCCTTTTCATCACAGTGCACAATGAAACCTTTCATTACAATGCTCCATGACACTTGTCATCACAATGCTCAACGGCCTTTATCGTCACAATGCTCCCAGGCACTTTTCATCACGATGTTCGATGAAAACTTACATCACTTTGCTCCACGACCATTGTCATCACAATAGTCCATACCCTTGTCAACACAATGCTGCATAATCCCTGTCATCACAATTCTCCTTGACTGCTGTCATCACGATAATCCAGGACAATTTTCATAACAATGGTTCATTCCCCCAGTCATCTCAGTGCTCCATGATACCTTTCATCACAATTCCTAGATGATCAATGTCATCACAAGGCCCCATGACACCTGTCATCACAATTTGCTATGACCCTTGTCATCACAATACTCGATGAACCGTGTCATCACAGTGTTCCAGGGCACATGTCATCACAATGATCCATGACGACTTTCATCACAATGCTCCAATACACCTGTCATCACAATGCTCCATGGCCCCTGTTATCATATTGCTCCATGATCACTTTCATCACAATGATCCATGACCAATGTCATCACCATTCCTAATGACGCCTGTCATCTCAATGCTCCATGGCACCTTCATCACAATGCTCCATGAACCCATTCATCAAAATGTTCCCTGTCCTTTTCATCACAATGTTCCATGGGCCCTGTCATCACAATGCTCCATGCGCTTGTCATCAAAATGCTCCAGAACTCTTGTCATCATAATGCTCCATGCCAATGTCATCAAAATGCCCCATGACACTTGTCATCACAATGCTCCACGTCATTTGTCATCACAATGATCCATGACCCTTGTCATAACAATGGTCCATGGCCTTGTCATCACAATGTTCCATGGCCTCTGACATCACTATGCTCTATGGTTTTTCTCATCACAATGCTCTTTGACCCCTGTCACCACAATGCTTGATGACCATTGTCATCACAATGCTCCAAGAACCCTGTCATCACAATGCTCCATGCCGTTGACATCACAATGCTCCATGGCCCTTGTAATTAGAATGCTCCATGCCCTTGTCATCACAATGCTCCAGAACACTTGTGATCATAATACGCCTTTCCTGTGTCATCCCATTGCTCAATGACCCTTGTCATCAAAATATTCCTTGTCCTTTGTCATCACAGTGCTCCATGATACCTTTAATCAAAATTCTACATGACAACTGTCATCACAATGCAAGATGACCAATGTCATCACAAGGCCCCATGACACGTGTCATCACAATTCGCCTTGGCCCTTGACATCTCAATGCTGTGTGAACCGTGTCATCACTAGGTTCCAGGACACTTGTCATCACAATGCTCCATGAACTCTGTTATCTCAATGTTCCATGGCCTTTGTATTCACAATGCTCCATTGTCCTGATAATCGCATTGCTCCATGAACACTTTCATCACAATGCTCCTTGACCACTGTCACCCTAATTCCCCATGACGTCTCGCCTCACTGTCTTCCAAGGCCACTCTCATCAAAATGCTCCATGATCTGTGTCAGCACAATATTGCATGACACTTGTCATCACAATGCTCCATGATGCCTGTCATCACAATGCTCCATGAATTTGTTATCACAATGCTCCAGGACCAGTTTCATCACAATACTCCATCCCCCTTTTCATCACAGTGCACAATGAAACCTTTCATTACAATGCTCCATGACACTTGTCATCACAATGCTCAACGGCCTTTATCGTCACAATGCTCCCAGGCACTTTTCATCACGATGTTCCATGAAAACTTACATCACTTTGCTCCACGACCATTGTCATCACAATAGTCCATACCCTTGTCAACACAATGCTGCATAATCCCTGTCATCACAATTCTCCTTGACTGCTGTCATCACGATAATCCAGGACAATTTTCATAACAATGGTTCATTCCCCCAGTCATCTCAGTGCTCCATGATACCTTTCATCACAATTCCTAGATGATCAATGTCATCACAAGGCCCCATGACACCTGTCATCACAATTTGCTATGACCCTTGTCATCACAATACTCGATGAACCGTGTCATCACAGTGTTCCAGGGCACATGTCATCACAATGATCCATGACGACTTTCATCACAATGCTCCAATACACCTGTCATCACAATGCTCCATGGCCCCTGTTATCATATTGCTCCATGATCACTTTCATCACAATGATCCATGACCAATGTCATCACCATTCCTAATGACGCCTGTCATCTCAATGCTCCATGGCACCTTCATCACAATGCTCCATGAACCCATTCATCACAATGTTCCCTGTCCTTTTCATCACAATGTTCCATGGGCCCTGTCATCACAATGCTCCATACGCTTGTCATCAAAATGCTCCAGAACTCTTGTCATCATAATGCTCCATGCCAATGTCATCAAAATGCCCCATGACACTTGTCATCACAATGCTCCATGACCCTTGTCATAACAATGGTCCATGGCCTTGTCATCACAATGTTCCATGGCCTCTGACATCACTATGCTCTATGGTTTTTCTCATCACAATGCTCTTTGACCCCTGTCACCACAATGCTTGATGACCATTGTCATCACAATGCTCCAAGAACCCTGTCATCACAATGCTCCATGCCGTTGACATCACAATGCTCCATGGCCCTTGTAATTAGAATGCTCCATGCCCTTGTCATCACAATGCTCCAGAACACTTGTGATCATAATACGCCTTTCCTGTGTCATCCCATTGCTCAATGACCCTTCTCATCAAAATATTCCTTGTCCTTTGTCATCACAGTGCTCCATGATACCTTTAATCAAAATTCTACATGACAACTGTCATCACAATGCAAGATGACCAATGTCATCACAAGGCCCCATGACACGTGTCATCACAATTCGCCTTGGCCCTTGACATCTCAATGCTGTATGAACCGTGTCATCACTAGGTTCCAGGACACTTGTCATCACAATGCTCCATGAACTCTGTTATCTCAATGTTCCATGGCCTTTGTATTCACAATGCTCCATTGTCCTGATAATCGCATTGCTCCATGAACACTTTCATCACAATGCTCCTTGACCACTGTCACCCTAATTCCCCATGACGTCTCGCCTCACTGTCTTCCAAGGCCACTCTCATCAAAATGCTCCATGATCTGTGTCAGCACAATATTGCATGACACTTGTCATCACAATGCTCCATGATGCCTGTCATCACAATGCTCCATGAATTTGTTATCACAATGCTCCAGGACCAGTTTCATCACAATACTCCATCCCCCTTTTCATCACAGTGCACAATGAAACCTTTCATTACAATGCTCCATGACACTTGTCATCACAATGCTCAATGGCCTTTATCGTCACAATGCTCCCAGGCACTTTTCATCACGATGTTCCATGAAAACTTACATCACTTTGCTCCACGACCATTGTCATCACAATAGTCCATACCCTTGTCAACACAATGCTGCATAATCCCTGTCATCACAATTCTCCTTGACTGCTGTCATCACGATAATCCAGGACAATTTTCATAACAATGGTTCATTCCCCCAGTCATCTCAGTGCTCCATGATACCTTTCATCACAATTCCTAGATGATCAATGTCATCACAAGGCCCCATGACACCTGTCATCACAATTTGCTATGACCCTTGTCATCACAATACTCGATGAACCGTGTCATCACAGTGTTCCAGGGCACATGTCATCACAATGATCCATGACGACTTTCATCACAATGCTCCAATACACCTGTCATCACAATGCTCCATGGCCCCTGTTATCATATTGCTCCATGATCACTTTCATCACAATGATCCATGACCAATGTCATCACCATTCCTAATGACGCCTGTCATCTCAATGCTCCATGGCACCTTCATCACAATGCTCCATGAACCCATTCATCACAATGTTCCCTGTCCTTTTCATCACAATGTTCCATGGGCCCTGTCATCACAATGCTCCATGCGCTTGTCATCAAAATGCTCCAGAACTCTTGTCATCATAATGCTCCATGCCAATGTCATCAAAATGCCCCATGACACTTGTCATCACAATGCTCCACGTCATTTGTCATCACAATGCTCCATGACCCTTGTCATAACAATGGTCCATGGCCTTGTCATCACAATGTTCCATGGCCTCTGACATCACTATGCTCTATGGTTTTTCTCATCACAATGCTCTTTGACCCCTGTCATCACAATGCTTGATGACCATTGTCATCACAATGCTCCAAGAACCCTGTCATCACAATGCTCCATGCCGTTGACATCACAATGCTCCATGGCCCTTGTAATTAGAATGCTCCATGCCCTTGTCATCACAATGCTCCAGAACACTTGTGATCATAATACGCCTTTCCTGTGTCATCCCATTGCTCAATGACCCTTGTCATCAAAATATTCCTTGTCCTTTGTCATCACAGTGCTCCATGATACCTTTAATCAAAATTCTACATGACAACTGTCATCACAATGCAAGATGACCAATGTCATCACAAGGCCCCATGACACGTGTCATCACAATTCGCCTTGGCCCTTGACATCTCAATGCTGTATGAACCGTGTCATCACTAGGTTCCAGGACACTTGTCATCACAATGCTCCATGAACTCTGTTATCTCAATGTTCCATGGCCTTTGTATTCACAATGCTCCATTGTCCTGATAATCGCATTGCTCCATGAACACTTTCATCACAATGCTCCTTGACCACTGTCACCCTAATTCCCCATGACGTCTCGCCTCACTGTCTTCCAAGGCCACTCTCATCAAAATGCTCCATGATCTGTGTCAGCACAATATTGCATGACACTTGTCATCACAATGCTCCATGATGCCTGTCATCACAATGCTCCATGAATTTGTTATCACAATGCTCCAGGACCAGTTTCATCACAATACTCCATCCCCCTTTTCATCACAGTGCACAATGAAACCTTTCATTACAATGCTCCATGACACTTGTCATCACAATGCTCAATGGCCTTTATCGTCACAATGCTCCCAGGCACTTTTCATCACGATGTTCCATGAAAACTTACATCACTTTGCTCCACGACCATTGTCATCACAATAGTCCATACCCTTGTCAACACAATGCTGCATAATCCCTGTCATCACAATTCTCCTTGACTGCTGTCATCACGATAATCCAGGACAATTTTCATAACAATGGTTCATTCCCCCAGTCATCTCAGTGCTCCATGATACCTTTCATCACAATTCCTAGATGATCAATGTCATCACAAGGCCCCATGACACCTGTCATCACAATTTGCTATGACCCTTGTCATCACAATACTCGATGAACCGTGTCATCACAGTGTTCCAGGGCACATGTCATCACAATGATCCATGACGACTTTCATCACAATGCTCCAATACACCTGTCATCACAATGCTCCATGGCCCCTGTTATCATATTGCTCCATGATCACTTTCATCACAATGATCCATGACCAATGTCATCACCATTCCTAATGACGCCTGTCATCTCAATGCTCCATGGCACCTTCATCACAATGCTCCATGAACCCATTCATCACAATGTTCCCTGTCCTTTTCATCACAATGTTCCATGGGCCCTGTCATCACAATGCTCCATGCGCTTGTCATCAAAATGCTCCAGAACTCTTGTCATCATAATGCTCCATGCCAATGTCATCAAAATGCCCCATGACACTTGTCATCACAATGCTCCACGTCATTTGTCATCACAATGCTCCATGACCCTTGTCATAACAATGGTCCATGGCCTTGTCATCACAATGTTCCATGGCCTCTGACATCACTATGCTCTATGGTTTTTCTCATCACAATGCTCTTTGACCCCTGTCATCACAATGCTTGATGACCATTGTCATCACAATGCTCCAAGAACCCTGTCATCACAATGCTCCATGCCGTTGACATCACAATGCTCCATGGCCCTTGTAATTAGAATGCTCCATGCCCTTGTCATCACAATGCTCCAGAACACTTGTGATCATAATACGCCTTTCCTGTGTCATCCCATTGCTCAATGACCCTTGTCATCAAAATATTCCTTGTCCTTTGTCATCACAGTGCTCCATGATACCTTTAATCAAAATTCTACATGACAACTGTCATCACAATGCAAGATGACCAATGTCATCACAAGGCCCCATGACACGTGTCATCACAATTCGCCTTGGCCCTGGACATCTCAATGCTGTGTGAACCGTGTCATCACTAGGTTCCAGGACACTTGTCATCACAATGCTCCATGAACTCTGTTATCTCAATGTTCCATGGCCTTTGTATACACAATGCTCCATTGTCCTGATAATCGCATTGCTCCATGAACACTTTCATCACAATGCTCCTTGACCACTGTCACCCTAATTCCCCATGACGTCTCGCCTCACTGTCTTCCAAGGCCACTCTCATCAAAATGCTCCATGATCTGTGTCAGCACAATATTGCATGACACTTGTCATCACAATGCTCCATGATGCCTGTCATCACAATGCTCCATGAATTTGTTATCACAATGCTCCAGGACCAGTTTCATCACAATACTCCATCCCCCTTTTCATCACAGTGCACAATGAAACCTTTCATTACAATGCTCCATGACACTTGTCATCACAATGCTCAACGGCCTTTATCGTCACAATGCTCCCAGGCACTTTTCATCACGATGTTCGATGAAAACTTACATCACTTTGCTCCACGACCATTGTCATCACAATAGTCCATACCCTTGTCAACACAATGCTGCATAATCCCTGTCATCACAATTCTCCTTGACTGCTGTCATCACGATAATCCAGGACAATTTTCATAACAATGGTTCATTCCCCCAGTCATCTCAGTGCTCCATGATACCTTTCATCACAATTCCTAGATGATCAATGTCATCACAAGGCCCCATGACACCTGTCATCACAATTTGCTATGACCCTTGTCATCACAATACTCGATGAACCGTGTCATCACAGTGTTCCAGGGCACATGTCATCACAATGATCCATGACGACTTTCATCACAATGCTCCAATACACCTGTCATCACAATGCTCCATGGCCCCTGTTATCATATTGCTCCATGATCACTTTCATCACAATGATCCATGACCAATGTCATCACCATTCCTAATGACGCCTGTCATCTCAATGCTCCATGGCACCTTCATCACAATGCTCCATGAACCCATTCATCACAATGTTCCCTGTCCTTTTCATCACAATGTTCCATGGGCCCTGTCATCACAATGCTCCATGCGCTTGTCATCAAAATGCTCCAGAACTCTTGTCATCATAATGCTCCATGCCAGTGTCATCAAAATGCCCCATGACACTTGTCATCACAATGCTCCACGTCATTTGTCATCACAATGCTCCATGACCCTTGTCATAACAATGGTCCATGGCCTTGTCATCACAATGTTCCATGGCCTCTGACATCACTATGCTCTATGGTTTTTCTCATCACAATGCTCTTTGACCCCTGTCATCACAATGCTTGATGACCATTGTCATCACAATGCTCCAAGAACCCTGTCATCACAATGCTCCATGCCGTTGACATCACAATGCTCCATGGCCCTTGTAATTAGAATGCTCCATGCCCTTGTCATCACAATGCTCCAGAACACTTGTGATCATAATACGCCTTTCCTGTGTCATCCCATTGCTCAATGACCCTTGTCATCAAAATATTCCTTGTCCTTTGTCATCACAGTGCTCCATGATACCTTTAATCAAAATTCTACATGACAACTGTCATCACAATGCAAGATGACCAATGTCATCACAAGGCCCCATGACACGTGTCATCACAATTCGCCTTGGCCCTGGACATCTCAATGCTGTGTGAACCGTGTCATCACTAGGTTCCAGGACACTTGTCATCACAATGCTCCATGAACTCTGTTATCTCAATGTTCCATGGCCTTTGTATACACAATGCTCCATTGTCCTGATAATCGCATTGCTCCATGAACACTTTCATCACAATGCTCCTTGACCACTGTCACCCTAATTCCCCATGACGTCTCGCCTCACTGTCTTCCAAGGCCACTCTCATCAAAATGCTCCATGATCTGTGTCAGCACAATATTGCATGACACTTGTCATCACAATGCTCCATGATGCCTGTCATCACAATGCTCCATGAATTTGTTATCACAATGCTCCAGGACCAGTTTCATCACAATACTCCATCCCCCTTTTCATCACAGTGCACAATGAAACCTTTCATTACAATGCTCCATGACACTTGTCATCACAATGCTCAACGGCCTTTATCGTCACAATGCTCCCAGGCACTTTTCATCACGATGTTCCATGAAAACTTACATCACTTTGCTCCACGACCATTGTCATCACAATAGTCCATACCCTTGTCAACACAATGCTGCATAATCCCTGTCATCACAATTCTCCTTGACTGCTGTCATCACGATAATCCAGGACAATTTTCATAACAATGGTTCATTCCCCCAGTCATCTCAGTGCTCCATGATACCTTTCATCACAATTCCTAGATGATCAATGTCATCACAAGGCCCCATGACACCTGTCATCACAATTTGCTATGACCCTTGTCATCACAATACTCGATGAACCGTGTCATCACAGTGTTCCAGGGCACATGTCATCACAATGATCCATGACGACTTTCATCACAATGCTCCAATACACCTGTCATCACAATGCTCCATGGCCCCTGTTATCATATTGCTCCATGATCACTTTCATCACAATGATCCATGACCAATGTCATCACCATTCCTAATGACGCCTGTCATCTCAATGCTCCATGGCACCTTCATCACAATGCTCCATGAACCCATTCATCACAATGTTCCCTGTCCTTTTCATCACAATGTTCCATGGGCCCTGTCATCACAATGCTCCATGCGCTTGTCATCAAAATGCTCCAGAACTCTTGTCATCATAATGCTCCATGCCAGTGTCATCAAATTGCCCCATGACACTTGTCATCACAATGCTCCACGTCATTTGTCATCACAATGCTCCATGACCCTTGTCATAACAATGGTCCATGGCCTTGTCATCACAATGTTCCATGGCCTCTGACATCACTATGCTCTATGGTTTTTCTCATCACAATGCTCTTTGACCCCTGTCACCACAATGCTTGATGACCATTGTCATCACAATGCTCCAAGAACCCTGTCATCACAATGCTCCATGCCGTTGACATCACAATGCTCCATGGCCCTTGTAATTAGAATGCTCCATGCCCTTGTCATCACAATGCTCCAGAACACTTCTGATCATAATACGCCTTTCCTGTGTCATCCCATTGCTCAATGACCCTTGTCATCAAAATATTCCTTGTCCTTTGTCATCACAGTGCTCCATGATACCTTTAATCAAAATTCTACATGACAACTGTCATCACAATGCAAGATGACCAATGTCATCACAAGGCCCCATGACACGTGTCATCACAATTCGCCTTGGCCCTGGACATCTCAATGCTGTGTGAACCGTGTCATCACTAGGTTCCAGGACACTTGTCATCACAATGCTCCATGAACTCTGTTATCTCAATGTTCCATGGCCTTTGTATTCAAAATGCTCCATTGTCCTGATAATCGCATTGCTCCATGAACACTTTCATCACAATGCTCCTTGACCACTGTCACCCTAATTCCCCATGACGTCTCGCCTCACTGTCTTCCAAGGCCACTCTCATCAAAATGCTCCATGATCTGTGTCAGCACAATATTGCATGACACTTGTCATCACAATGCTCCATGATGCCTGTCATCACAATGCTCCATGAATTTGTTATCACAATGCTCCAGGACCAGTTTCATCACAATACTCCATCCCCCTTTTCATCACAGTGCACAATGAAACCTTTCATTACAATGCTCCATGACACTTGTCATCACAATGCTCAACGGCCTTTATCGTCACAATGCTCCCAGGCACTTTTCATCACGATGTTCCATGAAAACTTACATCACTTTGCTCCACGACCATTGTCATCACAATAGTCCATACCCTTGTCAACACAATGCTGCATAATCCCTGTCATCACAATTCTCCTTGACTGCTGTCATCACGATAATCCAGGACAATTTTCATAACAATGGTTCATTCCCCCAGTCATCTCAGTGCTCCATGATACCTTTCATCACAATTCCTAGATGATCAATGTCATCACAAGGCCCCATGACACCTGTCATCACAATTTGCTATGACCCTTGTCATCACAATACTCGATGAACCGTGTCATCACAGTGTTCCAGGGCACATGTCATCACAATGATCCATGACGACTTTCATCACAATGCTCCAATACACCTGTCATCACAATGCTCCATGGCCCCTGTTATCATATTGCTCCATGATCACTTTCATCACAATGATCCATGACCAATGTCATCACCATTCCTAATGACGCCTGTCATCTCAATGCTCCATGGCACCTTCATCACAATGCTCCATGAACCCATTCATCACAATGTTCCCTGTCCTTTTCATCACAATGTTCCATGGGCCCTGTCATCACAATGCTCCATGCGCTTGTCATCAAAATGCTCCAGAACTCTTGTCATCATAATGCTCCATGCCAATGTCATCAAAATGCCCCATGACATTTGTCATCACAATGCTCCATGACCCTTGTCATAACAATGGTCCATGGCCTTGTCATCACAATGTTCCATGGCCTCTGACATCACTATGCTCTATGGTTTTTCTCATCACAATGCTCTTTGACCCCTGTCACCACAATGCTTGATGACCATTGTCATCACAAGGCTCCAAGAACCCTGTCATCACAATGCTCCATGCCGTTGACATCACAATGCTCCATGGCCCTTGTAATTAGAATGCTCCATGCCCTTGTCATCACAATGATCCAGAACACTTGTGATCATAATACGCCTTTCCTGTGTCATCCCATTGCTCAATGACCCTTCTCATCAAAATATTCCTTGTCCTTTGTCATCACAGTGCTCCATGATACCTTTAATCAAAATTCTACATGACAACTGTCATCACAATGCAAGATGACCAATGTCATCACAAGGCCCCATGACACGTGTCATCACAATTCGCCTTGGCCCTGGACATCTCAATGCTGTATGAACCGTGTCATCACTAATTTCCAGGACACTTGTCATCACAATGCTCCATGAACTCTGTTATCTCAATGTTCCATGGCCTTTGTATTCACAATGCTCCATTGTCCTGATAATCGCATTGCTCCATGAACACTTTCATCACAATGCTCCTTGACCACTGTCACCCTAATTCCCCATGACGTCTCGCCTCACTGTCTTCCAAGGCCACTCTCATCAAAATGCTCCATGATCTGTGTCAGCACAATATTGCATGACACTTGTCATCACAATGCTCCATGATGCCTGTCATCACAATGCTCCATGAATTTGTTATCACAATGCTCCAGGACCAGTTTCATCACAATACTCCATCCCCCTTTTCATCACAGTGCACAATGAAACCTTTCATTACAATGCTCCATGACACTTGTCATCACAATGCTCAACGGCCTTTATCGTCACAATGCTCCCAGGCACTTTTCATCACGATGTTCCATGAAAACTTACATCACTTTGCTCCACGACCATTGTCATCACAATAGTCCATACCCTTGTCAACACAATGCTGCATAATCCCTGTCATCACAATTCTCCTTGACTGCTGTCATCACGATAATCCAGGACAATTTTCATAACAATGGTTCATTCCCCCAGTCATCTCAGTGCTCCATGATACCTTTCATCACAATTCCTAGATGATCAATGTCATCACAAGGCCCCATGACACCTGTCATCACAATTTGCTATGACCCTTGTCATCACAATACTCGATGAACCGTGTCATCACAGTGTTCCAGGGCACATGTCATCACAATGATCCATGACGACTTTCATCACAATGCTCCAATACACCTGTCATCACAATGCTCCATGGCCCCTGTTATCATATTGCTCCATGATCACTTTCATCACAATGATCCATGACCAATGTCATCACCATTCCTAATGACGCCTGTCATCTCAATGCTCCATGGCACCTTCATCACAATGCTCCATGAACCCATTCATCACAATGTTCCCTGTCCTTTTCATCACAATGTTCCATGGGCCCTGTCATCACAATGCTCCATGCGCTTGTCATCAAAATGCTCCAGAACTCTTGTCATCATAATGCTCCATGCCAGTGTCATCAAAATGCCCCATGACACTTGTCATCACAATGCTCCACGTCATTTGTCATCACAATGCTCCATGACCCTTGTCAAAACAATGGTCCATGGCCTTGTCATCACAATGTTCCATGGCCTCTGACATCACTATGCTCTATGGTTTTTCTCATCACAATGCTCTTTGACCCCTGTCATCACAATGCTTGATGACCATTGTCATCACAATGCTCCAAGAACCCTGTCATCACAATGCTCCATGCCGTTGACATCACAATGCTCCATGGCCCTTGTAATTAGAATGCTCCATGCCCTTGTCATCACAATGCTCCAGAACACTTGTGATCATAATACGCCTTTCCTGTGTCATCCCATTGCTCAATGACCCTTGTCATCAAAATATTCCTTGTCCTTTGTCATCACAGTGCTCCATGATACCTTTAATCAAAATTCTACATGACAACTGTCATCACAATGCAAGATGACCAATGTCATCACAAGGCCCCATGACATGTGTCATCACAATTCGCCTTGGCCCTGGACATCTCAATGCTGTGTGAACCGTGTCATCACTAGGTTCCAGGACACTTGTCATCACAATGCTCCATGAACTCTGTTATCTCAATGTTCCATGGCCTTTGTATACACAATGCTCCATTGTCCTGATAATCGCATTGCTCCATGAACACTTTCATCACAATGCTCCTTGACCACTGTCACCCTAATTCCCCATGACGTCTCGCCTCACTGTCTTCCAAGGCCACTCTCATCAAAATGCTCCATGATCTGTGTCAGCACAATATTGCATGACACTTGTCATCACAATGCTCCATGATGCCTGTCATCACAATGCTCCATGAATTTGTTATCACAATGCTCCAGGACCAGTTTCATCACAATACTCCATCCCCCTTTTCATCACAGTGCACAATGAAACCTTTCATTACAATGCTCCATGACACTTGTCATCACAATGCTCAACGGCCTTTATCGTCACAATGCTCCCAGGCACTTTTCATCACGATGTTCGATGAAAACTTACATCACTTTGCTCCACGACCATTGTCATCACAATAGTCCATACCCTTGTCAACACAATGCTGCATAATCCCTGTCATCACAATTCTCCTTGACTGCTGTCATCACGATAATCCAGGACAATTTTCATAACAATGGTTCATTCCCCCAGTCATCTCAGTGCTCCATGATACCTTTCATCACAATTCCTAGATGATCAATTTCATCACAAGGCCCCATGACACCTGTCATCACAATTTGCTATGACCCTTGTCATCACAATACTCGATGAACCGTGTCATCACAGTGTTCCAGGGCACATGTCATCACAATGATCCATGACGACTTTCATCACAATGCTCCAATACACCTGTCATCACAATGCTCCATGGCCCCTGTTATCATATTGCTCCATGATCACTTTCATCACAATGATCCATGACCAATGTCATCACCATTCCTAATGACGCCTGTCATCTCAATGCTCCATGGCACCTTCATCACAATGCTCCATGAACCCATTCATCACAATGTTCCCTGTCCTTTTCATCACAATGTTCCATGGGCCCTGTCATCACAATGCTCCATGCGCTTGTCATCAAAATGCTCCAGAACTCTTGTCATCATAATGCTCCATGCCAGTGTCATCAAAATGCCCCATGACACTTGTCATCACAATGCTCCACGTCATTTGTCATCACAATGCTCCATGACCCTTGTCATAACAATGGTCCATGGCCTTGTCATCACAATGTTCCATGGCCTCTGACATCACTATGCTCTATGGTTTTTCTCATCACAATGCTCTTTGACCCCTGTCACCACAATGCTTGATGACCATTGTCATCACAATGCTCCAAGAACCCTGTCATCACAATGCTCCATGCCGTTGACATCACAATGCTCCATGGCCCTTGTAATTAGAATGCTCCATGCCCTTGTCATCACAATGCTCCAGAACACTTGTGATCATAATACGCCTTTCCTGTGTCATCCCATTGCTCAATGACCCTTGTCATCAAAATATTCCTTGTCCTTTGTCATCACAGTGCTCCATGATACCTTTAATCAAAATTCTACATGACAACTGTCATCACAATGCAAGATGACCAATGTCATCACAAGGCCCCATGACACGTGTCATCACAATTCGCCTTGGCCCTGGACATCTCAATGCTGTGTGAACCGTGTCATCACTAGGTTCCAGGACACTTGTCATCACAATGCTCCATGAACTCTGTTATCTCAATGTTCCATGGCCTTTGTATTCACAATGCTCCATTGTCCTGATAATCGCATTGCTCCATGAACACTTTCATCACAATGCTCCTTGACCACTGTCACCCTAATTCCCCATGACGTCTCGCCTCACTGTCTTCCAAGGCCACTCTCATCAAAATGCTCCATGATCTGTGTCAGCACAATATTGCATGACACTTGTCATCACAATGCTCCATGATGCCTGTCATCACAATGCTCCATGAATTTGTTATCACAATGCTCCAGGACCAGTTTCATCACAATACTCCATCCCCCTTTTCATCACAGTGCACAATGAAACCTTTCATTACAATGCTCCATGACACTTGTCATCACAATGCTCAACGGCCTTTATCGTCACAATGCTCCCAGGCACTTTTCATCACGATGTTCCATGAAAACTTACATCACTTTGCTCCACGACCATTGTCATCACAATAGTCCATACCCTTGTCAACACAATGCTGCATAATCCCTGTCATCACAATTCTCCTTGACTGCTGTCATCACGATAATCCAGGACAATTTTCATAACAATGGTTCATTCCCCCAGTCATCTCAGTGCTCCATGATACCTTTCATCACAATTCCTAGATGATCAATGTCATCACAAGGCCCCATGACACCTGTCATCACAATTTGCTATGACCCTTGTCATCACAATACTCGATGAACCGTGTCATCACAGTGTTCCAGGGCACATGTCATCACAATGATCCATGACGACTTTCATCACAATGCTCCAATACACCTGTCATCACAATGCTCCATGGCCCCTGTTATCATATTGCTCCATGATCACTTTCATCACAATGATCCATGACCAATGTCATCACCATTCCTAATGACGCCTGTTATCTCAATGCTCCATGGCACCTTCATCTCAATGCTCCATGAACCCATTCATCACAATGTTCCCTGTCCTTTTCATCACAATGTTCCATGGGCCCTGTCATCACAATGCTCCATGCGCTTGTCATCAAAATGCTCCAGAACTCTTGTCATCATAATGCTCCATGCCAGTGTCATCAAAATGCCCCATGACACTTGTCATCACAATGCTCCACGTCATTTGTCATCACAATGCTCCATGACCCTTGTCATAACAATGGTCCATGGCCTTGTCATCACAATGTTCCATGGCCTCTGACATCACTATGCTCTATGGTTTTTCTCATCACAATGCTCTTTGACCCCTGTCATCACAATGCTTGATGACCATTGTCATCACAATGCTCCAAGAACCCTGTCATCACAATGCTCCATGCCGTTGACATCACAATGCTCCATGGCCCTTGTAATTAGAATGCTCCATGCCCTTGTCATCACAATGCTCCAGAACACTTGTGATCATAATACGCCTTTCCTGTGTCATCCCATTGCTCAATGACCCTTGTCATCAAAATATTCCTTGTCCTTTGTCATCACAGTGCTCCATGATACCTTTAATCAAAATTCTACATGACAACTGTCATCACAATGCAAGATGACCAATGTCATCACAAGGCCCCATGACACGTGTCATCACAATTCGCCTTGGCCCTGGACATCTCAATGCTGTGTGAACCGTGTCATCACTAGGTTCCAGGACACTTGTCATCACAATGCTCCATGAACTCTGTTATCTCAATGTTCCATGGCCTTTGTATTCACAATGCTCCATTGTCCTGATAATCGCATTGCTCCATGAACACTTTCATCACAATGCTCCTTGACCACTGTCACCCTAATTCCCCATGACGTCTCGCCTCACTGTCTTCCAAGGCCACTCTCATCAAAATGCTCCATGATCTGTGTCAGCACAATATTGCATGACACTTGTCATCACAATGCTCCATGATGCCTGTCATCACAATGCTCCATGAATTTGTTATCACAATGCTCCAGGACCAGTTTCATCACAATACTCCATCCCCCTTTTCATCACAGTGCACAATGAAACCTTTCATTACAATGCTCCATGACACTTGTCATCACAATGCTCAACGGCCTTTATCGTCACAATGCTCCCAGGCACTTTTCATCACGATGTTCCATGAAAACTTACATCACTTTGCTCCACGACCATTGTCATCACAATAGTCCATACCCTTGTCAACACAATGCTGCATAATCCCTGTCATCACAATTCTCCTTGACTGCTGTCATCACGATAATCCAGGACAATTTTCATAACAATGGTTCATTCCCCCAGTCATCTCAGTGCTCCATGATACCTTTCATCACAATTCCTAGATGATCAATGTCATCACAAGGCCCCATGACACCTGTCATCACAATTTGCTATGACCCTTGTCATCACAATACTCGATGAACCGTGTCATCACAGTGTTCCAGGGCACATGTCATCACAATGATCCATGACGACTTTCATCACAATGCTCCAATACACCTGTCATCACAATGCTCCATGGCCCCTGTTATCATATTGCTCCATGATCACTTTCATCACAATGATCCATGACCAATGTCATCACCATTCCTAATGACGCCTGTTATCTCAATGCTCCATGGCACCTTCATCTCAATGCTCCATGAACCCATTCATCACAATGTTCCCTGTCCTTTTCATCACAATGTTCCATGGGCCCTGTCATCACAATGCTCCATGCGCTTGTCATCAAAATGCTCCAGAACTCTTGTCATCATAATGCTCCATGCCAGTGTCATCAAAATGCCCCATGACACTTGTCATCACAATGCTCCACGTCATTTGTCATCACAATGCTCCATGACCCTTGTCATAACAATGGTCCATGGCCTTGTCATCACAATGTTCCATGGCCTCTGACATCACTATGCTCTATGGTTTTTCTCATCACAATGCTCTTTGACCCCTGTCATCACAATGCTTGATGACCATTGTCATCACAATGCTCCAAGAACCCTGTCATCACAATGCTCCATGCCGTTGACATCACAATGCTCCATGGCCCTTGTAATTAGAATGCTCCATGCCCTTGTCATCACAATGCTCCAGAACACTTGTGATCATAATACGCCTTTCCTGTGTCATCCCATTGCTCAATGACCCTTGTCATCAAAATATTCCTTGTCCTTTGTCATCACAGTGCTCCATGATACCTTTAATCAAAATTCTACATGACAACTGTCATCACAATGCAAGATGACCAATGTCATCACAAGGCCCCATGACACGTGTCATCACAATTCGCCTTGGCCCTGGACATCTCAATGCTGTATGAACCGTGTCATCACTAGGTTCCAGGACACTTGTCATCACAATGCTCCATGAACTCTGTTATCTCAATGTTCCATGGCCTTTGTATTCACAATGCTCCATTGTCCTGATAATCGCATTGCTCCATGAACACTTTCATCACAATGCTCCTTGACCACTGTCACCCTAATTCCCCATGACGTCTCGCCTCACTGTCTTCCAAGGCCACTCTCATCAAAATGCTCCATGATCTGTGTCAGCACAATATTGCATGACACTTGTCATCACAATGCTCCATGATGCCTGTCATCACAATGCTCCATGAATTTGTTATCACAATGCTCCAGGACCAGTTTCATCACAATACTCCATCCCCCTTTTCATCACAGTGCACAATGAAACCTTTCATTACAATGCTCCATGACACTTGTCATCACAATGCTCAACGGCCTTTATCGTCACAATGCTCCCAGGCACTTTTCATCACGATGTTCCATGAAAACTTACATCACTTTGCTCCACGACCATTGTCATCACAATAGTCCATACCCTTGTCAACACAATGCTGCATAATCCCTGTCATCACAATTCTCCTTGACTGCTGTCATCACGATAATCCAGGACAATTTTCATAACAATGGTTCATTCCCCCAGTCATCTCAGTGCTCCATGATACCTTTCATCACAATTCCTAGATGATCAATGTCATCACAAGGCCCCATGACACCTGTCATCACAATTTGCTATGACCCTTGTCATCACAATACTCGATGAACCGTGTCATCACAGTGTTCCAGGGCACATGTCATCACAATGATCCATGACGACTTTCATCACAATGCTCCAATACACCTGTCATCACAATGCTCCATGGCCCCTGTTATCATATTGCTCCATGATCACTTTCATCACAATGATCCATGACCAATGTCATCACCATTCCTAATGACGCCTGTCATCTCAATGCTCCATGGCACCTTCATCACAATGCTCCATGAACCCATTCATCACAATGTTCCCTGTCCTTTTCATCACAATGTTCCATGGGCCCTGTCATCACAATGCTCCATGCGCTTGTCATCAAAATGCTCCAGAACTCTTGTCATCATAATGCTCCATGCCAGTGTCATCAAAATGCCCCATGACACTTGTCATCACAATGCTCCACGTCATTTGTCATCACAATGCTCCATGACCCTTGTCATAACAATGGTCCATGGCCTTGTCATCACAATGTTCCATGGCCTCTGACATCACTATGCTCTATGGTTTTTCTCATCACAATGCTCTTTGACCCCTGTCATCACAATGCTTGATGACCATTGTCATCACAATGCTCCAAGAACCCTGTCATCACAATGCTCCATGCCGTTGACATCACAATGCTCCATGGCCCTTGTAATTAGAATGCTCCATGCCCTTGTCATCACAATGCTCCAGAACACTTGTGATCATAATACGCCTTTCCTGTGTCATCCCATTGCTCAATGACCCTTCTCATCAAAATATTCCTTGTCCTTTGTCATCACAGTGCTCCATGATACCTTTAATCAAAATTCTACATGACAACTGTCATCACAATGCAAGATGACCAATGTCATCACAAGGCCCCATGACACGTGTCATCACAATTCGCCTTGGCCCTTGACATCTCAATGCTGTGTGAACCGTGTCATCACTAGGTTCCAGGACACTTGTCATCACAATGCTCCATGAACTCTGTTATCTCAATGTTCCATGGCCTTTGTATTCACAATGCTCCATTGTCCTGATAATCGCATTGCTCCATGAACACTTTCATCACAATGCTCCTTGACCACTGTCACCCTAATTCCCCATGACGTCTCGCCTCACTGTCTTCCAAGGCCACTCTCATCAAAATGCTCCATGATCTGTGTCAGCACAATATTGCATGACACTTGTCATCACAATGCTCCATGATGCCTGTCATCACAATGCTCCATGAATTTGTTATCACAATGCTCCAGGACCAGTTTCATCACAATACTCCATCCCCCTTTTCATCACAGTGCACAATGAAACCTTTCATTACAATGCTCCATGACACTTGTCATCACAATGCTCAACGGCCTTTATCGTCACAATGCTCCCAGGCACTTTTCATCACGATGTTCCATGAAAACTTACATCACTTTGCTCCACGACCATTGTCATCACAATAGTCCATACCCTTGTCAACACAATGCTGCATAATCCCTGTCATCACAATTCTCCTTGACTGCTGTCATCACGATAATCCAGGACAATTTTCATAACAATGGTTCATTCCCCCAGTCATCTCAGTGCTCCATGATACCTTTCATCACAATTCCTAGATGATCAATGTCATCACAAGGCCCCATGACACCTGTCATCACAATTTGCTATGACCCTTGTCATCACAATACTCGATGAACCGTGTCATCACAGTGTTCCAGGGCACATGTCATCACAATGATCCATGACGACTTTCATCACAATGCTCCAATACACCTGTCATCACAATGCTCCATGGCCCCTGTTATCATATTGCTCCATGATCACTTTCATCACAATGATCCATGACCAATGTCATCACCATTCCTAATGACGCCTGTTATCTCAATGCTCCATGGCACCTTCATCTCAATGCTCCATGAACCCATTCATCACAATGTTCCCTGTCCTTTTCATCACAATGTTCCATGGGCCCTGTCATCACAATGCTCCATGCGCTTGTCATCAAAATGCTCCAGAACTCTTGTCATCATAATGCTCCATGCCAGTGTCATCAAAATGCCCCATGACACTTGTCATCACAATGCTCCACGTCATTTGTCATCACAATGCTCCATGACCCTTGTCATAACAATGGTCCATGGCCTTGTCATCACAATGTTCCATGGCCTCTGACATCACTATGCTCTATGGTTTTTCTCATCACAATGCTCTTTGACCCCTGTCATCACAATGCTTGATGACCATTGTCATCACAATGCTCCAAGAACCCTGTCATCACAATGCTCCATGCCGTTGACATCACAATGCTCCATGGCCCTTGTAATTAGAATGCTCCATGCCCTTGTCATCACAATGCTCCAGAACACTTGTGATCATAATACGCCTTTCCTGTGTCATCCCATTGCTCAATGACCCTTGTCATCAAAATATTCCTTGTCCTTTGTCATCACAGTGCTCCATGATACCTTTAATCAAAATTCTACATGACAACTGTCATCACAATGCAAGATGACCAATGTCATCACAAGGCCCCATGACACGTGTCATCACAATTCGCCTTGGCCCTGGACATCTCAATGCTGTATGAACCGTGTCATCACTAGGTTCCAGGACACTTGTCATCACAATGCTCCATGAACTCTGTTATCTCAATGTTCCATGGCCTTTGTATTCACAATGCTCCATTGTCCTGATAATCGCATTGCTCCATGAACACTTTCATCACAATGCTCCTTGACCACTGTCACCCTAATTCCCCATGACGTCTCGCCTCACTGTCTTCCAAGGCCACTCTCATCAAAATGCTCCATGATCTGTGTCAGCACAATATTGCATGACACTTGTCATCACAATGCTCCATGATGCCTGTCATCACAATGCTCCATGAATTTGTTATCACAATGCTCCAGGACCAGTTTCATCACAATACTCCATCCCCCTTTTCATCACAGTGCACAATGAAACCTTTCATTACAATGCTCCATGACACTTGTCATCACAATGCTCAACGGCCTTTATCGTCACAATGCTCCCAGGCACTTTTCATCACGATGTTCCATGAAAACTTACATCACTTTGCTCCACGACCATTGTCATCACAATAGTCCATACCCTTGTCAACACAATGCTGCATAATCCCTGTCATCACAATTCTCCTTGACTGCTGTCATCACGATAATCCAGGACAATTTTCATAACAATGGTTCATTCCCCCAGTCATCTCAGTGCTCCATGATACCTTTCATCACAATTCCTAGATGATCAATGTCATCACAAGGCCCCATGACACCTGTCATCACAATTTGCTATGACCCTTGTCATCACAATACTCGATGAACCGTGTCATCACAGTGTTCCAGGGCACATGTCATCACAATGATCCATGACGACTTTCATCACAATGCTCCAATACACCTGTCATCACAATGCTCCATGGCCCCTGTTATCATATTGCTCCATGATCACTTTCATCACAATGATCCATGACCAATGTCATCACCATTCCTAATGACGCCTGTCATCTCAATGCTCCATGGCACCTTCATCACAATGCTCCATGAACCCATTCATCACAATGTTCCCTGTCCTTTTCATCACAATGTTCCATGGGCCCTGTCATCACAATGCTCCATGCGCTTGTCATCAAAATGCTCCAGAACTCTTGTCATCATAATGCTCCATGCCAGTGTCATCAAAATGCCCCATGACACTTGTCATCACAATGCTCCACGTCATTTGTCATCACAATGCTCCATGACCCTTGTCATAACAATGGTCCATGGCCTTGTCATCACAATGTTCCATGGCCTCTGACATCACTATGCTCTATGGTTTTTCTCATCACAATGCTCTTTGACCCCTGTCATCACAATGCTTGATGACCATTGTCATCACAATGCTCCAAGAACCCTGTCATCACAATGCTCCATGCCGTTGACATCACAATGCTCCATGGCCCTTGTAATTAGAATGCTCCATGCCCTTGTCATCACAATGCTCCAGAACACTTGTGATCATAATACGCCTTTCCTGTGTCATCCCATTGCTCAATGACCCTTCTCATCAAAATATTCCTTGTCCTTTGTCATCACAGTGCTCCATGATACCTTTAATCAAAATTCTACATGACAACTGTCATCACAATGCAAGATGACCAATGTCATCACAAGGCCCCATGACACGTGTCATCACAATTCGCCTTGGCCCTTGACATCTCAATGCTGTGTGAACCGTGTCATCACTAGGTTCCAGGACACTTGTCATCACAATGCTCCATGAACTCTGTTATCTCAATGTTCCATGGCCTTTGTATTCACAATGCTCCATTGTCCTGATAATCGCATTGCTCCATGAACACTTTCATCACAATGCTCCTTGACCACTGTCACCCTAATTCCCCATGACGTCTCGCCTCACTGTCTTCCAAGGCCACTCTCATCAAAATGCTCCATGATCTGTGTCAGCACAATATTGCATGACACTTGTCATCACAATGCTCCATGATGCCTGTCATCACAATGCTCCATGAATTTGTTATCACAATGCTCCAGGACCAGTTTCATCACAATACTCCATCCCCCTTTTCATCACAGTGCACAATGAAACCTTTCATTACAATGCTCCATGACACTTGTCATCACAATGCTCAACGGCCTTTATCGTCACAATGCTCCCAGGCACTTTTCATCACGATGTTCCATGAAAACTTACATCACTTTGCTCCACGACCATTGTCATCACAATAGTCCATACCCTTGTCAACACAATGCTGCATAATCCCTGTCATCACAATTCTCCTTGACTGCTGTCATCACGATAATCCAGGACAATTTTCATAACAATGGTTCATTCCCCCAGTCATCTCAGTGCTCCATGATACCTTTCATCACAATTCCTAGATGATCAATGTCATCACAAGGCCCCATGACACCTGTCATCACAATTTGCTATGACCCTTGTCATCACAATACTCGATGAACCGTGTCATCACAGTGTTCCAGGGCACATGTCATCACAATGATCCATGACGACTTTCATCACAATGCTCCAATACACCTGTCATCACAATGCTCCATGGCCCCTGTTATCATATTGCTCCATGATCACTTTCATCACAATGATCCATGACCAATGTCATCACCATTCCTAATGACGCCTGTCATCTCAATGCTCCATGGCACCTTCATCACAATGCTCCATGAACCCATTCATCACAATGTTCCCTGTCCTTTTCATCACAATGTTCCATGGGCCCTGTCATCACAATGCTCCATGCGCTTGTCATCAAAATGCTCCAGAACTCTTGTCATCATAATGCTCCATGCCAATGTCATCAAAATGCCCCATGACACTTGTCATCACAATGCTCCACGTCATTTGTCATCACAATGCTCCATGACCCTTGTCATAACAATGGTCCATGGCCTTGTCATCACAATGTTCCATGGCCTCTGACATCACTATGCTCTATGGTTTTTCTCATCACAATGCTCTTTGACCCCTGTCATCACAATGCTTGATGCCCATTGTCATCACAATGCTCCAAGAACCCTGTCATCACAATGCTCCATGCCGTTGACATCACAATGCTCCATGGCCCTTGTAATTAGAATGCTCCATGCCCTTGTCATCACAATGCTCCAGAACACTTGTGATCATAATACGCCTTTCCTGTGTCATCCCATTGCTCAATGACCCTTGTCATCAAAATATTCCTTGTCCTTTGTCATCACAGTGCTCCATGATACCTTTAATCAAAATTCTACATGACAACTGTCATCACAATGCAAGATGACCAATGTCATCACAAGGCCCCATGACACGTGTCATCACAATTCGCCTTGGCCCTGGACATCTCAATGCTGTGTGAACCGTGTCATCACTAGGTTCCAGAACACTTGTCATCACAATGCTCCATGAACTCTGTTATCTCAATGTTCCATGGCCTTTGTATTCACAATGCTCCATTGTCCTGATAATCGCATTGCTCCATGAACACTTTCATCACAATGCTCCTTGACCACTGTCACCCTAATTCCCCATGACGTCTCGCCTCACTGTCTTCCAAGGCCACTCTCATCAAAATGCTCCATGATCTGTGTCAGCACAATATTGCATGACACTTGTCATCACAATGCTCCATGATGCCTGTCATCACAATGCTCCATGAATTTGTTATCACAATGCTCCAGGACCAGTTTCATCACAATACTCCATCCCCCTTTTCATCACAGTGCACAATGAAACCTTTCATTACAATGCTCCATGACACTTGTCATCACAATGCTCAACGGCCTTTATCGTCACAATGCTCCCAGGCACTTTTCATCACGATGTTCCATGAAAACTTACATCACTTTGCTCCACGACCATTGTCATCACAATAGTCCATACCCTTGTCAACACAATGCTGCATAATCCCTGTCATCACAATTCTCCTTGACTGCTGTCATCACGATAATCCAGGACAATTTTCATAACAATGGTTCATTCCCCCAGTCATCTCAGTGCTCCATGATACCTTTCATCACAATTCCTAGATGATCAATGTCATCACAAGGCCCCATGACACCTGTCATCACAATTTGCTATGACCCTTGTCATCACAATACTCGATGAACCGTGTCATCACAGTGTTCCAGGGCACATGTCATCACAATGATCCATGACGACTTTCATCACAATGCTCCAATACACCTGTCATCACAATGCTCCATGGCCCCTGTTATCATATTGCTCCATGATCACTTTCATCACAATGATCCATGACCAATGTCATCACCATTCCTAATGACGCCTGTCATCTCAATGCTCCATGGCACCTTCATCACAATGCTCCATGAACCCATTCATCACAATGTTCCCTGTCCTTTTCATCACAATGTTCCATGGGCCCTGTCATCACAATGCTCCATGCGCTTGTCATCAAAATGCTCCAGAACTCTTGTCATTATAATGCTCCATGCCAATGTCATCAAAATGCCCCATGACACTTGTCATCACAATGCTCCACGTCATTTGTCATCACAATGCTCCATGACCCTTGTCATAACAATGGTCCATGGCCTTGTCATCACAATGTTCCATGGCCTCTGACATCACTATGCTCTATGGTTTTTCTCATCACAATGCTCTTTGACCCCTGTCATCACAATGCTTGATGCCCATTGTCATCACAATGCTCCAAGAACCCTGTCATCACAATGCTCCATGCCGTTGACATCACAATGCTCCATGGCCCTTGTAATTAGAATGCTCCATGCCCTTGTCATCACAATGCTCCAGAACACTTGTGATCATAATACGCCTTTCCTGTGTCATCCCATTGCTCAATGACCCTTGTCATCAAAATATTCCTTGTCCTTTGTCATCACAGTGCTCCATGATACCTTTAATCAAAATTCTACATGACAACTGTCATCACAATGCAAGATGACCAATGTCATCACAAGGCCCCATGACACGTGTCATCACAATTCGCCTTGGCCCTGGACATCTCAATGCTGTGTGAACCGTGTCATCACTAGGTTCCAGAACACTTGTCATCACAATGCTCCATGAACTCTGTTATCTCAATGTTCCATGGCCTTTGTATTCACAATGCTCCATTGTCCTGATAATCGCATTGCTCCATGAACACTTTCATCACAATGCTCCTTGACCACTGTCACCCTAATTCCCCATGACGTCTCGCCTCACTGTCTTCCAAGGCCACTCTCATCAAAATGCTCCATGATCTGTGTCAGCACAATATTGCATGACACTTGTCATCACAATGCTCCATGATGCCTGTCATCACAATGCTCCATGAATTTGTTATCACAATGCTCCAGGACCAGTTTCATCACAATACTCCATCCCCCTTTTCATCACAGTGAACAATGAAACCTTTCATTACAATGCTCCATGACACTTGTCATCACAATGCTCAACGGCCTTTATCGTCACAATGCTCCCAGGCACTTTTCATCACGATGTTCGATGAAAACTTACATCACTTTGCTCCACGACCATTGTCATCACAATAGTCCATACCCTTGTCAACACAATGCTGCATAATCCCTGTCATCACAATTCTCCTTGACTGCTGTCATCACGATAATCCAGGACAATTTTCATAACAATGGTTCATTCCCCCAGTCATCTCAGTGCTCCATGATACCTTTCATCACAATTCCTAGATGATCAATGTCATCACAAGGCCCCATGACACCTGTCATCACAATTTTCTATGACCCTTGTCATCACAATACTCGATGAACCGTGTCATCACAGTGTTCCAGGGCACATGTCATCACAATGATCCATGACGACTTTCATCACAATGCTCCAATACACCTGTCATCACAATGCTCCATGGCCCCTGTTATCATATTGCTCCATGATCATTTTCATCACAATGATCCATGACCAATGTCATCACCATTCCTAATGACGCCTGTCATCTCAATGCTCCATGGCACCTTCATCACAATGCTCCATGAACCCATTCATCACAATGTTCCCTGTCCTTTTCATCACAATGTTCCATGGGCCCTGTCATCACAATGCTCCATGCGCTTGTCATCAAAATGCTCCAGAACTCTTGTCATCATAATGCTCCATGCCAATGTCATCAAAATGCCCCATGACACTTGTCATCACAATGCTCCACGTCATTTGTCATCACAATGCTCCATGACCCTTGTCATAACAATGGTCCATGGCCTTGTCATCACAATGTTCCATGGCCTCTGACATCACTATGCTCTATGGTTTTTCTCATCACAATGCTCTCTGACCCCTGTCATCACAATGCTTGATGACCATTGTCATCACAATGCTCCAAGAACCCTGTCATCACAATGCTCCATGCCGTTGACATCACAATGCTCCATGGCCCTTGTAATTAGAATGCTCCATGCCCTTGTCATCACAATGCTCCAGAACACTTGTGATCATAATACGCCTTTCCTGTGTCATCCCATTGCTCAATGACCCTTCTCATCAAAATATTCCTTGTCCTTTGTCATCACAGTGCTCCATGATACCTTTAATCAAAATTCTACATGACAACTGTCATCACAATGCAAGATGACCAATGTCATCACAAGGCCCCATGACATGTGTCATCACAATTCGCCTTGGCCCTGGACATCTCAATGCTCTGTGAACCGTGTCATCACTAGGTTCCAGGACACTTGTCATCACAATGCTCCATGAACTCTGTTATCTCAATGTTCCATGGCCTTTGTATACACAATGCTCCATTGTCCTGATAATCGCATTGCTCCATGAACACTTTCATCACAATGCTCCTTGACCACTGTCACCCTAATTCCCCATGATGTCTCGCCTCACTGTCTTCCAAGGCCACTCTCATCAAAATGCTCCATGATCTGTGTCAGCACAATATTGCATGACACTTGTCATCACAATGCTCCATGATGCCTGTCATCACAATGCTCCATGAATTTGTTATCACAATGCTCCAGGACCAGTTTCATCACAATACTCCATCCCCCTTTTCATCACAGTGCACAATGAAACCTTTCATTACAATGCTCCATGACACTTGTCATCACAATGCTCAACGGCCTTTATCGTCACAATGCTCCCAGGCACTTTTCATCACGATGTTCCATGAAAACTTACATCACTTTGCTCCACGACCATTGTCATCACAATAGTCCATACCCTTGTCAACACAATGCTGCATAATCCCTGTCATCACAATTCTCCTTGACTGCTGTCATCACGATAATCCAGGACAATTTTCATAACAATGGTTCATTCCCCCAGTCATCTCAGTGCTCCATGATACCTTTCATCACAATTCCTAGATGATCAATGTCATCACAAGGCCCCATGACACCTGTCATCACAATTTGCTATGACCCTTGTCATCACAATACTCGATGAACCGTGTCATCACAGTGTTCCAGGGCACATGTCATCACAATGATCCATGACGACTTTCATCACAATGCTCCAATACACCTGTCATCACAATGCTCCATGGCCCCTGTTATCATATTGCTCCATGATCACTTTCATCACAATGATCCATGACCAATGTCATCACCATTCCTAATGACGCCTGTCATCTCAATGCTCCATGGCACCTTCATCACAATGCTCCATGAACCCATTCATCACAATGTTCCCTGTCCTTTTCATCACAATGTTCCATGGGCCCTGTCATCACAATGCTCCATGCGCTTGTCATCAAAATGCTCCAGAACTCTTGTCATCATAATGCTCCATGCCAGTGTCATCAAAATGCCCCATGACACTTGTCATCACAATGCTCCACGTCATTTGTCATCACAATGCTCCATGACCCTTGTCATAACAATGGTCCATGGCCTTGTCATCACAATGTTCCATGGCCTCTGACATCACTATGCTCTATGGTTTTTCTCATCACAATGCTCTTTGACCCCTGTCATCACAATGCTTGATGACCATTGTCATCACAATGCTCCAAGAACCCTGTCATCACAATGCTCCATGCCGTTGACATCACAATGCTCCATGGCCCTTGTAATTAGAATGCTCCATGCCCTTGTCATCACAATGCTCCAGAACACTTGTGATCATAATACGCCTTTCCTGTGTCATCCCATTGCTCAATGACCCTTCTCATCAAAATATTCCTTGTCCTTTGTCATCACAGTGCTCCATGATACCTTTAATCAAAATTCTACATGACAACTGTCATCACAATGCAAGATGACCAATGTCATCACAAGGCCCCATGACACGTGTCATCACAATTCGCCTTGGCCCTTGACATCTCAATGCTGTGTGAACCGTGTCATCACTAGGTTCCAGGACACTTGTCATCACAATGCTCCATGAACTCTGTTATCTCAATGTTCCATGGCCTTTGTATTCACAATGCTCCATTGTCCTGATAATCGCATTGCTCCATGAACACTTTCATCACAATGCTCCTTGACCACTGTCACCCTAATTCCCCATGACGTCTCGCCTCACTGTCTTCCAAGGCCACTCTCATCAAAATGCTCCATGATCTGTGTCAGCACAATATTGCATGACACTTGTCATCACAATGCTCCATGATGCCTGTCATCACAATGCTCCATGAATTTGTTATCACAATGCTCCAGGACCAGTTTCATCACAATACTCCATCCCCCTTTTCATCACAGTGCACAATGAAACCTTTCATTACAATGCTCCATGACACTTGTCATCACAATGCTCAACGGCCTTTATCGTCACAATGCTCCCAGGCACTTTTCATCACGATGTTCCATGAAAACTTACATCACTTTGCTCCACGACCATTGTCATCACAATAGTCCATACCCTTGTCAACACAATGCTGCATAATCCCTGTCATCACAATTCTCCTTGACTGCTGTCATCACGATAATCCAGGACAATTTTCATAACAATGGTTCATTCCCCCAGTCATCTCAGTGCTCCATGATACCTTTCATCACAATTCCTAGATGATCAATGTCATCACAAGGCCCCATGACACCTGTCATCACAATTTGCTATGACCCTTGTCATCACAATACTCGATGAACCGTGTCATCACAGTGTTCCAGGGCACATGTCATCACAATGATCCATGACGACTTTCATCACAATGCTCCAATACACCTGTCATCACAATGCTCCATGGCCCCTGTTATCATATTGCTCCATGATCACTTTCATCACAATGATCCATGACCAATGTCATCACCATTCCTAATGACGCCTGTCATCTCAATGCTCCATGGCACCTTCATCACAATGCTCCATGAACCCATTCATCACAATGTTCCCTGTCCTTTTCATCACAATGTTCCATGGGCCCTGTCATCACAATGCTCCATGCGCTTGTCATCAAAATGCTCCAGAACTCTTGTCATCATAATGCTCCATGCCAATGTCATCAAAATGCCCCATGACACTTGTCATCACAATGCTCCACGTCATTTGTCATCACAATGCTCCATGACCCTTGTCATAACAATGGTCCATGGCCTTGTCATCACAATGTTCCATGGCCTCTGACATCACTATGCTCTATGGTTTTTCTCATCACAATGCTCTTTGACCCCTGTCATCACAATGCTTGATGCCCATTGTCATCACAATGCTCCAAGAACCCTGTCATCACAATGCTCCATGCCGTTGACATCACAATGCTCCATGGCCCTTGTAATTAGAATGCTCCATGCCCTTGTCATCACAATGCTCCAGAACACTTGTGATCATAATACGCCTTTCCTGTGTCATCCCATTGCTCAATGACCCTTGTCATCAAAATATTCCTTGTCCTTTGTCATCACAGTGCTCCATGATACCTTTAATCAAAATTCTACATGACAACTGTCATCACAATGCAAGATGACCAATGTCATCACAAGGCCCCATGACACGTGTCATCACAATTCGCCTTGGCCCTGGACATCTCAATGCTGTGTGAACCGTGTCATCACTAGGTTCCAGAACACTTGTCATCACAATGCTCCATGAACTCTGTTATCTCAATGTTCCATGGCCTTTGTATTCACAATGCTCCATTGTCCTGATAATCGCATTGCTCCATGAACACTTTCATCACAATGCTCCTTGACCACTGTCACCCTAATTCCCCATGACGTCTCGCCTCACTGTCTTCCAAGGCCACTCTCATCAAAATGCTCCATGATCTGTGTCAGCACAATATTGCATGACACTTGTCATCACAATGCTCCATGATGCCTGTCATCACAATGCTCCATGAATTTGTTATCACAATGCTCCAGGACCAGTTTCATCACAATACTCCATCCCCCTTTTCATCACAGTGAACAATGAAACCTTTCATTACAATGCTCCATGACACTTGTCATCACAATGCTCAACGGCCTTTATCGTCACAATGCTCCCAGGCACTTTTCATCACGATGTTCGATGAAAACTTACATCACTTTGCTCCACGACCATTGTCATCACAATAGTCCATACCCTTGTCAACACAATGCTGCATAATCCCTGTCATCACAATTCTCCTTGACTGCTGTCATCACGATAATCCAGGACAATTTTCATAACAATGGTTCATTCCCCCAGTCATCTCAGTGCTCCATGATACCTTTCATCACAATTCCTAGATGATCAATGTCATCACAAGGCCCCATGACACCTGTCATCACAATTTTCTATGACCCTTGTCATCACAATACTCGATGAACCGTGTCATCACAGTGTTCCAGGGCACATGTCATCACAATGATCCATGACGACTTTCATCACAATGCTCCAATACACCTGTCATCACAATGCTCCATGGCCCCTGTTATCATATTGCTCCATGATCATTTTCATCACAATGATCCATGACCAATGTCATCACCATTCCTAATGACGCCTGTCATCTCAATGCTCCATGGCACCTTCATCACAATGCTCCATGAACCCATTCATCACAATGTTCCCTGTCCTTTTCATCACAATGTTCCATGGGCCCTGTCATCACAATGCTCCATGCGCTTGTCATCAAAATGCTCCAGAACTCTTGTCATCATAATGCTCCATGCCAATGTCATCAAAATGCCCCATGACACTTGTCATCACAATGCTCCACGTCATTTGTCATCACAATGCTCCATGACCCTTGTCATAACAATGGTCCATGGCCTTGTCATCACAATGTTCCATGGCCTCTGACATCACTATGCTCTATGGTTTTTCTCATCACAATGCTCTCTGACCCCTGTCATCACAATGCTTGATGACCATTGTCATCACAATGCTCCAAGAACCCTGTCATCACAATGCTCCATGCCGTTGACATCACAATGCTCCATGGCCCTTGTAATTAGAATGCTCCATGCCCTTGTCATCACAATGCTCCAGAACACTTGTGATCATAATACGCCTTTCCTGTGTCATCCCATTGCTCAATGACCCTTCTCATCAAAATATTCCTTGTCCTTTGTCATCACAGTGCTCCATGATACCTTTAATCAAAATTCTACATGACAACTGTCATCACAATGCAAGATGACCAATGTCATCACAAGGCCCCATGACATGTGTCATCACAATTCGCCTTGGCCCTGGACATCTCAATGCTCTGTGAACCGTGTCATCACTAGGTTCCAGGACACTTGTCATCACAATGCTCCATGAACTCTGTTATCTCAATGTTCCATGGCCTTTGTATACACAATGCTCCATTGTCCTGATAATCGCATTGCTCCATGAACACTTTCATCACAATGCTCCTTGACCACTGTCACCCTAATTCCCCATGATGTCTCGCCTCACTGTCTTCCAAGGCCACTCTCATCAAAATGCTCCATGATCTGTGTCAGCACAATATTGCATGACACTTGTCATCACAATGCTCCATGATGCCTGTCATCACAATGCTCCATGAATTTGTTATCACAATGCTCCAGGACCAGTTTCATCACAATACTCCATCCCCCTTTTCATCACAGTGCACAATGAAACCTTTCATTACAATGCTCCATGACACTTGTCATCACAATGCTCAACGGCCTTTATCGTCACAATGCTCCCAGGCACTTTTCATCACGATGTTCCATGAAAACTTACATCACTTTGCTCCACGACCATTGTCATCACAATAGTCCATACCCTTGTCAACACAATGCTGCATAATCCCTGTCATCACAATTCTCCTTGACTGCTGTCATCACGATAATCCAGGACAATTTTCATAACAATGGTTCATTCCCCCAGTCATCTCAGTGCTCCATGATACCTTTCATCACAATTCCTAGATGATCAATGTCATCACAAGGCCCCATGACACCTGTCATCACAATTTGCTATGACCCTTGTCATCACAATACTCGATGAACCGTGTCATCACAGTGTTCCAGGGCACATGTCATCACAATGATCCATGACGACTTTCATCACAATGCTCCAATACACCTGTCATCACAATGCTCCATGGCCCCTGTTATCATATTGCTCCATGATCACTTTCATCACAATGATCCATGACCAATGTCATCACCATTCCTAATGACGCCTGTCATCTCAATGCTCCATGGCACCTTCATCACAATGCTCCATGAACCCATTCATCACAATGTTCCCTGTCCTTTTCATCACAATGTTCCATGGGCCCTGTCATCACAATGCTCCATGCGCTTGTCATCAAAATGCTCCAGAACTCTTGTCATCATAATGCTCCATGCCAGTGTCATCAAAATGCCCCATGACACTTGTCATCACAATGCTCCACGTCATTTGTCATCACAATGCTCCATGACCCTTGTCATAACAATGGTCCATGGCCTTGTCATCACAATGTTCCATGGCCTCTGACATCACTATGCTCTATGGTTTTTCTCATCACAATGCTCTTTGACCCCTGTCATCACAATGCTTGATGACCATTGTCATCACAATGCTCCAAGAACCCTGTCATCACAATGCTCCATGCCGTTGACATCACAATGCTCCATGGCCCTTGTAATTAGAATGCTCCATGCCCTTGTCATCACAATGCTCCAGAACACTTGTGATCATAATACGCCTTTCCTGTGTCATCCCATTGCTCAATGACCCTTCTCATCAAAATATTCCTTGTCCTTTGTCATCACAGTGCTCCATGATACCTTTAATCAAAATTCTACATGACAACTGTCATCACAATGCAAGATGACCAATGTCATCACAAGGCCCCATGACACGTGTCATCACAATTCGCCTTGGCCCTTGACATCTCAATGCTGTGTGAACCGTGTCATCACTAGGTTCCAGGACACTTGTCATCACAATGCTCCATGAACTCTGTTATCTCAATGTTCCATGGCCTTTGTATTCACAATGCTCCATTGTCCTGATAATCGCATTGCTCCATGAACACTTTCATCACAATGCTCCTTGACCACTGTCACCCTAATTCCCCATGACGTCTCGCCTCACTGTCTTCCAAGGCCACTCTCATCAAAATGCTCCATGATCTGTGTCAGCACAATATTGCATGACACTTGTCATCACAATGCTCCATGATGCCTGTCATCACAATGCTCCATGAATTTGTTATCACAATGCTCCAGGACCAGTTTCATCACAATACTCCATCCCCCTTTTCATCACAGTGCACAATGAAACCTTTCATTACAATGCTCCATGACACTTGTCATCACAATGCTCAACGGCCTTTATCGTCACAATGCTCCCAGGCACTTTTCATCACGATGTTCCATGAAAACTTACATCACTTTGCTCCACGACCATTGTCATCACAATAGTCCATACCCTTGTCAACACAATGCTGCATAATCCCTGTCATCACAATTCTCCTTGACTGCTGTCATCACGATAATCCAGGACAATTTTCATAACAATGGTTCATTCCCCCAGTCATCTCAGTGCTCCATGATACCTTTCATCACAATTCCTAGATGATCAATGTCATCACAAGGCCCCATGACACCTGTCATCACAATTTGCTATGACCCTTGTCATCACAATACTCGATGAACCGTGTCATCACAGTGTTCCAGGGCACATGTCATCACAATGATCCATGACGACTTTCATCACAATGCTCCAATACACCTGTCATCACAATGCTCCATGGCCCCTGTTATCATATTGCTCCATGATCACTTTCATCACAATGATCCATGACCAATGTCATCACCATTCCTAATGACGCCTGTCATCTCAATGCTCCATGGCACCTTCATCACAATGCTCCATGAACCCATTCATCACAATGTTCCCTGTCCTTTTCATCACAATGTTCCATGGGCCCTGTCATCACAATGCTCCATGCGCTTGTCATCAAAATGCTCCAGAACTCTTGTCATCATAATGCTCCATGCCAATGTCATCAAAATGCCCCATGACACTTGTCATCACAATGCTCCACGTCATTTGTCATCACAATGCTCCATGACCCTTGTCATAACAATGGTCCATGGCCTTGTCATCACAATGTTCCATGGCCTCTGACATCACTATGCTCTATGGTTTTTCTCATCACAATGCTCTTTGACCCCTGTCATCACAATGCTTGATGCCCATTGTCATCACAATGCTCCAAGAACCCTGTCATCACAATGCTCCATGCCGTTGACATCACAATGCTCCATGGCCCTTGTAATTAGAATGCTCCATGCCCTTGTCATCACAATGCTCCAGAACACTTGTGATCATAATACGCCTTTCCTGTGTCATCCCATTGCTCAATGACCCTTGTCATCAAAATATTCCTTGTCCTTTGTCATCACAGTGCTCCATGATACCTTTAATCAAAATTCTACATGACAACTGTCATCACAATGCAAGATGACCAATGTCATCACAAGGCCCCATGACACGTGTCATCACAATTCGCCTTGGCCCTGGACATCTCAATGCTGTGTGAACCGTGTCATCACTAGGTTCCAGAACACTTGTCATCACAATGCTCCATGAACTCTGTTATCTCAATGTTCCATGGCCTTTGTATTCACAATGCTCCATTGTCCTGATAATCGCATTGCTCCATGAACACTTTCATCACAATGCTCCTTGACCACTGTCACCCTAATTCCCCATGACGTCTCGCCTCACTGTCTTCCAAGGCCACTCTCATCAAAATGCTCCATGATCTGTGTCAGCACAATATTGCATGACACTTGTCATCACAATGCTCCATGATGCCTGTCATCACAATGCTCCATGAATTTGTTATCACAATGCTCCAGGACCAGTTTCATCACAATACTCCATCCCCCTTTTCATCACAGTGCACAATGAAACCTTTCATTACAATGCTCCATGACACTTGTCATCACAATGCTCAACGGCCTTTATCGTCACAATGCTCCCAGGCACTTTTCATCACGATGTTCGATGAAAACTTACATCACTTTGCTCCACGACCATTGTCATCACAATAGTCCATACCCTTGTCAACACAATGCTGCATAATCCCTGTCATCACAATTCTCCTTGACTGCTGTCATCACGATAATCCAGGACAATTTTCATAACAATGGTTCATTCCCCCAGTCATCTCAGTGCTCCATGATACCTTTCATCACAATTCCTAGATGATCAATGTCATCACAAGGCCCCATGACACCTGTCATCACAATTTGCTATGACCCTTGTCATCACAATACTCGATGAACCGTGTCATCACAGTGTTCCAGGGCACATGTCATCACAATGATCCATGACGACTTTCATCACAATGCTCCAATACACCTGTCATCACAATGCTCCATGGCCCCTGTTATCATATTGCTCCATGATCACTTTCATCACAATGATCCATGACCAATGTCATCACCATTCCTAATGACGCCTGTCATCTCAATGCTCCATGGCACCTTCATCACAATGCTCCATGAACCCATTCATCACAATGTTCCCTGTCCTTTTCATCACAATGTTCCATGGGCCCTGTCATCACAATGCTCCATGCGCTTGTCATCAAAATGCTCCAGAACTCTTGTCATCATAATGCTCCATGCCAATGTCATCAAAATGCCCCATGACACTTGTCATCACAATGCTCCACGTCATTTGTCATCACAATGCTCCATGACCCTTGTCATAACAATGGTCCATGGCCTTGTCATCACAATGTTCCATGGCCTCTGACATCACTATGCTCTATGGTTTTTCTCATCACAATGCTCTTTGACCCCTGTCATCACAATGCTTGATGCCCATTGTCATCACAATGCTCCAAGAACCCTGTCATCACAATGCTCCATGCCGTTGACATCACAATGCTCCATGGCCCTTGTAATTAGAATGCTCCATGCCCTTGTCATCACAATGCTCCAGAACACTTGTGATCATAATACGCCTTTCCTGTGTCATCCCATTGCTCAATGACCCTTCTCATCAAAATATTCCTTGTCCTTTGTCATCACAGTGCTCCATGATACCTTTAATCAAAATTCTACATGACAACTGTCATCACAATGCAAGATGACCAATGTCATCACAAGGCCCCATGACATGTGTCATCACAATTAGCCTTGGCCCTGGACATCTCAATGCTCTGTGAACCGTGTCATCACTAGGTTCCAGGACACTTGTCATCACAATGCTCCATGAACTCTGTTATCTCAATGTTCCATGGCCTTTGTATACACAATGCTCCATTGTCCTGATAATCGCATTGCTCCATGAACACTTTCATCACAATGCTCCTTGACCACTGTCACCCTAATTCCCCATGATGTCTCGCCTCACTGTCTTCCAAGGCCACTCTCATCAAAATGCTCCATGATCTGTGTCAGCACAATATTGCATGACACTTGTCATCACAATGCTCCATGATGCCTGTCATCACAATGCTCCATGAATTTGTTATCACAATGCTCCAGGACCAGTTTCATCACAATACTCCATCCCCCTTTTCATCACAGTGCACAATGAAACCTTTCATTACAATGCTCCATGACACTTGTCATCACAATGCTCAACGGCCTTTATCGTCACAATGCTCCCAGGCACTTTTCATCACGATGTTCCATGAAAACTTACATCACTTTGCTCCACGACCATTGTCATCACAATAGTCCATACCCTTGTCAACACAATGCTGCATAATCCCTGTCATCACAATTCTCCTTGACTGCTGTCATCACGATAATCCAGGACAATTTTCATAACAATGGTTCATTCCCCCAGTCATCTCAGTGCTCCATGATACCTTTCATCACAATTCCTAGATGATCAATGTCATCACAAGGCCCCATGACACCTGTCATCACAATTTGCTATGACCCTTGTCATCACAATACTCGATGAACCGTGTCATCACAGTGTTCCAGGGCACATGTCATCACAATGATCCATGACGACTTTCATCACAATGCTCCAATACACCTGTCATCACAATGCTCCATGGCCCCTGTTATCATATTGCTCCATGATCACTTTCATCACAATGATCCATGACCAATGTCATCACCATTCCTAATGACGCCTGTCATCTCAATGCTCCATGGCACCTTCATCACAATGCTCCATGAACCCATTCATCACAATGTTCCCTGTCCTTTTCATCACAATGTTCCATGGGCCCTGTCATCACAATGCTCCATGCGCTTGTCATCAAAATGCTCCAGAACTCTTGTCATCATAATGCTCCATGCCAGTGTCATCAAAATGCCCCATGACACTTGTCATCACAATGCTCCACGTCATTTGTCATCACAATGCTCCATGACCCTTGTCATAACAATGGTCCATGGCCTTGTCATCACAATGTTCCATGGCCTCTGACATCACTATGCTCTATGGTTTTTCTCATCACAATGCTCTTTGACCCCTGTCATCACAATGCTTGATGATCATTGTCATCACAATGCTCCAAGAACCCTGTCATCACAATGCTCCATGCCGTTGACATCACAATGCTCCATGGCCCTTGTAATTAGAATGCTCCATGCCCTTGTCATCACAATGCTCCAGAACACTTGTGATCATAATACGCCTTTCCTGTGTCATCCCATTGCTCAATGACCCTTGTCATCAAAATATTCCTTGTCCTTTGTCATCACAGTGCTCCATGATACCTTTAATCAAAATTCTACATGACAACTGTCATCACAATGCAAGATGACCAATGTCATCACAAGGCCCCATGACACGTGTCATCACAATTCGCCTTGGCCCTGGACATCTCAATGCTGTATGAACCGTGTCATCACTAGGTTCCAGGACACTTGTCATCACAATGCTCCATGAACTCTGTTATCTCAATGTTCCTTGGCCTTTGTATTCACAATGCTCTATTGTCCTGATAATCGCATTGCTCCATGAACACTTTCATCACAATGCTCCTTGACCACTGTCACCCTAATTCCCCATGACGTCTCGCCTCACTGTCTTCCAAGGCCACTCTCATCAAAATGCTCCATGGTCTGTGTCAGCACAATATTGCATGACACTTGTCATCACAATGCTCCATGATGCCTGTCATCACAATGCTCCATGAATTTGTTATCACAATGCTCCAGGACCAGTTTCATCACAATACTCCATCCCCCTTTTCATCACAGTGCACAATGAAACCTTTCATTACAATGCTCCATGACACTTGTCATCACAATGCTCAACGGCCTTTATCGTCACAATGCTCCCAGGCACTTTTCATCACGATGTTCCATGAAAACTTACATCACTTTGCTCCACGACCATTGTCATCACAATAGTCCATACCCTTGTCAACACAATGCTGCATAATCCCTGTCATCACAATTCTCCTTGACTGCTGTCATCACGATAATCCAGGACAATTTTCATAACAATGGTTCATTCCCCCAGTCATCTCAGTGCTCCATGATACCTTTCATCACAATTCCTAGATGATCAATGTCATCACAAGGCCCCATGACACCTGTCATCACAATTTTCTATGACCCTTGTCATCACAATACTCGATGAACCGTGTCATCACAGTGTTCCAGGGCACATGTCATCACAATGATCCATGACGACTTTCATCACAATGCTCCAATACACCTGTCATCACAATGCTCCATGGCCCCTGTTATCATATTGCTCCATGATCATTTTCATCACAATGATCCATGACCAATGTCATCACCATTCCTAATGACGCCTGTCATCTCAATGCTCCATGGCACCTTCATCACAATGCTCCATGAACCCATTCATCACAATGTTCCCTGTCCTTTTCATCACAATGTTCCATGGGCCCTGTCATCACAATGCTCCATGCGCTTGTCATCAAAATGCTCCAGAACTCTTGTCATCATAATGCTCCATGCCAATGTCATCAAAATGCCCCATGACACTTGTCATCACAATGCTCCACGTCATTTGTCATCACAATGCTCCATGACCCTTGTCATAACAATGGTCCATGGCCTTGTCATCACAATGTTCCATGGCCTCTGACATCACTATGCTCTATGGTTTTTCTCATCACAATGCTCTCTGACCCCTGTCATCACAATGCTTGATGACCATTGTCATCACAATGCTCCAAGAACCCTGTCATCACAATGCTCCATGCCGTTGACATCACAATGCTCCATGGCCCTTGTAATTAGAATGCTCCATGCCCTTGTCATCACAATGCTCCAGAACACTTGTGATCATAATACGCCTTTCCTGTGTCATCCCATTGCTCAATGACCCTTCTCATCAAAATATTCCTTGTCCTTTGTCATCACAGTGCTCCATGATACCTTTAATCAAAATTCTACATGACAACTGTCATCACAATGCAAGATGACCAATGTCATCACAAGGCCCCATGACATGTGTCATCACAATTCGCCTTGGCCCTGGACATCTCAATGCTCTGTGAACCGTGTCATCACTAGGTTCCAGGACACTTGTCATCACAATGCTCCATGAACTCTGTTATCTCAATGTTCCATGGCCTTTGTATACACAATGCTCCATTGTCCTGATAATCGCATTGCTCCATGAACACTTTCATCACAATGCTCCTTGACCACTGTCACCCTAATTCCCCATGATGTCTCGCCTCACTGTCTTCCAAGGCCACTCTCATCAAAATGCTCCATGATCTGTGTCAGCACAATATTGCATGACACTTGTCATCACAATGCTCCATGATGCCTGTCATCACAATGCTCCATGAATTTGTTATCACAATGCTCCAGGACCAGTTTCATCACAATACTCCATCCCCCTTTTCATCACAGTGCACAATGAAACCTTTCATTACAATGCTCCATGACACTTGTCATCACAATGCTCAACGGCCTTTATCGTCACAATGCTCCCAGGCACTTTTCATCACGATGTTCCATGAAAACTTACATCACTTTGCTCCACGACCATTGTCATCACAATAGTCCATACCCTTGTCAACACAATGCTGCATAATCCCTGTCATCACAATTCTCCTTGACTGCTGTCATCACGATAATCCAGGACAATTTTCATAACAATGGTTCATTCCCCCAGTCATCTCAGTGCTCCATGATACCTTTCATCACAATTCCTAGATGATCAATGTCATCACAAGGCCCCATGACACCTGTCATCACAATTTGCTATGACCCTTGTCATCACAATACTCGATGAACCGTGTCATCACAGTGTTCCAGGGCACATGTCATCACAATGATCCATGACGACTTTCATCACAATGCTCCAATACACCTGTCATCACAATGCTCCATGGCCCCTGTTATCATATTGCTCCATGATCACTTTCATCACAATGATCCATGACCAATGTCATCACCATTCCTAATGACGCCTGTCATCTCAATGCTCCATGGCACCTTCATCACAATGCTCCATGAACCCATTCATCACAATGTTCCCTGTCCTTTTCATCACAATGTTCCATGGGCCCTGTCATCACAATGCTCCATGCGCTTGTCATCAAAATGCTCCAGAACTCTTGTCATCATAATGCTCCATGCCAGTGTCATCAAAATGCCCCATGACACTTGTCATCACAATGCTCCACGTCATTTGTCATCACAATGCTCCATGACCCTTGTCATAACAATGGTCCATGGCCTTGTCATCACAATGTTCCATGGCCTCTGACATCACTATGCTCTATGGTTTTTCTCATCACAATGCTCTTTGACCCCTGTCATCACAATGCTTGATGATCATTGTCATCACAATGCTCCAAGAACCCTGTCATCACAATGCTCCATGCCGTTGACATCACAATGCTCCATGGCCCTTGTAATTAGAATGCTCCATGCCCTTGTCATCACAATGCTCCAGAACACTTGTGATCATAATACGCCTTTCCTGTGTCATCCCATTGCTCAATGACCCTTCTCATCAAAATATTCCTTGTCCTTTGTCATCACAGTGCTCCATGATACCTTTAATCAAAATTCTACATGACAACTGTCATCACAATGCAAGATGACCAATGTCATCACAAGGCCCCATGACACGTGTCATCACAATTCGCCTTGGCCCTGGACATCTCAATGCTGTATGAACCGTGTCATCACTAGGTTCCAGGACACTTGTCATCACAATGCTCCATGAACTCTGTTATCTCAATGTTCCTTGGCCTTTGTATTCACAATGCTCCATTGTCCTGATAATCGCATTGCTCCATGAACACTTTCATCACAATGCTCCTTGACCACTGTCACCCTAATTCCCCATGACGTCTCGCCTCACTGTCTTCCAAGGCCACTCTCATCAAAATGCTCCATGGTCTGTGTCAGCACAATATTGCATGACACTTGTCATCACAATGCTCCATGATGCCTGTCATCACAATGCTCCATGAATTTGTTATCACAATGCTCCAGGACCAGTTTCATCACAATACTCCATCCCCCTTTTCATCACAGTGCACAATGAAACCTTTCATTACAATGCTCCATGACACTTGTCATCACAATGCTCAACGGCCTTTATCGTCACAATGCTCCCAGGCACTTTTCATCACGATGTTCCATGAAAACTTACATCACTTTGCTCCACGACCATTGTCATCACAATAGTCCATACCCTTGTCAACACAATGCTGCATAATCCCTGTCATCACAATTCTCCTTGACTGCTGTCATCACGATAATCCAGGACAATTTTCATAACAATGGTTCATTCCCCCAGTCATCTCAGTGCTCCATGATACCTTTCATCACAATTCCTAGATGATCAATGTCATCACAAGGCCCCATGACACCTGTCATCACAATTTGCTATGACCCTTGTCATCACAATACTCGATGAACCGTGTCATCACAGTGTTCCAGGGCACATGTCATCACAATGATCCATGACGACTTTCATCACAATGCTCCAATACACCTGTCATCACAATGCTCCATGGCCCCTGTTATCATATTGCTCCATGATCATTTTCATCACAATGATCCATGACCAATGTCATCACCATTCCTAATGACGCCTGTCATCTCAATGCTCCATGGCACCTTCATCACAATGCTCCATGAACCCATTCATCACAATGTTCCCTGTCCTTTTCATCACAATGTTCCATGGGCCCTGTCATCACAATGCTCCATGCGCTTGTCATCAAAATGCTCCAGAACTCTTGTCATCATAATGCTCCATGCCAGTGTCATCAAAATGCCCCATGACACTTGTCATCACAATGCTCCACGTCATTTGTCATCACAATGCTCCATGACCCTTGTCATAACAATGGTCCATGGCCTTGTCATCACAATGTTCCATGGCCTCTGACATCACTATGCTCTATGGTTTTTCTCATCACAATGCTCTCTGACCCCTGTCATCACAATGCTTGATGACCATTGTCATCACAATGCTCCAAGAACCCTGTCATCACAATGCTCCATGCCGTTGACATCACAATGCTCCATGGCCCTTGTAATTAGAATGCTCCATGCCCTTGTCATCACAATGCTCCAGAACACTTGTGATCATAATACGCCTTTCCTGTGTCATCCCATTGCTCAATGACCCTTGTCATCAAAATATTCCTTGTCCTTTGTCATCACAGTGCTCCATGATACCTTTAATCAAAATTCTACATGACAACTGTCATCACAATGCAAGATGACCAATGTCATCACAAGGCCCCATGACACGTGTCATCACAATTCGCCTTGGCCCTGGACATCTCAATGCTGTGTGAACCGTGTCATCACTAGGTTCCAGAACACTTGTCATCACAATGCTCCATGAACTCTGTTATCTCAATGTTCCATGGCCTTTGTATTCACAATGCTCCATTGTCCTGATAATCGCATTGCTCCATGAACACTTTCATCACAATGCTCCTTGACCACTGTCACCCTAATTCCCCATGACGTCTCGCCTCACTGTCTTCCAAGGCCACTCTCATCAAAATGCTCCATGATCTGTGTCAGCACAATATTGCATGACACTTGTCATCACAATGCTCCATGATGCCTGTCATCACAATGCTCCATGAATTTGTTATCACAATGCTCCAGGACCAGTTTCATCACAATACTCCATCCCCCTTTTCATCACAGTGCACAATGAAACCTTTCATTACAATGCTCCATGACACTTGTCATCACAATGCTCAACGGCCTTTATCGTCACAATGCTCCCAGGCACTTTTCATCACGATGTTCCATGAAAACTTACATCACTTTGCTCCACGACCATTGTCATCACAATAGTCCATACCCTTGTCAACACAATGCTGCATAATCCCTGTCATCACAATTCTCCTTGACTGCTGTCATCACGATAATCCAGGACAATTTTCATAACAATGGTTCATTCCCCCAGTCATCTCAGTGCTCCATGATACCTTTCATCACAATTCCTAGATGATCAATGTCATCACAAGGCCCCATGACACCTGTCATCACAATTTGCTATGACCCTTGTCATCACAATACTCGATGAACCGTGTCATCACAGTGTTCCAGGGCACATGTCATCACAATGATCCATGACGACTTTCATCACAATGCTCCAATACACCTGTCATCACAATGCTCCATGGCCCCTGTTATCATATTGCTCCATGATCACTTTCATCACAATGATCCATGACCAATGTCATCACCATTCCTAATGACGCCTGTCATCTCAATGCTCCATGGCACCTTCATCACAATGCTCCATGAACCCATTCATCACAATGTTCCCTGTCCTTTTCATCACAATGTTCCATGGGCCCTGTCATCACAATGCTCCATGCGCTTGTCATCAAAATGCTCCAGAACTCTTGTCATCATAATGCTCCATGCCAGTGTCATCAAAATGCCCCATGACACTTGTCATCACAATGCTCCACGTCATTTGTCATCACAATGCTCCATGACCCTTGTCATAACAATGGTCCATGGCCTTGTCATCACAATGTTCCATGGCCTCTGACATCACTATGCTCTATGGTTTTTCTCATCACAATGCTCTTTGACCCCTGTCATCACAATGCTTGATGACCATTGTCATCACAATGCTCCAAGAACCCTGTCATCACAATGCTCCATGCCGTTGACATCACAATGCTCCATGGCCCTTGTAATTAGAATGCTCCATGCCCTTGTCATCACAATGCTCCAGAACACTTGTGATCATAATACGCCTTTCCTGTGTCATCCCATTGCTCAATGACCCTTCTCATCAAAATATTCCTTGTCCTTTGTCATCACAGTGCTCCATGATACCTTTAATCAAAATTCTACATGACAACTGTCATCACAATGCAAGATGACCAATGTCATCACAAGGCCCCATGACACGTGTCATCACAATTCGCCTTGGCCCTGGACATCTCAATGCTGTGTGAACCGTGTCATCACTAGGTTCCAGGACACTTGTCATCACAATGCTCCATGAACTCTGTTATCTCAATGTTCCATGGCCTTTGTATTCACAATGCTCCATTGTCCTGATAATCGCATTGCTCCATGAACACTTTCATCACAATGCTCCTTGACCACTGTCACCCTAATTCCCCATGACGTCTCGCCTCACTGTCTTCCAAGGCCACTCTCATCAAAATGCTCCATGATCTGTGTCAGCACAATATTGCATGACACTTGTCATCACAATGCTCCATGATGCCTGTCATCACAATGCTCCATGAATTTGTTATCACAATGCTCCAGGACCAGTTTCATCACAATACTCCATCCCCCTTTTCATCACAGTGCACAATGAAACCTTTCATTACAATGCTCCATGACACTTGTCATCACAATGCTCAACGGCCTTTATCGTCACAATGCTCCCAGGCACTTTTCATCACGATGTTCCATGAAAACTTACATCACTTTGCTCCACGACCATTGTCATCACAATAGTCCATACCCTTGTCAACACAATGCTGCATAATCCCTGTCATCACAATTCTCCTTGACTGCTGTCATCACGATAATCCAGGACAATTTTCATAACAATGGTTCATTCCCCCAGTCATCTCAGTGCTCCATGATACCTTTCATCACAATTCCTAGATGATCAATGTCATCACAAGGCCCCATGACACCTGTCATCACAATTTGCTATGACCCTTGTCATCACAATACTCGATGAACCGTGTCATCACAGTGTTCCAGGGCACATGTCATCACAATGATCCATGACGACTTTCATCACAATGCTCCAATACACCTGTCATCACAATGCTCCATGGCCCCTGTTATCATATTGCTCCATGATCATTTTCATCACAATGATCCATGACCAATGTCATCACCATTCCTAATGACGCCTGTCATCTCAATGCTCCATGGCACCTTCATCACAATGCTCCATGAACCCATTCATCACAATGTTCCCTGTCCTTTTCATCACAATGTTCCATGGGCCCTGTCATCACAATGCTCCATGCGCTTGTCATCAAAATGCTCCAGAACTCTTGTCATCATAATGCTCCATGCCAATGTCATCAAAATGCCCCATGACACTTGTCATCACAATGCTCCACGTCATTTGTCATCACAATGCTCCATGACCCTTGTCATAACAATGGTCCATGGCCTTGTCATCACAATGTTCCATGGCCTCTGACATCACTATGCTCTATGGTTTTTCTCATCACAATGCTCTCTGACCCCTGTCATCACAATGCTTGATGACCATTGTCATCACAATGCTCCAAGAACCCTGTCATCACAATGCTCCATGCCGTTGACATCACAATGCTCCATGGCCCTTGTAATTAGAATGCTCCATGCCCTTGTCATCACAATGCTCCAGAACACTTGTGATCATAATACGCCTTTCCTGTGTCATCCCATTGCTCAATGACCCTTCTCATCAAAATATTCCTTGTCCTTTGTCATCACAGTGCTCCATGATACCTTTAATCAAAATTCTACATGACAACTGTCATCACAATGCAAGATGACCAATGTCATCACAAGGCCCCATGACATGTGTCATCACAATTCGCCTTGGCCCTGGACATCTCAATGCTCTGTGAACCGTGTCATCACTAGGTTCCAGGACACTTGTCATCACAATGCTCCATGAACTCTGTTATCTCAATGTTCCATGGCCTTTGTATACACAATGCTCCATTGTCCTGATAATCGCATTGCTCCATGAACACTTTCATCACAATGCTCCTTGACCACTGTCACCCTAATTCCCCATGATGTCTCGCCTCACTGTCTTCCAAGGCCACTCTCATCAAAATGCTCCATGATCTGTGTCAGCACAATATTGCATGACACTTGTCATCACAATGCTCCATGATGCCTGTCATCACAATGCTCCATGAATTTGTTATCACAATGCTCCAGGACCAGTTTCATCACAATACTCCATCCCCCTTTTCATCACAGTGCACAATGAAACCTTTCATTACAATGCTCCATGACACTTGTCATCACAATGCTCAACGGCCTTTATCGTCACAATGCTCCCAGGCACTTTTCATCACGATGTTCCATGAAAACTTACATCACTTTGCTCCACGACCATTGTCATCACAATAGTCCATACCCTTGTCAACACAATGCTGCATAATCCCTGTCATCACAATTCTCCTTGACTGCTGTCATCACGATAATCCAGGACAATTTTCATAACAATGGTTCATTCCCCCAGTCATCTCAGTGCTCCATGATACCTTTCATCACAATTCCTAGATGATCAATGTCATCACAAGGCCCCATGACACCTGTCATCACAATTTGCTATGACCCTTGTCATCACAATACTCGATGAACCGTGTCATCACAGTGTTCCAGGGCACATGTCATCACAATGATCCATGACGACTTTCATCACAATGCTCCAATACACCTGTCATCACAATGCTCCATGGCCCCTGTTATCATATTGCTCCATGATCACTTTCATCACAATGATCCATGACCAATGTCATCACCATTCCTAATGACGCCTGTCATCTCAATGCTCCATGGCACCTTCATCACAATGCTCCATGAACCCATTCATCACAATGTTCCCTGTCCTTTTCATCACAATGTTCCATGGGCCCTGTCATCACAATGCTCCATGCGCTTGTCATCAAAATGCTCCAGAACTCTTGTCATCATAATGCTCCATGCCAGTGTCATCAAAATGCCCCATGACACTTGTCATCACAATGCTCCACGTCATTTGTCATCACAATGCTCCATGACCCTTGTCATAACAATGGTCCATGGCCTTGTCATCACAATGTTCCATGGCCTCTGACATCACTATGCTCTATGGTTTTTCTCATCACAATGCTCTTTGACCCCTGTCATCACAATGCTTGATGATCATTGTCATCACAATGCTCCAAGAACCCTGTCATCACAATGCTCCATGCCGTTGACATCACAATGCTCCATGGCCCTTGTAATTAGAATGCTCCATGCCCTTGTCATCACAATGCTCCAGAACACTTGTGATCATAATACGCCTTTCCTGTGTCATCCCATTGCTCAATGACCCTTCTCATCAAAATATTCCTTGTCCTTTGTCATCACAGTGCTCCATGATACCTTTAATCAAAATTCTACATGACAACTGTCATCACAATGCAAGATGACCAATGTCATCACAAGGCCCCATGACACGTGTCATCACAATTCGCCTTGGCCCTGGACATCTCAATGCTGTATGAACCGTGTCATCACTAGGTTCCAGGACACTTGTCATCACAATGCTCCATGAACTCTGTTATCTCAATGTTCCTTGGCCTTTGTATTCACAATGCTCTATTGTCCTGATAATCGCATTGCTCCATGAACACTTTCATCACAATGCTCCTTGACCACTGTCACCCTAATTCCCCATGACGTCTCGCCTCACTGTCTTCCAAGGCCACTCTCATCAAAATGCTCCATGGTCTGTGTCAGCACAATATTGCATGACACTTGTCATCACAATGCTCCATGATGCCTGTCATCACAATGCTCCATGAATTTGTTATCACAATGCTCCAGGACCAGTTTCATCACAATACTCCATCCCCCTTTTCATCACAGTGCACAATGAAACCTTTCATTACAATGCTCCATGACACTTGTCATCACAATGCTCAACGGCCTTTATCGTCACAATGCTCCCAGGCACTTTTCATCACGATGTTCCATGAAAACTTACATCACTTTGCTCCACGACCATTGTCATCACAATAGTCCATACCCTTGTCAACACAATGCTGCATAATCCCTGTCATCACAATTCTCCTTGACTGCTGTCATCACGATAATCCAGGACAATTTTCATAACAATGGTTCATTCCCCCAGTCATCTCAGTGCTCCATGATACCTTTCATCACAATTCCTAGATGATCAATGTCATCACAAGGCCCCATGACACCTGTCATCACAATTTTCTATGACCCTTGTCATCACAATACTCGATGAACCGTGTCATCACAGTGTTCCAGGGCACATGTCATCACAATGATCCATGACGACTTTCATCACAATGCTCCAATACACCTGTCATCACAATGCTCCATGGCCCCTGTTATCATATTGCTCCATGATCATTTTCATCACAATGATCCATGACCAATGTCATCACCATTCCTAATGACGCCTGTCATCTCAATGCTCCATGGCACCTTCATCACAATGCTCCATGAACCCATTCATCACAATGTTCCCTGTCCTTTTCATCACAATGTTCCATGGGCCCTGTCATCACAATGCTCCATGCGCTTGTCATCAAAATGCTCCAGAACTCTTGTCATCATAATGCTCCATGCCAATGTCATCAAAATGCCCCATGACACTTGTCATCACAATGCTCCACGTCATTTGTCATCACAATGCTCCATGACCCTTGTCATAACAATGGTCCATGGCCTTGTCATCACAATGTTCCATGGCCTCTGACATCACTATGCTCTATGGTTTTTCTCATCACAATGCTCTCTGACCCCTGTCATCACAATGCTTGATGACCATTGTCATCACAATGCTCCAAGAACCCTGTCATCACAATGCTCCATGCCGTTGACATCACAATGCTCCATGGCCCTTGTAATTAGAATGCTCCATGCCCTTGTCATCACAATGCTCCAGAACACTTGTGATCATAATACGCCTTTCCTGTGTCATCCCATTGCTCAATGACCCTTCTCATCAAAATATTCCTTGTCCTTTGTCATCACAGTGCTCCATGATACCTTTAATCAAAATTCTACATGACAACTGTCATCACAATGCAAGATGACCAATGTCATCACAAGGCCCCATGACATGTGTCATCACAATTCGCCTTGGCCCTGGACATCTCAATGCTCTGTGAACCGTGTCATCACTAGGTTCCAGGACACTTGTCATCACAATGCTCCATGAACTCTGTTATCTCAATGTTCCATGGCCTTTGTATACACAATGCTCCATTGTCCTGATAATCGCATTGCTCCATGAACACTTTCATCACAATGCTCCTTGACCACTGTCACCCTAATTCCCCATGATGTCTCGCCTCACTGTCTTCCAAGGCCACTCTCATCAAAATGCTCCATGATCTGTGTCAGCACAATATTGCATGACACTTGTCATCACAATGCTCCATGATGCCTGTCATCACAATGCTCCATGAATTTGTTATCACAATGCTCCAGGACCAGTTTCATCACAATACTCCATCCCCCTTTTCATCACAGTGCACAATGAAACCTTTCATTACAATGCTCCATGACACTTGTCATCACAATGCTCAACGGCCTTTATCGTCACAATGCTCCCAGGCACTTTTCATCACGATGTTCCATGAAAACTTACATCACTTTGCTCCACGACCATTGTCATCACAATAGTCCATACCCTTGTCAACACAATGCTGCATAATCCCTGTCATCACAATTCTCCTTGACTGCTGTCATCACGATAATCCAGGACAATTTTCATAACAATGGTTCATTCCCCCAGTCATCTCAGTGCTCCATGATACCTTTCATCACAATTCCTAGATGATCAATGTCATCACAAGGCCCCATGACACCTGTCATCACAATTTGCTATGACCCTTGTCATCACAATACTCGATGAACCGTGTCATCACAGTGTTCCAGGGCACATGTCATCACAATGATCCATGACGACTTTCATCACAATGCTCCAATACACCTGTCATCACAATGCTCCATGGCCCCTGTTATCATATTGCTCCATGATCACTTTCATCACAATGATCCATGACCAATGTCATCACCATTCCTAATGACGCCTGTCATCTCAATGCTCCATGGCACCTTCATCACAATGCTCCATGAACCCATTCATCACAATGTTCCCTGTCCTTTTCATCACAATGTTCCATGGGCCCTGTCATCACAATGCTCCATGCGCTTGTCATCAAAATGCTCCAGAACTCTTGTCATCATAATGCTCCATGCCAGTGTCATCAAAATGCCCCATGACACTTGTCATCACAATGCTCCACGTCATTTGTCATCACAATGCTCCATGACCCTTGTCATAACAATGGTCCATGGCCTTGTCATCACAATGTTCCATGGCCTCTGACATCACTATGCTCTATGGTTTTTCTCATCACAATGCTCTTTGACCCCTGTCATCACAATGCTTGATGATCATTGTCATCACAATGCTCCAAGAACCCTGTCATCACAATGCTCCATGCCGTTGACATCACAATGCTCCATGGCCCTTGTAATTAGAATGCTCCATGCCCTTGTCATCACAATGCTCCAGAACACTTGTGATCATAATACGCCTTTCCTGTGTCATCCCATTGCTCAATGACCCTTCTCATCAAAATATTCCTTGTCCTTTGTCATCACAGTGCTCCATGATACCTTTAATCAAAATTCTACATGACAACTGTCATCACAATGCAAGATGACCAATGTCATCACAAGGCCCCATGACACGTGTCATCACAATTCGCCTTGGCCCTGGACATCTCAATGCTGTATGAACCGTGTCATCACTAGGTTCCAGGACACTTGTCATCACAATGCTCCATGAACTCTGTTATCTCAATGTTCCTTGGCCTTTGTATTCACAATGCTCTATTGTCCTGATAATCGCATTGCTCCATGAACACTTTCATCACAATGCTCCTTGACCACTGTCACCCTAATTCCCCATGACGTCTCGCCTCACTGTCTTCCAAGGCCACTCTCATCAAAATGCTCCATGGTCTGTGTCAGCACAATATTGCATGACACTTGTCATCACAATGCTCCATGATGCCTGTCATCACAATGCTCCATGAATTTGTTATCACAATGCTCCAGGACCAGTTTCATCACAATACTCCATCCCCCTTTTCATCACAGTGCACAATGAAACCTTTCATTACAATGCTCCATGACACTTGTCATCACAATGCTCAACGGCCTTTATCGTCACAATGCTCCCAGGCACTTTTCATCACGATGTTCCATGAAAACTTACATCACTTTGCTCCACGACCATTGTCATCACAATAGTCCATACCCTTGTCAACACAATGCTGCATAATCCCTGTCATCACAATTCTCCTTGACTGCTGTCATCACGATAATCCAGGACAATTTTCATAACAATGGTTCATTCCCCCAGTCATCTCAGTGCTCCATGATACCTTTCATCACAATTCCTAGATGATCAATGTCATCACAAGGCCCCATGACACCTGTCATCACAATTTTCTATGACCCTTGTCATCACAATACTCGATGAACCGTGTCATCACAGTGTTCCAGGGCACATGTCATCACAATGATCCATGACGACTTTCATCACAATGCTCCAATACACCTGTCATCACAATGCTCCATGGCCCCTGTTATCATATTGCTCCATGATCATTTTCATCACAATGATCCATGACCAATGTCATCACCATTCCTAATGACGCCTGTCATCTCAATGCTCCATGGCACCTTCATCACAATGCTCCATGAACCCATTCATCACAATGTTCCCTGTCCTTTTCATCACAATGTTCCATGGGCCCTGTCATCACAATGCTCCATGCGCTTGTCATCAAAATGCTCCAGAACTCTTGTCATCATAATGCTCCATGCCAATGTCATCAAAATGCCCCATGACACTTGTCATCACAATGCTCCACGTCATTTGTCATCACAATGCTCCATGACCCTTGTCATAACAATGGTCCATGGCCTTGTCATCACAATGTTCCATGGCCTCTGACATCACTATGCTCTATGGTTTTTCTCATCACAATGCTCTCTGACCCCTGTCATCACAATGCTTGATGACCATTGTCATCACAATGCTCCAAGAACCCTGTCATCACAATGCTCCATGCCGTTGACATCACAATGCTCCATGGCCCTTGTAATTAGAATGCTCCATGCCCTTGTCATCACAATGCTCCAGAACACTTGTGATCATAATACGCCTTTCCTGTGTCATCCCATTGCTCAATGACCCTTCTCATCAAAATATTCCTTGTCCTTTGTCATCACAGTGCTCCATGATACCTTTAATCAAAATTCTACATGACAACTGTCATCACAATGCAAGATGACCAATGTCATCACAAGGCCCCATGACATGTGTCATCACAATTCGCCTTGGCCCTGGACATCTCAATGCTCTGTGAACCGTGTCATCACTAGGTTCCAGGACACTTGTCATCACAATGCTCCATGAACTCTGTTATCTCAATGTTCCATGGCCTTTGTATACACAATGCTCCATTGTCCTGATAATCGCATTGCTCCATGAACACTTTCATCACAATGCTCCTTGACCACTGTCACCCTAATTCCCCATGATGTCTCGCCTCACTGTCTTCCAAGGCCACTCTCATCAAAATGCTCCATGATCTGTGTCAGCACAATATTGCATGACACTTGTCATCACAATGCTCCATGATGCCTGTCATCACAATGCTCCATGAATTTGTTATCACAATGCTCCAGGACCAGTTTCATCACAATACTCCATCCCCCTTTTCATCACAGTGCACAATGAAACCTTTCATTACAATGCTCCATGACACTTGTCATCACAATGCTCAACGGCCTTTATCGTCACAATGCTCCCAGGCACTTTTCATCACGATGTTCCATGAAAACTTACATCACTTTGCTCCACGACCATTGTCATCACAATAGTCCATACCCTTGTCAACACAATGCTGCATAATCCCTGTCATCACAATTCTCCTTGACTGCTGTCATCACGATAATCCAGGACAATTTTCATAACAATGGTTCATTCCCCCAGTCATCTCAGTGCTCCATGATACCTTTCATCACAATTCCTAGATGATCAATGTCATCACAAGGCCCCATGACACCTGTCATCACAATTTGCTATGACCCTTGTCATCACAATACTCGATGAACCGTGTCATCACAGTGTTCCAGGGCACATGTCATCACAATGATCCATGACGACTTTCATCACAATGCTCCAATACACCTGTCATCACAATGCTCCATGGCCCCTGTTATCATATTGCTCCATGATCACTTTCATCACAATGATCCATGACCAATGTCATCACCATTCCTAATGACGCCTGTCATCTCAATGCTCCATGGCACCTTCATCACAATGCTCCATGAACCCATTCATCACAATGTTCCCTGTCCTTTTCATCACAATGTTCCATGGGCCCTGTCATCACAATGCTCCATGCGCTTGTCATCAAAATGCTCCAGAACTCTTGTCATCATAATGCTCCATGCCAGTGTCATCAAAATGCCCCATGACACTTGTCATCACAATGCTCCACGTCATTTGTCATCACAATGCTCCATGACCCTTGTCATAACAATGGTCCATGGCCTTGTCATCACAATGTTCCATGGCCTCTGACATCACTATGCTCTATGGTTTTTCTCATCACAATGCTCTTTGACCCCTGTCATCACAATGCTTGATGATCATTGTCATCACAATGCTCCAAGAACCCTGTCATCACAATGCTCCATGCCGTTGACATCACAATGCTCCATGGCCCTTGTAATTAGAATGCTCCATGCCCTTGTCATCACAATGCTCCAGAACACTTGTGATCATAATACGCCTTTCCTGTGTCATCCCATTGCTCAATGACCCTTCTCATCAAAATATTCCTTGTCCTTTGTCATCACAGTGCTCCATGATACCTTTAATCAAAATTCTACATGACAACTGTCATCACAATGCAAGATGACCAATGTCATCACAAGGCCCCATGACACGTGTCATCACAATTCGCCTTGGCCCTGGACATCTCAATGCTGTATGAACCGTGTCATCACTAGGTTCCAGGACACTTGTCATCACAATGCTCCATGAACTCTGTTATCTCAATGTTCCTTGGCCTTTGTATTCACAATGCTCTATTGTCCTGATAATCGCATTGCTCCATGAACACTTTCATCACAATGCTCCTTGACCACTGTCACCCTAATTCCCCATGACGTCTCGCCTCACTGTCTTCCAAGGCCACTCTCATCAAAATGCTCCATGGTCTGTGTCAGCACAATATTGCATGACACTTGTCATCACAATGCTCCATGATGCCTGTCATCACAATGCTCCATGAATTTGTTATCACAATGCTCCAGGACCAGTTTCATCACAATACTCCATCCCCCTTTTCATCACAGTGCACAATGAAACCTTTCATTACAATGCTCCATGACACTTGTCATCACAATGCTCAACGGCCTTTATCGTCACAATGCTCCCAGGCACTTTTCATCACGATGTTCCATGAAAACTTACATCACTTTGCTCCACGACCATTGTCATCACAATAGTCCATACCCTTGTCAACACAATGCTGCATAATCCCTGTCATCACAATTCTCCTTGACTGCTGTCATCACGATAATCCAGGACAATTTTCATAACAATGGTTCATTCCCCCAGTCATCTCAGTGCTCCATGATACCTTTCATCACAATTCCTAGATGATCAATGTCATCACAAGGCCCCATGACACCTGTCATCACAATTTGCTATGACTCTTGTCATCACAATACTCGATGAACCGTGTCATCACAGTGTTCCAGGGCACATGTCATCACAATGATCCATGACGACTTTCATCACAATGCTCCAATACACCTGTCATCACAATGCTCCATGGCCCCTGTTATCATATTGCTCCATGATCACTTTCATCACAATGATCCATGACCAATGTCATCACCATTCCTAATGACGCCTGTTATCTCAATGCTCCATGGCACCTTCATCACAATGCTCCATGAACCCATTCATCACAATGTTCCCTGTCCTTTTCATCACAATGTTCCATGGGCCCTGTCATCACAATGCTCCATGCGCTTGTCATCAAAATGCTCCAGAACTCTTGTCATCATAATGCTCCATGCCAGTGTCATCAAAATGCCCCATGACACTTGTCATCACAATGCTCCACGTCATTTGTCATCACAATGCTCCATGACCCTTGTCATAACAATGGTCCATGGCCTTGTCATCACAATGTTCCATGGCCTCTGACATCACTATGCTCTATGGTTTTTCTCATCACAATGCTCTTTGACCCCTGTCATCACAATGCTTGATGACCATTGTCATCACAATGCTCCAAGAACCCTGTCATCACAATGCTCCATGCCGTTGACATCACAATGCTCCATGGCCCTTGTAATTAGAATGCTCCATGCCCTTGTCATCACAATGCTCCAGAACACTTGTGATCATAATACGCCTTTCCTGTGTCATCCCATTGCTCAATGACCCTTGTCATCAAAATATTCCTTGTCCTTTGTCATCACAGTGCTCCATGATACCTTTAATCAAAATTCTACATGACAACTGTCATCACAATGCAAGATGACCAATGTCATCACAAGGCCCCATGACACGTGTCATCACAATTCGCCTTGGCCCTGGACATCTCAATGCTGTGTGAACCGTGTCATCACTAGGTTCCAGAACACTTGTCATCACAATGCTCCATGAACTCTGTTATCTCAATGTTCCATGGCCTTTGTATTCACAATGCTCCATTGTCCTGATAATCGCATTGCTCCATGAACACTTTCATCACAATGCTCCTTGACCACTGTCACCCTAATTCCCCATGACGTCTCGCCTCACTGTCTTCCAAGGCCACTCTCATCAAAATGCTCCATGATCTGTGTCAGCACAATATTGCATGACACTTGTCATCACAATGCTCCATGATGCCTGTCATCACAATGCTCCATGAATTTGTTATCACAATGCTCCAGGACCAGTTTCATCACAATACTCCATCCCCCTTTTCATCACAGTGAACAATGAAACCTTTCATTACAATGCTCCATGACACTTGTCATCACAATGCTCAACGGCCTTTATCGTCACAATGCTCCCAGGCACTTTTCATCACGATGTTCGATGAAAACTTACATCACTTTGCTCCACGACCATTGTCATCACAATAGTCCATACCCTTGTCAACACAATGCTGCATAATCCCTGTCATCACAATTCTCCTTGACTGCTGTCATCACGATAATCCAGGACAATTTTCATAACAATGGTTCATTCCCCCAGTCATCTCAGTGCTCCATGATACCTTTCATCACAATTCCTAGATGATCAATGTCATCACAAGGCCCCATGACACCTGTCATCACAATTTTCTATGACCCTTGTCATCACAATACTCGATGAACCGTGTCATCACAGTGTTCCAGGGCACATGTCATCACAATGATCCATGACGACTTTCATCACAATGCTCCAATACACCTGTCATCACAATGCTCCATGGCCCCTGTTATCATATTGCTCCATGATCATTTTCATCACAATGATCCATGACCAATGTCATCACCATTCCTAATGACGCCTGTCATCTCAATGCTCCATGGCACCTTCATCACAATGCTCCATGAACCCATTCATCACAATGTTCCCTGTCCTTTTCATCACAATGTTCCATGGGCCCTGTCATCACAATGCTCCATGCGCTTGTCATCAAAATGCTCCAGAACTCTTGTCATCATAATGCTCCATGCCAATGTCATCAAAATGCCCCATGACACTTGTCATCACAATGCTCCACGTCATTTGTCATCACAATGCTCCATGACCCTTGTCATAACAATGGTCCATGGCCTTGTCATCACAATGTTCCATGGCCTCTGACATCACTATGCTCTATGGTTTTTCTCATCACAATGCTCTCTGACCCCTGTCATCACAATGCTTGATGACCATTGTCATCACAATGCTCCAAGAACCCTGTCATCACAATGCTCCATGCCGTTGACATCACAATGCTCCATGGCCCTTGTAATTAGAATGCTCCATGCCCTTGTCATCACAATGCTCCAGAACACTTGTGATCATAATACGCCTTTCCTGTGTCATCCCATTGCTCAATGACCCTTCTCATCAAAATATTCCTTGTCCTTTGTCATCACAGTGCTCCATGATACCTTTAATCAAAATTCTACATGACAACTGTCATCACAATGCAAGATGACCAATGTCATCACAAGGCCCCATGACATGTGTCATCACAATTCGCCTTGGCCCTGGACATCTCAATGCTCTGTGAACCGTGTCATCACTAGGTTCCAGGACACTTGTCATCACAATGCTCCATGAACTCTGTTATCTCAATGTTCCATGGCCTTTGTATACACAATGCTCCATTGTCCTGATAATCGCATTGCTCCATGAACACTTTCATCACAATGCTCCTTGACCACTGTCACCCTAATTCCCCATGATGTCTCGCCTCACTGTCTTCCAAGGCCACTCTCATCAAAATGCTCCATGATCTGTGTCAGCACAATATTGCATGACACTTGTCATCACAATGCTCCATGATGCCTGTCATCACAATGCTCCATGAATTTGTTATCACAATGCTCCAGGACCAGTTTCATCACAATACTCCATCCCCCTTTTCATCACAGTGCACAATGAAACCTTTCATTACAATGCTCCATGACACTTGTCATCACAATGCTCAACGGCCTTTATCGTCACAATGCTCCCAGGCACTTTTCATCACGATGTTCCATGAAAACTTACATCACTTTGCTCCACGACCATTGTCATCACAATAGTCCATACCCTTGTCAACACAATGCTGCATAATCCCTGTCATCACAATTCTCCTTGACTGCTGTCATCACGATAATCCAGGACAATTTTCATAACAATGGTTCATTCCCCCAGTCATCTCAGTGCTCCATGATACCTTTCATCACAATTCCTAGATGATCAATGTCATCACAAGGCCCCATGACACCTGTCATCACAATTTGCTATGACCCTTGTCATCACAATACTCGATGAACCGTGTCATCACAGTGTTCCAGGGCACATGTCATCACAATGATCCATGACGACTTTCATCACAATGCTCCAATACACCTGTCATCACAATGCTCCATGGCCCCTGTTATCATATTGCTCCATGATCACTTTCATCACAATGATCCATGACCAATGTCATCACCATTCCTAATGACGCCTGTCATCTCAATGCTCCATGGCACCTTCATCACAATGCTCCATGAACCCATTCATCACAATGTTCCCTGTCCTTTTCATCACAATGTTCCATGGGCCCTGTCATCACAATGCTCCATGCGCTTGTCATCAAAATGCTCCAGAACTCTTGTCATCATAATGCTCCATGCCAGTGTCATCAAAATGCCCCATGACACTTGTCATCACAATGCTCCACGTCATTTGTCATCACAATGCTCCATGACCCTTGTCATAACAATGGTCCATGGCCTTGTCATCACAATGTTCCATGGCCTCTGACATCACTATGCTCTATGGTTTTTCTCATCACAATGCTCTTTGACCCCTGTCATCACAATGCTTGATGATCATTGTCATCACAATGCTCCAAGAACCCTGTCATCACAATGCTCCATGCCGTTGACATCACAATGCTCCATGGCCCTTGTAATTAGAATGCTCCATGCCCTTGTCATCACAATGCTCCAGAACACTTGTGATCATAATACGCCTTTCCTGTGTCATCCCATTGCTCAATGACCCTTGTCATCAAAATATTCCTTGTCCTTTGTCATCACAGTGCTCCATGATACCTTTAATCAAAATTCTACATGACAACTGTCATCACAATGCAAGATGACCAATGTCATCACAAGGCCCCATGACACGTGTCATCACAATTCGCCTTGGCCCTGGACATCTCAATGCTGTATGAACCGTGTCATCACTAGGTTCCAGGACACTTGTCATCACAATGCTCCATGAACTCTGTTATCTCAATGTTCCTTGGCCTTTGTATTCACAATGCTCCATTGTCCTGATAATCGCATTGCTCCATGAACACTTTCATCACAATGCTCCTTGACCACTGTCACCCTAATTCCCCATGACGTCTCGCCTCACTGTCTTCCAAGGCCACTCTCATCAAAATGCTCCATGGTCTGTGTCAGCACAATATTGCATGACACTTGTCATCACAATGCTCCATGATGCCTGTCATCACAATGCTCCATGAATTTGTTTTCACAATGCTCCAGGACCAGTTTCATCACAATACTCCATCCCCCTTTTCATCACAGTGCACAATGAAACCTTTCATTACAATGCTCCATGACACTTGTCATCACAATGCTCAACGGCCTTTATCGTCACAATGCTCCCAGGCACTTTTCATCACGATGTTCCATGAAAACTTACATCACTTTGCTCCACGACCATTGTCATCACAATAGTCCATACCCTTGTCAACACAATGCTGCATAATCCCTGTCATCACAATTCTCCTTGACTGCTGTCATCACGATAATCCAGGACAATTTTCATAACAATGGTTCATTCCCCCAGTCATCTCAGTGCTCCATGATACCTTTCATCACAATTCCTAGATGATCAATGTCATCACAAGGCCCCATGACACCTGTCATCACAATTTGCTATGACTCTTGTCATCACAATACTCGATGAACCGTGTCATCACAGTGTTCCAGGGCACATGTCATCACAATGATCCATGACGACTTTCATCACAATGCTCCAATACACCTGTCATCACAATGCTCCATGGCCCCTGTTATCATATTGCTCCATGATCACTTTCATCACAATGATCCATGACCAATGTCATCACCATTCCTAATGACGCCTGTTATCTCAATGCTCCATGGCACCTTCATCACAATGTTCCATGAACCCATTCATCACAATGTTCCCTGTCCTTTTCATCACAATGTTCCATGGGCCCTGTCATCACAATGCTCCATGCGCTTGTCATCAAAATGCTCCAGAACTCTTGTCATCATAATGCTCCATGCCAGTGTCATCAAAATGCCCCATGACACTTGTCATCACAATGCTCCACGTCATTTGTCATCACAATGCTCCATGACCCTTGTCATAACAATGGTCCATGGCCTTGTCATCACAATGTTCCATGGCCTCTGACATCACTATGCTCTATGGTTTTTCTCATCACAATGCTCTTTGACCCCTGTCATCACAATGCTTGATGACCATTGTCATCACAATGCTCCAAGAACCCTGTCATCACAATGCTCCATGCCGTTGACATCACAATGCTCCATGGCCCTTGTAATTAGAATGCTCCATGCCCTTGTCATCACAATGCTCCAGAACACTTGTGATCATAATACGCCTTTCCTGTGTCATCCCATTGCTCAATGACCCTTGTCATCAAAATATTCCTTGTCCTTTGTCATCACAGTGCTCCATGATACCTTTAATCAAAATTCTACATGACAACTGTCATCACAATGCAAGATGACCAATGTCATCACAAGGCCCCATGACATGTGTCATCACAATTCGCCTTGGCCCTGGACATCTCAATGCTGTGTGAACCGTGTCATCACTAGGTTCCAGGACACTTGTCATCACAATGCTCCATGAACTCTGTTATCTCAATGTTCCATGGCCTTTGTATACACAATGCTCCATTGTCCTGATAATCGCATTGCTCCATGAACACTTTCATCACAATGCTCCTTGACCACTGTCACCCTAATTCCCCATGACGTCTCGCCTCACTGTCTTCCAAGGCCACTCTCATCAAAATGCTCCATGATCTGTGTCAGCACAATATTGCATGACACTTGTCATCACAATGCTCCATGATGCCTGTCATCACAATGCTCCATGAATTTGTTATCACAATGCTCCAGGACCAGTTTCATCACAATACTCCATCCCCCTTTTCATCACAGTGCACAATGAAACCTTTCATTACAATGCTCCATGACACTTGTCATCACAATGCTCAACGGCCTTTATCGTCACAATGCTCCCAGGCACTTTTCATCACGATGTTCGATGAAAACTTACATCACTTTGCTCCACGACCATTGTCATCACAATAGTCCATACCCTTGTCAACACAATGCTGCATAATCCCTGTCATCACAATTCTCCTTGACTGCTGTCATCACGATAATCCAGGACAATTTTCATAACAATGGTTCATTCCCCCAGTCATCTCAGTGCTCCATGATACCTTTCATCACAATTCCTAGATGATCAATGTCATCACAAGGCCCCATGACACCTGTCATCACAATTTGCTATGACCCTTGTCATCACAATACTCGATGAACCGTGTCATCACAGTGTTCCAGGGCACATGTCATCACAATGATCCATGACGACTTTCATCACAATGCTCCAATACACCTGTCATCACAATGCTCCATGGCCCCTGTTATCATATTGCTCCATGATCACTTTCATCACAATGATCCATGACCAATGTCATCACCATTCCTAATGACGCCTGTCATCTCAATGCTCCATGGCACCTTCATCACAATGCTCCATGAACCCATTCATCACAATGTTCCCTGTCCTTTTCATCACAATGTTCCATGGGCCCTGTCATCACAATGCTCCATGCGCTTGTCATCAAAACGCTCCAGAACTCTTGTCATCATAATGCTCCATGCCAGTGTCATCAAAATGCCCCATGACACTTGTCATCACAATGCTCCACGTCATTTGTCATCACAATGCTCCATGACCCTTGTCATAACAATGGTCCATGGCCTTGTCATCACAATGTTCCATGGCCTCTGACATCACTATGCTCTATGGTTTTTCTCATCACAATGCTCTTTGACCCCTGTCATCACAATGCTTGATGACCATTGTCATCACAATGCTCCAAGAACCCTGTCATCACAATGCTCCATGCCGTTGACATCACAATGCTCCATGGCCCTTGTAATTAGAATGCTCCATGCCCTTGTCATCACAATGCTCCAGAACACTTGTGATCATAATACGCCTTTCCTGTGTCATCCCATTGCTCAATGACCCTTCTCATCAAAATATTCCTTGTCCTTTGTCATCACAGTGCTCCATGATACCTTTAATCAAAATTCTACATGACAACTGTCATCACAATGCAAGATGACCAATGTCATCACAAGGCCCCATGACACGTGTCATCACAATTCGCCTTGGCCCTGGACATCTCAATGCTGTGTGAACCGTGTCATCACTAGGTTCCAGGACACTTGTCATCACAATGCTCCATGAACTCTGTTATCTCAATGTTCCATGGCCTTTGTATTCACAATGCTCCATTGTCCTGATAATCGCATTGCTCCATGAACACTTTCATCACAATGCTCCTTGACCACTGTCACCCTAATTCCCCATGACGTCTCGCCTCACTGTCTTCCAAGGCCACTCTCATCAAAATGCTCCATGATCTGTGTCAGCACAATATTGCATGACACTTGGCATCACAATGCTCCATGATGCCTGTCATCACAATGCTCCATGAATTTGTTATCACAATGCTCCAGGACCAGTTTCATCACAATACTCCAACCCCCTTTTCATCACAGTGCACAATGAAACCTTTCATTACAATGCTCCATGACACTTGTCATCACAATGCTCAACGGCCTTTATCGTCACAATGCTCCCAGGCACTTTTCATCACGATGTTCGATGAAAACTTACATCACTTTGCTCCACGACCATTGTCATCACAATAGTCCATACCCTTGTCAACACAATGCTGCATAATCCCTGTCATCACAATTCTCCTTGACTGCTGTCATCACGATAATCCAGGACAATTTTCATAACAATGGTTCATTCCCCCAGTCATCTCAGTGCTCCATGATACCTTTCATCACAATTCCTAGATGATCAATGTCATCACAAGGCCCCATGACACCTGTCATCACAATTTGCTATGACCCTTGTCATCACAATACTCGATGAACCGTGTCATCACAGTGTTCCAGGGCACATGTCATCACAATGATCCATGACGACTTTCATCACAATGCTCCAATACACCTGTCATCACAATGCTCCATGGCCCCTGTTATCATATTGCTCCATGATCACTTTCATCACAATGATCCATGACCAATGTCATCACCATTCCTAATGACGCCTGTCATCTCAATGCTCCATGGCACCTTCATCACAATGCTCCATGAACCCATTCATCACAATGTTCCCTGTCCTTTTCATCACAATGTTCCATGGGCCCTGTCATCACAATGCTCCATGCGCTTGTCATCAAAATGCTCCAGAACTCTTGTCATCATAATGCTCCATGCCAATGTCATCAAAATGCCCCATGACACTTGTCATCACAATGCTCCACGTCATTTGTCATCACAATGCTCCATGACCCTTGTCATAACAATGGTCCATGGCCTTGTCATCACAATGTTCCATGGCCTCTGACATCACTATGCTCTATGGTTTTTCTCATCACAATGCTCTTTGACCCCTGTCATCACAATGCTTGATGCCCATTGTCATCACAATGCTCCAAGAACCCTGTCATCACAATGCTCCATGCCGTTGACATCACAATGCTCCATGGCCCTTGTAATTAGAATGCTCCATGCCCTTGTCATCACAATGCTCCAGAACACTTGTGATCATAATACGCCTTTCCTGTGTCATCCCATTGCTCAATGACCCTTGTCATCAAAATATTCCTTGTCCTTTGTCATCACAGTGCTCCATGATACCTTTAATCAAAATTCTACATGACAACTGTCATCACAATGCAAGATGACCAATGTCATCACAAGGCCCCATGACACGTGTCATCACAATTCGCCTTGGCCCTGGACATCTCAATGCTGTGTGAACCGTGTCATCACTAGGTTCCAGGACACTTGTCATCACAATGCTCCATGAACTCTGTTATCTCAATGTTCCATGGCCTTTGTATACACAATGCTCCATTGTCCTGATAATCGCATTGCTCCATGAACACTTTCATCACAATGCTCCTTGACCACTGTCACCCTAATTCCCCATGACGTCTCGCCTCACTGTCTTCCAAGGCCACTCTCATCAAAATGCTCCATGATCTGTGTCAGCACAATATTGCATGACACTTGTCATCACAATGCTCCATGATGCCTGTCATCACAATGCTCCATGAATTTGTTATCACAATGCTCCAGGACCAGTTTCATCACAATACTCCATCCCCCTTTTCATCACAGTGCACAATGAAACCTTTCATTACAATGCTCCATGACACTTGTCATCACAATGCTCAACGGCCTTTATCGTCACAATGCTCCCAGGCACTTTTCATCACGATATTCCATGAAAACTTACATCACTTTGCTCCACGACCATTGTCATCACAATAGTCAATACCCTTGTCAACACAATGCTGCATAATCCCTGTCATCACAATTCTCCTTGACTGCTGTCATCACGATAATCCAGGACAATTTTCATAACAATGGTTCATTCCCCCAGTCATCTCAGTGCTCCATGATACCTTTCATCACAATTCCTAGATGATCAATGTCATCACAAGGCCCCATGACACCTGTCATCACAATTTGCTATGACCCTTGTCATCACAATACTCGATGAACCGTGTCATCACAGTGTTCCAGGGCACATGTCATCACAATGATCCATGACGACTTTCATCACAATGCTCCAATACACCTGTCATCACAATGCTCCATGGCCCCTGTTATCATATTGCTCCATGATCACTTTCATCACAATGATCCATGACCAATGTCATCACCATTCCTAATGACGCCTGTCATCTCAATGCTCCATGGCACCTTCATCACAATGCTCCATGAACCCATTCATCACAATGTTCCCTGTCCTTTTCATCACAATGTTCCATGGGCCCTGTCATCACAATGCTCCATGCGCTTGTCATCAAAATGCTCCAGAACTCTTGTCATCATAATGCTCCATGCCAGTGTCATCAAAATGCCCCATGACACTTGTCATCACAATGCTCCATGTCATTTGTCATCACAATGCTCCATGACCCTTGTCATAACAATGGTCCATGGCCTTGTCATCACAATGTTCCATGGCCTCTGACATCACTATGCTCTATGGTTTTTCTCATCACAATGCTCTTTGACCCCTGTCATCACAATGCTTGATGACCATTGTCATCACAATGCTCCAAGAACCCTGTCATCACAATGCTCCATGCCGTTGACATCACAATGCTCCATGGCCCTTGTAATTAGAATGCTCCATGCCCTTGTCATCACAATGCTCCAGAACACTTGTGATCATAATACGCCTTTCCTGTGTCATCCCATTGCTCAATGACCCTTGTCATCAAAATATTCCTTGTCCTTTGTCATCACAGTGCTCCATGATACCTTTAATCAAAATTCTACATGACAACTGTCATCACAATGCAAGATGACCAATGTCATCACAAGGCCCCATGACACGTGTCATCACAATTCGCCTTGGCCCTGGACATCTCAATGCTGTGTGAACCGTGTCATCACTAGGTTCCAGGACACTTGTCATCACAATGCTCCATGAACTCTGTTATCTCAATGTTCCATGGCCTTTGTATACACAATGCTCCATTGTCCTGATAATCGCATTGCTCCATGAACACTTTCATCACAATGCTCCTTGACCACTGTCACCCTAATTCCCCATGACGTCTCGCCTCACTGTCTTCCAAGGCCACTCTCATCAAAATGCTCCATGATCTGTGTCAGCACAATATTGCATGACACTTGTCATCACAATGCTCCATGATGCCTGTCATCACAATGCTCCATGAATTTGTTATCACAATGCTCCAGGACCAGTTTCATCACAATACTCCATCCCCCTTTTCATCACAGTGCACAATGAAACCTTTCATTACAATGCTCCATGACACTTGTCATCACAATGCTCAACGGCCTTTATCGTCACAATGCTCCCAGGCACTTTTCATCACGATGTTCGATGAAAACTTACATCACTTTGCTGCACGACCATTGTCATCACAATAGTCCATACCCTTGTCAACACAATGCTGCATAATCCCTGTCATCACAATTCTCCTTGACTGCTGTCATCACGATAATCCAGGACAATTTTCATAACAATGGTTCATTCCCCCAGTCATCTCAGTGCTCCATGATACCTTTCATCACAATTCCTAGATGATCAATGTCATCACAAGGCCCCATGACACCTGTCATCACAATTTGCTATGACCCTTGTCATCACAATACTCGATGAACCGTGTCATCACAGTGTTCCAGGGCACATGTCATCACAATGATCCATGACGACTTTCATCACAATGCTCCAATACACCTGTCATCACAATGCTCCATGGCCCCTGTTATCATATTGCTCCATGATCACTTTCATCACAATGATCCATGACCAATGTCATCACCATTCCTAATGACGCCTGTCATCTCAATGCTCCATGGCACCTTCATCACAATGCTCCATGAACCCATTCATCACAATGTTCCCTGTCCTTTTCATCACAATGTTCCATGGGCCCTGTCATCACAATGCTCCATGCGCTTGTCATCAAAATGCTCCAGAACTCTTGTCATCATAATGCTCCATGCCAGTGTCATCAAAATGCCCCATGACACTTGTCATCACAATGCTCCACGTCATTTGTCATCACAATGGTCCATGACCCTTGTCATAACAATGGTCCATGGCCTTGTCATCACAATGTTCCATGGCCTCTGACATCACTATGCTCTATGGTTTTTCTCATCACAATGCTCTTTGACCCCTGTCATCACAATGCTTGATGCCCATTGTCATCACAATGCTCCAAGAACCCTGTCATCACAATGCTCCATGCCGTTGACATCACAATGCTCCATGGCCCTTGTAATTAGAATGCTCCATGCCCTTGTCATCACAATGCTCCAGAACACTTGTGATCATAATACGCCTTTCCTGTGTCATCCCATTGCTCAATGACCCTTGTCATCAAAATATTCCTTGTCCTTTGTCATCACAGTGCTCCATGATACCTTTAATCAAAATTCTACATGACAACTGTCATCACAATGCAAGATGACCAATGTCATCACAAGGCCCCATGACACGTGTCATCACAATTCGCCTTGGCCCTTGACATCTCAATGCTGTATGAATCGTGTCATCACTAGGTTCCAGGACACTTGTCATCACAATGCTCCATGAACTCTGTTATCTCAATGTTCCATGGCCTTTGTATTCACAATGCTCCATTGTCCTGATAATCGCATTGCTCCATGAACACTTTCATCACAATGCTCCTTGACCACTGTCACCCTAATTCCCCATGACGTCTCGCCTCACTGTCTTCCAAGGCCACTCTCATCAAAATGCTCCATGATCTGTGTCAGCACAATATTGCATGACACTTGTCATCACAATGCTCCATGATGCCTGTCATCACAATGCTCCATGAATTTGTTATCACAATGCTCCAGGACCAGTTTCATCACAATACTCCATCCCCCTTTTCATCACAGTGCACAATGAAACCTTTCATTACAATGCTCCATGACACTTGTCATCACAATGCTCAACGGCCTTTATCGTCACAATGCTCCCAGGCACTTTTCATCACGATGTTCGATGAAAACTTACATCACTTTGCTCCACGACCATTGTCATCACAATAGTCCATACCCTTGTCAACACAATGCTGCATAATCCCTGTCATCACAATTCTCCTTGACTGCTGTCATCACGATAATCCAGGACAATTTTCATAACAATGGTTCATTCCCCCAGTCATCTCAGTGCTCCATGATACCTTTCATCACAATTCCTAGATGATCAATGTCATCACAAGGCCCCATGACACCTGTCATCACAATTTGCTATGACCCTTGTCATCACAATACTCGATGAACCGTGTCATCACAGTGTTCCAGGGCACATGTCATCACAATGATCCATGACGACTTTCATCACAATGCTCCAATACACCTGTCATCACAATGCTCCATGGCCCCTGTTATCATATTGCTCCATGATCACTTTCATCACAATGATCCATGACCAATGTCATCACCATTCCTAATGACGCCTGTCATCTCAATGCTCCATGGCACCTTCATCACAATGCTCCATGAACCCATTCATCACAATGTTCCCTGTCCTTTTCATCACAATGTTCCATGGGCCCTGTCATCACAATGCTCCATGCGCTTGTCATCAAAATGCTCCAGAACTCTTGTCATCATAATGCTCCATGCCAATGTCATCAAAATGCCCCATGACACTTGTCATCACAATGCTCCACGTCATTTGTCATCACAATGCTCCATGACCCTTGTCATAACAATGGTCCATGGCCTTGTCATCACAATGTTCCATGGCCTCTGACATCACTATGCTCTATGGTTTTTCTCATCACAATGCTCTTTGACCCCTGTCATCACAATGCTTGATGACCATTGTCATCACAATGCTCCAAGAACCCTGTCATCACAATGCTCCATGCCGTTGACATCACAATGCTCCATGGCCCTTGTAATTAGAATGCTCCATGCCCTTGTCATCACAATGCTCCAGAACACTTGTGATCATAATACGCCTTTCCTGTGTCATCCCATTGCTCAATGACCCTTGTCATCAAAATATTCCTTGTCCTTTGTCATCACAGTGCTCCATGATACCTTTAATCAAAATTCTACATGACAACTGTCATCACAATGCAAGATGACCAATGTCATCACAAGGCCCCATGACACGTGTCATCACAATTCGCCTTGGCCCTGGACATCTCAATGCTGTGTGAACCGTGTCATCACTAGGTTCCAGGACACTTGTCATCACAATGCTCCATGAACTCTGTTATCTCAATGTTCCATGGCCTTTGTATACACAATGCTCCATTGTCCTGATAATCGCATTGCTCCATGAACACTTTCATCACAATGCTCCTTGACCACTGTCACCCTAATTCCCCATGACGTCTCGCCTCACTGTCTTCCAAGGCCACTCTCATCAAAATGCTCCATGATCTGTGTCAGCACAATATTGCATGACACTTGTCATCACAATGCTCCATGATGCCTGTCATCACAATGCTCCATGAATTTGTTATCACAATGCTCCAGGACCAGTTTCATCACAATACTCCATCCCCCTTTTCATCACAGTGCACAATGAAACCTTTCATTACAATGCTCCATGACACTTGTCATCACAATGCTCAACGGCCTTTATCGTCACAATGCTCCCAGGCACTTTTCATCACGATGTTCGATGAAAACTTACATCACTTTGCTCCACGACCATTGTCATCACAATAGTCCATACCCTTGTCAACACAATGCTGCATAATCCCTGTCATCACAATTCTCCTTGACTGCTGTCATCACGATAATCCAGGACAATTTTCATAACAATGGTTCATTCCCCCAGTCATCTCAGTGCTCCATGATACCTTTCATCACAATTCCTAGATGATCAATGTCATCACAAGGCCCCATGACACCTGTCATCACAATTTGCTATGACCCTTGTCATCACAATACTCGATGAACCGTGTCATCACAGTGTTCCAGGGCACATGTCATCACAATGATCCATGACGACTTTCATCACAATGCTCCAATACACCTGTCATCACAATGCTCCATGGCCCCTGTTATCATATTGCTCCATGATCACTTTCATCACAATGATCCATGACCAATGTCATCACCATTCCTAATGACGCCTGTCATCTCAATGCTCCATGGCACCTTCATCACAATGCTCCATGAACCCATTCATCACAATGTTCCCTGTCCTTTTCATCACAATGTTCCATGGGCCCTGTCATCACAATGCTCCATGCGCTTGTCATCAAAATGCTCCAGAACTCTTGTCATCATAATGCTCCATGCCAATGTCATCAAAATGCCCCATGACACTTGTCATCACAATGCTCCACGTCATTTGTCATCACAATGCTCCATGACCCTTGTCATAACAATGGTCCATGGCCTTGTCATCACAATGTTCCATGGCCTCTGACATCACTATGGTCTATGGTTTTTCTCATCACAATGCTCTTTGACCCCTGTCATCACAATGCTTGATGCCCATTGTCATCACAATGCTCCAAGAACCCTGTCATCACAATGCTCCATGCCGTTGACATCACAATGCTCCATGGCCCTTGTAATTAGAATGCTCCATGCCCTTGTCATCACAATGCTCCAGAACACTTGTGATCATAATACGCCTTTCCTGTGTCATCCCATTGCTCAATGACCCTTGTCATCAAAATATTCCTTGTCCTTTGTCATCACAGTGCTCCATGATACCTTTAATCAAAATTCTACATGACAACTGTCATCACAATGCAAGATGACCAATGTCATCACAAGGCCCCATGACACGTGTCATCACAGTTCGCCTTGGCCCTGGACATCTCAATGCTGTGTGAACCGTGTCATCACTAGGTTCCAGAACACTTGTCATCACAATGCTCCATGAACTCTGTTATCTCAATGTTCCATGGCCTTTGTATTCACAATGCTCCATTGTCCTGATAATCGCATTGCTCCATGAACACTTTCATCACAATGCTCCTTGACCACTGTCACCCTAATTCCCCATGACGTCTCGCCTCACTGTCTTCCAAGGCCACTCTCATCAAAATGCTCCATGATCTGTGTCAGCACAATATTGCATGACACTTGTCATCACAATGCTCCATGATGCCTGTCATCACAATGCTCCATGAATTTGTTATCACAATGCTCCAGGACCAGTTTCATCACAATACTCCATCCCCCTTTTCATCACAGTGCACAATGAAACCTTTCATTACAATGCTCCATGACACTTGTCATCACAATGCTCAACGGCCTTTATCGTCACAATGCTCCCAGGCACTTTTCATCACGATGTTCCATGAAAACTTACATCACTTTGCTCCACGACCATTGTCATCACAATAGTCCATACCCTTGTCAACACAATGCTGCATAATCCCTGTCATCACAATTCTCCTTGACTGCTGTCATCACGATAATCCAGGACAATTTTCATAACAATGGTTCATTCCCCCAGTCATCTCAGTGCTCCATGATACCTTTCATCACAATTCCTAGATGATCAATGTCATCACAAGGCCCCATGACACCTGTCATCACAATTTGCTATGACCCTTGTCATCACAATACTCGATGAACCGTGTCATCACAGTGTTCCAGGGCACATGTCATCACAATGATCCATGACGACTTCCATCACAATGCTCCAATACACCTGTCATCACAATGCTCCATGGCCCCTGTTATCATATTGCTCCATGATCACTTTCATCACAATGATCCATGACCAATGTCATCACCATTCCTAATGACGCCTGTCATCTCAATGCTCCATGGCACCTTCATCACAATGCTCCATGAACCCATTCATCACAATGTTCCCTGTCCTTTTCATCACAATGTTCCATGGGCCCTGTCATCACAATGCTCCATGCGCTTGTCATCAAAATGCTCCAGAACTCTTGTCATCATAATGCTCCATGCCAGTGTCATCAAAATGCCCCATGACACTTGTCATCACAATGCTCCACGTCATTTGTCATCACAATGCTCCATGACCCTTGTCATAACAATGGTCCATGGCCTTGTCATCACAATGTTCCATGGCCTCTGACATCACTATGCTCTATGGTTTTTCTCATCACAATGCTCTTTGACCCCTGTCATCACAATGCTTGATGCCCATTGTCATCACAATGCTCCAAGAACCCTGTCATCACAATGCTCCATGCCGTTGACATCACAATGCTCCATGGCCCTTGTAATTAGAATGCTCCATGCCCTTGTCATCACAATGCTCCAGAACACTTGTGATCATAATACGCCTTTCCTGTGTCATCCCATTGCTCAATGACCCTTGTCATCAAAATATTCCTTGTCCTTTGTCATCACAGTGCTCCATGATACCTTTAATCAAAATTCTACATGACAACTGTCATCACAATGCAAGATGACCAATGTCATCACAAGGCCCCATGACACGTGTCATCACAATTCGCCTTGGCCCTTGACATCTCAATGCTGTGTGAACCGTGTCATCACTAGGTTCCAGGACACTTGTCATCACAATGCTCCATGAACTCTGTTATCACAATGTTCCATGGCCTTTGTATTCACAATGCTCCATTGTCCTGATAATCGCATTGCTCCATGAACACTTTCATCACAATGCTCCTTGACCACTGTCACCCTAATTCCCCATGACGTCTCGCCTCACTGTCTTCCAAGGCCACTCTCATCAAAATGCTCCATGATCTGTGTCAGCACAATATTGCATGACACTTGTCATCACAATGCTCCATGATGCCTGTCATCACAATGCTCCATGAATTTGTTATCACAATGCTCCAGGACCAGTTTCATCACAATACTCCATCCCCCTTTTCATCACAGTGCACAATGAAACCTTTCATTACAATGCTCCATGACACTTGTCATCACAATGCTCAACGGCCTTTATCGTCACAATGCTCCCAGGCACTTTTCATCACGATGTTCGATGAAAACTTACATCACTTTGCTCCACGACCATTGTCATCACAATAGTCCATACCCTTGTCAACACAATGCTGCATAATCCCTGTCATCACAATTCTCCTTGACTGCTGTCATCACGATAATCCAGGACAATTTTCATAACAATGGTTCATTCCCCCAGTCATCTCAGTGCTCCATGATACCTTTCATCACAATTCCTAGATGATCAATGTCATCACAAGGCCCCATGACACCTGTCATCACAATTTGCTATGACCCTTGTCATCACAATACTCGATGAACCGTGTCATCACAGTGTTCCAGGGCACATGTCATCACAATGATCCATGACGACTTTCATCACAATGCTCCAATACACCTGTCATCACAATGCTCCATGGCCCCTGTTATCATATTGCTCCATGATCACTTTCATCACAATGATCCATGACCAATGTCATCACCATTCCTAATGACGCCTGTCATCTCAATGCTCCATGGCACCTTCATCACAATGCTCCATGAACCCATTCATCACAATGTTCCCTGTCCTTTTCATCACAATGTTCCATGGGCCCTGTCATCACAATGCTCCATGCGCTTGTCATCAAAATGCTCCAGAACTCTTGTCATCATAATGCTCCATGCCAGTGTCATCAAAATGCCCCATGACACTTGTCATCACAATGCTCCACGTCATTTGTCATCACAATGCTCCATGAACCTTGTCATAACAATGGTCCATGGCCTTGTCATCACAATGTTCCATGGCCTCTGACATCACTATGCTCTATGGTTTTTCTCATCACAATGCTCTTTGACCCCTGTCATCACAATGCTTGATGACCATTGTCATCACAATGCTCCAAGAACCCTGTCATCACAATGCTCCATGCCGTTGACATCACAATGCTCCATGGCCCTTGTAATTAGAATGCTCCATGCCCTTGTCATCACAATGCTCCAGAACACTTGTGATCATAATACGCCTTTCCTGTGTCATCCCATTGCTCAATGACCCTTGTCATCAAAATATTCCTTGTCCTTTGTCATCACAGTGCTCCATGATACCTTTAATCAAAATTCTACATGACAACTGTCATCACAATGCAAGATGACCAATGTCATCACAAGGCCCCATGACACGTGTCATCACAATTCGCCTTGGCCCTTGACATCTCAATGCTGTATGAACCGTGTCATCACTAGGTTCCAGGACACTTGTCATCACAATGCTCCATGAACTCTGTTATCACAATGTTCCATGGCCTTTGTATTCACAATGCTCCATTGTCCTGATAATCGCATTGCTCCATGAACACTTTCATCACAATGCTCCTTGACCACTGTCACCCTAATTCCCCATGACGTCTCGCCTCACTGTCTTCCAAGGCCACTCTCATCAAAATGCTCCATGATCTGTGTCAGCACAATATTGCATGACACTTGTCATCACAATGCTCCATGATGCCTGTCATCACAATGCTCCATGAATTTGTTATCACAATGCTCCAGGACCAGTTTCATCACAATACTCCATCCCCCTTTTCATCACAGTGCACAATGAAACCTTTCATTACAATGCTCCATGACACTTGTCATCACAATGCTCAACGGCCTTTATCGTCACAATGCTCCCAGGCACTTTTCATCACGATGTTCCATGAAAACTTACATCACTTTGCTCCACGACCATTGTCATCACAATAGTCCATACCCTTGTCAACACAATGCTGCATAATCCCTGTCATCACAATTCTCCTTGACTGCTGTCATCACGATAATCCAGGACAATTTTCATAACAATGGTTCATTCCCCCAGTCATCTCAGTGCTCCATGATACCTTTCATCACAATTCCTAGATGATCAATGTCATCACAAGGCCCCATGACACCTGTCATCACAATTTGCTATGACCCTTGTCATCACAATACTCGATGAACCGTGTCATCACAGTGTTCCAGGGCACATGTCATCACAATGATCCATGACGACTTTCATCACAATGCTCCAATACACCTGTCATCACAATGCTCCATGGCCCCTGTTATCATATTGCTCCATGATCACTTTCATCACAATGATCCATGACCAATGTCATCACCATTCCTAATGACGCCTGTCATCTCAATGCTCCATGGCACCTTCATCACAATGCTCCATGAACCCATTCATCACAATGTTCCCTGTCCTTTTCATCACAATGTTCCATGGGCCCTGTCATCACAATGCTCCATGCGCTTGTCATCAAAATGCTCCAGAACTCTTGTCATCATAATGCTCCATGCCAATGTCATCAAAATGCCCCATGACACTTGTCATCACAATGCTCCACGTCATTTGTCATCACAATGCTCCATGACCCTTGTCATAACAATGGTCCATGGCCTTGTCATCACAATGTTCCATGGCCTCTGACATCACTATGCTCTATGGTTTTTCTCATCACAATGCTCTTTGACCCCTGTCATCACAATGCTTGATGACCATTGTCATCACAATGCTCCAAGAACCCTGTCATCACAATGCTCCATGCCGTTGACATCACAATGCTCCATGGCCCTTGTAATTAGAATGCTCCATGCCCTTGTCATCACAATGCTCCAGAACACTTGTGATCATAATACGCCTTTCCTGTGTCATCCCATTGCTAAATGACCCTTGTCATTAAAATATTCCTTGTCCTTTGTCATCACAGTGCTCCATGATACCTTTAATCAAAATTCTACATGACAACTGTCATCACAATGCAAGATGACCAATGTCATCACAAGGCCCCATGACACGTGTCATCACAATTCGCCTTGGCCCTGGACATCTCAATGCTGTGTGAACCGTGTCATCACTAGGTTCCAGGACACTTGTCATCACAATGCTCCATGAACTCTGTTATCTCAATGTTCCATGGCCTTTGTATACACAATGCTCCATTGTCCTGATAATCGCATTGCTCCATGAACACTTTCATCACAATGCTCCTTGACCACTGTCACCCTAATTCCCCATGACGTCTCGCCTCACTGTCTTCCAAGGCCACTCTCATCAAAATGCTCCATGATCTGTGTCAGCACAATATTGCATGACACTTGTCATCACAATGCTCCATGATGCCTGTCATCACAATGCTCCATGAATTTGTTATCACAATGCTCCAGGACCAGTTTCATCACAATACTCCATCCCCCTTTTCATCACAGTGCACAATGAAACCTTTCATTACAATGCTCCATGACACTTGTCATCACAATGCTCAACGGCCTTTATCGTCACAATGCTCCCAGGCACTTTTCATCACGATGTTCGATGAAAACTTACATCACTTTGCTGCACGACCATTGTCATCACAATAGTCCATACCCTTGTCAACACAATGCTGCATAATCCCTGTCATCACAATTCTCCTTGACTGCTGTCATCACGATAATCCAGGACAATTTTCAGAACAATGGTTCATTCCCCCAGTCATCTCAGTGCTCCATGATACCTTTCATCACAATTCCTAGATGATCAATGTCATCACAAGGCCCCATGACACCTGTCATCACAATTTGCTATGACCCTTGTCATCACAATACTCGATGAACCGTGTCATCACAGTGTTCCAGGGCACATGTCATCACAATGATCCATGACGACTTTCATCACAATGCTCCAATACACCTGTCATCACAATGCTCCATGGCCCCTGTTATCATATTGCTCCATGATCACTTTCATCACAATGATCCATGACCAATGTCATCACCATTCCTAATGACGCCTGTCATCTCAATGCTCCATGGCACCTTCATCACAATGCTCCATGAACCCATTCATCACAATGTTCCCTGTCCTTTTCATCACAATGTTCCATGGGCCCTGTCATCACAATGCTCCATGCGCTTGTCATCAAAATGCTCCAGAACTCTTGTCATCATAATGCTCCATGCCAGTGTCATCAAAATGCCCCATGACACTTGTCATCACAATGCTCCACGTCATTTGTCATCACAATGCTCCATGACCCTTGTCATAACAATGGTCCATGGCCTTGTCATCACAATGTTCCATGGCCTCTGACATCACTATGCTCTATGGTTTTTCTCATCACAATGCTCTTTGACCCCTGTCATCACAATGCTTGATGACCATTGTCATCACAATGCTCCAAGAACCCTGTCATCACAATGCTCCATGCCGTTGACATCACAATGCTCCATGGCCCTTGTAATTAGAATGCTCCATGCCCTTGTCATCACAATGCTCCAGAACACTTGTGATCATAATACGCCTTTCCTGTGTCATCCCATTGCTCAATGACCCTTGTCATCAAAATATTCCTTGTCCTTTGTCATCACAGTGCTCCATGATACCTTTAATCAAAATTCTACATGACAACTGTCATCACAATGCAAGATGACCAATGTCATCACAAGGCCCCATGACACGTGTCATCACAATTCGCCTTGGCCCTTGACATCTCAATGCTGTATGAATCGTGTCATCACTAGGTTCCAGGACACTTGTCATCACAATGCTCCATGAACTCTGTTATCTCAATGTTCCATGGCCTTTGTATTCACAATGCTCCATTGTCCTGATAATCGCATTGCTCCATGAACACTTTCATCACAATGCTCCTTGACCACTGTCACCCTAATTCCCCATGACGTCTCGCCTCACTGTCTTCCAAGGCCACTCTCATCAAAATGCTCCATGATCTGTGTCAGCACAATATTGCATGACACTTGTCATCACAATGCTCCATGATGCCTGTCATCACAATGCTCCATGAATTTGTTATCACAATGCTCCAGGACCAGTTTCATCACAATACTCCATCCCCCTTTTCATCACAGTGCACAATGAAACCTTTCATTACAATGCTCCATGACACTTGTCATCACAATGCTCAACGGCCTTTATCGTCACAATGCTCCCAGGCACTTTTCATCACGATGTTCGATGAAAACTTACATCACTTTGCTCCACGACCATTGTCATCACAATAGTCCATACCCTTGTCAACACAATGCTGCATAATCCCTGTCATCACAATTCTCCTTGACTGCTGTCATCACGATAATCCAGGACAATTTTCATAACAATGGTTCATTCCCCCAGTCATCTCAGTGCTCCATGATACCTTTCATCACAATTCCTAGATGATCAATGTCATCACAAGGCCCCATGACACCTGTCATCACAATTTGCTATGACCCTTGTCATCACAATACTCGATGAACCGTGTCATCACAGTGTTCCAGGGCACATGTCATCACAATGATCCATGACGACTTTCATCACAATGCTCCAATACACCTGTCATCAAAATGCTCCATGGCCCCTGTTATCATATTGCTCCATGATCACTTTCATCACAATGATCCATGACCAATGTCATCACCATTCCTAATGACGCCTGTCATCTCAATGCTCCATGGCACCTTCATCACAATGCTCCATGAACCCATTCATCACAATGTTCCCTGTCCTTTTCATCACAATGTTCCATGGGCCCTGTCATCACAATGCTCCATGCGCTTGTCATCAAAATGCTCCAGAACTCTTGTCATCATAATGCTCCATGCCAATGTCATCAAAATGCCCCATGACACTTGTCATCACAATGCTCCACGTCATTTGTCATCACAATGCTCCATGACCCTTGTCATAACAATGGTCCATGGCCTTGTCATCACAATGTTCCATGGCCTCTGACATCACTATGCTCTATGGTTTTTCTCATCACAATGCTCTTTGACCCCTGTCATCACAATGCTTGATGACCATTGTCATCACAATGCTCCAAGAACCCTGTCATCACAATGCTCCATGCCGTTGACATCACAATGCTCCATGGCCCTTGTAATTAGAATGCTCCATGCCCTTGTCATCACAATGCTCCAGAACACTTGTGATCATAATACGCCTTTCCTGTGTCATCCCATTGCTCAATGACCCTTGTCATCAAAATATTCCTTGTCCTTTGTCATCACAGTGCTCCATGATACCTTTAATCAAAATTCTACATGACAACTGTCATCACAATGCAAGATGACCAATGTCATCACAAGGCCCCATGACACGTGTCATCACAATTCGCCTTGGCCCTGGACATCTCAATGCTGTGTGAACCGTGTCATCACTAGGTTCCAGGACACTTGTCATCACAATGCTCCATGAACTCTGTTATCACAATGTTCCATGGCCTTTGTATTCACAATGCTCCATTGTCCTGATAATCGCATTGCTCCATGAACACTTTCATCACAATGCTCCTTGACCACTGTCACCCTAATTCCCCATGACGTCTCGCCTCACTGTCTTCCAAGGCCACTCTCATCAAAATGCTCCATGATCTGTGTCAGCACAATATTGCATGACACTTGTCATCACAATGCTCCATGATGCCTGTCATCACAATGCTCCATGAATTTGTTATCACAATGCTCCAGGACCAGTTTCATCACAATACTCCATCCCCCTTTTCATCACAGTGCACAATGAAACCTTTCATTACAATGCTCCATGACACTTGTCATCACAATGCTCAACGGCCTTTATCGTCACAATGCTCCCAGGCACTTTTCATCACGATGTTCCATGAAAACTTACATCACTTTGCTCCACGACCATTGTCATCACAATAGTCCATACCCTTGTCAACACAATGCTGCATAATCCCTGTCATCACAATTCTCCTTGACTGCTGTCATCACGATAATCCAGGACAATTTTCATAACAATGGTTCATTCCCCCAGTCATCTCAGTGCTCCATGATACCTTTCATCACAATTCCTAGATGATCAATGTCATCACAAGGCCCCATGACACCTGTCATCACAATTTGCTATGACCCTTGTCATCACAATACTCGATGAACCGTGTCATCACAGTGTTCCAGGGCACATGTCATCACAATGATCCATGACGACTTTCATCACAATGCTCCAATACACCTGTCATCACAATGCTCCATGGCCCCTGTTATCATATTGCTCCATGATCACTTTCATCACAATGATCCATGACCAATGTCATCACCATTCCTAATGACGCCTGTCATCTCAATGCTCCATGGCACCTTCATCACAATGCTCCATGAACCCATTCATCACAATGTTCCCTGTCCTTTTCATCACAATGTTCCATGGGCCCTGTCATCACAATGCTCCATGCGCTTGTCATCAAAATGCTCCAGAACTCTTGTCATCATAATGCTCCATGCCAGTGTCATCAAAATGCCCCATGACACTTGTCATCACAATGCTCCACGTCATTTGTCATCACAATGCTCCATGACCCTTGTCATAACAATGGTCCATGGCCTTGTCATCACAATGTTCCATGGCCTCTGACATCACTATGCTCTATGGTTTTTCTCATCACAATGCTCTTTGACCCCTGTCATCACAATGCTTGATGACCATTGTCATCACAATGCTCCAAGAACCCTGTCATCACAATGCTCCATGCCGTTGACATCACAATGCTCCATGGCCCTTGTAATTAGAATGCTCCATGCCCTTGTCATCACAATGCTCCAGAACACTTGTGATCATAATACGCCTTTCCTGTGTCATCCCATTGCTCAATGACCCTTGTCATCAAAATATTCCTTGTCCTTTGTCATCACAGTGCTCCATGATACCTTTAATCAAAATTCTACATGACAACTGTCATCACAATGCAAGATGACCAATGTCATCACAAGGCCCCATGACACGTGTCATAACAATGGTCCATGGCCTTGTCATCACAATGTTCCATGGCCTCTGACATCACTATGCTCTATGGTTTTTCTCATCACAATGCTCTTTGACCCCTGTCATCACAATGCTTGATGCCCATTGTCATCACAATGCTCCAAGAACCCTGTCATCACAATGCTCCATGCCGTTGACATCACAATGCTCCATGGCCCTTGTAATTAGAATGCTCCATGCCCTTGTCATCACAATGCTCCAGAACACTTGTGATCATAATACGCCTTTCCTGTGTCATCCCATTGCTCAATGACCCTTGTCATCAAAATATTCCTTGTCCTTTGTCATCACAGTGCTCCATGATACCTTTAATCAAAATTCTACATGACAACTGTCATCACAATGCAAGATGACCAATGTCATCACAAGGCCCCATGACACGTGTCATCACAATTCACCTTGGCCCTTGACATCTCAATGCTGTGTGAACCGTGTCATCACTAGGTTCCAGGACACTTGTCATCACAATGCTCCATGAACTCTGTTATCACAATGTTCCATGGCCTTTGTATTCACAATGCTCCATTGTCCTGATAATCGCATTGCTCCATGAACACTTTCATCACAATGCTCCTTGACCACTGTCACCCTAATTCCCCATGACGTCTCGCCTCACTGTCTTCCAAGGCCACTCTCATCAAAATGCTCCATGATCTGTGTCAGCACAATATTGCATGACACTTGTCATCACAATGCTCCATGATGCCTGTCATCACAATGCTCCATGAATTTGTTATCACAATGCTCCAGGACCAGTTTCATCACAATACTCCATCCCCCTTTTCATCACAGTGCACAATGAAACCTTTCATTACAATGCTCCATGACACTTGTCATCACAATGCTCAACGGCCTTTATCGTCACAATGCTCCCAGGCACTTTTCATCACGATGTTCGATGAAAACTTACATCACTTTGCTGCACGACCATTGTCATCACAATAGTCCATACCCTTGTCAACACAATGCTGCATAATCCCTGTCATCACAATTCTCCTTGACTGCTGTCATCACGATAATCCAGGACAATTTTCATAACAATGGTTCATTCCCCCAGTCATCTCAGTGCTCCATGATACCTTTCATCACAATTCCTAGATGATCAATGTCATCACAAGGCCCCATGACACCTGTCATCACAATTTGCTATGACCCTTGTCATCACAATACTCGATGAACCGTGTCATCACAGTGTTCCAGGGCACATGTCATCACAATGATCCATGACGACTTTCATCACAATGCTCCAATACACCTGTCATCACAATGCTCCATGGCCCCTGTTATCATATTGCTCCATGATCACTTTCATCACAATGATCCATGACCAATGTCATCACCATTCCTAATGACGCCTGTCATCTCAATGCTCCATGGCACCTTCATCACAATGCTCCATGAACCCATTCATCACAATGTTCCCTGTCCTTTTCATCACAATGTTCCATGGGCCCTGTCATCACAATGCTCCATGCGCTTGTCATCAAAATGCTCCAGAACTCTTGTCATCATAATGCTCCATGCCAATGTCATCAAAATGCCCCATGACACTTGTCATCACAATGCTCCACGTCATTTGTCATCACAATGCTCCATGACCCTTGTCATAACAATGGTCCATGGCCTTGTCATCACAATGTTCCATGGCCTCTGACATCACTATGCTCTATGGTTTTTCTCATCACAATGCTCTTTGACCCCTGTCATCACAATGCTTGATGACCATTGTCATCACAATGCTCCAAGAACCCTGTCATCACAATGCTCCATGCCGTTGACATCACAGTGCTCCATGGCCCTTGTAATTAGAATGCTCCATGCCCTTGTCATCACAATGCTCCAGAACACTTGTGATCATAATACGCCTTTCCTGTGTCATCCCATTGCTCAATGACCCTTGTCATCAAAATATTCCTTGTCCTTTGTCATCACAGTGCTCCATGATACCTTTAATCAAAATTCTACATGACAACTGTCATCACAATGCAAGATGACCAATGTCATCACAAGGCCCCATGACACGTGTCATCACAATTCGCCTTGGCCCTTGACATCTCAATGCTGTATGAACCGTGTCATCACTAGGTTCCAGGACACTTGTCATCACAATGCTCCATGAACTCTGTTATCACAATGTTCCATGGCCTTTGTATTCACAATGCTCCATTGTCCTGATAATCGCATTGCTCCATGAACACTTTCATCACAATGCTCCTTGACCACTGTCACCCTAATTCCCCATGACGTCTCGCCTCACTGTCTTCCAAGGCCACTCTCATCAAAATGCTCCATGATCTGTGTCAGCACAATATTGCATGACACTTGTCATCACAATGCTCCATGATGCCTGTCATCACAATGCTCCATGAATTTGTTATCACAATGCTCCAGGACCAGTTTCATCACAATACTCCATCCCCCTTTTCATCACAGTGCACAATGAAACCTTTCATTACAATGCTCCATGACACTTGTCATCACAATGCTCAACGGCCTTTATCGTCACAATGCTCCCAGGCACTTTTCATCACGATGTTCCATGAAAACTTACATCACTTTGCTCCACGACCATTGTCATCACAATAGTCCATACCCTTGTCAACACAATGCTGCATAATCCCTGTCATCACAATTCTCCTTGACTGCTGTCATCACGATAATCCAGGACAATTTTCATAACAATGGTTCATTCCCCCAGTCATCTCAGTGCTCCATGATACCTTTCATCACAATTCCTAGATGATCAATGTCATCACAAGGCCCCATGACACCTGTCATCACAATTTGCTATGACCCTTGTCATCACAATACTCGATGAACCGTGTCATCACAGTGTTCCAGGGCACATGTCATCACAATGATCCATGACGACTTTCATCACAATGCTCCAATACACCTGTCATCACAATGCTCCATGGCCCCTGTTATCATATTGCTCCATGATCACTTTCATCACAATGATCCATGACCAATGTCATCACCATTCCTAATGACGCCTGTCATCTCAATGCTCCATGGCACCTTCATCACAATGCTCCATGAACCCATTCATCACAATGTTCCCTGTCCTTTTCATCACAATGTTCCATGGGCCCTGTCATCACAATGCTCCATGCGCTTGTCATCAAAATGCTCCAGAACTCTTGTCATCATAATGCTCCATGCCAATGTCATCAAAATGCCCCATGACACTTGTCATCACAATGCTCCACGTCATTTGTCATCACAATGCTCCATGACCCTTGTCATAACAATGGTCCATGGCCTTGTCATCACAATGTTCCATGGCCTCTGACATCACTATGCTCTATGGTTTTTCTCATCACAATGCTCTTTGACCCCTGTCATCACAATGCTTGATGACCATTGTCATCACAATGCTCCAAGAACCCTGTCATCACAATGCTCCATGCCGTTGACATCACAATGCTCCATGGCCCTTGTAATTAGAATGCTCCATGCCCTTGTCATCACAATGCTCCAGAACACTTGTGATCATAATACGCCTTTCCTGTGTCATCCCATTGCTCAATGACCCTTGTCATCAAAATATTCCTTGTCCTTTGTCATCACAGTGCTCCATGATACCTTTAATCAAAATTCTACATGACAACTGTCATCACAATGCAAGATGACCAATGTCATCACAAGGCCCCATGACACGTCTCATCACAATTCGCCTTGGCCCTGGACATCTCAATGCTGTGTGAACCGTGTCATCACTAGGTTCCAGGACACTTGTCATCACAATGCTCCATGAACTCTGTTATCTCAATGTTCCATGGCCTTTGTATACACAATGCTCCATTGTCCTGATAATCGCATTGCTCCATGAACACTTTCATCACAATGCTCCTTGACCACTGTCACCCTAATTCCCCATGACGTCTCGCCTCACTGTCTTCCAAGGCCACTCTCATCAAAATGCTCCATGATCTGTGTCAGCACAATATTGCATGACACTTGTCATCACAATGCTCCATGATGCCTGTCATCACAATGCTCCATGAATTTGTTATCACAATGCTCCAGGACCAGTTTCATCACAATACTCCATCCCCCTTTTCATCACAGTGCACAATGAAACCTTTCATTACAATGCTCCATGACACTTGTCATCACAATGCTCAACGGCCTTTATCGTCACAATGCTCCCAGGCACTTTTCATCACGATGTTCGATGAAAACTTACATCACTTTGCTGCACGACCATTGTCATCACAATAGTCCATACCCTTGTCAACACAATGCTGCATAATCCCTGTCATCACAATTCTCCTTGACTGCTGTCATCACGATAATCCAGGACAATTTTCATAACAATGGTTCATTCCCCCAGTCATCTCAGTGCTCCATAATACCTTTCATCACAATTCCTAGATGATCAATGTCATCACAAGGCCCCATGACACCTGTCATCACAATTTGCTATGACCCTTGTCATCACAATACTCGATGAACCGTGTCATCACAGTGTTCCAGGGCACATGTCATCACAATGATCCATGACGACTTTCATCACAATGCTCCAATACACCTGTCATCACAATGCTCCATGGCCCCTGTTATCATATTGCTCCATGATCACTTTCATCACAATGATCCATGACCAATGTCATCACCATTCCTAATAACGCCTGTCATCTCAATGCTCCATGGCACCTTCATCACAATGCTCCATGAACCCATTCATCACAATGTTCCCTGTCCTTTTCATCACAATGTTCCATGGGCCCTGTCATCACAATGCTCCATGCGCTTGTCATCAAAATGCTCCAGAACTCATGTCATCATAATGCTCCATGCCAGTGTCATCAAAATGCCCCATGACACTTGTCATCACAATGCTCCACGTCATTTGTCATCACAATGCTCCATGACCCTTGTCAAAACAATGGTCCATGGCCTTGTCATCACAATGTTCCATGGCCTCTGACATCACTATGCTCTATGGTTTTTCTCATCACAATGCTCTTTGACCCCTGTCATCACAATGCTTGATGACCATTGTCATCACAATGCTCCAAGAACCCTGTCATCACAATGCTCCATGCCGTTGACATCACAATGCTCCATGGCCCTTGTAATTAGAATGCTCCATGCCCTTGTCATCACAATGCTCCAGAACACTTGTGATCATAATACGCCTTTCCTGTGTCATCCCATTGCTCAATGACCCTTGTCATCAAAATATTCCTTGTCCTTTGTCATCACAGTGCTCCATGATACCTTTAATCAAAATTCTACATGACAACTGTCATCACAATGCAAGATGACCAATGTCATCACAAGGCCCCATGACACGTGTCATCACAATTCGCCTTGGCCCTGGACATCTCAATGCTGTGTGAACCGTGTCATCACTAGGTTCCAGGACACTTGTCATCACAATGCTCCATGAACTCTGTTATCTCAATGTTCCATGGCCTTTGTATACACAATGCTCCATTGTCCTGATAATCGCATTGCTCCATGAACACTTTCATCACAATGCTCCTTGACCACTGTCACCCTAATTCCCCATGACGTCTCGCCTCACTGTCTTCCAAGGCCACTCTCATCAAAATGCTCCATGATCTGTGTCAGCACAATATTGCATGACACTTGTCATCACAATGCTCCATGATGCCTGTCATCACAATGCTCCATGAATTTGTTATCACAATGCTCCAGGACCAGTTTCATCACAATACTCCATCCCCCTTTTCATCACAGTGCACAATGAAACCTTTCATTACAATGCTCCATGACACTTGTCATCACAATGCTCAACGGCCTTTATCGTCACAATGCTCCCAGGCACTTTTCATCACGATGTTCGATGAAAACTTACATCACTTTGCTGCACGACCATTGTCATCACAATAGTCCATACCCTTGTCAACACAATGCTGCATAATCCCTGTCATCACAATTCTCCTTGACTGCTGTCATCACGACAATCCAGGACAATTTTCATAACAATGGTTCATTCCCCCAGTCATCTCAGTGCTCCATGATACCTTTCATCACAATTCCTAGATGATCAATGTCATCACAAGGCCCCATGACACCTGTCATCACAATTTGCTATGACCCTTGTCATCACAATACTCGATGAACCGTGTCATCACAGTGTTCCAGGGCACATGTCATCACAATGATCCATGACGACTTTCATCACAATGCTCCAATACACCTGTCATCACAATGCTCCATGGCCCCTGTTATCATATTGCTCCATGATCACTTTCATCACAATGATCCATGACCAATGTCATCACCATTCCTAATGACGCCTGTCATCTCAATGCTCCATGGCACCTTCATCACAATGCTCCATGAACCCATTCATCACAATGTTCCCTGTCCTTTTCATCACAATGTTCCATGGGCCCTGTCATCACAATGCTCCATGCGCTTGTCATCAAAATGCTCCAGAACTCTTGTCATCATAATGCTCCATGCCAGTGTCATCAAAATGCCCCATGACACTTGTCATCACAATGCTCCACGTCATTTGTCATCACAATGCTCCATGACCCTTGTCAAAACAATGGTCCATGGCCTTGTCATCACAATGTTCCATGGCCTCTGACATCACTATGCTCTATGGTTTTTCTCATCACAATGCTCTTTGACCCCTGTCATCACAATGCTTGATGACCATTGTCATCACAATGCTCCAAGAACCCTGTCATCACAATGCTCCATGCCGTTGACATCACAATGCTCCATGGCCCTTGTAATTAGAATGCTCCATGCCCTTGTCATCACAATGCTCCAGAACACTTGTGATCATAATACGCCTTTCCTGTGTCATCCCATTGCTCAATGACCCTTGTCATCAAAATATTCCTTGTCCTTTGTCATCACAGTGCTCCATGATACCTTTAATCAAAATTCTACATGACAACTGTCATCACAATGCAAGATGACCAATGTCATCACAAGGCCCCATGACACGTGTCATCACAATTCGCCTTGGCCCTGGACATCTCAATGCTGTATGAACCGTGTCATCACTAGGTTCCAGGACACTTGTCATCACAATGCTCCATGAACTCTGTTATCAAAATGTTCCATGGCCTTTGTATTCACAATGCTCCATTGTCCTGATAATCGCATTGCTCCATGAACACTTTCATCACAATGCTCCTTGACCACTGTCACCCTAATTCCCCATGACGTCTCGCCTCACTGTCTTCCAAGGCCACTCTCATCAAAATGCTCCATGATCTGTGTCAGCACAATATTGCATGACACTTGTCATCACAATGCTCCATGATGCCTGTCATCACAATGCTCCATGAATTTGTTATCACAATGCTCCAGGACCAGTTTCATCACAATACTCCATCCCCCTTTTCATCACAGTGCACAATGAAACCTTTCATTACAATGCTCCATGACACTTGTCATCACAATGCTCAACGGCCTTTATCGTCACAATGCTCCCAGGCACTTTTCATCACGATGTTCCATGAAAACTTACATCACTTTGCTCCACGACCATTGTCATCACAATAGTCCATACCCTTGTCAACACAATGCTGCATAATCCCTGTCATCACAATTCTCCTTGACTGCTGTCATCACGATAACCCAGGACAATTTTCATAACAATGGTTCATTCCCCCAGTCATCTCAGTGCTCCATGATACCTTTCATCACAATTCCTAGATGATCAATGTCATCACAAGGCCCCATGACACCTGTCATCACAATTTGCTATGACCCTTGTCATCACAATACTCGATGAACCGTGTCATCACAGTGTTCCAGGGCACATGTCATCACAATGATCCATGACGACTTTCATCACAATGCTCCAATACACCTGTCATCACAATGCTCCATGGCCCCTGTTATCATATTGCTCCATGATCACTTTCATCACAATGATCCATGACCAATGTCATCACCATTCCTAATGACGCCTGTCATCTCAATGCTCCATGGCACCTTCATCACAATGCTCCATGAACCCATTCATCACAATGTTCCCTGTCCTTTTCATCACAATGTTCCATGGGCCCTGTCATCACAATGCTCCATGCGCTTGTCATCAAAATGCTCCAGAACTCTTGTCATCATAATGCTCCATGCCAATGTCATCAAAATGCCCCATGACACTTGTCATCACAATGCTCCACGTCATTTGTCATCACAATGCTCCATGACCCTTGTCATAACAATGGTCCATGGCCTTGTCATCACAATGTTCCATGGCCTCTGACATCACTATGCTCTATGGTTTTTCTCATCACAATGCTCTTTGACCCCTGTCATCACAATGCTTGATGACCATTGTCATCACAATGCTCCAAGAACCCTGTCATCAGAATGCTCCATGCCGTTGACATCACAATGCTCCATGGCCCTTGTAATTAGAATGCTCCATGCCCTTGTCATCACAATGCTCCAGAACACTTGTGATCATAATACGCCTTTCCTGTGTCATCCCATTGCTCAATGACCCTTGTCATCAAAATATTCCTTGTCCTTTGTCATCACAGTGCTCCATGATACCTTTAATCAAAATTCTACATGACAACTGTCATCACAATGCAAGATGACCAATGTCATCACAAGGCCCCATGACACGTGTCATCACAATTCGCCTTGGCCCTGGACATCTCAATGCTGTGTGAACCGTGTCATCACTAGGTTCCAGGACACTTGTCATCACAATGCTCCATGAACTCTGTTATCTCAATGTTCCATGGCCTTTGTATACACAATGCTCCATTGTCCTGATAATCGCATTGCTCCATGAACACTTTCATCACAATGCTCCTTGACCACTGTCACCCTAATTCCCCATGACGTCTCGCCTCACTGTCTTCCAAGGCCACTCTCATCAAAATGCTCCATGATCTGTGTCAGCACAATATTGCATGACACTTGTCATCACAATGCTCCATGATGCCTGTCATCACAATGCTCCATGAATTTGTTATCACAATGCTCCAGGACCAGTTTCATCACAATACTCCATCCCCCTTTTCATCACAGTGCACAATGAAACCTTTCATTACAATGCTCCATGACACTTGTCATCACAATGCTCAACGGCCTTTATCGTCACAATGCTCCCAGGCACTTTTCATCACGATGTTCGATGAAAACTTACATCACTTTGCTGCACGACCATTGTCATCACAATAGTCCATACCCTTGTCAACACAATGCTGCATAATCCCTGTCATCACAATTCTCCTTGACTGCTGTCATCACGATAATCCAGGACAATTTTCATAACAATGGTTCATTCCCCCAGTCATCTCAGTGCTCCATGATACCTTTCATCACAATTCCTAGATGATCAATATCATCACAAGGCCCCATGACACCTGTCATCACAATTTGCTATGACCCTTGTCATCACAATACTCGATGAACCGTGTCATCACAGTGTTCCAGGGCACATGTCATCACAATGATCCATGACGACTTTCATCACAATGCTCCAATACACCTGTCATCACAATGCTCCATGGCCCCTGTTATCATATTGCTCCATGATCACTTTCATCACAATGATCCATGACCAATGTCATCACCATTCCTAATGACGCCTGTCATCTCAATGCTCCATGGCACCTTCATCACAATGCTCCATGAACCCATTCATCACAATGTTCCCTGTCCTTTTCATCACAATGTTCCATGGGCCCTGTCATCACAATGCTCCATGCGCTTGTCATCAAAATGCTCCAGAACTCTTGTCATCATAATGCTCCATGCCAGTGTCATCAAAATGCCCCATGACACTTGTCATCACAATGCTCCACGTCATTTGTCATCACAATGCTCCATGACCCTTGTCAAAACAATGGTCCATGGCCTTGTCATCACAATGTTCCATGGCCTCTGACATCACTATGCTCTATGGTTTTTCTCATCACAATGCTCTTTGACCCCTGTCATCACAATGCTTGATGACCATTGTCATCACAATGCTCCAAGAACCCTGTCATCACAATGCTCCATGCCGTTGACATCACAATGCTCCATGGCCCTTGTAATTAGAATGCTCCATGCCCTTGTCATCACAATGCTCCAGAACACTTGTGATCATAATACGCCTTTCCTGTGTCATCCCATTGCTCAATGACCCTTGTCATCAAAATATTCCTTGTCCTTTGTCATCACAGTGCTCCATGATACCTTTAATCAAAATTCTACATGACAACTGTCATCACAATGCAAGATGACCAATGTCATCACAAGGCCCCATGACACGTGTCATCACAATTCGCCTTGGCCCTGGACATCTCAATGCTGTATGAACCGTGTCATCACTAGGTTCCAGGACACTTGTCATCACAATGCTCCATGAACTCTGTTATCAAAATGTTCCATGGCCTTTGTATTCACAATGCTCCATTGTCCTGATAATCGCATTGCTCCATGAACACTTTCATCACAATGCTCCTTGACCACTGTCACCCTAATTCCCCATGACGTCTCGCCTCACTGTCTTCCAAGGCCACTCTCATCAAAATGCTCCATGATCTGTGTCAGCACAATATTGCATGACACTTGTCATCACAATGCTCCATGATGCCTGTCATCACAATGCTCCATGAATTTGTTATCACAATGCTCCAGGACCAGTTTCATCACAATACTCCATCCCCCTTTTCATCACAGTGCACAATGAAACCTTTCATTACAATGCTCCATGACACTTGTCATCACAATGCTCAACGGCCTTTATCGTCACAATGCTCCCAGGCACTTTTCATCACGATGTTCCATGAAAACTTACATCACTTTGCTCCACGACCATTGTCATCACAATAGTCCATACCCTTGTCAACACAATGCTGCATAATCCCTGTCATCACAATTCTCCTTGACTGCTGTCATCTCGATAACCCAGGACAATTTTCATAACAATGGTTCATTCCCCCAGTCATCTCAGTGCTCCATGATACCTTTCATCACAATTCCTAGATGATCAATGTCATCACAAGGCCCCATGACACCTGTCATCACAATTTGCTATGACCCTTGTCATCACAATACTCGATGAACCGTGTCATCACAGTGTTCCAGGGCACATGTCATCACAATGATCCATGACGACTTTCATCACAATGCTCCAATACACCTGTCATCACAATGCTCCATGGCCCCTGTTATCATATTGCTCCATGATCACTTTCATCACAATGATCCATGACCAATGTCATCACCATTCCTAATGACGCCTGTCATCTCAATGCTCCATGGCACCTTCATCACAATGCTCCATGAACCCATTCATCACAATGTTCCCTGTCCTTTTCATCACAATGTTCCATGGGCCCTGTCATCACAATGCTCCATGCGCTTGTCATCAAAATGCTCCAGAACTCTTGTCATCATAATGCTCCATGCCAATGTCATCAAAATGCCCCATGACACTTGTCATCACAATGCTCCACGTCATTTGTCATCACAATGCTCCATGACCCTTGTCATAACAATGGTCCATGGCCTTGTCATCACAATGTTCCATGGCCTCTGACATCACTATGCTCTATGGTTTTTCTCATCACAATGCTCTTTGACCCCTGTCATCACAATGCTTGATGACCATTGTCATCACAATGCTCCAAGAACCCTGTCATCAGAATGCTCCATGCCGTTGACATCACAATGCTCCATGGCCCTTGTAATTAGAATGCTCCATGCCCTTGTCATCACAATGCTCCAGAACACTTGTGATCATAATACGCCTTTCCTGTGTCATCCCATTGCTCAATGACCCTTGTCATCAAAATATTCCTTGTCCTTTGTCATCACAGTGCTCCATGATACCTTTAATCAAAATTCTACATGACAACTGTCATCACAATGCAAGATGACCAATGTCATCACAAGGCCCCATGACACGTGTCATCACAATTCGCCTTGGCCCTGGACATCTCAATGCTGTGTGAACCGTGTCATCACTAGGTTCCAGGACACTTGTCATCACAATGCTCCATGAACTCTGTTATCTCAATGTTCCATGGCCTTTGTATACACAATGCTCCATTGTCCTGATAATCGCATTGCTCCATGAACACTTTCATCACAATGCTCCTTGACCACTGTCACCCTAATTCCCCATGACGTCTCGCCTCACTGTCTTCCAAGGCCACTCTCATCAAAATGCTCCATGATCTGTGTCAGCACAATATTGCATGACACTTGTCATCACAATGCTCCATGATGCCTGTCATCACAATGCTCCATGAATTTGTTATCACAATGCTCCAGGACCAGTTTCATCACAATACTCCATCCCCCTTTTCATCACAGTGCACAATGAAACCTTTCATTACAATGCTCCATGACACTTGTCATCACAATGCTCAACGGCCTTTATCGTCACAATGCTCCCAGGCACTTTTCATCACGATGTTCCATGAAAACTTATATCACTTTGCTCCACGACCATTGTCATCACAATAGTCCATACCCTTGTCAACACAATGCTGCATAATCCCTGTCATCACAATTCTCCTTGACTGCTGTCATCACGATAATCCAGGACAATTTTCATAACAATGGTTCATTCCCCCAGTCATCTCAGTGCTCCATGATACCTTTCATCACAATTCCTAGAAGATCAATGTCATCACAAGGCCCCATGACACCTGTCATCACAATTCGCTATGACCCTTGTCATCACAATACTCGATGAACCGTGTCATCACAGTGTTCCAGGGCACATGTCATCACAATGATCCATGACGACTTTCATCACAATGCTCCAATACACCTGTCATCACAATGCTCCATGGCCCCTGTTATCATATTGCTCCATGATCACTTTCATCACAATGATCCATGACCACTGTCATCACCATTCCTAATGACGCCTGTCATCTCAATGCTCCATGGCACCTTCATCACAATGCTCCATGAACCCATTCATCACAATGTTCCCTGTCCTTTTCATCACAATGTTCCATGGGCCCTGTCATCACAATGCTCCATGCGCTTGTCATCAAAATGCTCCAGAACTCTTGTCATCATAATGCTCCATGCCAGTGTCATCAAAATGCCCCATGACACTTGTCATCACAATGCTCCACGTCATTTGTCATCACAATGCTCCATGACCCTTGTCATAACAATGGTCCATGGCCTTGTCATCACAATGTTCCATGGCCTCTGACATCACTATGCTCTATGGTTTTTCTCATCACAATGCTCTTTGACCCCTGTCATCACAATGCTTGATGACCATTGTCATCACAATGCTCCAAGAACCCTGTCATCACAATGCTCCATGCCGTTGACATCACAATGCTCCATGGCCCTTGTAATTAGAATGCTCCATGCCCTTGTCATCACAATGCTCCAGAACACTTGTGATCATAATACGCCTTTCCTGTGTCATCCCATTGCTCAATGACCCTTGTCATCAAAATATTCCTTGTCCTTTGTCATCACAGTGCTCCATGATACCTTTAATCAAAATTCTACATGACAACTGTCATCACAATGCAAGATGACCAATGTCATCACAAGGCCCCATGACACGTGTCATCACAATTCGCCTTGGCCCTGGACATCTCAATGCTGTGTGAACCGTGTCATCACTAGGTTCCAGGACACTTGTCATCACAATGCTCCATGAACTCTGTTATCTCAATGTTCCATGGCCTTTGTATACACAATGCTCCATTGTCCTGATAATCGCATTGCTCCATGAACACTTTCATCACAATGCTCCTTGACCACTGTCACCCTAATTCCCCATGACGTCTCGCCTCACTGTCTTCCAAGGCCACTCTCATCAAAATGCTCCATGATCTGTGTCAGCACAATATTGCATGACACTTGTCATCACAATGCTCCATGATGCCTGTCATCACAATGCTCCATGAATTTGTTATCACAATGCTCCAGGACCAGTTTCATCACAATACTCCATCCCCCTTTTCATCACAGTGCACAATGAAACCTTTCATTACAATGCTCCATGACACTTGTCATCACAATGCTCAACGGCCTTTATCGTCACAATGCTCCCAGGCACTTTTCATCACGATGTTCCATGAAAACTTATATCACTTTGCTCCACGACCATTGTCATCACAATAGTCCATACCCTTGTCAACACAATGCTGCATAATCCCTGTCATCACAATTCTCCTTGACTGCTGTCATCACGATAATCCAGGACAATTTTCATAACAATGGTTCATTCCCCCAGTCATCTCAGTGCTCCATGATACCTTTCATCACAATTCCTAGAAGATCAATGTCATCACAAGGCCCCATTACACCTGTCATCACAATTCGCTATGACCCTTGTCATCACAATACTCGATGAACCGTGTCATCACAGTGTTCCAGGGCACATGTCATCACAATGATCCATGACGACTTTCATCACAATGCTCCAATACACCTGTCATCACAATGCTCCATGGCCCCTGTTATCATATTGCTCCATGATCACTTTCATCACAATGATCCATGACCACTGTCATCACCATTCCTAATGACGCCTGTCATCTCAATGCTCCATGGCACCTTCATCACAATGCTCCATGAACCCATTCATTACAATGTTCCCTGTCCTTTTCATCACAATGTTCCATGGGCCCTGTCATCACAATGCTCCATGCGCTTGTCATCAAAATGCTCCAGAACTCTTGTCATCATAATGCTCCATGCCAGTGTCATCAAAATGCCCCATGACACTTGTCATCACAATGCTCCACGTCATTTGTCATCACAATGCTCCATGACCCTTGTCATAACAATGGTCCATGGCCTTGTCATCACAATGTTCCATGGCCTCTGACATCACTATGCTCTATGGTTTTTCTCATCACAATGCTCTTTGACCCCTGTCATCACAATGCTTGATGACCATTGTCATCACAATGCTCCAAGAACCCTGTCATCACAATGCTCCATGCCGTTGACATCACAATGCTCCATGGCCCTTGTAATTAGAATGCTCCATGCCCTTGTCATCACAATGCTCCAGAACACTTGTGATCATAATACGCCTTTCCTGTGTCATCCCATTGCTCAATGACCCTTGTCATCAAAATATTCCTTGTCCTTTGTCATCACAGTGCTCCATGATACCTTTAATCAAAATTCTACATGACAACTGTCATCACAATGCAAGATGACCAATGTCATCACAAGGCCCCATGACACGTGTCATCACAATTCGCCTTGGCCCTGGACATCTCAATGCTGTGTGAACCGTGTCATCACTAGGTTCCAGGACACTTGTCATCACAATGCTCCATGAACTCTGTTATCTCAATGTTCCATGGCCTTTGTATACACAATGCTCCATTGTCCTGATAATCGCATTGCTCCATGAACACTTTCATCACAATGCTCCTTGACCACTGTCACCCTAATTCCCCATGACGTCTCGCCTCACTGTCTTCCAAGGCCACTCTCATCAAAATGCTCCATGATCTGTGTCAGCACAATATTGCATGACACTTGTCATCACAATGCTCCATGATGCCTGTCATCACAATGCTCCATGAATTTGTTATCACAATGCTCCAGGACCAGTTTCATCACAATACTCCATCCCCCTTTTCATCACAGTGCACAATGAAACCTTTCATTACAATGCTCCATGACACTTGTCATCACAATGCTCAACGGCCTTTATCGTCACAATGCTCCCAGGCACTTTTCATCACGATGTTCCATGAAAACTTATATCACTTTGCTCCACGACCATTGTCATCACAATAGTCCATACCCTTGTCAACACAATGCTGCATAATCCCTGTCATCACAATTCTCCTTGACTGCTGTCATCACGATAATCCAGGACAATTTTCATAACAATGGTTCATTCCCCCAGTCATCTCAGTGCTCCATGATACCTTTCATCACAATTCCTAGAAGATCAATGTCATCACAAGGCCCCATGACACCTGTCATCACAATTCGCTATGACCCTTGTCATCACAATACTCGATGAACCGTGTCATCACAGTGTTCCAGGGCACATGTCATCACAATGATCCATGACGACTTTCATCACAATGCTCCAATACACCTGTCATCACAATGCTCCATGGCCCCTGTTATCATATTGCTCCATGATCACTTTCATCACAATGATCCATGACCACTGTCATCACCATTCCTAATGACGCCTGTCATCTCAATGCTCCATGGCACCTTCATCACAATGCTCCATGAACCCATTCATTACAATGTTCCCTGTCCTTTTCATCACAATGTTCCATGGGCCCTGTCATCACAATGCTCCATGCGCTTGTCATCAAAATGCTCCAGAACTCTTGTCATCATAATGCTCCATGCCAGTGTCATCAAAATGCCCCATGACACTTGTCATCACAATGCTCCACGTCATTTGTCATCACAATGCTCCATGACCCTTGTCATAACAATGGTCCATGGCCTTGTCATCACAATGTTCCATGGCCTCTGACATCACTATGCTCTATGGTTTTTCTCATCACAATGCTCTTTGACCCCTGTCATCACAATGCTTGATGACCATTGTCATCACAATGCTCCAAGAACCCTGTCATCACAATGCTCCATGCCGTTGACATCACAATGCTCCATGGCCCTTGTAATTAGAATGCTCCATGCCCTTGTCATCACAATGCTCCAGAACACTTGTGATCATAATACGCCTTTCCTGTGTCATCCCATTGCTCAATGACCCTTCTCATCAAAATATTCCTTGTCCTTTGTCATCACAGTGCTCCATGATACCTTTAATCAAAATTCTACATGACAATTGTCATCACAATGCAAGATGACCAATGTCATCACAAGGCCCCATGACACGTGTCATCACAATTCGCCTTGGCCCTGGACATCTCAATGCTGTGTGAACCGTGTCATCACTAGGTTCCAGGACACTTGTCATCACAATGCTCCATGAACTCTGTTATCACAATGTTCCATGGCCTTTGTATTCACAATGCTCCATTGTCCTGATAATCGCATTGCTCCATGAACACTTTCATCACAATGCTCCTTGACCACTGTCACCCTAATTCCCCATGACGTCTCGCCTCACTGTCTTCCAAGGCCACTCTCATCAAAATGCTCCATGATCTGTGTCAGCACAATATTGCATGACACTTGTCATCACAATGCTCCATGATGCCTGTCATCACAATGCTCCATGAATTTGTTATCACAATGCTCCAGGACCAGTTTCATCACAATACTCCATCCCCCTTTTCATCACAGTGCACAATGAAACCTTTCATTACAATGCTCCATGACACTTGTCATCACAATGCTCAACGGCCTTTATCGTCACAATGCTCCCAGGCACTTTTCATCACGATGTTCGATGAAAACTTACATCACTTTGCTCCACGACCATTGTCATCACAATAGTCCATACCCTTGTCAACACAATGCTGCATAATCCCTGTCATCACAATTCTCCTTGACTGCTGTCATCACGATAATCCAGGACAATTTTCATAACAATGGTTCATTCCCCCAGTCATCTCAGTGCTCCATGATACCTTTCATCACAATTCCTAGATGATCAATGTCATCACAAGGCCCCATGACACCTGTCATCACAATTTGCTATGACCCTTGTCATCACAATACTCGATGAACCGTGTCATCACAGTGTTCCAGGGCACATGTCATCACAATGATCCATGACGACTTTCATCACAATGCTCCAATACACCTGTCATCACAATGCTCCATGGCCCCTGTTATCATATTGCTCCATGATCACTTTCATCACAATGATCCATGACCAATGTCATCACCATTCCTAATGACGCCTGTCATCTCAATGCTCCATGGCACCTTCATCACAATGCTCCATGAACCCATTCATCACAATGTTCCCTGTCCTTTTCATCACAATGTTCCATGGGCCCTGTCATCACAATGCTCCATGCGCTTGTCATCAAAATGCTCCAGAACTCTTGTCATCATAATGCTCCATGCCAGTGTCATCAAAATGCCCCATGACACTTGTCATCACAATGCTCCACGTCATTTGTCATCACAATGCTCCATGACCCTTGTCATAACAATGGTCCATGGCCTTGTCATCACAATGTTCCATGGCCTCTGACATCACTATGCTCTATGGTTTTTCTCATCACAATGCTCTTTGACCCCTGTCATCACAATGCTTGATGACCATTGTCATCACAATGCTCCAAGAACCCTGTCATCACAATGCTCCATGCCGTTGACATCACAATGCTCCATGGCCCTTGTAATTAGAATGCTCCATGCCCTTGTCATCACAATGCTCCAGAACACTTGTGATCATAATACGCCTTTCCTGTGTCATCCCATTGCTCAATGACCCTTCTCATCAAAATATTCCTTGTCCTTTGTCATCACAGTGCTCCATGATACCTTTAATCAAAATTCTACATGACAACTGTCATCACAATGCAAGATGACCAATGTCATCACAAGGCCCCATGACACGTGTCATCACAATTCGCCTTGGCCCTGGACATCTCAATGCTGTGTGAACCGTGTCATCACTAGGTTCCAGGACACTTGTCATCACAATGCTCCATGAACTCTGTTATCTCAATGTTCCATGGCCTTTGTATACACAATGCTCCATTGTCCTGATAATCGCATTGCTCCATGAACACTTTCATCACAATGCTCCTTGACCACTGTCACCCTAATTCCCCATGACGTCTCGCCTCACTGTCTTCCAAGGCCACTCTCATCAAAATGCTCCATGATCTGTGTCAGCACAATATTGCATGACACTTGTCATCACAATGCTCCATGATGCCTGTCATCACAATGCTCCATGAATTTGTTATCACAATGCTCCAGGACCAGTTTCATCACAATACTCCATCCCCCTTTTCATCACAGTGCACAATGAAACCTTTCATTACAATGCTCCATGACACTTGTCATCACAATGCTCAACGGCCTTTATCGTCACAATGCTCCCAGGCACTTTTCATCACGATGTTCCATGAAAACTTATATCACTTTGCTCCACGACCATTGTCATCACAATAGTCCATACCCTTGTCAACACAATGCTGCATAATCCCTGTCATCACAATTCTCCTTGACTGCTGTCATCACGATAATCCAGGACAATTTTCATAACAATGGTTCATTCCCCCAGTCATCTCAGTGCTCCATGATACCTTTCATCACAATTCCTAGAAGATCAATGTCATCACAAGGCCCCATGACACCTGTCATCACAATTCGCTATGACCCTTGTCATCACAATACTCGATGAACCGTGTCATCACAGTGTTCCAGGGCACATGTCATCACAATGATCCATGACGACTTTCATCACAATGCTCCAATACACCTGTCATCACAATGCTCCATGGCCCCTGTTATCATATTGCTCCATGATCACTTTCATCACAATGATCCATGACCACTGTCATCACCATTCCTAATGACGCCTGTCATCTCAATGCTCCATGGCACCTTCATCACAATGCTCCATGAACCCATTCATTACAATGTTCCCTGTCCTTTTCATCACAATGTTCCATGGGCCCTGTCATCACAATGCTCCATGCGCTTGTCATCAAAATGCTCCAGAACTCTTGTCATCATAATGCTCCATGCCAGTGTCATCAAAATGCCCCATGACACTTGTCATCACAATGCTCCACGTCATTTGTCATCACAATGCTCCATGACCCTTGTCATAACAATGGTCCATGGCCTTGTCATCACAATGTTCCATGGCCTCTGACATCACTATGCTCTATGGTTTTTCTCATCACAATGCTCTTTGACCCCTGTCATCACAATGCTTGATGACCATTGTCATCACAATGCTCCAAGAACCCTGTCATCACAATGCTCCATGCCGTTGACATCACAATGCTCCATGGCCCTTGTAATTAGAATGCTCCATGCCCTTGTCATCACAATGCTCCAGAACACTTGTGATCATAATACGCCTTTCCTGTGTCATCCCATTGCTCAATGACCCTTCTCATCAAAATATTCCTTGTCCTTTGTCATCACAGTGCTCCATGATACCTTTAATCAAAATTCTACATGACAACTGTCATCACAATGCAAGATGACCAATGTCATCACAAGGCCCCATGACACGTGTCATCACAATTCGCCTTGGCCCTTGACATCTCAATGCTGTGTGAACCGTGTCATCACTAGGTTCCAGGACACTTGTCATCACAATGCTCCATGAACTCTGTTATCACAATGTTCCATGGCCTTTGTATTCACAATGCTCCATTGTCCTGATAATCGCATTGCTCCATGAACACTTTCATCACAATGCTCCTTGACCACTGTCACCCTAATTCCCCATGACGTCTCGCCTCACTGTCTTCCAAGGCCACTCTCATCAAAATGCTCCATGATCTGTGTCAGCACAATATTGCATGACACTTGTCATCACAATGCTCCATGATGCCTGTCATCACAATGCTCCATGAATTTGTTATCACAATGCTCCAGGACCAGTTTCATCACAATACTCCATCCCCCTTTTCATCACAGTGCACAATGAAACCTTTCATTACAATGCTCCATGACACTTGTCATCACAATGCTCAACGGCCTTTATCGTCACAATGCTCCCAGGCACTTTTCATCACGATGTTCCATGAAAACTTACATCACTTTGCTCCACGACCATTGTCATCACAATAGTCCATACCCTTGTCAACACAATGCTGCATAATCCCTGTCATCACAATTCTCCTTGACTGCTGTCATCACGATAATCCAGGACAATTTTCATAACAATGGTTCATTCCCCCAGTCATCTCAGTGCTCCATGATACCTTTCATCACAATTCCTAGATGATCAATGTCATCACAAGGCCCCATGACACCTGTCATCACAATTTGCTATGACCCTTGTCATCACAATACTCGATGAACCGTGTCATCACAGTGTTCCAGGGCACATGTCATCACAATGATCCATGACGACTTTCATCACAATGCTCCAATACACCTGTCATCACAATGCTCCATGGCCCCTGTTATCATATTGCTCCATGATCACTTTCATCACAATGATCCATGACCAATGTCATCACCATTCCTAATGACGCCTGTCATCTCAATGCTCCATGGCACCTTCATCACAATGCTCCATGAACCCATTCATCACAATGTTCCCTGTCCTTTTCATCACAATGTTCCATGGGCCCTGTCATCACAATGCTCCATGCGCTTGTCATCAAAATGCTCCAGAACTCTTGTCATCATAATGCTCCATGCCAGTGTCATCAAAATGCCCCATGACACTTGTCATCACAATGCTCCACGTCATTTGTCATCACAATGCTCCATGACCCTTGTCATAACAATGGTCCATGGCCTTGTCATCACAATGTTCCATGGCCTCTGACATCACTATGCTCTATGGTTTTTCTCATCACAATGCTCTTTGACCCCTGTCATCACAATGCTTGATGACCATTGTCATCACAATGCTCCAAGAACCCTGTCATCACAATGCTCCATGCCGTTGACATCACAATGCTCCATGGCCCTTGTAATTAGAATGCTCCATGCCCTTGTCATCACAATGCTCCAGAACACTTGTGATCATAATACGCCTTTCCTGTGTCATCCCATTGCTCAATGACCCTTGTCATCAAAATATTCCTTGTCCTTTGTCATCACAGTGCTCCATGATACCTTTAATCAAAATTCTACATGACAACTGTCATCACAATGCAAGATGACCAATGTCATCACAAGGCCCCATGACACGTGTCATCACAATTCGCCTTGGCCCTGGACATCTCAATGCTGTGTGAACCGTGTCATCACTAGGTTCCAGGACACTTGTCATCACAATGCTCCATGAACTCTGTTATCTCAATGTTCCATGGCCTTTGTATACACAATGCTCCATTGTCCTGATAATCGCATTGCTCCATGAACACTTTCATCACAATGCTCCTTGACCACTGTCACCCTAATTCCCCATGACGTCTCGCCTCACTGTCTTCCAAGGCCACTCTCATCAAAATGCTCCATGATCTGTGTCAGCACAATATTGCATGACACTTGTCATCACAATGCTCCATGATGCCTGTCATCACAATGCTCCATGAATTTGTTATCACAATGCTCCAGGACCAGTTTCATCACAATACTCCATCCCCCTTTTCATCACAGTGCACAATGAAACCTTTCATTACAATGCTCCATGACACTTGTCATCACAATGCTCAACGGCCTTTATCGTCACAATGCTCCCAGGCACTTTTCATCACGATGTTCCATGAAAACTTACATCACTTTGCTCCACGACCATTGTCATCACAATAGTCCATACCCTTGTCAACACAATGCTGCATAATCCCTGTCATCACAATTCTCCTTGACTGCTGTCATCACGATAATCCAGGACAATTTTCATAACAATGGTTCATTCCCCCAGTCATCTCAGTGCTCCATGATACCTTTCATCACAATTCCTAGATGATCAATGTCATCACAAGGCCCCATGACACCTGTCATCACAATTCGCTATGACCCTTGTCATCACAATACTCGATGAACCGTGTCATCACAGTGTTCCAGGGCACATGTCATCACAATGATCCATGACGACTTTCATCACAATGCTCCAATACACCTGTCATCACAATGCTCCATGGCCCCTGTTATCATATTGCTCCATGATCACTTTCATCACAATGATCCATGACCAATGTCATCACCATTCCTAATGACGCCTGTCATCTCAATGCTCCATGGCACCTTCATCACAATGCTCCATGAACCCATTCATCACAATGTTCCCTGTCCTTTTCATCACAATGTTCCATGGGCCCTGTCATCACAATGCTCCATGCGCTTGTCATCAAAATGCTCCAGAACTCTTGTCATCATAATGCTCCATGCCAATGTCATCAAAATGCCCCATGACACTTGTCATCACAATGCTCCACGTCATTTGTCATCACAATGCTCCATGACCCTTGTCATAACAATGGTCCATGGCCTTGTCATCACAATGTTCCATGGCCTCTGACATCACTATGCTCTATGGTTTTTCTCATCACAATGCTCTTTGACCCCTGTCATCACAATGCTTGATGACCATTGTCATCACAATGCTCCAAGAACCCTGTCATCACAATGCTCCATGCCGTTGACATCACAATGCTCCATGGCCCTTGTAATTAGAATGCTCCATGCCCTTGTCATCACAATGCTCCAGAACACTTGTGATCATAATACGCCTTTCCTGTGTCATCCCATTGCTCAATGACCCTTGTCATCAAAATATTCCTTGTCCTTTGTCATCACAGTGCTCCATGATACCTTTAATCAAAATTCTACATGACAACTGTCATCACAATGCAAGATGACCAATGTCATCACAAGGCCCCATGACACGTGTCATCACAATTCGCCTTGGCCCTGGACATCTCAATGCTGTGTGAACCGTGTCATCACTAGGTTCCAGGACACTTGTCATCACAATGCTCCATGAACTCTGTTATCACAATGTTCCATGGCCTTTGTATTCACAATGCTCCATTGTCCTGATAATCGCATTGCTCCATGAACACTTTCATCACAATGCTCCTTGACCACTGTCACCCTAATTCCCCATGACGTCTCGCCTCACTGTCTTCCAAGGCCACTCTCATCAAAATGCTCCATGATCTGTGTCAGCACAATATTGCATGACACTTGTCATCACAATGCTCCATGATGCCTGTCATCACAATGCTCCATGAATTTGTTATCACAATGCTCCAGGACCAGTTTCATCACAATACTCCATCCCCCTTTTCATCACAGTGCACAATGAAACCTTTCATTACAATGCTCCATGACACTTGTCATCACAATGCTCAACGGCCTTTATCGTCACAATGCTCCCAGGCACTTTTCATCACGATGTTCCATGAAAACTTACATCACTTTGCTCCACGACCATTGTCATCACAATAGTCCATACCCTTGTCAACACAATGCTGCATAATCCCTGTCATCACAATTCTCCTTGACTGCTGTCATCACGATAATCCAGGACAATTTTCATAACAATGGTTCATTCCCCCAGTCATCTCAGTGCTCCATGATACCTTTCATCACAATTCCTAGATGATCAATGTCATCACAAGGCCCCATGACACCTGTCATCACAATTCGCTATGACCCTTGTCATCACAATACTCGATGAACCGTGTCATCACAGTGTTCCAGGGCACATGTCATCACAATGATCCATGACGACTTTCATCACAATGCTCCAATACACCTGTCATCACAATGCTCCATGGCCCCTGTTATCATATTGCTCCATGATCACTTTCATCACAATGATCCATGACCAATGTCATCACCATTCCTAATGACGCCTGTCATCTCAATGCTCCATGGCACCTTCATCACAATGCTCCATGAACCCATTCATCACAATGTTCCCTGTCCTTTTCATCACAATGTTCCATGGGCCCTGTCATCACAATGCTCCATGCGCTTGTCATCAAAATGCTCCAGAACTCTTGTCATCATAATGCTCCATGCCAATGTCATCAAAATGCCCCATGACACTTGTCATCACAATGCTCCACGTCATTTGTCATCACAATGCTCCATGACCCTTGTCATAACAATGGTCCATGGCCTTGTCATCACAATGTTCCATGGCCTCTGACATCACTATGCTCTATGGTTTTTCTCATCACAATGCTCTTTGACCCCTGTCATCACAATGCTTGATGACCATTGTCATCACAATGCTCCAAGAACCCTGTCATCACAATGCTTCATGCCGTTGACATCACAATGCTCCATGGCCCTTGTAATTAGAATGCTCCATGCCCTTGTCATCACAATGCTCCAGAACACTTGTGATCATAATACGCCTTTCCTGTGTCATCCCATTGCTCAATGACCCTTGTCATCAAAATATTCCTTGTCCTTTGTCATCACAGTGCTCCATGATACCTTTAATCAAAATTCTACATGACAACTGTCATCACAATGCAAGATGACCAATGTCATCACAAGGCCCCATGACACGTGTCATCACAATTCGCCTTGGCCCTGGACATCTCAATGCTGTGTGAACCGTGTCATCACTAGGTTCCAGGACACTTGTCATCACAATGCTCCATGAACTCTGTTATCTCAATGTTCCATGGCCTTTGTATACACAATGCTCCATTGTCCTGATAATCGCATTGCTCCATGAACACTTTCATCACAATGCTCCTTGACCACTGTCACACTAATTCCCCATGACGTCTCGCCTCACTGTCTTCCAAGGCCACTCTCATCAAAATGCTCCATGATCTGTGTCAGCACAATATTGCATGACACTTGTCATCACAATGCTCCATGATGCCTGTCATCACAATGCTCCATGAATTTGTTATCACAATGCTCCAGGACCAGTTTCATCACAATACTCCATCCCCCTTTTCATCACAGTGCACAATGAAACCTTTCATTACAATGCTCCATGACACTTGTCATCACAATGCTCAACGGCCTTTATCGTCACAATGCTCCCAGGCACTTTTCATCACGATGTTCGATGAAAACTTACATCACTTTGCTGCACGACCATTGTCATCACAATAGTCCATACCCTTGTCAACACAATGCTGCATAATCCCTGTCATCACAATTCTCCTTGACTGCTGTCATCACGATAATCCAGGACAATTTTCATAACAATGGTTCATTCCCCCAGTCATCTCAGTGCTCCATGATACCTTTCATCACAATTCCTAGATGATCAATGTCATCACAAGGCCCCATGACACCTGTCATCACAATTTGCTATGACCCTTGTCATCACAATACTCGATGAACCGTGTCATCACAGTGTTCCAGGGCACATGTCATCACAATGATCCATGACGACTTTCATCACAATGCTCCAATACACCTGTCATCACAATGCTCCATGGCCCCTGTTATCATATTGCTCCATGATCACTTTCATCACAATGATCCATGACCAATGTCATCACCATTCCTAATGACGCCTGTCATCTCAATGCTCCATGGCACCTTCATCACAATGCTCCATGAACCCATTCATCACAATGTTCCCTGTCCTTTTCATCACAATGTTCCATGGGCCCTGTCATCACAATGCTCCATGCGCTTGTCATCAAAATGCTCCAGAACTCTTGTCATCATAATGCTCCATGCCAGTGTCATCAAAATGCCCCATGACACTTGTCATCACAATGCTCCACGTCATTTGTCATCACAATGCTCCATGACCCTTGTCAAAACAATGGTCCATGGCCTTGTCATCACAATGTTCCATGGCCTCTGACATCACTATGCTCTATGGTTTTTCTCATCACAATGCTCTTTGACCCCTGTCATCACAATGCTTGATGACCATTGTCATCACAATGCTCCAAGAACCCTGTCATCACAATGCTCCATGCCGTTGACATCACAATGCTCCATGGCCCTTGTAATTAGAATGCTCCATGCCCTTGTCATCACAATGCTCCAGAACACTTGTGATCATAATACGCCTTTCCTGTGTCATCCCATTGCTCAATGACCCTTGTCATCAAAATATTCCTTGTCCTTTGTCATCACAGTGCTCCATGATACCTTTAATCAAAATTCTACATGACAACTGTCATCACAATGCAAGATGACCAATGTCATCACAAGGCCCCATGACACGTGTCATCACAATTCGCCTTGGCCCTGGACATCTCAATGCTGTGTGAACCGTGTCATCACTAGGTTCCAGGACACTTGTCATCACAATGCTCCATGAACTCTGTTATCTCAATGTTCCATGGCCTTTGTATACACAATGCTCCATTGTCCTGATAATCGCATTGCTCCATGAACACTTTCATCACAATGCTCCTTGACCACTGTCACCCTAATTCCCCATGACGTCTCGCCTCACTGTCTTCCAAGGCCACTCTCATCAAAATGCTCCATGATCTGTGTCAGCACAATATTGCATGACACTTGTCATCACAATGCTCCATGATGCCTGTCATCACAATGCTCCATGAATTTGTTATCACAATGCTCCAGGACCAGTTTCATCACAATACTCCATCCCCCTTTTCATCACAGTGCACAATGAAACCTTTCATTACAATGCTCCATGACACTTGTCATCACAATGCTCAACGGCCTTTATCGTCACAATGCTCCCAGGCACTTTTCATCACGATGTTCGATGAAAACTTACATCACTTTGCTGCACGACCATTGTCATCACAATAGTCCATACCCTTGTCAACACAATGCTGCATAATCCCTGTCATCACAATTCTCCTTGACTGCTGTCATCACGATAATCCAGGACAATTTTCATAACAATGGTTCATTCCCCCAGTCATCTCAGTGCTCCATGATACCTTTCATCACAATTCCTAGATGATCAATGTCATCACAAGGCCCCATGACACCTGTCATCACAATTTGCTATGACCCTTGTCATCACAATACTCGATGAACCGTGTCATCACAGTGTTCCAGGGCACATGTCATCACAATGATCCATGACGACTTTCATCACAATGCTCCAATACACCTGTCATCACAATGCTCCATGGCCCCTGTTATCATATTGCTCCATGATCACTTTCATCACAATGATCCATGACCAATGTCATCACCATTCCTAATGACGCTTGTCATCTCAATGCTCCATGGCACCTTCATCACAATGCTCCATGAACCCATTCATCACAATGTTCCCTGTCCTTTTCATCACAATGTTCCATGGGCCCTGTCATCACAATGCTCCATGCGCTTGTCATCAAAATGCTCCAGAACTCTTGTCATCATAATGCTCCATGCCAGTGTCATCAAAATGCCCCATGACACTTGTCATCACAATGCTCCACGTCATTTGTCATCACAATGCTCCATGACCCTTGTCAAAACAATGGTCCATGGCCTTGTCATCACAATGTTCCATGGCCTCTGACATCACTATGCTCTATGGTTTTTCTCATCACAATGCTCTTTGACCCCTGTCATCACAATGCTTGATGACCATTGTCATCACAATGCTCCAAGAACCCTGTCATCACAATGCTCCATGCCGTTGACATCACAATGCTCCATGGCCCTTGTAATTAGAATGCTCCATGCCCTTGTCATCACAATGCTCCAGAACACTTGTGATCATAATACGCCTTTCCTGTGTCATCCCATTGCTCAATGACCCTTGTCATCAAAATATTCCTTGTCCTTTGTCATCACAGTGCTCCATGATACCTTTAATCAAAATTCTACATGACAACTGTCATCACAATGCAAGATGACCAATGTCATCACAAGGCCCCATGACACGTGTCATCACAATTCGCCTTGGCCCTGGACATCTCAATGCTGTATGAACCGTGTCATCACTAGGTTCCAGGACACTTGTCATCACAATGCTCCATGAACTCTGTTATCACAATGTTCCATGGCCTTTGTATTCACAATGCTCCATTGTCCTGATAATCGCATTGCTCCATGAACACTTTCATCACAATGCTCCTTGACCACTGTCACCCTAATTCCCCATGACGTCTCGCCTCACTGTCTTCCAAGGCCACTCTCATCAAAATGCTCCATGATCTGTGTCAGCACAATATTGCATGACACTTGTCATCACAATGCTCCATGATGCCTGTCATCACAATGCTCCATGAATTTGTTATCACAATGCTCCAGGACCAGTTTCATCACAATACTCCATCCCCCTTTTCATCACAGTGCACAATGAAACCTCTCATTACAATGCTCCATGACACTTGTCATCACAATGCTCAACGGCCTTTATCGTCACAATGCTCCCAGGCACTTTTCATCACGATGTTCCATGAAAACTTACATCACTTTGCTGCACGACCATTGTCATCACAATAGTCCATACCCTTGTCAACACAATGCTGCATAATCCCTGTCATCACAATTCTCCTTGACTGCTGTCATCACGATAATCCAGGACAATTTTCATAACAATGGTTCATTCCCCCAGTCATCTCAGTGCTCCATGATACCTTTCATCACAATTCCTAGATGATCAATGTCATCACAAGGCCCCATGACACCTGTCATCACAATTTGCTATGACCCTTGTCATCACAATACTCGATGAACCGTGTCATCACAGTGTTCCAGGGCACATGTCATCACAATGATCCATGACGACTTTCATCACAATGCTCCAATACACCTGTCATCACAATGCTCCATGGCCCCTGTTATCATATTGCTCCATGATCACTTTCATCACAATGATCCATGACCAATGTCATCACCATTCCTAATGACGCCTGTCATCTCAATGCTCCATGGCACCTTCATCACAATGCTCCATGAACCCATTCATCACAATGTTCCCTGTCCTTTTCATCACAATGTTCCATGGGCCCTGTCATCACAATGCTCCATGCGCTTGTCATCAAAATGCTCCAGAACTCTTGTCATCATAATGCTCCATGCCAATGTCATCAAAATGCCCCATGACACTTGTCATCACAATGCTCCACGTCATTTGTCATCACAATGCTCCATGACCCTTGTCATAACAATGGTCCATGGCCTTGTCATCACAATGTTCCATGGCCTCTGACATCACTATGCTCTATGGTTTTTCTCATCACAATGCTCTTTGACCCCTGTCATCACAATGCTTGATGACCATTGTCATCACAATGCTCCAAGAACCCTGTCATCACAATGCTCCATGCCGTTGACATCACAATGCTCCATGGCCCTTTTAATTAGAATGCTCCATGCCCTTGTCATCACAATGCTCCAGAACACTTGTGATCATAATACGCCTTTCCTGTGTCATCCCATTGCTCAATGACCCTTGTCATCAAAATATTCCTTGTCCTTTGTCATCACAGTGCTCCATGATACCTTTAATCAAAATTCTACATGACAACTGTCATCACAATGCAAGATGACCAATGTCATCACAAGGCCCCATGACACGTGTCATCACAATTCGCCTTGGCCCTGGACATCTCAATGCTGTATGAACCGTGTCATCACTAGGTTCCAGGACACTTGTCATCACAATGCTCCATGAACTCTGTTATCACAATGTTCCATGGCCTTTGTATTCACAATGCTCCATTGTCCTGATAATCGCATTGCTCCATGAACACTTTCATCACAATGCTCCTTGACCACTGTCACCCTAATTCCCCATGACGTCTCGCCTCACTGTCTTCCAAGGCCACTCTCATCAAAATGCTCCATGATCTGTGTCAGCACAATATTGCATGACACTTGTCATCACAATGCTCCATGATGCCTGTCATCACAATGCTCCATGAATTTGTTATCACAATGCTCCAGGACCAGTTTCATCACAATACTCCATCCCCCTTTTCATCACAGTGCACAATGAAACCTCTCATTACAATGCTCCATGACACTTGTCATCACAATGCTCAACGGCCTTTATCGTCACAATGCTCCCAGGCACTTTTCATCACGATGTTCCATGAAAACTTACATCACTTTGCTGCACGACCATTGTCATCACAATAGTCCATACCCTTGTCAACACAATGCTGCATAATCCCTGTCATCACAATTCTCCTTGACTGCTGTCATCACGATAATCCAGGACAATTTTCATAACAATGGTTCATTCCCCCAGTCATCTCAGTGCTCCATGATACCTTTCATCACAATTCCTAGATGATCAATGTCATCACAAGGCCCCATGACACCTGTCATCACAATTTGCTATGACCCTTGTCATCACAATACTCGATGAACCGTGTCATCACAGTGTTCCAGGGCACATGTCATCACAATGATCCATGACGACTTTCATCACAATGCTCCAATACACCTGTCATCACAATGCTCCATGGCCCCTGTTATCATATTGCTCCATGATCACTTTCATCACAATGATCCATGACCAATGTCATCACCATTCCTAATGACGCCTGTCATCTCAATGCTCCATGGCACCTTCATCACAATGCTCCATGAACCCATTCATCACAATGTTCCCTGTCCTTTTCATCACAATGTTCCATGGGCCCTGTCATCACAATGCTCCATGCGCTTGTCATCAAAATGCTCCAGAACTCTTGTCATCATAATGCTCCATGCCAATGTCATCAAAATGCCCCATGACACTTGTCATCACAATGCTCCACGTCATTTGTCATCACAATGCTCCATGACCCTTGTCATAACAATGGTCCATGGCCTTGTCATCACAATGTTCCATGGCCTCTGACATCACTATGCTCTATGGTTTTTCTCATCACAATGCTCTTTGACCCCTGTCATCACAATGCTTGATGACCATTGTCATCACAATGCTCCAAGAACCCTGTCATCACAATGCTCCATGCCGTTGACATCACAATGCTCCATGGCCCTTGTAATTAGAATGCTCCATGCCCTTGTCATCACAATGCTCCAGAACACTTGTGATCATAATACGCCTTTCCTGTGTCATCCCATTGCTCAATGACCCTTGTCATCAAAATATTCCTTGTCCTTTGTCATCACAGTGCTCCATGATACCTTTAATCAAAATTCTACATGACAACTGTCATCACAATGCAAGATGACCAATGTCATCACAAGGCCCCATGACACGTGTCATCACAATTCGCCTTGGCCCTGGACATCTCAATGCTGTGTGAACCGTGTCATCACTAGGTTCCAGGACACTTGTCATCACAATGCTCCATGAACTCTGTTATCTCAATGTTCCATGGCCTTTGTATACACAATGCTCCATTGTCCTGATAATCGCATTGCTCCATGAACACTTTCATCACAATGCTCCTTGACCACTGTCACCCTAATTCCCCATGACGTCTCGCCTCACTGTCTTCCAAGGCCACTCTCATCAAAATGCTCCATGATCTGTGTCAGCACAATATTGCATGACACTTGTCATCACAATGCTCCATGATGCCTGTCATCACAATGCTCCATGAATTTGTTATCACAATGCTCCAGGACCAGTTTCATCACAATACTCCATCCCCCTTTTCATCACAGTGCACAATGAAACCTTTCATTACAATGCTCCATGACACTTGTCATCACAATGCTCAACGGCCTTTATCGTCACAATGCTCCCAGGCACTTTTCATCACGATGTTCGATGAAAACTTACATCACTTTGCTGCACGACCATTGTCATCACAATAGTCCATACCCTTGTCAACACAATGCTGCATAATCCCTGTCATCACAATTCTCCTTGACTGCTGTCATCACGATAATCCAGGACAATTTTCATAACAATGGTTCATTCCCCCAGTCATCTCAGTGCTCCATGATACCTTTCATCACAATTCCTAGATGATCAATGTCATCACAAGGCCCCATGACACCTGTCATCACAATTTGCTATGACCCTTGTCATCACAATACTCGATGAACCGTGTCATCACAGTGTTCCAGGGCACATGTCATCACAATGATCCATGACGACTTTCATCACAATGCTCCAATACACCTGTCATCACAATGCTCCATGGCCCCTGTTATCATATTGCTCCATGATCACTTTCATCACAATGATCCATGACCAATGTCATCACCATTCCTAATGACGCCTGTCATCTCAATGCTCCATGGCACCTTCATCACAATGCTCCATGAACCCATTCATCACAATGTTCCCTGTCCTTTTCATCACAATGTTCCATGGGCCCTGTCATCACAATGCTCCATGCGCTTGTCATCAAAATGCTCCAGAACTCTTGTCATCATAATGCTCCATGCCAATGTCATCAAAATGCCCCATGACACTTGTCATCACAATGCTCCACGTCATTTGTCATCACAATGCTCCATGACCCTTGTCATAACAATGGTCCATGGCCTTGTCATCACAATGTTCCATGGCCTCTGACATCACTATGCTCTATGGTTTTTCTCATCACAATGCTCTTTGACCCCTGTCATCACAATGCTTGATGACCATTGTCATCACAATGCTCCAAGAACCCTGTCATCACAATGCTCCATGCCGTTGACATCACAATGCTCCATGGCCCTTGTAATTAGAATGCTCCATGCCCTTGTCATCACAATGCTCCAGAACACTTGTGATCATAATACGCCTTTCCTGTGTCATCCCATTGCTCAATGACCCTTGTCATCAAAATATTCCTTGTCCTTTGTCATCACAGTGCTCCATGATACCTTTAATCAAAATTCTACATGACAACTGTCATCACAATGCAAGATGACCAATGTCATCACAAGGCCCCATGACACGTGTCATCACAATTCGCCTTGGCCCTGGACATCTCAATGCTGTGTGAACCGTGTCATCACTAGGTTCCAGAACACTTGTCATCACAATGCTCCATGAACTCTGTTATCTCAATGTTCCATGGCCTTTGTATTCACAATGCTCCATTGTCCTGATAATCGCATTGCTCCATGAACACTTTCATCACAATGCTCCTTGACCACTGTCACCCTAATTCCCCATGACGTCTCGCCTCACTGTCTTCCAAGGCCACTCTCATCAAAATGCTCCATGATCTGTGTCAGCACAATATTGCATGACACTTGTCATCACAATGCTCCATGATGCCTGTCATCACAATGCTCCATGAATTTGTTATCACAATGCTCCAGGACCAGTTTCATCACAATACTCCATCCCCCTTTTCATCACAGTGCACAATGAAACCTTTCATTACAATGCTCCATGACACTTGTCATCACAATGCTCAACGGCCTTTATCGTCACAATGCTCCCAGGCACTTTTCATCACGATGTTCCATGAAAACTTACATCACTTTGCTCCACGACCATTGTCATCACAATAGTCCATACCCTTGTCAACACAATGCTGCATAATCCCTGTCATCACAATTCTCCTTGACTGCTGTCATCACGATAATCCAGGACAATTTTCATAACAATGGTTCATTCCCCCAGTCATCTCAGTGCTCCATGATACCTTTCATCACAATTCCTAGATGATCAATGTCATCACAAGGCCCCATGACACCTGTCATCACAATTTGCTATGACCCTTGTCATCACAATACTCGATGAACCGTGTCATCACAGTGTTCCAGGGCACATGTCATCACAATGATCCATGACGACTTTCATCACAATGCTCCAATACACCTGTCATCACAATGCTCCATGGCCCCTGTTATCATATTGCTCCATGATCACTTTCATCACAATGATCCATGACCAATGTCATCACCATTCCTAATGACGCCTGTCATCTCAATGCTCCATGGCACCTTCATCACAATGCTCCATGAACCCATTCATCACAATGTTCCCTGTCCTTTTCATCACAATGTTCCATGGGCCCTGTCATCACAATGCTCCATGCGCTTGTCATCAAAATGCTCCAGAACTCTTGTCATCATAATGCTCCATGCCAGTGTCATCAAAATGCCCCATGACACTTGTCATCACAATGCTCCACGTCATTTGTCATCACAATGCTCCATGACCCTTGTCAAAACAATGGTCCATGGCCTTGTCATCACAATGTTCCATGGCCTCTGACATCACTATGCTCTATGGTTTTTCTCATCACAATGCTCTTTGACCCCTGTCATCACAATGCTTGATGACCATTGTCATCACAATGCTCCAAGAACCCTGTCATCACAATGCTCCATGCCGTTGACATCACAATGCTCCATGGCCCTTGTAATTAGAATGCTCCATGCCCTTGTCATCACAATGCTCCAGAACACTTGTGATCATAATACGCCTTTCCTGTGTCATCCCATTGCTCAATGACCCTTGTCATCAAAATATTCCTTGTCCTTTGTCATCACAGTGCTCCATGATACCTTTAATCAAAATTCTACATGACAACTGTCATCACAATGCAAGATGACCAATGTCATCACAAGGCCCCATGACACGTGTCATCACAATTCGCCTTGGCCCTGGACATCTCAATGCTGTGTGAACCGTGTCATCACTGGGTTCCAGGACACTTGTCATCACAATGCTCCATGAACTCTGTTATCTCAATGTTCCATGGCCTTTGTATTCACAATGCTCCATTGTCCTGATAATCGCATTGCTCCATGAACACTTTCATCACAATGCTCCTTGACCACTGTCACCCTAATTCCCCATGACGTCTCGCCTCACTGTCTTCCAAGGCCACTCTCATCAAAATGCTCCATGATCTGTGTCAGCACAATATTGCATGACACTTGTCATCACAATGCTCCATGATGCCTGTCATCACAATGCTCCATGAATTTGTTATCACAATGCTCCAGGACCAGTTTCATCACAATACTCCATCCCCCTTTTCATCACAGTGCACAATGAAACCTTTCATTACAATGCTCCATGACACTTGTCATCACAATGCTCAACGGCCTTTATCGTCACAATGCTCCCAGGCACTTTTCATCACGATGTTCCATGAAAACTTACATCACTTTGCTCCACGACCATTGTCATCACAATAGTCCATACCCTTGTCAACACAATGCTGCATAATCCCTGTCATCACAATTCTCCTTGACTGCTGTCATCACGATAATCCAGGACAATTTTCATAACAATGGTTCATTCCCCCAGTCATCTCAGTGCTCCATGATACCTTTCATCACAATTCCTAGATGATCAATGTCATCACAAGGCCCCATGACACCTGTCATCACAATTTGCTATGACCCTTGTCATCACAATACTCGATGAACCGTGTCATCACAGTGTTCCAGGGCACATGTCATCACAATGATCCATGACGACTTTCATCACAATGCTCCAATACACCTGTCATCACAATGCTCCATGGCCCCTGTTATCATATTGCTCCATGATCACTTTCATCACAATGATCCATGACCAATGTCATCACCATTCCTAATGACGCCTGTCATCTCAATGCTCCATGGCACCTTCATCACAATGCTCCATGAACCCATTCATCACAATGTTCCCTGTCCTTTTCATCACAATGTTCCATGGGCCCTGTCATCACAATGCTCCATGCGCTTGTCATCAAAATGCTCCAGAACTCTTGTCATCATAATGCTCCATGCCAATGTCATCAAAATGCCCCATGACACTTGTCATCACAATGCTCCATGATGCCTGTCATCACAATGCTCCATGAATTTGTTATCACAATGCTCCAGGACCAGTTTCATCACAATACTCCATCCCCCTTTTCATCACAGTGCACAATGAAACCTTTCATTACAATGCTCCATGACACTTGTCATCACAATGCTCAACGGCCTTTATCGTCACAATGCTCCCAGGCACTTTTCATCACGATGTTCCATGAAAACTTACATCACTTTGCTCCACGACCATTGTCATCACAATAGTCCATACCCTTGTCAACACAATGCTGCATAATCCCTGTCATCACAATTCTCCTTGACTGCTGTCATCACGATAATCCAGGACAATTTTCATAACAATGGTTCATTCCCCCAGTCATCTCAGTGCTCCATGATACCTTTCATCACAATTCCTAGATGATCAATGTCATCACAAGGCCCCATGACACCTGTCATCACAATTTGCTATGACCCTTGTCATCACAATACTCGATGAACCGTGTCATCACAGTGTTCCAGGGCACATGTCATCACAATGATCCATGACGACTTTCATCACAATGCTCCAATACACCTGTCATCACAATGCTCCATGGCCCCTGTTATCATATTGCTCCATGATCACTTTCATCACAATGATCCATGACCAATGTCATCACCATTCCTAATGACGCCTGTCATCTCAATGCTCCATGGCACCTTCATCACAATGCTCCATGAACCCATTCATCACAATGTTCCCTGTCCTTTTCATCACAATGTTCCATGGGCCCTGTCATCACAATGCTCCATGCGCTTGTCATCAAAATGCTCCAGAACTCTTGTCATCATAATGCTCCATGCCAATGTCATCAAAATGCCCCATGACACTTGTCATCACAATGCTCCACGTCATTTTTCATCACAATGCTCCATGACCCTTGTCATAACAATGGTCCATGGCCTTGTCATCACAATGTTCCATGGCCTCTGACATCACTATGCTCTATGGTTTTTCTCATCACAATGCTCTTTGACCCCTGTCATCACAATGCTTGATGACCATTGTCATCACAATGCTCCAAGAACCCTGTCATCACAATGCTCCATGCCGTTGACATCACAATGCTCCATGGCCCTTGTAATTAGAATGCTCCATGCCCTTGTCATCACAATGCTCCAGAACACTTGTGATCATAATACGCCTTTCCTGTGTCATCCCATTGCTCAATGACCCTTGTCATCAAAATATTCCTTGTCCTTTGTCATCACAGTGCTCCATGATACCTTTAATCAAAATTCTACATGACAACTGTCATCACAATGCAAGATGACCAATGTCATCACAAGGCCCCATGACACGTGTCATCACAATTCGCCTTGGCCCTGGACATCTCAATGCTGTGTGAACCGTGTCATCACTAGGTTCCAGGACACTTGTCATCACAATGCTCCATGAAATCTGTTATCTCAATGTTCCATGGCCTTTGTATACACAATGCTCCATTGTCCTGATAATCGCATTGCTCCATGAACACTTTCATCACAATGCTCCTTGACCACTGTCACACTAATTCCCCATGACGTCTCGCCTCACTGTCTTCCAAGGCCACTCTCATCAAAATGCTCCATGATCTGTGTCAGCACAATATTGCATGACACTTGTCATCACAATGCTCCATGATGCCTGTCATCACAATGCTCCATGAATTTGTTATCACAATGCTCCAGGACCAGTTTCATCACAATACTCCATCCCCCTTTTCATCACAGTGCACAATGAAACCTTTCATTACAATGCTCCATGACACTTGTCATCACAATGCTCAACGGCCTTTATCGTCACAATGCTCCCAGGCACTTTTCATCACGATGTTCGATGAAAACTTACATCACTTTGCTGCACGACCATTGTCATCACAATAGTCCATACCCTTGTCAACACAATGCTGCATAATCCCTGTCATCACAATTCTCCTTGACTGCTGTCATCACGATAATCCAGGACAATTTTCATAACAATGGTTCATTCCCCCAGTCATCTCAGTGCTCCATGATACCTTTCATCACAATTCCTAGATGATCAATGTCATCACAAGGCCCCATGACACCTGTCATCACAATTTGCTATGACCCTTGTCATCACAATACTCGATGAACCGTGTCATCACAGTGTTCCAGGGCACATGTCATCACAATGATCCATGACGACTTTCATCACAATGCTCCAATACACCTGTCATCACAATGCTCCATGGCCCCTGTTATCATATTGCTCCATGATCACTTTCATCACAATGATCCATGACCAATGTCATCACCATTCCTAATGACGCCTGTCATCTCAATGCTCCATGGCACCTTCATCACAATGCTCCATGAACCCATTCATCACAATGTTCCCTGTCCTTTTCATCACAATGTTCCATGGGCCCTGTCATCACAATGCTCCATGCGCTTGTCATCAAAATGCTCCAGAACTCTTGTCATCATAATGCTCCATGCCAGTGTCATCAAAATGCCCCATGACACTTGTCATCACAATGCTCCACGTCATTTGTCATCACAATGCTCCATGACCCTTGTCAAAACAATGGTCCATGGCCTTGTCATCACAATGTTCCATGGCCTCTGACATCACTATGCTCTATGGTTTTTCTCATCACAATGCTCTTTGACCCCTGTCATCACAATGCTTGATGACCATTGTCATCACAATGCTCCAAGAACCCTGTCATCACAATGCTCCATGCCGTTGACATCACAATGCTCCATGGCCCTTGTAATTAGAATGCTCCATGCCCTTGTCATCACAAGGCTCCAGAACACTTGTGATCATAATACGCCTTTCCTGTGTCATCCCATTGCTCAATGACCCTTGTCATCAAAATATTCCTTGTCCTTTGTCATCACAGTGCTCCATGATACCTTTAATCAAAATTCTACATGACAACTGTCATCACAATGCAAGATGACCAATGTCATCACAAGGCCCCATGACACGTGTCATCACAATTCGCCTTGGCCCTGGACATCTCAATGCTGTGTGAACCGTGTCATCACTAGGTTCCAGGACACTTGTCATCACAATGCTCCATGAACTCTGTTATCTCAATGTTCCATGGCCTTTGTATACACAATGCTCCATTGTCCTGATAATCGCATTGCTCCATGAACACTTTCATCACAATGCTCCTTGACCACTGTCACCCTAATTCCCCATGACGTCTCGCCTCACTGTCTTCCAAGGCCACTCTCATCAAAATGCTCCATGATCTGTGTCAGCACAATATTGCATGACACTTGTCATCACAATGCTCCATGATGCCTGTCATCACAATGCTCCATGAATTTGTTATCACAATGCTCCAGGACCAGTTTCATCACAATACTCCATCCCCCTTTTCATCACAGTGCACAATGAAACCTTTCATTACAATGCTCCATGACACTTGTCATCACAATGCTCAACGGCCTTTATCGTCACAATGCTCCCAGGCACTTTTCATCACGATGTTCGATGAAAACTTACATCACTTTGCTGCACGACCATTGTCATCACAATAGTCCATACCCTTGTCAACACAATGCTGCATAATCCCTGTCATCACAATTCTCCTTGACTGCTGTCATCACGATAATCCAGGACAATTTTCATAACAATGGTTCATTCCCCCAGTCATCTCAGTGCTCCATGATACCTTTCATCACAATTCCTAGATGATCAATGTCATCACAAGGCCCCATGACACCTGTCATCACAATTTGCTATGACCCTTGTCATCACAATACTCGATGAACCGTGTCATCACAGTGTTCCAGGGCACATGTCATCACAATGATCCATGACGACTTTCATCACAATGCTCCAATACACCTGTCATCACAATGCTCCATGGCCCCTGTTATCATATTGCTCCATGATCACTTTCATCACAATGATCCATGACCAATGTCATCACCATTCCTAATGACGCCTGTCATCTCAATGCTCCATGGCACCTTCATCACAATGCTCCATGAACCCATTCATCACAATGTTCCCTGTCCTTTTCATCACAATGTTCCATGGGCCCTGTCATCACAATGCTCCATGCGCTTGTCATCAAAATGCTTCAGAACTCTTGTCATCATAATGCTCCATGCCAGTGTCATCAAAATGCCCCATGACACTTGTCATCACAATGCTCCACGTCATTTGTCATCACAATGCTCCATGACCCTTGTCAAAACAATGGTCCATGGCCTTGTCATCACAATGTTCCATGGCCTCTGACATCACTATGCTCTATGGTTTTTCTCATCACAATGCTCTTTGACCCCTGTCATCACAATGCTTGATGACCATTGTCATCACAATGCTCCAAGAACCCTGTCATCACAATGCTCCATGCCGTTGACATCACAATGCTCCATGGCCCTTGTAATTAGAATGCTCCATGCCCTTGTCATCACAATGCTCCAGAACACTTGTGATCATAATACGCCTTTCCTGTGTCATCCCATTGCTCAATGACCCTTGTCATCAAAATATTCCTTGTCCTTTGTCATCACAGTGCTCCATGATACCTTTAATCAAAATTCTACATGACAACTGTCATCACAATGCAAGATGACCAATGTCATCACAAGGCCCCATGACACGTGTCATCACAATTCGCCTTGGCCCTGGACATCTCAATGCTGTATGAACCGTGTCATCACTAGGTTCCAGGACACTTGTCATCACAATGCTCCATGAACTCTGTTATCACAATGTTCCATGGCCTTTGTATTCACAATGCTCCATTGTCCTGATAATCGCATTGCTCCATGAACACTTTCATCACAATGCTCCTTGACCACTGTCACCCTAATTCCCCATGACGTCTCGCCTCACTGTCTTCCAAGGCCACTCTCATCAAAATGCTCCATGATCTGTGTCAGCACAATATTGCATGACACTTGTCATCACAATGCTCCATGATGCCTGTCATCACAATGCTCCATGAATTTGTTATCACAATGCTCCAGGACCAGTTTCATCACAATACTCCATCCCCCTTTTCATCACAGTGCACAATGAAACCTCTCATTACAATGCTCCATGACACTTGTCATCACAATGCTCAACGGCCTTTATCGTCACAATGCTCCCAGGCACTTTTCATCACGATGTTCCATGAAAACTTACATCACTTTGCTGCACGACCATTGTCATCACAATAGTCCATACCCTTGTCAACACAATGCTGCATAATCCCTGTCATCACAATTCTCCTTGACTGCTGTCATCACGATAATCCAGGACAATTTTCATAACAATGGTTCATTCCCCCAGTCATCTCAGTGCTCCATGATACCTTTCATCACAATTCCTAGATGATCAATGTCATCACAAGGCCCCATGACACCTGTCATCACAATTTGCTATGACCCTTGTCATCACAATACTCGATGAACCGTGTCATCACAGTGTTCCAGGGCACATGTCATCACAATGATCCATGACGACTTTCATCACAATGCTCCAATACACCTGTCATCACAATGCTCCATGGCCCCTGTTATCATATTGCTCCATGATCACTTTCATCACAATGATCCATGACCAATGTCATCACCATTCCTAATGACGCCTGTCATCTCAATGCTCCATGGCACCTTCATCACAATGCTCCATGAACCCATTCATCACAATGTTCCCTGTCCTTTTCATCACAATGTTCCATGGGCCCTGTCATCACAATGCTCCATGCGCTTGTCATCAAAATGCTCCAGAACTCTTGTCATCATAATGCTCCATGCCAATGTCATCAAAATGCCCCATGACACTTGTCATCACAATGCTCCACGTCATTTGTCATCACAATGCTCCATGACCCTTGTCATAACAATGGTCCATGGCCTTGTCATCACAATGTTCCATGGCCTCTGACATCACTATGCTCTATGGTTTTTCTCATCACAATGCTCTTTGACCCCTGTCATCACAATGCTTGATGACCATTGTCATCACAATGCTCCAAGAACCCTGTCATCACAATGCTCCATGCCGTTGACATCACAATGCTCCATGGCCCTTGTAATTAGAATGCTCCATGCCCTTGTCATCACAATGCTCCAGAACACTTGTGATCATAATACGCCTTTCCTGTGTCATCCCATTGCTCAATGACCCTTGTCATCAAAATATTCCTTGTCCTTTGTCATCACAGTGCTCCATGATACCTTTAATCAAAATTCTACATGACAACTGTCATCACAATGCAAGATGACCAATGTCATCACAAGGCCCCATGACACGTGTCATCACAATTCGCCTTGGCCCTGGACATCTCAATGCTGTATGAACCGTGTCATCACTAGGTTCCAGGACACTTGTCATCACAATGCTCCATGAACTCTGTTATCACAATGTTCCATGGCCTTTGTATTCACAATGCTCCATTGTCCTGATAATCGCATTGCTCCATGAACACTTTCATCACAATGCTCCTTGACCACTGTCACCCTAATTCCCCATGACGTCTCGCCTCACTGTCTTCCAAGGCCACTCTCATCAAAATGCTCCATGATCTGTGTCAGCACAATATTGCATGACACTTGTCATCACAATGCTCCATGATGCCTGTCATCACAATGCTCCATGAATTTGTTATCACAATGCTCCAGGACCAGTTTCATCACAATACTCCATCCCCCTTTTCATCACAGTGCACAATGAAACCTCTCATTACAATGCTCCATGACACTTGTCATCACAATGCTCAACGGCCTTTATCGTCACAATGCTCCCAGGCACTTTTCATCACGATGTTCCATGAAAACTTACATCACTTTGCTGCACGACCATTGTCATCACAATAGTCCATACCCTTGTCAACACAATGCTGCATAATCCCTGTCATCACAATTCTCCTTGACTGCTGTCATCACGATAATCCAGGACAATTTTCATAACAATGGTTCATTCCCCCAGTCATCTCAGTGCTCCATGATACCTTTCATCACAATTCCTAGATGATCAATGTCATCACAAGGCCCCATGACACCTGTCATCACAATTTGCTATGACCCTTGTCATCACAATACTCGATGAACCGTGTCATCACAGTGTTCCAGGGCACATGTCATCACAATGATCCATGACGACTTTCATCACAATGCTCCAATACACCTGTCATCACAATGCTCCATGGCCCCTGTTATCATATTGCTCCATGATCACTTTCATCACAATGATCCATGACCAATGTCATCACCATTCCTAATGACGCCTGTCATCTCAATGCTCCATGGCACCTTCATCACAATGCTCCATGAACCCATTCATCACAATGTTCCCTGTCCTTTTCATCACAATGTTCCATGGGCCCTGTCATCACAATGCTCCATGCGCTTGTCATCAAAATGCTCCAGAACTCTTGTCATCATAATGCTCCATGCCAATGTCATCAAAATGCCCCATGACACTTGTCATCACAATGCTCCACGTCATTTGTCATCACAATGCTCCATGACCCTTGTCATAACAATGGTCCATGGCCTTGTCATCACAATGTTCCATGGCCTCTGACATCACTATGCTCTATGGTTTTTCTCATCACAATGCTCTTTGACCCCTGTCATCACAATGCTTGATGACCATTGTCATCACAATGCTCCAAGAACCCTGTCATCACAATGCTCCATGCCGTTGACATCACAATGCTCCATGGCCCTTGTAATTAGAATGCTCCATGCCCTTGTCATCACAATGCTCCAGAACACTTGTGATCATAATACGCCTTTCCTGTGTCATCCCATTGCTCAATGACCCTTGTCATCAAAATATTCCTTGTCCTTTGTCATCACAGTGCTCCATGATACCTTTAATCAAAATTCTACATGACAACTGTCATCACAATGCAAGATGACCAATGTCATCACAAGGCCCCATGACACGTGTCATCACAATTCGCCTTGGCCCTGGACATCTCAATGCTGTGTGAACCGTGTCATCACTAGGTTCCAGGACACTTGTCATCACAATGCTCCATGAACTCTGTTATCTCAATGTTCCATGGCCTTTGTATACACAATGCTCCATTGTCCTGATAATCGCATTGCTCCATGAACACTTTCATCACAATGCTCCTTGACCACTGTCACCCTAATTCCCCATGACGTCTCGCCTCACTGTCTTCCAAGGCCACTCTCATCAAAATGCTCCATGATCTGTGTCAGCACAATATTGCATGACACTTGTCATCACAATGCTCCATGATGCCTGTCATCACAATGCTCCATGAATTTGTTATCACAATGCTCCAGGACCAGTTTCATCACAATACTCCATCCCCCTTTTCATCACAGTGCACAATGAAACCTTTCATTACAATGCTCCATGACACTTGTCATCACAATGCTCAACGGCCTTTATCGTCACAATGCTCCCAGGCACTTTTCATCACGATGTTCGATGAAAACTTACATCACTTTGCTGCACGACCATTGTCATCACAATAGTCCATACCCTTGTCAACACAATGCTGCATAATCCCTGTCATCACAATTCTCCTTGACTGCTGTCATCACGATAATCCAGGACAATTTTCATAACAATGGTTCATTCCCCCAGTCATCTCAGTGCTCCATGATACCTTTCATCACAATTCCTAGATGATCAATGTCATCACAAGGCCCCATGACACCTGTCATCACAATTTGCTATGACCCTTGTCATCACAATACTCGATGAACCGTGTCATCACAGTGTTCCAGGGCACATGTCATCACAATGATCCATGACGACTTTCATCACAATGCTCCAATACACCTGTCATCACAATGCTCCATGGCCCCTGTTATCATATTGCTCCATGATCACTTTCATCACAATGATCCATGACCAATGTCATCACCATTCCTAATGACGCCTGTCATCTCAATGCTCCATGGCACCTTCATCACAATGCTCCATGAACCCATTCATCACAATGTTCCCTGTCCTTTTCATCACAATGTTCCATGGGCCCTGTCATCACAATGCTCCATGCGCTTGTCATCAAAATGCTCCAGAACTCTTGTCATCATAATGCTCCATGCCAATGTCATCAAAATGCCCCATGACACTTGTCATCACAATGCTCCACGTCATTTGTCATCACAATGCTCCATGACCCTTGTCATAACAATGGTCCATGGCCTTGTCATCACAATGTTCCATGGCCTCTGACATCACTATGCTCTATGGTTTTTCTCATCACAATGCTCTTTGACCCCTGTCATCACAATGCTTGATGACCATTGTCATCACAATGCTCCAAGAACCCTGTCATCACAATGCTCCATGCCGTTGACATCACAATGCTCCATGGCCCTTGTAATTAGAATGCTCCATGCCCTTGTCATCACAATGCTCCAGAACACTTGTGATCATAATACGCCTTTCCTGTGTCATCCCATTGCTCAATGACCCTTGTCATCAAAATATTCCTTGTCCTTTGTCATCACAGTGCTCCATGATACCTTTAATCAAAATTCTACATGACAACTGTCATCACAATGCAAGATGACCAATGTCATCACAAGGCCCCATGACACGTGTCATCACAATTCGCCTTGGCCCTGGACATCTCAATGCTGTGTGAACCGTGTCATCACTAGGTTCCAGAACACTTGTCATCACAATGCTCCATGAACTCTGTTATCTCAATGTTCCATGGCCTTTGTATTCACAATGCTCCATTGTCCTGATAATCGCATTGCTCCATGAACACTTTCATCACAATGCTCCTTGACCACTGTCACCCTAATTCCCCATGACGTCTCGCCTCACTGTCTTCCAAGGCCACTCTCATCAAAATGCTCCATGATCTGTGTCAGCACAATATTGCATGACACTTGTCATCACAATGCTCCATGATGCCTGTCATCACAATGCTCCATGAATTTGTTATCACAATGCTCCAGGACCAGTTTCATCACAATACTCCATCCCCCTTTTCATCACAGTGCACAATGAAACCTTTCATTACAATGCTCCATGACACTTGTCATCACAATGCTCAACGGCCTTTATCGTCACAATGCTCCCAGGCACTTTTCATCACGATGTTCCATGAAAACTTACATCACTTTGCTCCACGACCATTGTCATCACAATAGTCCATACCCTTGTCAACACAATGCTGCATAATCCCTGTCATCACAATTCTCCTTGACTGCTGTCATCACGATAATCCAGGACAATTTTCATAACAATGGTTCATTCCCCCAGTCATCTCAGTGCTCCATGATACCTTTCATCACAATTCCTAGATGATCAATGTCATCACAAGGCCCCATGACACCTGTCATCACAATTTGCTATGACCCTTGTCATCACAATACTCGATGAACCGTGTCATCACAGTGTTCCAGGGCACATGTCATCACAATGATCCATGACGACTTTCATCACAATGCTCCAATACACCTGTCATCACAATGCTCCATGGCCCCTGTTATCATATTGCTCCATGATCACTTTCATCACAATGATCCATGACCAATGTCATCACCATTCCTAATGACGCCTGTCATCTCAATGCTCCATGGCACCTTCATCACAATGCTCCATGAACCCATTCATCACAATGTTCCCTGTCCTTTTCATCACAATGTTCCATGGGCCCTGTCATCACAATGCTCCATGCGCTTGTCATCAAAATGCTCCAGAACTCTTGTCATCATAATGCTCCATGCCAGTGTCATCAAAATGCCCCATGACACTTGTCATCACAATGCTCCACGTCATTTGTCATCACAATGCTCCATGACCCTTGTCAAAACAATGGTCCATGGCCTTGTCATCACAATGTTCCATGGCCTCTGACATCACTATGCTCTATGGTTTTTCTCATCACAATGCTCTTTGACCCCTGTCATCACAATGCTTGATGACCATTGTCATCACAATGCTCCAAGAACCCTGTCATCACAATGCTCCATGCCGTTGACATCACAATGCTCCATGGCCCTTGTAATTAGAATGCTCCATGCCCTTGTCATCACAATGCTCCAGAACACTTGTGATCATAATACGCCTTTCCTGTGTCATCCCATTGCTCAATGACCCTTGTCATCAAAATATTCCTTGTCCTTTGTCATCACAGTGCTCCATGATACCTTTAATCAAAATTCTACATGACAACTGTCATCACAATGCAAGATGACCAATGTCATCACAAGGCCCCATGACACGTGTCATCACAATTCGCCTTGGCCCTGGACATCTCAATGCTGTGTGAACCGTGTCATCACTGGGTTCCAGGACACTTGTCATCACAATGCTCCATGAACTCTGTTATCTCAATGTTCCATGGCCTTTGTATTCACAATGCTCCATTGTCCTGATAATCGCATTGCTCCATGAACACTTTCATCACAATGCTCCTTGACCACTGTCACCCTAATTCCCCATGACGTCTCGCCTCACTGTCTTCCAAGGCCACTCTCATCAAAATGCTCCATGATCTGTGTCAGCACAATATTGCATGACACTTGTCATCACAATGCTCCATGATGCCTGTCATCACAATGCTCCATGAATTTGTTATCACAATGCTCCAGGACCAGTTTCATCACAATACTCCATCCCCCTTTTCATCACAGTGCACAATGAAACCTTTCATTACAATGCTCCATGACACTTGTCATCACAATGCTCAACGGCCTTTATCGTCACAATGCTCCCAGGCACTTTTCATCACGATGTTCCATGAAAACTTACATCACTTTGCTCCACGACCATTGTCATCACAATAGTCCATACCCTTGTCAACACAATGCTGCATAATCCCTGTCATCACAATTCTCCTTGACTGCTGTCATCACGATAATCCAGGACAATTTTCATAACAATGGTTCATTCCCCCAGTCATCTCAGTGCTCCATGATACCTTTCATCACAATTCCTAGATGATCAATGTCATCACAAGGCCCCATGACACCTGTCATCACAATTTGCTATGACCCTTGTCATCACAATACTCGATGAACCGTGTCATCACAGTGTTCCAGGGCACATGTCATCACAATGATCCATGACGACTTTCATCACAATGCTCCAATACACCTGTCATCACAATGCTCCATGGCCCCTGTTATCATATTGCTCCATGATCACTTTCATCACAATGATCCATGACCAATGTCATCACCATTCCTAATGACGCCTGTCATCTCAATGCTCCATGGCACCTTCATCACAATGCTCCATGAACCCATTCATCACAATGTTCCCTGTCCTTTTCATCACAATGTTCCATGGGCCCTGTCATCACAATGCTCCATGCGCTTGTCATCAAAATGCTCCAGAACTCTTGTCATCATAATGCTCCATGCCAGTGTCATCAAAATGCCCCATGACACTTGTCATCACAATGCTCCACGTCATTTGTCATCACAATGCTCCATGACCCTTGTCATAACAATGGTCCATGGCCTTGTCATCACAATGTTCCATGGCCTCTGACATCACTATGCTCTATGGTTTTTCTCATCACAATGCTCTTTGACCCCTGTCATCACAATGCTTGATGACCATTGTCATCACAATGCTCCAAGAACCCTGTCATCACAATGCTCCATGCCGTTGACATCACAATGCTCCATGGCCCTTGTAATTAGAATGCTCCATGCCCTTGTCATCACAATGCTCCAGAACACTTGTGATCATAATACGCCTTTCCTGTGTCATCCCATTGCTCAATGACCCTTGTCATCAAAATATTCCTTGTCCTTTGTCATCACAGTGCTCCATGATACCTTTAATCAAAATTCTACATGACAACTGTCATCACAATGCAAGATGACCAATGTCATCACAAGGCCCCATGACACGTGTCATCACAATTCGCCTTGGCCCTGGACATCTCAATGCTGTGTGAACCGTGTCATCACTAGGTTCCAGGACACTTGTCATCACAATGCTCCATGAACTCTGTTATCTCAATGTTCCATGGCCTTTGTATACACAATGCTCCATTGTCCTGATAATCGCATTGCTCCATGAACACTTTCATCACAATGCTCCTTGACCACTGTCACCCTAATTCCCCATGACGTCTCGCCTCACTGTCTTCCAAGGCCACTCTCATCAAAATGCTCCATGATCTGTGTCAGCACAATATTGCATGACACTTGTCATCACAATGCTCCATGATGCCTGTCATCACAATGCTCCATGAATTTGTTATCACAATGCTCCAGGACCAGTTTCATCACAATACTCCATCCCCCTTTTCATCACAGTGCACAATGAAACCTTTCATTACAATGCTCCATGACACTTGTCATCACAATGCTCAACGGCCTTTATCGTCACAATGCTCCCAGGCACTTTTCATCACGATGTTCCATGAAAACTTACATCACTTTGCTCCACGACCATTGTCATCACAATAGTCCATACCCTTGTCAACACAATGCTGCATAATCCCTGTCATCACAATTCTCCTTGACTGCTGTCATCACGATAATCCAGGACAATTTTCATAACAATGGTTCATTCCCCCAGTCATCTCAGTGCTCCATGATACCTTTCATCACAATTCCTAGATGATCAATGTCATCACAAGGCCCCATGACACCTGTCATCACAATTTGCTATGACCCTTGTCATCACAATACTCGATGAACCGTGTCATCACAGTGTTCCAGGGCACATGTCATCACAATGATCCATGACGACTTTCATCACAATGCTCCAATACACCTGTCATCACAATGCTCCATGGCCCCTGTTATCATATTGCTCCATGATCACTTTCATCACAATGATCCATGACCAATGTCATTACCATTCCTAATGACGCCTGTCATCTCAATGCTCCATCGCACCTTCATCACAATGCTCCATGAACCCATTCATCACAATGTTCCCTGTCCTTTTCATCACAATGTTCCATGGGCCCTGTCATCACAATGCTCCATGCGCTTGTCATCAAAATGCTCCAGAACTCTTGTCATCATAATGCTCCATGCCAGTGTCATCAAAATGCCCCATGACACTTGTCATCACAATGCTCCACGTCATTTGTCATCACAATGCTCCATGACCCTTGTCATAACAATGGTCCATGGCCTTGTCATCACAATGTTCCATGGCCTCTGACATCACTATGCTCTATGGTTTTTCTCATCACAATGCTCTTTGACCCCTGTCATCACAATGCTTGATGACCATTGTCATCACAATGCTCCAAGAACCCTGTCATCACAATGCTCCATGCCGTTGACATCACAATGCTCCATGGCCCTTGTAATTAGAATGCTCCATGCCCTTGTCATCACAATGCTCCAGAACACTTGTGATCATAATACGCCTTTCCTGTGTCATCCCATTGCTCAATGACCCTTGTCATCAAAATATTCCTTGTCCTTTGTCATCACAGTGCTCCATGATACCTTTAATCAAAATTCTACATGACAACTGTCATCACAATGCAAGATGACCAATGTCATCACAAGGCCCCATGACACGTGTCATCACAATTCGCCTTGGCCCTTGACATCTCAATGCTGTATGAACCGTGTCATCACTAGGTTCCAGGACACTTGTCATCACAATGCTCCATGAACTCTGTTATCACAATGTTCCATGGCCTTTGTATTCACAATGCTCCATTGTCCTGATAATCGCATTGCTCCATGAACACTTTCATCACAATGCTCCTTGACCACTGTCACCCTAATTCCCCATGACGTCTCGCCTCACTGTCTTCCAAGGCCACTCTCATCAAAATGCTCCATGATCTGTGTCAGCACAATATTGCATGACACTTGTCATCACAATGCTCCATGATGCCTGTCATCACAATGCTCCATGAATTTGTTATCACAATGCTCCAGGACCAGTTTCATCACAATACTCCATCCCCCTTTTCATCACAGTGCACAATGAAACCTTTCATTACAATGCTCCATGACACTTGTCATCACAATGCTCAACGGCCTTTATCGTCACAATGCTCCCAGGCACTTTTCATCACGATGTTCCATGAAAACTTACATCACTTTGCTCCACGACCATTGTCATCACAATAGTCCATACCCTTGTCAACACAATGCTGCATAATCCCTGTCATCACAATTCTCCTTGACTGCTGTCATCACGATAATCCAGGACAATTTTCATAACAATGGTTCATTCCCCCAGTCATCTCAGTGCTCCATGATACCTTTCATCACAATTCCTAGATGATCAATGTCATCACAAGGCCCCATGACACCTGTCATCACAATTTGCTATGACCCTTGTCATCACAATACTCGATGAACCGTGTCATCACAGTGTTCCAGGGCACATGTCATCACAATGATCCATGACGACTTTCATCACAATGCTCCAATACACCTGTCATCACAATGCTCCATGGCCCCTGTTATCATATTGCTCCATGATCACTTTCATCACAATGATCCATGACCAATGTCATCACCATTCCTAATGACGCCTGTCATCTCAATGCTCCATGGCACCTTCATCACAATGCTCCATGAACCCATTCATCACAATGTTCCCTGTCCTTTTCATCACAATGTTCCATGGGCCCTGTCATCACAATGCTCCATGCGCTTGTCATCAAAATGCTCCAGAACTCTTGTCATCATAATGCTCCATGCCAATGTCATCAAAATGCCCCATGACACTTGTCATCACAATGCTCCACGTCATTTGTCATCACAATGCTCCATGACCCTTGTCATAACAATGGTCCATGGCCTTGTCATCACAATGTTCCATGGCCTCTGACATCACTATGCTCTATGGTTTTTCTCATCACAATGCTCTTTGACCCCTGTCATCACAATGCTTGATGACCATTGTCATCACAATGCTCCAAGAACCCTGTCATCACAATGCTCCATGCCGTTGACATCACAATGCTCCATGGCCCTTGTAATTAGAATGCTCCATGCCCTTGTCATCACAATGCTCCAGAACACTTGTGATCATAATACGCCTTTCCTGTGTCATCCCATTGCTCAATGACCCTTGTCATCAAAATATTCCTTGTCCTTTGTCATCACAGTGCTCCATGATACCTTTAATCAAAATTCTACATGACAACTGTCATCACAATGCAAGATGACCAATGTCATCACAAGGCCCCATGACACGTGTCATCACAATTCGCCTTGGCCCTGGACATCTCAATGCTGTGTGAACCGTGTCATCACTAGGTTCCAGGACACTTGTCATCACAATGCTCCATGAACTCTGTTATCTCAATGTTCCATGGCCTTTGTATACACAATGCTCCATTGTCCTGATAATCGCATTGCTCCATGAACACTTTCATCACAATGCTCCTTGACCACTGTCACCCTAATTCCCCATGACGTCTCGCCTCACTGTCTTCCAAGGCCACTCTCATCAAAATGCTCCATGATCTGTGTCAGCACAATATTGCATGACACTTGTCATCACAATGCTCCATGATGCCTGTCATCACAATGCTCCATGAATTTGTTATCACAATGCTCCAGGACCAGTTTCATCACAATACTCCATCCCCCTTTTCATCACAGTGCACAATGAAACCTTTCATTACAATGCTCCATGACACTTGTCATCACAATGCTCAACGGCCTTTATCGTCACAATGCTCCCAGGCACTTTTCATCACGATGTTCGATGAAAACTTACATCACTTTGCTCCACGACCATTGTCATCACAATAGTCCATACCCTTGTCAACACAATGCTGCATAATCCCTGTCATCACAATTCTCCTTGACTGCTGTCATCACGATAATCCAGGACAATTTTCATAACAATGGTTCATTCCCCCAGTCATCTCAGTGCTCCATGATACCTTTCATCACAATTCCTAGATGATCAATGTCATCACAAGGCCCCATGACACCTGTCATCACAATTTGCTATGACCCTTGTCATCACAATACTCGATGAACCGTGTCATCACAGTGTTCCAGGGCACATGTCATCACAATGATCCATGACGACTTTCATCACAATGCTCCAATACACCTGTCATCACAATGCTCCATGGCCCCTGTTATCATATTGCTCCATGATCACTTTCATCACAATGATCCATGACCAATGTCATCACCATTCCTAATGACGCCTGTCATCTCAATGCTCCATGGCACCTTCATCACAATGCTCCATGAACCCATTCATCACAATGTTCCCTGTCCTTTTCATCACAATGTTCCATGGGCCCTGTCATCACAATGCTCCATGCGCTTGTCATCAAAATGCTCCAGAACTCTTGTCATCATAATGCTCCATGCCAGTGTCATCAAAATGCCCCATGACACTTGTCATCACAATGCTCCACGTCATTTGTCATCACAATGCTCCATGACCCTTGTCATAACAATGGTCCATGGCCTTGTCATCACAATGTTCCATGGCCTCTGACATCACTATGCTCTATGGTTTTTCTCATCACAATGCTCTTTGACCCCTGTCATCACAATGCTTGATGACCATTGTCATCACAATGCTCCAAGAACCCTGTCATCACAATGCTCCATGCCGTTGACATCACAATGCTCCATGGCCCTTGTAATTAGAATGCTCCATGCCCTTGTCATCACAATGCTCCAGAACACTTGTGATCATAATACGCCTTTCCTGTGTCATCCCATTGCTCAATGACCCTTCTCATCAAAATATTCCTTGTCCTTTGTCATCACAGTGCTCCATGATACCTTTAATCAAAATTCTACATGACAACTGTCATCACAATGCAAGATGACCAATGTCATCACAAGGCCCCATGACACGTGTCATCACAATTCGCCTTGGCCCTGGACATCTCAATGCTGTATGAACCGTGTCATCACTAGGTTCCAGGACACTTGTCATCACAATGCTCCATGAACTCTGTTATCACAATGTTCCATGGCCTTTGTATTCACAATGCTCCATTGTCCTGATAATCGCATTGCTCCATGAACACTTTCATCACAATGCTCCTTGACCACTGTCACCCTAATTCCCCATGACGTCTCGCCTCACTGTCTTCCAAGGCCACTCTCATCAAAATGCTCCATGATCTGTGTCAGCACAATATTGCATGACACTTGTCATCACAATGCTCCATGATGCCTGTCATCACAATGCTCCATGAATTTGTTATCACAATGCTCCAGGACCAGTTTCATCACAATACTCCATCCCCCTTTTCATCACAGTGCACAATGAAACCTTTCATTACAATGCTCCATGACACTTGTCATCACAATGCTCAACGGCCTTTATCGTCACAATGCTCCCAGGCACTTTTCATCACGATGTTCCATGAAAACTTACATCACTTTGCTCCACGACCATTGTCATCACAATAGTCCATACCCTTGTCAACACAATGCTGCATAATCCCTGTCATCACAATTCTCCTTGACTGCTGTCATCACGATAATCCAGGACAATTTTCATAACAATGGTTCATTCCCCCAGTCATCTCAGTGCTCCATGATAACTTTCATCACAATTCCTAGATGATCAATGTCATCACAAGGCCCCATGACACCTGTCATCACAATTTGCTATGACCCTTGTCATCACAATACTCGATGAACCGTGTCATCACAGTGTTCCAGGGCACATGTCATCACAATGATCCATGACGACTTTCATCACAATGCTCCAATACACCTGTCATCACAATGCTCCATGGCCCCTGTTATCATATTGCTCCATGATCACTTTCATCACAATGATCCATGACCAATGTCATCACCATTCCTAATGACGCCTGTCATCTCAATGCTCCATGGCACCTTCATCACAATGCTCCATGAACCCATTCATCACAATGTTCCCTGTCCTTTTCATCACAATGTTCCATGGGCCCTGTCATCACAATGCTCCATGCGCTTGTCATCAAAATGCTCCAGAACTCTTGTCATCATAATGCTCCATGCCAGTGTCATCAAAATGCCCCATGACACTTGTCATCACAATGCTCCACGTCATTTGTCATCACAATGCTCCATGACCCTTGTCATAACAATGGTCCATGGCCTTGTCATCACAATGTTCCATGGCCTCTGACATCACTATGCTCTATGGTTTTTCTCATCACAATGCTCTTTGACCCCTGTCATCACAATGCTTGATGACCATTGTCATCACAATGCTCCAAGAACCCTGTCATCACAATGCTCCATGCCGTTGACATCACAATGCTCCATGGCCCTTGTAATTAGAATGCTCCATGCCCTTGTCATCACAATGCTCCAGAACACTTGTGATCATAATACGCCTTTCCTGTGTCATCCCATTGCTCAATGACCCTTCTCATCAAAATATTCCTTGTCCTTTGTCATCACAGTGCTCCATGATACCTTTAATCAAAATTCTACATGACAACTGTCATCACAATGCAAGATGACCAATGTCATCACAAGGCCCCATGACACGTGTCATCACAATTCGCCTTGGCCCTGGACATCTCAATGCTGTATGAACCGTGTCATCACTAGGTTCCAGGACACTTGTCATCACAATGCTCCATGAACTCTGTTATCACAATGTTCCATGGCCTTTGTATTCACAATGCTCCATTGTCCTGATAATCGCATTGCTCCATGAACACTTTCATCACAATGCTCCTTGACCACTGTCACCCTAATTCCCCATGACGTCTCGCCTCACTGTCTTCCAAGGCCACTCTCATCAAAATGCTCCATGATCTGTGTCAGCACAATATTGCATGACACTTGTCATCACAATGCTCCATGATGCCTGTCATCACAATGCTCCATGAATTTGTTATCACAATGCTCCAGGACCAGTTTCATCACAATACTCCATCCCCCTTTTCATCACAGTGCACAATGAAACCTTTCATTACAATGCTCCATGACACTTGTCATCACAATGCTCAACGGCCTTTATCGTCACAATGCTCCCAGGCACTTTTCATCACGATGTTCCATGAAAACTTACATCACTTTGCTCCACGACCATTGTCATCACAATAGTCCATACCCTTGTCAACACAATGCTGCATAATCCCTGTCATCACAATTCTCCTTGACTGCTGTCATCACGATAATCCAGGACAATTTTCATAACAATGGTTCATTCCCCCAGTCATCTCAGTGCTCCATGATACCTTTCATCACAATTCCTAGATGATCAATGTCATCACAAGGCCCCATGACACCTGTCATCACAATTTGCTATGACCCTTGTCATCACAATACTCGATGAACCGTGTCATCACAGTGTTCCAGGGCACATGTCATCACAATGATCCATGACGACTTTCATCACAATGCTCCAATACACCTGTCATCACAATGCTCCATGGCCCCTGTTATCATATTGCTCCATGATCACTTTCATCACAATGATCCATGACCAATGTCATCACCATTCCTAATGACGCCTGTCATCTCAATGCTCCATGGCACCTTCATCACAATGCTCCATGAACCCATTCATCACAATGTTCCCTGTCCTTTTCATCACAATGTTCCATGGGCCCTGTCATCACAATGCTCCATGCGCTTGTCATCAAAATGCTCCAGAACTCTTGTCATCATAATGCTCCATGCCAATGTCATCAAAATGCCCCATGACACTTGTCATCACAATGCTCCATGTCATTTGTCATCACAATGCTCCATGACCCTTGTCATAACAATGGTCCATGGCCTTGTCATCACAATGTTCCATGGCCTCTGACATCACTATGCTCTATGGTTTTTCTCATCACAATGCTCTTTGACCCCTGTCATCACAATGCTTGATGACCATTGTCATCACAATGCTCCAAGAACCCTGTCATCACAATGCTCCATGCCGTTGACATCACAATGCTCCATGGCCCTTGTAATTAGAATGCTCCATGCCCTTGTCATCACAATGCTCCAGAACACTTGTGATCATAATACGCCTTTCCTGTGTCATCCCATTGCTCAATGACCCTTGTCATCAAAATATTCCTTGTCCTTTGTCATCACAGTGCTCCATGATACCTTTAATCAAAATTCTACATGACAACTGTCATCACAATGCAAGATGACCAATGTCATCACAAGGCCCCATGACACGTGTCATCACAATTCGCCTTGGCCCTGGACATCTCAATGCTGTGTGAACCGTGTCATCACTAGGTTCCAGGACACTTGTCATCACAATGCTCCATGAACTCTGTTATCTCAATGTTCCATGGCCTTTGTATACACAATGCTCCATTGTCCTGATAATCGCATTGCTCCATGAACACTTTCATCACAATGCTCCTTGACCACTGTCACCCTAATTCCCCATGACGTCTCGCCTCACTGTCTTCCAAGGCCACTCTCATCAAAATGCTCCATGATCTGTGTCAGCACAATATTGCATGACACTTGTCATCACAATGCTCCATGATGCCTGTCATCACAATGCTCCATGAATTTGTTATCACAATGCTCCAGGACCAGTTTCATCACAATACTCCATCCCCCTTTTCATCACAGTGCACAATGAAACCTTTCATTACAATGCTCCATGACACTTGTCATCACAATGCTCAACGGCCTTTATCGTCACAATGCTCCCAGGCACTTTTCATCACGATGTTCGATGAAAACTTACATCACTTTGCTGCACGACCATTGTCATCACAATAGTCCATACCCTTGTCAACACAATGCTGCATAATCCCTGTCATCACAATTCTCCTTGACTGCTGTCATCACGATAATCCAGGACAATTTTCATAACAATGGTTCATTCCCCCAGTCATCTCAGTGCTCCATGATACCTTTCATCACAATTCCTAGATGATCAATGTCATCACAAGGCCCCATGACACCTGTCATCACAATTTGCTATGACCCTTGTCATCACAATACTCGATGAACCGTGTCATCACAGTGTTCCAGGGCACATGTCATCACAATGATCCATGACGACTTTCATCACAATGCTCCAATACACCTGTCATCACAATGCTCCATGGCCCCTGTTATCATATTGCTCCATGATCACTTTCATCACAATGATCCATGACCAATGTCATCACCATTCCTAATGACGCCTGTCATCTCAATGCTCCATGGCACCTTCATCACAATGCTCCATGAACCCATTCATCACAATGTTCCCTGTCCTTTTCATCACAATGTTCCATGGGCCCTGTCATCACAATGCTCCATGCGCTTGTCATCAAAATGCTCCAGAACTCTTGTCATCATAATGCTCCATGCCAATGTCATCAAAATGCCCCATGACACTTGTCATCACAATGCTCCACGTCATTTGTCATCACAATGCTCCATGACCCTTGTCATAACAATGGTCCATGGCCTTGTCATCACAATGTTCCATGGCCTCTGACATCACTATGCTCTATGGTTTTTCTCATCACAATGCTCTTTGACCCCTGTCATCACAATGCTTGATGACCATTGTCATCACAATGCTCCAAGAACCCTGTCATCACAATGCTCCATGCCGTTGACATCACAATGCTCCATGGCCCTTGTAATTAGAATGCTCCATGCCCTTGTCATCACAATGCTCCAGAACACTTGTGATCATAATACGCCTTTCCTGTGTCATCCCATTGCTCAATGACCCTTGTCATCAAAATATTCCTTGTCCTTTGTCATCACAGTGCTCCATGATACCTTTAATCAAAATTCTACATGACAACTGTCATCACAATGCAAGATGACCAATGTCATCACAAGGCCCCATGACACGTGTCATCACAATTCGCCTTGGCCCTGGACATCTCAATGCTGTGTGAACCGTGTCATCACTAGGTTCCAGAACACTTGTCATCACAATGCTCCATGAACTCTGTTATCTCAATGTTCCATGGCCTTTGTATTCACAATGCTCCATTGTCCTGATAATCGCATTGCTCCATGAACACTTTCATCACAATGCTCCTTGACCACTGTCACCCTAATTCCCCATGACTTCTCGCCTCACTGTCTTCCAAGGCCACTCTCATCAAAATGCTCCATGATCTGTGTCAGCACAATATTGCATGACACTTGTCATCACAATGCTCCATGATGCCTGTCATCACAATGCTCCATGAATTTGTTATCACAATGCTCCAGGACCAGTTTCATCACAATACTCCATCCCCCTTTTCATCACAGTGCACAATGAAACCTTTCATTACAATGCTCCATGACACTTGTCATCACAATGCTCAACGGCCTTTATCGTCACAATGCTCCCAGGCACTTTTCATCACGATGTTCCATGAAAACTTACATCACTTTGCTCCACGACCATTGTCATCACAATAGTCCATACCCTTGTCAACACAATGCTGCATAATCCCTGTCATCACAATTCTCCTTGACTGCTGTCATCACGATAATCCAGGACAATTTTCATAACAATGGTTCATTCCCCCAGTCATCTCAGTGCTCCATGATACCTTTCATCACAATTCCTAGATGATCAATGTCATCACAAGGCCCCATGACACCTGTCATCACAATTTGCTATGACCCTTGTCATCACAATACTCGATGAACCGTGTCATCACAGTGTTCCAGGGCACATGTCATCACAATGATCCATGACGACTTTCATCACAATGCTCCAATACACCTGTCATCACAATGCTCCATGGCCCCTGTTATCATATTGCTCCATGATCACTTTCATCACAATGATCCATGACCAATGTCATCACCATTCCTAATGACGCCTGTCATCTCAATGCTCCATGGCACCTTCATCACAATGCTCCATGAACCCATTCATCACAATGTTCCCTGTCCTTTTCATCACAATGTTCCATGGGCCCTGTCATCACAATGCTCCATGCGCTTGTCATCAAAATGCTCCAGAACTCTTGTCATCATAATGCTCCATGCCAATGTCATCAAAATGCCCCATGACACTTGTCATCACAATGCTCCACGTCATTTGTCATCACAATGCTCCATGACCCTTGTCATAACAATGGTCCATGGCCTTGTCATCACAATGTTCCATGGCCTCTGACATCACTATGCTCTATGGTTTTTCTCATCACAATGCTCTTTGACCCCTGTCATCACAATGCTTGATGACCATTGTCATCACAATGCTCCAAGAACCCTGTCATCACAATGCTCCATGCCGTTGACATCACAATGCTCCATGGCCCTTGTAATTAGAATGCTCCATGCCCTTGTCATCACAATGCTCCAGAACACTTGTGATCATAATACGCCTTTCCTGTGTCATCCCATTGCTCAATGACCCTTGTCATCAAAATATTCCTTGTCCTTTGTCATCACAGTGCTCCATGATACCTTTAATCAAAATTCTACATGACAACTGTCATCACAATGCAAGATGACCAATGTCATCACAAGGCCCCATGACACGTGTCATCACAATTCGCCTTGGCCCTGGACATCTCAATGCTGTGTGAACCGTGTCATCACTAGGTTCCAGAACACTTGTCATCACAATGCTCCATGAACTCTGTTATCTCAATGTTCCATGGCCTTTGTATTCACAATGCTCCATTGTCCTGATAATCGCATTGCTCCATGAACACTTTCATCACAATGCTCCTTGACCACTGTCACCCTAATTCCCCATGACTTCTCGCCTCACTGTCTTCCAAGGCCACTCTCATCAAAATGCTCCATGATCTGTGTCAGCACAATATTGCATGACACTTGTCATCACAATGCTCCATGATGCCTGTCATCACAATGCTCCATGAATTTGTTATCACAATGCTCCAGGACCAGTTTCATCACAATACTCCATCCCCCTTTTCATCACAGTGCACAATGAAACCTTTCATTACAATGCTCCATGACACTTGTCATCACAATGCTCAACGGCCTTTATCGTCACAATGCTCCCAGGCACTTTTCATCACGATGTTCCATGAAAACTTACATCACTTTGCTCCACGACCATTGTCATCACAATAGTCCATACCCTTGTCAACACAATGCTGCATAATCCCTGTCATCACAATTCTCCTTGACTGCTGTCATCACGATAATCCAGGACAATTTTCATAACAATGGTTCATTCCCCCAGTCATCTCAGTGCTCCATGATACCTTTCATCACAATTCCTAGATGATCAATGTCATCACAAGGCCCCATGACACCTGTCATCACAATTTGCTATGACCCTTGTCATCACAATACTCGATGAACCGTGTCATCACAGTGTTCCAGGGCACATGTCATCACAATGATCCATGACGACTTTCATCACAATGCTCCAATACACCTGTCATCACAATGCTCCATGGCCCCTGTTATCATATTGCTCCATGATCACTTTCATCACAATGATCCATGACCAATGTCATCACCATTCCTAATGACGCCTGTCATCTCAATGCTCCATGGCACCTTCATCACAATGCTCCATGAACCCATTCATCACAATGTTCCCTGTCCTTTTCATCACAATGTTCCATGGGCCCTGTCATCACAATGCTCCATGCGCTTGTCATCAAAATGCTCCAGAACTCTTGTCATCATAATGCTCCATGCCAGTGTCATCAAAATGCCCCATGACACTTGTCATCACAATGCTCCACGTCATTTGTCATCACAATGCTCCATGACCCTTGTCAAAACAATGGTCCATGGCCTTGTCATCACAATGTTCCATGGCCTCTGACATCACTATGCTCTATGGTTTTTCTCATCACAATGCTCTTTGACCCCTGTCATCACAATGCTTGATGACCATTGTCATCACAATGCTCCAAGAACCCTGTCATCACAATGCTCCATGCCGTTGACATCACAATGCTCCATGGCCCTTGTAATTAGAATGCTCCATGCCCTTGTCATCACAATGCTCCAGAACACTTGTGATCATAATACGCCTTTCCTGTGTCATCCCATTGCTCAATGACCCTTGTCATCAAAATATTCCTTGTCCTTTGTCATCACAGTGCTCCATGATACCTTTAATCAAAATTCTACATGACAACTGTCATCACAATGCAAGATGACCAATGTCATCACAAGGCCCCATGACACGTGTCATCACAATTCGCCTTGGCCCTGGACATCTCAATGCTGTGTGAACCGTGTCATCACTGGGTTCCAGGACACTTGTCATCACAATGCTCCATGAACTCTGTTATCTCAATGTTCCATGGCCTTTGTATTCACAATGCTCCATTGTCCTGATAATCGCATTGCTCCATGAACACTTTCATCACAATGCTCCTTGACCACTGTCACCCTAATTCCCCATGACGTCTCGCCTCACTGTCTTCCAAGGCCACTCTCATCAAAATGCTCCATGATCTGTGTCAGCACAATATTGCATGACACTTGTCATCACAATGCTCCATGATGCCTGTCATCACAATGCTCCATGAATTTGTTATCACAATGCTCCAGGACCAGTTTCATCACAATACTCCATCCCCCTTTTCATCACAGTGCACAATGAAACCTTTCATTACAATGCTCCATGACACTTGTCATCACAATGCTCAACGGCCTTTATCGTCACAATGCTCCCAGGCACTTTTCATCACGATGTTCCATGAAAACTTACATCACTTTGCTCCACGACCATTGTCATCACAATAGTCCATACCCTTGTCAACACAATGCTGCATAATCCCTGTCATCACAATTCTCCTTGACTGCTGTCATCACGATAATCCAGGACAATTTTCATAACAATGGTTCATTCCCCCAGTCATCTCAGTGCTCCATGATACCTTTCATCACAATTCCTAGATGATCAATGTCATCACAAGGCCCCATGACACCTGTCATCACAATTTGCTATGACCCTTGTCATCACAATACTCGATGAACCGTGTCATCACAGTGTTCCAGGGCACATGTCATCACAATGATCCATGACGACTTTCATCACAATGCTCCAATACACCTGTCATCACAATGCTCCATGGCCCCTGTTATCATATTGCTCCATGATCACTTTCATCACAATGATCCATGACCAATGTCATCACCATTCCTAATGACGCCTGTCATCTCAATGCTCCATGGCACCTTCATCACAATGCTCCATGAACCCATTCATCACAATGTTCCCTGTCCTTTTCATCACAATGTTCCATGGGCCCTGTCATCACAATGCTCCATGCGCTTGTCATCAAAATGCTCCAGAACTCTTGTCATCATAATGCTCCATGCCAGTGTCATCAAAATGCCCCATGACACTTGTCATCACAATGCTCCACGTCATTTGTCATCACAATGCTCCATGACCCTTGTCAAAACAATGGTCCATGGCCTTGTCATCACAATGTTCCATGGCCTCTGACATCACTATGCTCTATGGTTTTTCTCATCACAATGCTCTTTGACCCCTGTCATCACAATGCTTGATGACCATTGTCATCACAATGCTCCAAGAACCCTGTCATCACAATGCTCCATGCCGTTGACATCACAATGCTCCATGGCCCTTGTAATTAGAATGCTCCATGCCCTTGTCATCACAATGCTCCAGAACACTTGTGATCATAATACGCCTTTCCTGTGTCATCCCATTGCTCAATGACCCTTGTCATCAAAATATTCCTTGTCCTTTGTCATCACAGTGCTCCATGATACCTTTAATCAAAATTCTACATGACAACTGTCATCACAATGCAAGATGACCAATGTCATCACAAGGCCCCATGACACGTGTCATCACAATTCGCCTTGGCCCTGGACATCTCAATGCTGTGTGAACCGTGTCATCACTGGGTTCCAGGACACTTGTCATCACAATGCTCCATGAACTCTGTTATCTCAATGTTCCATGGCCTTTGTATTCACAATGCTCCATTGTCCTGATAATCGCATTGCTCCATGAACACTTTCATCACAATGCTCCTTGACCACTGTCACCCTAATTCCCCATGACGTCTCGCCTCACTGTCTTCCAAGGCCACTCTCATCAAAATGCTCCATGATCTGTGTCAGCACAATATTGCATGACACTTGTCATCACAATGCTCCATGATGCCTGTCATCACAATGCTCCATGAATTTGTTATCACAATGCTCCAGGACCAGTTTCATCACAATACTCCATCCCCCTTTTCATCACAGTGCACAATGAAACCTTTCATTACAATGCTCCATGACACTTGTCATCACAATGCTCAACGGCCTTTATCGTCACAATGCTCCCAGGCACTTTTCATCACGATGTTCCATGAAAACTTACATCACTTTGCTCCACGACCATTGTCATCACAATAGTCCATACCCTTGTCAACACAATGCTGCATAATCCCTGTCATCACAATTCTCCTTGACTGCTGTCATCACGATAATCCAGGACAATTTTCTTAACAATGGTTCATTCCCCCAGTCATCTCAGTGCTCCATGATACCTTTCATCACAATTCCTAGATGATCAATGTCATCACAAGGCCCCATGACACCTGTCATCACAATTTGCTATGACCCTTGTCATCACAATACTCGATGAACCGTGTCATCACAGTGTTCCAGGGCACATGTCATCACAATGATCCATGACGACTTTCATCACAATGCTCCAATAAACCTGTCATCACAATGCTCCATGGCCCCTGTTATCATATTGCTCCATGATCACTTTCATCACAATGATCCATGACCAATGTCATCACCATTCCTAATGACGCCTGTCATCTCAATGCTCCATGGCACCTTCATCACAATGCTCCATGAACCCATTCATCACAATGTTCCCTGTCCTTTTCATCACAATGTTCCATGGGCCCTGTCATCACAATGCTCCATGCGCTTGTCATCAAAATGCTCCAGAACTCTTGTCATCATAATGCTCCATGCCAGTGTCATCAAAATGCCCCATGACACTTGTCATCACAATGCTCCACGTCATTTGTCATCACAATGCTCCATGACCCTTGTCATAACAATGGTCCATGGCCTTGTCATCACAATGTTCCATGGCCTCTGACATCACTATGCTCTATGGTTTTTCTCATCACAATGCTCTTTGACCCCTGTCATCACAATGCTTGATGACCATTGTCATCACAATGCTCCAAGAACCCTGTCATCACAATGCTCCATGCCGTTGACATCACAATGCTCCATGGCCCTTGTAATTAGAATGCTCCATGCCCTTGTCATCACAATGCTCCAGAACACTTGTGATCATAATATGCCTTTCCTGTGTCATCCCATTGCTCAATGACCCTTGTCATCAAAATATTCCTTGTCCTTTGTCATCACAGTGCTCCATGATACCTTTAATCAAAATTCTACATGACAACTGTCATCACAATGCAAGATGACCAATGTCATCACAAGGCCCCATGACACGTGTCATCACAATTCGCCTTGGCCCTGGACATCTCAATGCTGTATGAACCGTGTCATCACTAGGTTCCAGGACACTTGTCATCACAATGCTCCATGAACTCTGTTATCTCAATGTTCCATGGCCTTTGTATTCACAATGCTCCATTGTCCTGATAATCGCATTGCTCCATGAACACTTTCATCACAATGCTCCTTGACCACTGTCACCCTAATTCCCCATGACGTCTCGCCTCACTGTCTTCCAAGGCCACTCTCATCAAAATGCTCCATGATCTGTGTCAGCACAATATTGCATGACACTTGTCATCACAATGCTCCATGATGCCTGTCATCACAATGCTCCATGAATTTGTTATCACAATGCTCCAGGACCAGTTTCATCACAATACTCCATCCCCCTTTTCATCACAGTGCACAATGAAACCTTTCATTACAATGCTCCATGACACTTGTCATCACAATGCTCAACGGCCTTTATCGTCACAATGCTCCCAGGCACTTTTCATCACGATGTTCCATGAAAACTTACATCACTTTGCTCCACGACCATTGTCATCACAATAGTCCATACCCTTGTCAACACAATGCTGCATAATCCCTGTCATCACAATTCTCCTTGACTGCTGTCATCACGATAATCCAGGACAATTTTCATAACAATGGTTCATTCCCCCAGTCATCTCAGTGCTCCATGATACCTTTCATCACAATTCCTAGATGATCAATGTCATCACAAGGCCCCATGACACCTGTCATCACAATTTGCTATGACCCTTGTCATCACAATACTCGATGAACCGTGTCATCACAGTGTTCCAGGGCACATGTCATCACAATGATCCATGACGACTTTCATCACAATGCTCCAATACACCTGTCATCACAATGCTCCATGGCCCCTGTTATCATATTGCTCCATGATCACTTTCATCACAATGATCCATGACCAATGTCATCACCATTCCTAATGACGCCTGTCATCTCAATGCTCCATGGCACCTTCATCACAATGCTCCATGAACCCATTCATCACAATGTTCCCTGTCCTTTTCATCACAATGTTCCATGGGCCCTGTCATCACAATGCTCCATGCGCTTGTCATCAAAATGCTCCAGAACTCTTGTCATCATAATGCTCCATGCCAATGTCATCAAAATGCCCCATGACACTTGTCATCACAATGCTCCACGTCATTTGTCATCACAATGCTCCATGACCCTTGTCATAACAATGGTCCATGGCCTTGTCATCACAATGTTCCATGGCCTCTGACATCACTATGCTCTATGGTTTTTCTCATCACAATGCTCTTTGACCCCTGTCATCACAATGCTTGATGACCATTGTCATCACAATGCTCCAAGAACCCTGTCATCACAATGCTCCATGCCGTTGACATCACAATGCTCCATGGCCCTTGTAATTAGAATGCTCCATGCCCTTGTCATCACAATGCTCCAGAACACTTGTGATCATAATACGCCTTTCCTGTGTCATCCCATTGCTCAATGACCCTTGTCATCAAAATATTCCTTGTCCTTTGTCATCACAGTGCTCCATGATACCTTTAATCAAAATTCTACATGACAACTGTCATCACAATGCAAGATGACCAATGTCATCACAAGGCCCCATGACACGTGTCATCACAATTCGCCTTGGCCCTGGACATCTCAATGCTGTGTGAACCGTGTCATCACTAGGTTCCAGGACACTTGTCATCACAATGCTCCATGAACTCTGTTATCTCAATGTTCCATGGCCTTTGTATACACAATGCTCCATTGTCCTGATAATCGCATTGCTCCATGAACACTTTCATCACAATGCTCCTTGACCACTGTCACCCTAATTCCCCATGACGTCTCGCCTCACTGTCTTCCAAGGCCACTCTCATCAAAATGCTCCATGATCTGTGTCAGCACAATATTGCATGACACTTGTCATCACAATGCTCCATGATGCCTGTCATCACAATGCTCCATGAATTTGTTATCACAATGCTCCAGGACCAGTTTCATCACAATACTCCATCCCCCTTTTCATCACAGTGCACAATGAAACCTTTCATTACAATGCTCCATGACACTTGTCATCACAATGCTCAACGGCCTTTATCGTCACAATGCTCCCAGGCACTTTTCATCACGATGTTCGATGAAAACTTACATCACTTTGCTGCACGACCATTGTCATCACAATAGTCCATACCCTTGTCAACACAATGCTGCATAATCCCTGTCATCACAATTCTCCTTGACTGCTGTCATCACGATAATCCAGGACAATTTTCATAACAATGGTTCATTCCCCCAGTCATCTCAGTGCTCCATGATACCTTTCATCACAATTCCTAGATGATCAATGTCATCACAAGGCCCCATGACACCTGTCATCACAATTTGCTATGACCCTTGTCATCACAATACTCGATGAACCGTGTCATCACAGTGTTCCAGGGCACATGTCATCACAATGATCCATGACGACTTTCATCACAATGCTCCAATACACCTGTCATCACAATGCTCCATGGCCCCTGTTATCATATTGCTCCATGATCACTTTCATCACAATGATCCATGACCAATGTCATCACCATTCCTAATGACGCCTGTCATCTCAATGCTCCATGGCACCTTCATCACAATGCTCCATGAACCCATTCATCACAATGTTCCCTGTCCTTTTCATCACAATGTTCCATGGGCCCTGTCATCACAATGCTCCATGCGCTTGTCATCAAAATGCTCCAGAACTCTTGTCATCATAATGCTCCATGCCAATGTCATCAAAATGCCCCATGACACTTGTCATCACAATGCTCCACGTCATTTGTCATCACAATGCTCCATGACCCTTGTCATAACAATGGTCCATGGCCTTGTCATCACAATGTTCCATGGCCTCTGACATCACTATGCTCTATGGTTTTTCTCATCACAATGCTCTTTGACCCCTGTCATCACAATGCTTGATGACCATTGTCATCACAATGCTCCAAGAACCCTGTCATCACAATGCTCCATGCCGTTGACATCACAATGCTCCATGGCCCTTGTAATTAGAATGCTCCATGCCCTTGTCATCACAATGCTCCAGAACACTTGTGATCATAATACGCCTTTCCTGTGTCATCCCATTGCTCAATGACCCTTGTCATCAAAATATTCCTTGTCCTTTGTCATCACAGTGCTCCATGATACCTTTAATCAAAATTCTACATGACAACTGTCATCACAATGCAAGATGACCAATGTCATCACAAGGCCCCATGACACGTGTCATCACAATTCGCCTTGGCCCTGGACATCTCAATGCTGTGTGAACCGTGTCATCACTAGGTTCCAGAACACTTGTCATCACAATGCTCCATGAACTCTGTTATCTCAATGTTCCATGGCCTTTGTATTCACAATGCTCCATTGTCCTGATAATCGCATTGCTCCATGAACACTTTCATCACAATGCTCCTTGACCACTGTCACCCTAATTCCCCATGACGTCTCGCCTCACTGTCTTCCAAGGCCACTCTCATCAAAATGCTCCATGATCTGTGTCAGCACAATATTGCATGACACTTGTCATCACAATGCTCCATGATGCCTGTCATCACAATGCTCCATGAATTTGTTATCACAATGCTCCAGGACCAGTTTCATCACAATACTCCATCCCCCTTTTCATCACAGTGCACAATGAAACCTTTCATTACAATGCTCCATGACACTTGTCATCACAATGCTCAACGGCCTTTATCGTCACAATGCTCCCAGGCACTTTTCATCACGATGTTCCATGAAAACTTACATCACTTTGCTCCACGACCATTGTCATCACAATAGTCCATACCCTTGTCAACACAATGCTGCATAATCCCTGTCATCACAATTCTCCTTGACTGCTGTCATCACGATAATCCAGGACAATTTTCATAACAATGGTTCATTCCCCCAGTCATCTCAGTGCTCCATGATACCTTTCATCACAATTCCTAGATGATCAATGTCATCACAAGGCCCCATGACACCTGTCATCACAATTTGCTATGACCCTTGTCATCACAATACTCGATGAACCGTGTCATCACAGTGTTCCAGGGCACATGTCATCACAATGATCCATGACGACTTTCATCACAATGCTCCAATACACCTGTCATCACAATGCTCCATGGCCCCTGTTATCATATTGCTCCATGATCACTTTCATCACAATGATCCATGACCAATGTCATCACCATTCCTAATGACGCCTGTCATCTCAATGCTCCATGGCACCTTCATCACAATGCTCCATGAACCCATTCATCACAATGTTCCCTGTCCTTTTCATCACAATGTTCCATGGGCCCTGTCATCACAATGCTCCATGCGCTTGTCATCAAAATGCTCCAGAACTCTTGTCATCATAATGCTCCATGCCAGTGTCATCAAAATGCCCCATGACACTTGTCATCACAATGCTCCACGTCATTTGTCATCACAATGCTCCATGACCCTTGTCAAAACAATGGTCCATGGCCTTGTCATCACAATGTTCCATGGCCTCTGACATCACTATGCTCTATGGTTTTTCTCATCACAATGCTCTTTGACCCCTGTCATCACAATGCTTGATGACCATTGTCATCACAATGCTCCAAGAACCCTGTCATCACAATGCTCCATGCCGTTGACATCACAATGCTCCATGGCCCTTGTAATTAGAATGCTCCATGCCCTTGTCATCACAATGCTCCAGAACACTTGTGATCATAATACGCCTTTCCTGTGTCATCCCATTGCTCAATGACCCTTGTCATCAAAATATTCCTTGTCCTTTGTCATCACAGTGCTCCATGATACCTTTAATCAAAATTCTACATGACAACTGTCATCACAATGCAAGATGACCAATGTCATCACAAGGCCCCATGACACGTGTCATCACAATTCGCCTTGGCCCTGGACATCTCAATGCTGTGTGAACCGTGTCATCACTGGGTTCCAGGACACTTGTCATCACAATGCTCCATGAACTCTGTTATCTCAATGTTCCATGGCCTTTGTATTCACAATGCTCCATTGTCCTGATAATCGCATTGCTCCATGAACACTTTCATCACAATGCTCCTTGACCACTGTCACCCTAATTCCCCATGACGTCTCGCCTCACTGTCTTCCAAGGCCACTCTCATCAAAATGCTCCATGATCTGTGTCAGCACAATATTGCATGACACTTGTCATCACAATGCTCCATGATGCCTGTCATCACAATGCTCCATGAATTTGTTATCACAATGCTCCAGGACCAGTTTCATCACAATACTCCATCCCCCTTTTCATCACAGTGCACAATGAAACCTTTCATTACAATGCTCCATGACACTTGTCATCACAATGCTCAACGGCCTTTATCGTCACAATGCTCCCAGGCACTTTTCATCACGATGTTCCATGAAAACTTACATCACTTTGCTCCACGACCATTGTCATCACAATAGTCCATACCCTTGTCAACACAATGCTGCATAATCCCTGTCATCACAATTCTCCTTGACTGCTGTCATCACGATAATCCAGGACAATTTTCATAACAATGGTTCATTCCCCCAGTCATCTCAGTGCTCCATGATACCTTTCATCACAATTCCTAGATGATCAATGTCATCACAAGGCCCCATGACACCTGTCATCACAATTTGCTATGACCCTTGTCATCACAATACTCGATGAACCGTGTCATCACAGTGTTCCAGGGCACATGTCATCACAATGATCCATGACGACTTTCATCACAATGCTCCAATACACCTGTCATCACAATGCTCCATGGCCCCTGTTATCATATTGCTCCATGATCACTTTCATCACAATGATCCATGACCAATGTCATCACCATTCCTAATGACGCCTGTCATCTCAATGCTCCATGGCACCTTCATCACAATGCTCCATGAACCCATTCATCACAATGTTCCCTGTCCTTTTCATCACAATGTTCCATGGGCCCTGTCATCACAATGCTCCATGCGCTTGTCATCAAAATGCTCCAGAACTCTTGTCATCATAATGCTCCATGCCAGTGTCATCAAAATGCCCCATGACACTTGTCATCACAATGCTCCACGTCATTTGTCATCACAATGCTCCATGACCCTTGTCATAACAATGGTCCATGGCCTTGTCATCACAATGTTCCATGGCCTCTGACATCACTATGCTCTATGGTTTTTCTCATCACAATGCTCTTTGACCCCTGTCATCACAATGCTTGATGACCATTGTCATCACAATGCTCCAAGAACCCTGTCATCACAATGCTCCATGCCGTTGACATCACAATGCTCCATGGCCCTTGTAATTAGAATGCTCCATGCCCTTGTCATCACAATGCTCCAGAACACTTGTGATCATAATACGCCTTTCCTGTGTCATCCCATTGCTCAATGACCCTTGTCATCAAAATATTCCTTGTCCTTTGTCATCACAGTGCTCCATGATACCTTTAATCAAAATTCTACATGACAACTGTCATCACAATGCAAGATGACCAATGTCATCACAAGGCCCCATGACACGTGTCATCACAATTCGCCTTGGCCCTGGACATCTCAATGCTGTGTGAACCGTGTCATCACTAGGTTCCAGGACACTTGTCATCACAATGCTCCATGAACTCTGTTATCTCAATGTTCCATGGCCTTTGTATACACAATGCTCCATTGTCCTGATAATCGCATTGCTCCATGAACACTTTCATCACAATGCTCCTTGACCACTGTCACCCTAATTCCCCATGACGTCTCGCCTCACTGTCTTCCAAGGCCACTCTCATCAAAATGCTCCATGATCTGTGTCAGCACAATATTGCATGACACTTGTCATCACAATGCTCCATGATGCCTGTCATCACAATGCTCCATGAATTTGTTATCACAATGCTCCAGGACCAGTTTCATCACAATACTCCATCCCCCTTTTCATCACAGTGCACAATGAAACCTTTCATTACAATGCTCCATGACACTTGTCATCACAATGCTCAACGGCCTTTATCGTCACAATGCTCCCAGGCACTTTTCATCACGATGTTCCATGAAAACTTACATCACTTTGCTCCACGACCATTGTCATCACAATAGTCCATACCCTTGTCAACACAATGCTGCATAATCCCTGTCATCACAATTCTCCTTGACTGCTGTCATCACGATAATCCAGGACAATTTTCATAACAATGGTTCATTCCCCCAGTCATCTCAGTGCTCCATGATACCTTTCATCACAATTCCTAGATGATCAATGTCATCACAAGGCCCCATGACACCTGTCATCACAATTTGCTATGACCCTTGTCATCACAATACTCGATGAACCGTGTCATCACAGTGTTCCAGGGCACATGTCATCACAATGATCCATGACGACTTTCATCACAATGCTCCAATACACCTGTCATCACAATGCTCCATGGCCCCTGTTATCATATTGCTCCATGATCACTTTCATCACAATGATCCATGACCAATGTCATTACCATTCCTAATGACGCCTGTCATCTCAATGCTCCATCGCACCTTCATCACAATGCTCCATGAACCCATTCATCACAATGTTCCCTGTCCTTTTCATCACAATGTTCCATGGGCCCTGTCATCACAATGCTCCATGCGCTTGTCATCAAAATGCTCCAGAACTCTTGTCATCATAATGCTCCATGCCAGTGTCATCAAAATGCCCCATGACACTTGTCATCACAATGCTCCACGTCATTTGTCATCACAATGCTCCATGACCCTTGTCATAACAATGGTCCATGGCCTTGTCATCACAATGTTCCATGGCCTCTGACATCACTATGCTCTATGGTTTTTCTCATCACAATGCTCTTTGACCCCTGTCATCACAATGCTTGATGACCATTGTCATCACAATGCTCCAAGAACCCTGTCATCACAATGCTCCATGCCGTTGACATCACAATGCTCCATGGCCCTTGTAATTAGAATGCTCCATGCCCTTGTCATCACAATGCTCCAGAACACTTGTGATCATAATACGCCTTTCCTGTGTCATCCCATTGCTCAATGACCCTTGTCATCAAAATATTCCTTGTCCTTTGTCATCACAGTGCTCCATGATACCTTTAATCAAAATTCTACATGACAACTGTCATCACAATGCAAGATGACCAATGTCATCACAAGGCCCCATGACACGTGTCATCACAATTCGCCTTGGCCCTTGACATCTCAATGCTGTATGAACCGTGTCATCACTAGGTTCCAGGACACTTGTCATCACAATGCTCCATGAACTCTGTTATCACAATGTTCCATGGCCTTTGTATTCACAATGCTCCATTGTCCTGATAATCGCATTGCTCCATGAACACTTTCATCACAATGCTCCTTGACCACTGTCACCCTAATTCCCCATGACGTCTCGCCTCACTGTCTTCCAAGGCCACTCTCATCAAAATGCTCCATGATCTGTGTCAGCACAATATTGCATGACACTTGTCATCACAATGCTCCATGATGCCTGTCATCACAATGCTCCATGAATTTGTTATCACAATGCTCCAGGACCAGTTTCATCACAATACTCCATCCCCCTTTTCATCACAGTGCACAATGAAACCTTTCATTACAATGCTCCATGACACTTGTCATCACAATGCTCAACGGCCTTTATCGTCACAATGCTCCCAGGCACTTTTCATCACGATGTTCCATGAAAACTTACATCACTTTGCTCCACGACCATTGTCATCACAATAGTCCATACCCTTGTCAACACAATGCTGCATAATCCCTGTCATCACAATTCTCCTTGACTGCTGTCATCACGATAATCCAGGACAATTTTCATAACAATGGTTCATTCCCCCAGTCATCTCAGTGCTCCATGATACCTTTCATCACAATTCCTAGATGATCAATGTCATCACAAGGCCCCATGACACCTGTCATCACAATTTGCTATGACCCTTGTCATCACAATACTCGATGAACCGTGTCATCACAGTGTTCCAGGGCACATGTCATCACAATGATCCATGACGACTTTCATCACAATGCTCCAATACACCTGTCATCACAATGCTCCATGGCCCCTGTTATCATATTGCTCCATGATCACTTTCATCACAATGATCCATGACCAATGTCATCACCATTCCTAATGACGCCTGTCATCTCAATGCTCCATGGCACCTTCATCACAATGCTCCATGAACCCATTCATCACAATGTTCCCTGTCCTTTTCATCACAATGTTCCATGGGCCCTGTCATCACAATGCTCCATGCGCTTGTCATCAAAATGCTCCAGAACTCTTGTCATCATAATGCTCCATGCCAGTGTCATCAAAATGCCCCATGACACTTGTCATCACAATGCTCCACGTCATTTGTCATCACAATGCTCCATGACCCTTGTCATAACAATGGTCCATGGCCTTGTCATCACAATGTTCCATGGCCTCTGACATCACTATGCTCTATGGTTTTTCTCATCACAATGCTCTTTGACCCCTGTCATCACAATGCTTGATGACCATTGTCATCACAATGCTCCAAGAACCCTGTCATCACAATGCTCCATGCCGTTGACATCACAATGCTCCATGGCCCTTGTAATTAGAATGCTCCATGCCCTTGTCATCACAATGCTCCAGAACACTTGTGATCATAATACGCCTTTCCTGTGTCATCCCATTGCTCAATGACCCTTCTCATCAAAATATTCCTTGTCCTTTGTCATCACAGTGCTCCATGATACCTTTAATCAAAATTCTACATGACAACTGTCATCACAATGCAAGATGACCAATGTCATCACAAGGCCCCATGACACGTGTCATCACAATTCGCCTTGGCCCTGGACATCTCAATGCTGTATGAACCGTGTCATCACTAGGTTCCAGGACACTTGTCATCACAATGCTCCATGAACTCTGTTATCACAATGTTCCATGGCCTTTGTATTCACAATGCTCCATTGTCCTGATAATCGCATTGCTCCATGAACACTTTCATCACAATGCTCCTTGACCACTGTCACCCTAATTCCCCATGACGTCTCGCCTCACTGTCTTCCAAGGCCACTCTCATCAAAATGCTCCATGATCTGTGTCAGCACAATATTGCATGACACTTGTCATCACAATGCTCCATGATGCCTGTCATCACAATGCTCCATGAATTTGTTATCACAATGCTCCAGGACCAGTTTCATCACAATACTCCATCCCCCTTTTCATCACAGTGCACAATGAAACCTTTCATTACAATGCTCCATGACACTTGTCATCACAATGCTCAACGGCCTTTATCGTCACAATGCTCCCAGGCACTTTTCATCACGATGTTCCATGAAAACTTACATCACTTTGCTCCACGACCATTGTCATCACAATAGTCCATACCCTTGTCAACACAATGCTGCATAATCCCTGTCATCACAATTCTCCTTGACTGCTGTCATCACGATAATCCAGGACAATTTTCATAACAATGGTTCATTCCCCCAGTCATCTCAGTGCTCCATGATACCTTTCATCACAATTCCTAGATGATCAATGTCATCACAAGGCCCCATGACACCTGTCATCACAATTTGCTATGACCCTTGTCATCACAATACTCGATGAACCGTGTCATCACAGTGTTCCAGGGCACATGTCATCACAATGATCCATGACGACTTTCATCACAATGCTCCAATACACCTGTCATCACAATGCTCCATGGCCCCTGTTATCATATTGCTCCATGATCACTTTCATCACAATGATCCATGACCAATGTCATCACCATTCCTAATGACGCCTGTCATCTCAATGCTCCATGGCACCTTCATCACAATGCTCCATGAACCCATTCATCACAATGTTCCCTGTCCTTTTCATCACAATGTTCCATGGGCCCTGTCATCACAATGCTCCATGCGCTTGTCATCAAAATGCTCCAGAACTCTTGTCATCATAATGCTCCATGCCAGTGTCATCAAAATGCCCCATGACACTTGTCATCACAATGCTCCACGTCATTTGTCATCACAATGCTCCATGACCCTTGTCATAACAATGGTCCATGGCCTTGTCATCACAATGTTCCATGGCCTCTGACATCACTATGCTCTATGGTTTTTCTCATCACAATGCTCTTTGACCCCTGTCATCACAATGCTTGATGACCATTGTCATCACAATGCTCCAAGAACCCTGTCATCACAATGCTCCATGCCGTTGACATCACAATGCTCCATGGCCCTTGTAATTAGAATGCTCCATGCCCTTGTCATCACAATGCTCCAGAACACTTGTGATCATAATACGCCTTTCCTGTGTCATCCCATTGCTCAATGACCCTTCTCATCAAAATATTCCTTGTCCTTTGTCATCACAGTGCTCCATGATACCTTTAATCAAAATTCTACATGACAACTGTCATCACAATGCAAGATGACCAATGTCATCACAAGGCCCCATGACACGTGTCATCACAATTCGCCTTGGCCCTGGACATCTCAATGCTGTATGAACCGTGTCATCACTAGGTTCCAGGACACTTGTCATCACAATGCTCCATGAACTCTGTTATCACAATGTTCCATGGCCTTTGTATTCACAATGCTCCATTGTCCTGATAATCGCATTGCTCCATGAACACTTTCATCACAATGCTCCTTGACCACTGTCACCCTAATTCCCCATGACGTCTCGCCTCACTGTCTTCCAAGGCCACTCTCATCAAAATGCTCCATGATCTGTGTCAGCACAATATTGCATGACACTTGTCATCACAATGCTCCATGATGCCTGTCATCACAATGCTCCATGAATTTGTTATCACAATGCTCCAGGACCAGTTTCATCACAATACTCCATCCCCCTTTTCATCACAGTGCACAATGAAACCTTTCATTACAATGCTCCATGACACTTGTCATCACAATGCTCAACGGCCTTTATCGTCACAATGCTCCCAGGCACTTTTCATCACGATGTTCCATGAAAACTTACATCACTTTGCTCCACGACCATTGTCATCACAATAGTCCATACCCTTGTCAACACAATGCTGCATAATCCCTGTCATCACAATTCTCCTTGACTGCTGTCATCACGATAATCCAGGACAATTTTCATAACAATGGTTCATTCCCCCAGTCATCTCAGTGCTCCATGATACCTTTCATCACAATTCCTAGATGATCAATGTCATCACAAGGCCCCATGACACCTGTCATCACAATTTGCTATGACCCTTGTCATCACAATACTCGATGAACCGTGTCATCACAGTGTTCCAGGGCACATGTCATCACAATGATCCATGACGACTTTCATCACAATGCTCCAATACACCTGTCATCACAATGCTCCATGGCCCCTGTTATCATATTGCTCCATGATCACTTTCATCACAATGATCCATGACCAATGTCATCACCATTCCTAATGACGCCTGTCATCTCAATGCTCCATGGCACCTTCATCACAATGCTCCATGAACCCATTCATCACAATGTTCCCTGTCCTTTTCATCACAATGTTCCATGGGCCCTGTCATCACAATGCTCCATGCGCTTGTCATCAAAATGCTCCAGAACTCTTGTCATCATAATGCTCCATGCCAATGTCATCAAAATGCCCCATGACACTTGTCATCACAATGCTCCATGTCATTTGTCATCACAATGCTCCATGACCCTTGTCATAACAATGGTCCATGGCCTTGTCATCACAATGTTCCATGGCCTCTGACATCACTATGCTCTATGGTTTTTCTCATCACAATGCTCTTTGACCCCTGTCATCACAATGCTTGATGACCATTGTCATCACAATGCTCCAAGAACCCTGTCATCACAATGCTCCATGCCGTTGACATCACAATGCTCCATGGCCCTTGTAATTAGAATGCTCCATGCCCTTGTCATCACAATGCTCCAGAACACTTGTGATCATAATACGCCTTTCCTGTGTCATCCCATTGCTCAATGACCCTTGTCATCAAAATATTCCTTGTCCTTTGTCATCACAGTGCTCCATGATACCTTTAATCAAAATTCTACATGACAACTGTCATCACAATGCAAGATGACCAATGTCATCACAAGGCCCCATGACACGTGTCATCACAATTCGCCTTGGCCCTGGACATCTCAATGCTGTGTGAACCGTGTCATCACTAGGTTCCAGGACACTTGTCATCACAATGCTCCATGAACTCTGTTATCTCAATGTTCCATGGCCTTTGTATACACAATGCTCCATTGTCCTGATAATCGCATTGCTCCATGAACACTTTCATCACAATGCTCCTTGACCACTGTCACCCTAATTCCCCATGACGTCTCGCCTCACTGTCTTCCAAGGCCACTCTCATCAAAATGCTCCATGATCTGTGTCAGCACAATATTGCATGACACTTGTCATCACAATGCTCCATGATGCCTGTCATCACAATGCTCCATGAATTTGTTATCACAATGCTCCAGGACCAGTTTCATCACAATACTCCATCCCCCTTTTCATCACAGTGCACAATGAAACCTTTCATTACAATGCTCCATGACACTTGTCATCACAATGCTCAACGGCCTTTATCGTCACAATGCTCCCAGGCACTTTTCATCACGATGTTCGATGAAAACTTACATCACTTTGCTGCACGACCATTGTCATCACAATAGTCCATACCCTTGTCAACACAATGCTGCATAATCCCTGTCATCACAATTCTCCTTGACTGCTGTCATCACGATAATCCAGGACAATTTTCATAACAATGGTTCATTCCCCCAGTCATCTCAGTGCTCCATGATACCTTTCATCACAATTCCTAGATGATCAATGTCATCACAAGGCCCCATGACACCTGTCATCACAATTTGCTATGACCCTTGTCATCACAATACTCGATGAACCGTGTCATCACAGTGTTCCAGGGCACATGTCATCACAATGATCCATGACGACTTTCATCACAATGCTCCAATACACCTGTCATCACAATGCTCCATGGCCCCTGTTATCATATTGCTCCATGATCACTTTCATCACAATGATCCATGACCAATGTCATCACCATTCCTAATGACGCCTGTCATCTCAATGCTCCATGGCACCTTCATCACAATGCTCCATGAACCCATTCATCACAATGTTCCCTGTCCTTTTCATCACAATGTTCCATGGGCCCTGTCATCACAATGCTCCATGCGCTTGTCATCAAAATGCTCCAGAACTCTTGTCATCATAATGCTCCATGCCAATGTCATCAAAATGCCCCATGACACTTGTCATCACAATGCTCCACGTCATTTGTCATCACAATGCTCCATGACCCTTGTCATAACAATGGTCCATGGCCTTGTCATCACAATGTTCCATGGCCTCTGACATCACTATGCTCTATGGTTTTTCTCATCACAATGCTCTTTGACCCCTGTCATCACAATGCTTGATGACCATTGTCATCACAATGCTCCAAGAACCCTGTCATCACAATGCTCCATGCCGTTGACATCACAATGCTCCATGGCCCTTGTAATTAGAATGCTCCATGCCCTTGTCATCACAATGCTCCAGAACACTTGTGATCATAATACGCCTTTCCTGTGTCATCCCATTGCTCAATGACCCTTGTCATCAAAATATTCCTTGTCCTTTGTCATCACAGTGCTCCATGATACCTTTAATCAAAATTCTACATGACAACTGTCATCACAATGCAAGATGACCAATGTCATCACAAGGCCCCATGACACGTGTCATCACAATTCGCCTTGGCCCTGGACATCTCAATGCTGTGTGAACCGTGTCATCACTAGGTTCCAGAACACTTGTCATCACAATGCTCCATGAACTCTGTTATCTCAATGTTCCATGGCCTTTGTATTCACAATGCTCCATTGTCCTGATAATCGCATTGCTCCATGAACACTTTCATCACAATGCTCCTTGACCACTGTCACCCTAATTCCCCATGACTTCTCGCCTCACTGTCTTCCAAGGCCACTCTCATCAAAATGCTCCATGATCTGTGTCAGCACAATATTGCATGACACTTGTCATCACAATGCTCCATGATGCCTGTCATCACAATGCTCCATGAATTTGTTATCACAATGCTCCAGGACCAGTTTCATCACAATACTCCATCCCCCTTTTCATCACAGTGCACAATGAAACCTTTCATTACAATGCTCCATGACACTTGTCATCACAATGCTCAACGGCCTTTATCGTCACAATGCTCCCAGGCACTTTTCATCACGATGTTCCATGAAAACTTACATCACTTTGCTCCACGACCATTGTCATCACAATAGTCCATACCCTTGTCAACACAATGCTGCATAATCCCTGTCATCACAATTCTCCTTGACTGCTGTCATCACGATAATCCAGGACAATTTTCATAACAATGGTTCATTCCCCCAGTCATCTCAGTGCTCCATGATACCTTTCATCACAATTCCTAGATGATCAATGTCATCACAAGGCCCCATGACACCTGTCATCACAATTTGCTATGACCCTTGTCATCACAATACTCGATGAACCGTGTCATCACAGTGTTCCAGGGCACATGTCATCACAATGATCCATGACGACTTTCATCACAATGCTCCAATACACCTGTCATCACAATGCTCCATGGCCCCTGTTATCATATTGCTCCATGATCACTTTCATCACAATGATCCATGACCAATGTCATCACCATTCCTAATGACGCCTGTCATCTCAATGCTCCATGGCACCTTCATCACAATGCTCCATGAACCCATTCATCACAATGTTCCCTGTCCTTTTCATCACAATGTTCCATGGGCCCTGTCATCACAATGCTCCATGCGCTTGTCATCAAAATGCTCCAGAACTCTTGTCATCATAATGCTCCATGCCAATGTCATCAAAATGCCCCATGACACTTGTCATCACAATGCTCCACGTCATTTGTCATCACAATGCTCCATGACCCTTGTCATAACAATGGTCCATGGCCTTGTCATCACAATGTTCCATGGCCTCTGACATCACTATGCTCTATGGTTTTTCTCATCACAATGCTCTTTGACCCCTGTCATCACAATGCTTGATGACCATTGTCATCACAATGCTCCAAGAACCCTGTCATCACAATGCTCCATGCCGTTGACATCACAATGCTCCATGGCCCTTGTAATTAGAATGCTCCATGCCCTTGTCATCACAATGCTCCAGAACACTTGTGATCATAATACGCCTTTCCTGTGTCATCCCATTGCTCAATGACCCTTGTCATCAAAATATTCCTTGTCCTTTGTCATCACAGTGCTCCATGATACCTTTAATCAAAATTCTACATGACAACTGTCATCACAATGCAAGATGACCAATGTCATCACAAGGCCCCATGACACGTGTCATCACAATTCGCCTTGGCCCTGGACATCTCAATGCTGTGTGAACCGTGTCATCACTAGGTTCCAGAACACTTGTCATCACAATGCTCCATGAACTCTGTTATCTCAATGTTCCATGGCCTTTGTATTCACAATGCTCCATTGTCCTGATAATCGCATTGCTCCATGAACACTTTCATCACAATGCTCCTTGACCACTGTCACCCTAATTCCCCATGACTTCTCGCCTCACTGTCTTCCAAGGCCACTCTCATCAAAATGCTCCATGATCTGTGTCAGCACAATATTGCATGACACTTGTCATCACAATGCTCCATGATGCCTGTCATCACAATGCTCCATGAATTTGTTATCACAATGCTCCAGGACCAGTTTCATCACAATACTCCATCCCCCTTTTCATCACAGTGCACAATGAAACCTTTCATTACAATGCTCCATGACACTTGTCATCACAATGCTCAACGGCCTTTATCGTCACAATGCTCCCAGGCACTTTTCATCATGATGTTCCATGAAAACTTACATCACTTTGCTCCACGACCATTGTCATCACAATAGTCCATACCCTTGTCAACACAATGCTGCATAATCCCTGTCATCACAATTCTCCTTGACTGCTGTCATCACGATAATCCAGGACAATTTTCATAACAATGGTTCATTCCCCCAGTCATCTCAGTGCTCCATGATACCTTTCATCACAATTCCTAGATGATCAATGTCATCACAAGGCCCCATGACACCTGTCATCACAATTTGCTATGACCCTTGTCATCACAATACTCGATGAACCGTGTCATCACAGTGTTCCAGGGCACATGTCATCACAATGATCCATGACGACTTTCATCACAATGCTCCAATACACCTGTCATCACAATGCTCCATGGCCCCTGTTATCATATTGCTCCATGATCACTTTCATCACAATGATCCATGACCAATGTCATCACCATTCCTAATGACGCCTGTCATCTCAATGCTCCATGGCACCTTCATCACAATGCTCCATGAACCCATTCATCACAATGTTCCCTGTCCTTTTCATCACAATGTTCCATGGGCCCTGTCATCACAATGCTCCATGCGCTTGTCATCAAAATGCTCCAGAACTCTTGTCATCATAATGCTCCATGCCAGTGTCATCAAAATGCCCCATGACACTTGTCATCACAATGCTCCACGTCATTTGTCATCACAATGCTCCATGACCCTTGTCAAAACAATGGTCCATGGCCTTGTCATCACAATGTTCCATGGCCTCTGACATCACTATGCTCTATGGTTTTTCTCATCACAATGCTCTTTGACCCCTGTCATCACAATGCTTGATGACCATTGTCATCACAATGCTCCAAGAACCCTGTCATCACAATGCTCCATGCCGTTGACATCACAATGCTCCATGGCCCTTGTAATTAGAATGCTCCATGCCCTTGTCATCACAATGCTCCAGAACACTTGTGATCATAATACGCCTTTCCTGTGTCATCCCATTGCTCAATGACCCTTGTCATCAAAATATTCCTTGTCCTTTGTCATCACAGTGCTCCATGATACCTTTAATCAAAATTCTACATGACAACTGTCATCACAATGCAAGATGACCAATGTCATCACAAGGCCCCATGACACGTGTCATCACAATTCGCCTTGGCCCTGGACATCTCAATGCTGTGTGAACCGTGTCATCACTGGGTTCCAGGACACTTGTCATCACAATGCTCCATGAACTCTGTTATCTCAATGTTCCATGGCCTTTGTATTCACAATGCTCCATTGTCCTGATAATCGCATTGCTCCATGAACACTTTCATCACAATGCTCCTTGACCACTGTCACCCTAATTCCCCATGACGTCTCGCCTCACTGTCTTCCAAGGCCACTCTCATCAAAATGCTCCATGATCTGTGTCAGCACAATATTGCATGACACTTGTCATCACAATGCTCCATGATGCCTGTCATCACAATGCTCCATGAATTTGTTATCACAATGCTCCAGGACCAGTTTCATCACAATACTCCATCCCCCTTTTCATCACAGTGCACAATGAAACCTTTCATTACAATGCTCCATGACACTTGTCATCACAATGCTCAACGGCCTTTATCGTCACAATGCTCCCAGGCACTTTTCATCACGATGTTCCATGAAAACTTACATCACTTTGCTCCACGACCATTGTCATCACAATAGTCCATACCCTTGTCAACACAATGCTGCATAATCCCTGTCATCACAATTCTCCTTGACTGCTGTCATCACGATAATCCAGGACAATTTTCATAACAATGGTTCATTCCCCCAGTCATCTCAGTGCTCCATGATACCTTTCATCACAATTCCTAGATGATCAATGTCATCACAAGGCCCCATGACACCTGTCATCACAATTTGCTATGACCCTTGTCATCACAATACTCGATGAACCGTGTCATCACAGTGTTCCAGGGCACATGTCATCACAATGATCCATGACGACTTTCATCACAATGCTCCAATACACCTGTCATCACAATGCTCCATGGCCCCTGTTATCATATTGCTCCATGATCACTTTCATCACAATGATCCATGACCAATGTCATCACCATTCCTAATGACGCCTGTCATCTCAATGCTCCATGGCACCTTCATCACAATGCTCCATGAACCCATTCATCACAATGTTCCCTGTCCTTTTCATCACAATGTTCCATGGGCCCTGTCATCACAATGCTCCATGCGCTTGTCATCAAAATGCTCCAGAACTCTTGTCATCATAATGCTCCATGCCAGTGTCATCAAAATGCCCCATGACACTTGTCATCACAATGCTCCACGTCATTTGTCATCACAATGCTCCATGACCCTTGTCAAAACAATGGTCCATGGCCTTGTCATCACAATGTTCCATGGCCTCTGACATCACTATGCTCTATGGTTTTTCTCATCACAATGCTCTTTGACCCCTGTCATCACAATGCTTGATGACCATTGTCATCACAATGCTCCAAGAACCCTGTCATCACAATGCTCCATGCCGTTGACATCACAATGCTCCATGGCCCTTGTAATTAGAATGCTCCATGCCCTTGTCATCACAATGCTCCAGAACACTTGTGATCATAATACGCCTTTCCTGTGTCATCCCATTGCTCAATGACCCTTGTCATCAAAATATTCCTTGTCCTTTGTCATCACAGTGCTCCATGATACCTTTAATCAAAATTCTACATGACAACTGTCATCACAATGCAAGATGACCAATGTCATCACAAGGCCCCATGACACGTGTCATCACAATTCGCCTTGGCCCTGGACATCTCAATGCTGTGTGAACCGTGTCATCACTGGGTTCCAGGACACTTGTCATCACAATGCTCCATGAACTCTGTTATCTCAATGTTCCATGGCCTTTGTATTCACAATGCTCCATTGTCCTGATAATCGCATTGCTCCATGAACACTTTCATCACAATGCTCCTTGACCACTGTCACCCTAATTCCCCATGACGTCTCGCCTCACTGTCTTCCAAGGCCACTCTCATCAAAATGCTCCATGATCTGTGTCAGCACAATATTGCATGACACTTGTCATCACAATGCTCCATGATGCCTGTCATCACAATGCTCCATGAATTTGTTATCACAATGCTCCAGGACCAGTTTCATCACAATACTCCATCCCCCTTTTCATCACAGTGCACAATGAAACCTTTCATTACAATGCTCCATGACACTTGTCATCACAATGCTCAACGGCCTTTATCGTCACAATGCTCCCAGGCACTTTTCATCACGATGTTCCATGAAAACTTACATCACTTTGCTCCACGACCATTGTCATCACAATAGTCCATACCCTTGTCAACACAATGCTGCATAATCCCTGTCATCACAATTCTCCTTGACTGCTGTCATCACGATAATCCAGGACAATTTTCATAACAATGGTTCATTCCCCCAGTCATCTCAGTGCTCCATGATACCTTTCATCACAATTCCTAGATGATCAATGTCATCACAAGGCCCCATGACACCTGTCATCACAATTTGCTATGACCCTTGTCATCACAATACTCGATGAACCGTGTCATCACAGTGTTCCAGGGCACATGTCATCACAATGATCCATGACGACTTTCATCACAATGCTCCAATACACCTGTCATCACAATGCTCCATGGCCCCTGTTATCATATTGCTCCATGATCACTTTCATCACAATGATCCATGACCAATGTCATCACCATTCCTAATGACGCCTGTCATCTCAATGCTCCATGGCACCTTCATCACAATGCTCCATGAACCCATTCATCACAATGTTCCCTGTCCTTTTCATCACAATGTTCCATGGGCCCTGTCATCACAATGCTCCATGCGCTTGTCATCAAAATGCTCCAGAACTCTTGTCATCATAATGCTCCATGCCAGTGTCATCAAAATGCCCCATGACACTTGTCATCACAATGCTCCACGTCATTTGTCATCACAATGCTCCATGACCCTTGTCAAAACAATGGTCCATGGCCTTGTCATCACAATGTTCCATGGCCTCTGACATCACTATGCTCTATGGTTTTTCTCATCACAATGCTCTTTGACCCCTGTCATCACAATGCTTGATGACCATTGTCATCACAATGCTCCAAGAACCCTGTCATCACAATGCTCCATGCCGTTGACATCACAATGCTCCATGGCCCTTGTAATTAGAATGCTCCATGCCCTTGTCATCACAATGCTCCAGAACACTTGTGATCATAATACGCCTTTCCTGTGTCATCCCATTGCTCAATGACCCTTGTCATCAAAATATTCCTTGTCCTTTGTCATCACAGTGCTCCATGATACCTTTAATCAAAATTCTACATGACAACTGTCATCACAATGCAAGATGACCAATGTCATCACAAGGCCCCATGACACGTGTCATCACAATTCGCCTTGGCCCTGGACATCTCAATGCTGTGTGAACCGTGTCATCACTGGGTTCCAGGACACTTGTCATCACAATGCTCCATGAACTCTGTTATCTCAATGTTCCATGGCCTTTGTATTCACAATGCTCCATTGTCCTGATAATCGCATTGCTCCATGAACACTTTCATCACAATGCTCCTTGACCACTGTCACCCTAATTCCCCATGACGTCTCGCCTCACTGTCTTCCAAGGCCACTCTCATCAAAATGCTCCATGATCTGTGTCAGCACAATATTGCATGACACTTGTCATCACAATGCTCCATGATGCCTGTCATCACAATGCTCCATGAATTTGTTATCACAATGCTCCAGGACCAGTTTCATCACAATACTCCATCCCCCTTTTCATCACAGTGCACAATGAAACCTTTCATTACAATGCTCCATGACACTTGTCATCACAATGCTCAACGGCCTTTATCGTCACAATGCTCCCAGGCACTTTTCATCACGATGTTCCATGAAAACTTACATCACTTTGCTCCACGACCATTGTCATCACAATAGTCCATACCCTTGTCAACACAATGCTGCATAATCCCTGTCATCACAATTCTCCTTGACTGCTGTCATCACGATAATCCAGGACAATTTTCTTAACAATGGTTCATTCCCCCAGTCATCTCAGTGCTCCATGATACCTTTCATCACAATTCCTAGATGATCAATGTCATCACAAGGCCCCATGACACCTGTCATCACAATTTGCTATGACCCTTGTCATCACAATACTCGATGAACCGTGTCATCACAGTGTTCCAGGGCACATGTCATCACAATGATCCATGACGACTTTCATCACAATGCTCCAATAAACCTGTCATCACAATGCTCCATGGCCCCTGTTATCATATTGCTCCATGATCACTTTCATCACAATGATCCATGACCAATGTCATCACCATTCCTAATGACGCCTGTCATCTCAATGCTCCATGGCACCTTCATCACAATGCTCCATGAACCCATTCATCACAATGTTCCCTGTCCTTTTCATCACAATGTTCCATGGGCCCTGTCATCACAATGCTCCATGCGCTTGTCATCAAAATGCTCCAGAACTCTTGTCATCATAATGCTCCATGCCAGTGTCATCAAAATGCCCCATGACACTTGTCATCACAATGCTCCACGTCATTTGTCATCACAATGCTCCATGACCCTTGTCATAACAATGGTCCATGGCCTTGTCATCACAATGTTCCATGGCCTCTGACATCACTATGCTCTATGGTTTTTCTCATCACAATGCTCTTTGACCCCTGTCATCACAATGCTTGATGACCATTGTCATCACAATGCTCCAAGAACCCTGTCATCACAATGCTCCATGCCGTTGACATCACAATGCTCCATGGCCCTTGTAATTAGAATGCTCCATGCCCTTGTCATCACAATGCTCCAGAACACTTGTGATCATAATATGCCTTTCCTGTGTCATCCCATTGCTCAATGACCCTTGTCATCAAAATATTCCTTGTCCTTTGTCATCACAGTGCTCCATGATACCTTTAATCAAAATTCTACATGACAACTGTCATCACAATGCAAGATGACCAATGTCATCACAAGGCCCCATGACACGTGTCATCACAATTCGCCTTGGCCCTGGACATCTCAATGCTGTATGAACCGTGTCATCACTAGGTTCCAGGACACTTGTCATCACAATGCTCCATGAACTCTGTTATCTCAATGTTCCATGGCCTTTGTATTCACAATGCTCCATTGTCCTGATAATCGCATTGCTCCATGAACACTTTCATCACAATGCTCCTTGACCACTGTCACCCTAATTCCCCATGACGTCTCGCCTCACTGTCTTCCAAGGCCACTCTCATCAAAATGCTCCATGATCTGTGTCAGCACAATATTGCATGACACTTGTCATCACAATGCTCCATGATGCCTGTCATCACAATGCTCCATGAATTTGTTATCACAATGCTCCAGGACCAGTTTCATCACAATACTCCATCCCCCTTTTCATCACAGTGCACAATGAAACCTTTCATTACAATGCTCCATGACACTTGTCATCACAATGCTCAACGGCCTTTATCGTCACAATGCTCCCAGGCACTTTTCATCACGATGTTCCATGAAAACTTACATCACTTTGCTCCACGACCATTGTCATCACAATAGTCCATACCCTTGTCAACACAATGCTGCATAATCCCTGTCATCACAATTCTCCTTGACTGCTGTCATCACGATAATCCAGGACAATTTTCATAACAATGGTTCATTCCCCCAGTCATCTCAGTGCTCCATGATACCTTTCATCACAATTCCTAGATGATCAATGTCATCACAAGGCCCCATGACACCTGTCATCACAATTTGCTATGACCCTTGTCATCACAATACTCGATGAACCGTGTCATCACAGTGTTCCAGGGCACATGTCATCACAATGATCCATGACGACTTTCATCACAATGCTCCAATACACCTGTCATCACAATGCTCCATGGCCCCTGTTATCATATTGCTCCATGATCACTTTCATCACAATGATCCATGACCAATGTCATCACCATTCCTAATGACGCCTGTCATCTCAATGCTCCATGGCACCTTCATCACAATGCTCCATGAACCCATTCATCACAATGTTCCCTGTCCTTTTCATCACAATGTTCCATGGGCCCTGTCATCACAATGCTCCATGCGCTTGTCATCAAAATGCTCCAGAACTCTTGTCATCATAATGCTCCATGCCAGTGTCATCAAAATGCCCCATGACACTTGTCATCACAATGCTCCACGTCATTTGTCATCACAATGCTCCATGACCCTTGTCATAACAATGGTCCATGGCCTTGTCATCACAATGTTCCATGGCCTCTGACATCACTATGCTCTATGGTTTTTCTCATCACAATGCTCTTTGACCCCTGTCATCACAATGCTTGATGACCATTGTCATCACAATGCTCCAAGAACCCTGTCATCACAATGCTCCATGCCGTTGACATCACAATGCTCCATGGCCCTTGTAATTAGAATGCTCCATGCCCTTGTCATCACAATGCTCCAGAACACTTGTGATCATAATACGCCTTTCCTGTGTCATCCCATTGCTCAATGACCCTTGTCATCAAAATATTCCTTGTCCTTTGTCATCACAGTGCTCCATGATACCTTTAATCAAAATTCTACATGACAACTGTCATCACAATGCAAGATGACCAATGTCATCACAAGGCCCCATGACACGTGTCATCACAATTCGCCTTGGCCCTTGACATCTCAATGCTGTATGAACCGTGTCATCACTAGGTTCCAGGACACTTGTCATCACAATGCTCCATGAACTCTGTTATCACAATGTTCCATGGCCTTTGTATTCACAATGCTCCATTGTCCTGATAATCGCATTGCTCCATGAACACTTTCATCACAATGCTCCTTGACCACTGTCACCCTAATTCCCCATGACGTCTCGCCTCACTGTCTTCCAAGGCCACTCTCATCAAAATGCTCCATGATCTGTGTCAGCACAATATTGCATGACACTTGTCATCACAATGCTCCATGATGCCTGTCATCACAATGCTCCATGAATTTGTTATCACAATGCTCCAGGACCAGTTTCATCACAATACTCCATCCCCCTTTTCATCACAGTGCACAATGAAACCTTTCATTACAATGCTCCATGACACTTGTCATCACAATGCTCAACGGCCTTTATCGTCACAATGCTCCCAGGCACTTTTCATCACGATGTTCCATGAAAACTTACATCACTTTGCTCCACGACCATTGTCATCACAATAGTCCATACCCTTGTCAACACAATGCTGCATAATCCCTGTCATCACAATTCTCCTTGACTGCTGTCATCACGATAATCCAGGACAATTTTCATAACAATGGTTCATTCCCCCAGTCATCTCAGTGCTCCATGATACCTTTCATCACAATTCCTAGATGATCAATGTCATCACAAGGCCCCATGACACCTGTCATCACAATTTGCTATGACCCTTGTCATCACAATACTCGATGAACCGTGTCATCACAGTGTTCCAGGGCACATGTCATCACAATGATCCATGACGACTTTCATCACAATGCTCCAATACACCTGTCATCACAATGCTCCATGGCCCCTGTTATCATATTGCTCCATGATCACTTTCATCACAATGATCCATGACCAATGTCATCACCATTCCTAATGACGCCTGTCATCTCAATGCTCCATGGCACCTTCATCACAATGCTCCATGAACCCATTCATCACAATGTTCCCTGTCCTTTTCATCACAATGTTCCATGGGCCCTGTCATCACAATGCTCCATGCGCTTGTCATCAAAATGCTCCAGAACTCTTGTCATCATAATGCTCCATGCCAATGTCATCAAAATGCCCCATGACACTTGTCATCACAATGCTCCACGTCATTTGTCATCACAATGCTCCATGACCCTTGTCATAACAATGGTCCATGGCCTTGTCATCACAATGTTCCATGGCCTCTGACATCACTATGCTCTATGGTTTTTCTCATCACAATGCTCTTTGACCCCTGTCATCACAATGCTTGATGACCATTGTCATCACAATGCTCCAAGAACCCTGTCATCACAATGCTCCATGCCGTTGACATCACAATGCTCCATGGCCCTTGTAATTAGAATGCTCCATGCCCTTGTCATCACAATGCTCCAGAACACTTGTGATCATAATACGCCTTTCCTGTGTCATCCCATTGCTCAATGACCCTTGTCATCAAAATATTCCTTGTCCTTTGTCATCACAGTGCTCCATGATACCTTTAATCAAAATTCTACATGACAACTGTCATCACAATGCAAGATGACCAATGTCATCACAAGGCCCCATGACACGTGTCATCACAATTCGCCTTGGCCCTGGACATCTCAATGCTGTGTGAACCGTGTCATCACTAGGTTCCAGGACACTTGTCATCACAATGCTCCATGAACTCTGTTATCTCAATGTTCCATGGCCTTTGTATACACAATGCTCCATTGTCCTGATAATCGCATTGCTCCATGAACACTTTCATCACAATGCTCCTTGACCACTGTCACCCTAATTCCCCATGACGTCTCGCCTCACTGTCTTCCAAGGCCACTCTCATCAAAATGCTCCATGATCTGTGTCAGCACAATATTGCATGACACTTGTCATCACAATGCTCCATGATGCCTGTCATCACAATGCTCCATGAATTTGTTATCACAATGCTCCAGGACCAGTTTCATCACAATACTCCATCCCCCTTTTCATCACAGTGCACAATGAAACCTTTCATTACAATGCTCCATGACACTTGTCATCACAATGCTCAACGGCCTTTATCGTCACAATGCTCCCAGGCACTTTTCATCACGATGTTCGATGAAAACTTACATCACTTTGCTCCACGACCATTGTCATCACAATAGTCCATACCCTTGTCAACACAATGCTGCATAATCCCTGTCATCACAATTCTCCTTGACTGCTGTCATCACGATAATCCAGGACAATTTTCATAACAATGGTTCATTCCCCCAGTCATCTCAGTGCTCCATGATACCTTTCATCACAATTCCTAGATGATCAATGTCATCACAAGGCCCCATGACACCTGTCATCACAATTTGCTATGACCCTTGTCATCACAATACTCGATGAACCGTGTCATCACAGTGTTCCAGGGCACATGTCATCACAATGATCCATGACGACTTTCATCACAATGCTCCAATACACCTGTCATCACAATGCTCCATGGCCCCTGTTATCATATTGCTCCATGATCACTTTCATCACAATGATCCATGACCAATGTCATCACCATTCCTAATGACGCCTGTCATCTCAATGCTCCATGGCACCTTCATCACAATGCTCCATGAACCCATTCATCACAATGTTCCCTGTCCTTTTCATCACAATGTTCCATGGGCCCTGTCATCACAATGCTCCATGCGCTTGTCATCAAAATGCTCCAGAACTCTTGTCATCATAATGCTCCATGCCAGTGTCATCAAAATGCCCCATGACACTTGTCATCACAATGCTCCACGTCATTTGTCATCACAATGCTCCATGACCCTTGTCATAACAATGGTCCATGGCCTTGTCATCACAATGTTCCATGGCCTCTGACATCACTATGCTCTATGGTTTTTCTCATCACAATGCTCTTTGACCCCTGTCATCACAATGCTTGATGACCATTGTCATCACAATGCTCCAAGAACCCTGTCATCACAATGCTCCATGCCGTTGACATCACAATGCTCCATGGCCCTTGTAATTAGAATGCTCCATGCCCTTGTCATCACAATGCTCCAGAACACTTGTGATCATAATACGCCTTTCCTGTGTCATCCCATTGCTCAATGACCCTTGTCATCAAAATATTCCTTGTCCTTTGTCATCACAGTGCTCCATGATACCTTTAATCAAAATTCTACATGACAACTGTCATCACAATGCAAGATGACCAATGTCATCACAAGGCCCCATGACACGTGTCATCACAATTCGCCTTGGCCCTGGACATCTCAATGCTGTATGAACCGTGTCATCACTAGGTTCCAGGACACTTGTCATCACAATGCTCCATGAACTCTGTTATCACAATGTTCCATGGCCTTTGTATTCACAATGCTCCATTGTCCTGATAATCGCATTGCTCCATGAACACTTTCATCACAATGCTCCTTGACCACTGTCACCCTAATTCCCCATGACGTCTCGCCTCACTGTCTTCCAAGGCCACTCTCATCAAAATGCTCCATGATCTGTGTCAGCACAATATTGCATGACACTTGTCATCACAATGCTCCATGATGCCTGTCATCACAATGCTCCATGAATTTGTTATCACAATGCTCCAGGACCAGTTTCATCACAATACTCCATCCCCCTTTTCATCACAGTGCACAATGAAACCTTTCATTACAATGCTCCATGACACTTGTCATCACAATGCTCAACGGCCTTTATCGTCACAATGCTCCCAGGCACTTTTCATCACGATGTTCCATGAAAACTTACATCACTTTGCTCCACGACCATTGTCATCACAATAGTCCATACCCTTGTCAACACAATGCTGCATAATCCCTGTCATCACAATTCTCCTTGACTGCTGTCATCACGATAATCCAGGACAATTTTCATAACAATGGTTCATTCCCCCAGTCATCTCAGTGCTCCATGATACCTTTCATCACAATTCCTAGATGATCAATGTCATCACAAGGCCCCATGACACCTGTCATCACAATTTGCTATGACCCTTGTCATCACAATACTCGATGAACCGTGTCATCACAGTGTTCCAGGGCACATGTCATCACAATGATCCATGACGACTTTCATCACAATGCTCCAATACACCTGTCATCACAATGCTCCATGGCCCCTGTTATCATATTGCTCCATGATCACTTTCATCACAATGATCCATGACCAATGTCATCACCATTCCTAATGACGCCTGTCATCTCAATGCTCCATGGCACCTTCATCACAATGCTCCATGAACCCATTCATCACAATGTTCCCTGTCCTTTTCATCACAATGTTCCATGGGCCCTGTCATCACAATGCTCCATGCGCTTGTCATCAAAATGCTCCAGAACTCTTGTCATCATAATGCTCCATGCCAATGTCATCAAAATGCCCCATGACACTTGTCATCACAATGCTCCATGTCATTTGTCATCACAATGCTCCATGACCCTTGTCATAACAATGGTCCATGGCCTTGTCATCACAATGTTCCATGGCCTCTGACATCACTATGCTCTATGGTTTTTCTCATCACAATGCTCTTTGACCCCTGTCATCACAATGCTTGATGACCATTGTCATCACAATGCTCCAAGAACCCTGTCATCACAATGCTCCATGCCGTTGACATCACAATGCTCCATGGCCCTTGTAATTAGAATGCTCCATGCCCTTGTCATCACAATGCTCCAGAACACTTGTGATCATAATACGCCTTTCCTGTGTCATCCCATTGCTCAATGACCCTTGTCATCAAAATATTCCTTGTCCTTTGTCATCACAGTGCTCCATGATACCTTTAATCAAAATTCTACATGACAACTGTCATCACAATGCAAGATGACCAATGTCATCACAAGGCCCCATGACACGTGTCATCACAATTCGCCTTGGCCCTGGACATCTCAATGCTGTGTGAACCGTGTCATCACTAGGTTCCAGGACACTTGTCATCACAATGCTCCATGAACTCTGTTATCTCAATGTTCCATGGCCTTTGTATACACAATGCTCCATTGTCCTGATAATCGCATTGCTCCATGAACACTTTCATCACAATGCTCCTTGACCACTGTCACCCTAATTCCCCATGACGTCTCGCCTCACTGTCTTCCAAGGCCACTCTCATCAAAATGCTCCATGATCTGTGTCAGCACAATATTGCATGACACTTGTCATCACAATGCTCCATGATGCCTGTCATCACAATGCTCCATGAATTTGTTATCACAATGCTCCAGGACCAGTTTCATCACAATACTCCATCCCCCTTTTCATCACAGTGCACAATGAAACCTTTCATTACAATGCTCCATGACACTTGTCATCACAATGCTCAACGGCCTTTATCGTCACAATGCTCCCAGGCACTTTTCATCACGATGTTCGATGAAAACTTACATCACTTTGCTGCACGACCATTGTCATCACAATAGTCCATACCCTTGTCAACACAATGCTGCATAATCCCTGTCATCACAATTCTCCTTGACTGCTGTCATCACGATAATCCAGGACAATTTTCATAACAATGGTTCATTCCCCCAGTCATCTCAGTGCTCCATGATACCTTTCATCACAATTCCTAGATGATCAATGTCATCACAAGGCCCCATGACACCTGTCATCACAATTTGCTATGACCCTTGTCATCACAATACTCGATGAACCGTGTCATCACAGTGTTCCAGGGCACATGTCATCACAATGATCCATGACGACTTTCATCACAATGCTCCAATACACCTGTCATCACAATGCTCCATGGCCCCTGTTATCATATTGCTCCATGATCACTTTCATCACAATGATCCATGACCAATGTCATCACCATTCCTAATGACGCCTGTCATCTCAATGCTCCATGGCACCTTCATCACAATGCTCCATGAACCCATTCATCACAATGTTCCCTGTCCTTTTCATCACAATGTTCCATGGGCCCTGTCATCACAATGCTCCATGCGCTTGTCATCAAAATGCTCCAGAACTCTTGTCATCATAATGCTCCATGCCAATGTCATCAAAATGCCCCATGACACTTGTCATCACAATGCTCCACGTCATTTGTCATCACAATGCTCCATGACCCTTGTCATAACAATGGTCCATGGCCTTGTCATCACAATGTTCCATGGCCTCTGACATCACTATGCTCTATGGTTTTTCTCATCACAATGCTCTTTGACCCCTTTCATCAAAATGCTTGATGACCATTGTCATCACAATGCTCCAAGAACCCTGTCATCACAATGCTCCATGCCGTTGACATCACAATGCTCCATGGCCCTTGTAATTAGAATGCTCCATGCCCTTGTCATCACAATGCTCCAGAACACTTGTGATCATAATACGCCTTTCCTGTGTCATCCCATTGCTCAATGACCCTTGTCATCAAAATATTCCTTGTCCTTTGTCATCACAGTGCTCCATGATACCTTTAATCAAAATTCTACATGACAACTGTCATCACAATGCAAGATGACCAATGTCATCACAAGGCCCCATGACACGTGTCATCACAATTCGCCTTGGCCCTGGACATCTCAATGCTGTGTGAACCGTGTCATCACTAGGTTCCAGGACACTTGTCATCACAATGCTCCATGAACTCTGTTATCTCAATGTTCCATGGCCTTTGTATACACAATGCTCCATTGTCCTGATAATCGCATTGCTCCATGAACACTTTCATCACAATGCTCCTTGACCACTGTCACCCTAATTCCCCATGACGTCTCGCCTCACTGTCTTCCAAGGCCACTCTCATCAAAATGCTCCATGATCTGTGTCAGCACAATATTGCATGACACTTGTCATCACAATGCTCCATGATGCCTGTCATCACAATGCTCCATGAATTTGTTATCACAATGCTCCAGGACCAGTTTCATCACAATACTCCATCCCCCTTTTCATCACAGTGCACAATGAAACCTTTCATTACAATGCTCCATGACACTTGTCATCACAATGCTCAACGGCCTTTATCGTCACAATGCTCCCAGGCACTTTTCATCACGATGTTCGATGAAAACTTACATCACTTTGCTCCACGACCATTGTCATCACAATAGTCCATACCCTTGTCAACACAATGCTGCATAATCCCTGTCATCACAATTCTCCTTGACTGCTGTCATCACGATAATCCAGGACAATTTTCATAACAATGGTTCATTCCCCCAGTCATCTCAGTGCTCCATGATACCTTTCATCACAATTCCTAGATGATCAATGTCATCACAAGGCCCCATGACACCTGTCATCACAATTTGCTATGACCCTTGTCATCACAATACTCGATGAACCGTGTCATCACAGTGTTCCAGGGCACATGTCATCACAATGATCCATGACGACTTTCATCACAATGCTCCAATACACCTGTCATCACAATGCTCCATGGCCCCTGTTATCATATTGCTCCATGATCACTTTCATCACAATGATCCATGACCAATGTCATCACCATTCCTAATGACGCCTGTCATCTCAATGCTCCATGGCACCTTCATCACAATGCTCCATGAACCCATTCATCACAATGTTCCCTGTCCTTTTCATCACAATGTTCCATGGGCCCTGTCATCACAATGCTCCATGCGCTTGTCATCAAAATGCTCCAGAACTCTTGTCATCATAATGCTCCATGCCAGTGTCATCAAAATGCCCCATGACACTTGTCATCACAATGCTCCACGTCATTTGTCATCACAATGCTCCATGACCCTTGTCATAACAATGGTCCATGGCCTTGTCATCACAATGTTCCATGGCCTCTGACATCACTATGCTCTATGGTTTTTCTCATCACAATGCTCTTTGACCCCTGTCATCACAATGCTTGATGACCATTGTCATCACAATGCTCCAAGAACCCTGTCATCACAATGCTCCATGCCGTTGACATCACAATGCTCCATGGCCCTTGTAATTAGAATGCTCCATGCCCTTGTCATCACAATGCTCCAGAACACTTGTGATCATAATACGCCTTTCCTGTGTCATCCCATTGCTCAATGACCCTTCTCATCAAAATATTCCTTGTCCTTTGTCATCACAGTGCTCCATGATACCTTTAATCAAAATTCTACATGACAACTGTCATCACAATGCAAGATGACCAATGTCATCACAAGGCCCCATGACATGTGTCATCACAATTCGCCTTGGCCCTGGACATCTCAATGCTGTATGAACCGTGTCATCACTAGGTTCCAGGACACTTGTCATCACAATGCTCCATGAACTCTGTTATCACAATGTTCCATGGCCTTTGTATTCACAATGCTCCATTGTCCTGATAATCGCATTGCTCCATGAACACTTTCATCACAATGCTCCTTGACCACTGTCACCCTAATTCCCCATGACGTCTCGCCTCACTGTCTTCCAAGGCCACTCTCATCAAAATGCTCCATGATCTGTGTCAGCACAATATTGCATGACACTTGTCATCACAATGCTCCATGATGCCTGTCATCACAATGCTCCATGAATTTGTTATCACAATGCTCCAGGACCAGTTTCATCACAATACTCCATCCCCCTTTTCATCACAGTGCACAATGAAACCTTTCATTACAATGCTCCATGACACTTGTCATCACAATGCTCAACGGCCTTTATCGTCACAATGCTCCCAGGCACTTTTCATCACGATGTTCCATGAAAACTTACATCACTTTGCTCCACGACCATTGTCATCACAATAGTCCATACCCTTGTCAACACAATGCTGCATAATCCCTGTCATCACAATTCTCCTTGACTGCTGTCATCACGATAATCCAGGACAATTTTCATAACAATGGTTCATTCCCCCAGTCATCTCAGTGCTCCATGATACCTTTCATCACAATTCCTAGATGATCAATGTCATCACAAGGCCCCATGACACCTGTCATCACAATTTGCTATGACCCTTGTCATCACAATACTCGATGAACCGTGTCATCACAGTGTTCCAGGGCACATGTCATCACAATGATCCATGACGACTTTCATCACAATGCTCCAATACACCTGTCATCACAATGCTCCATGGCCCCTGTTATCATATTGCTCCATGATCACTTTCATCACAATGATCCATGACCAATGTCATCACCATTCCTAATGACGCCTGTCATCTCAATGCTCCATGGCACCTTCATCACAATGCTCCATGAACCCATTCATCACAATGTTCCCTGTCCTTTTCATCACAATGTTCCATGGGCCCTGTCATCACAATGCTCCATGCGCTTGTCATCAAAATGCTCCAGAACTCTTGTCATCATAATGCTCCATGCCAATGTCATCAAAATGCCCCATGACACTTGTCATCACAATGCTCCATGTCATTTGTCATCACAATGCTCCATGACCCTTGTCATAACAATGGTCCATGGCCTTGTCATCACAATGTTCCATGGCCTCTGACATCACTATGCTCTATGGTTTTTCTCATCACAATGCTCTTTGACCCCTGTCATCACAATGCTTGATGACCATTGTCATCACAATGCTCCAAGAACCCTGTCATCACAATGCTCCATGCCGTTGACATCACAATGCTCCATGGCCCTTGTAATTAGAATGCTCCATGCCCTTGTCATCACAATGCTCCAGAACACTTGTGATCATAATACGCCTTTCCTGTGTCATCCCATTGCTCAATGACCCTTGTCATCAAAATATTCCTTGTCCTTTGTCATCACAGTGCTCCATGATACCTTTAATCAAAATTCTACATGACAACTGTCATCACAATGCAAGATGACCAATGTCATCACAAGGCCCCATGACACGTGTCATCACAATTCGCCTTGGCCCTGGACATCTCAATGCTGTGTGAACCGTGTCATCACTAGGTTCCAGGACACTTGTCATCACAATGCTCCATGAACTCTGTTATCTCAATGTTCCATGGCCTTTGTATTCACAATGCTCCATTGTCCTGATAATCGCATTGCTCCATGAACACTTTCATCACAATGCTCCTTGACCACTGTCACCCTAATTCCCCATGACGTCTCGCCTCACTGTCTTCCAAGGCCACTCTCATCAAAATGCTCCATGATCTGTGTCAGCACAATATTGCATGACACTTGTCATCACAATGCTCCATGATGCCTGTCATCACAATGCTCCATGAATTTGTTATCACAATGCTCCAGGACCAGTTTCATCACAATACTCCATCCCCCTTTTCATCACAGTGCACAATGAAACCTTTCATTACAATGCTCCATGACACTTGTCATCACAATGCTCAACGGCCTTTATCGTCACAATGCTCCCAGGCACTTTTCATCACGATGTTCCATGAAAACTTACATCACTTTGCTCCACGACCATTGTCATCACAATAGTCCATACCCTTGTCAACACAATGCTGCATAATCCCTGTCATCACAATTCTCCTTGACTGCTGTCATCACGATAATCCAGGACAATTTTCATAACAATGGTTCATTCCCCCAGTCATCTCAGTGCTCCATGATACCTTTCATCACAATTCCTAGATGATCAATGTCATCACAAGGCCCCATGACACCTGTCATCACAATTTGCTATGACCCTTGTCATCACAATACTCGATGAACCGTGTCATCACAGTGTTCCAGGGCACATGTCATCACAATGATCCATGACGACTTTCATCACAATGCTCCAATACACCTGTCATCACAATGCTCCATGGCCCCTGTTATCATATTGCTCCATGATCACTTTCATCACAATGATCCATGACCAATGTCATCACCATTCCTAATGACGCCTGTCATCTCAATGCTCCATGGCACCTTCATCACAATGCTCCATGAACCCATTCATCACAATGTTCCCTGTCCTTTTCATCACAATGTTCCATGGGCCCTGTCATCACAATGCTCCATGCGCTTGTCATCAAAATGCTCCAGAACTCTTGTCATCATAATGCTCCATGCCAATGTCATCAAAATGCCCCATGACACTTGTCATCACAATGCTCCACGTCATTTGTCATCACAATGCTCCATGACCCTTGTCATAACAATGGTCCATGGCCTTGTCATCACAATGTTCCATGGCCTCTGACATCACTATGCTCTATGGTTTTTCTCATCACAATGCTCTTTGACCCCTGTCATCACAATGCTTGATGACCATTGTCATCACAATGCTCCAAGAACCCTGTCATCACAATGCTCCATGCCGTTGACATCACAATGCTCCATGGCCCTTGTAATTAGAATGCTCCATGCCCTTGTCATCACAATGCTCCAGAACACTTGTGATCATAATACGCCTTTCCTGTGTCATCCCATTGCTCAATGACCCTTGTCATCAAAATATTCCTTGTCCTTTGTCATCACAGTGCTCCATGATACCTTTAATCAAAATTCTACATGACAACTGTCATCACAATGCAAGATGACCAATGTCATCACAAGGCCCCATGACACGTGTCATCACAATTCGTCTTGGCCCTGGACATCTCAATGCTGTGTGAACCGTGTCATCACTAGGTTCCAGGACACTTGTCATCACAATGCTCCATGAACTCTGTTATCTCAATGTTCCATGGCCTTTGTATACACAATGCTCCATTGTCCTGATAATCGCATTGCTCCATGAACACTTTCATCACAATGCTCCTTGACCACTGTCACCCTAATTCCCCATGACGTCTCGCCTCACTGTCTTCCAAGGCCACTCTCATCAAAATGCTCCATGATCTGTGTCAGCACAATATTGCATGACACTTGTCATCACAATGCTCCATGATGCCTGTCATCACAATGCTCCATGAATTTGTTATCACAATGCTCCAGGACCAGTTTCATCACAATACTCCATCCCCCTTTTCATCACAGTGCACAATGAAACCTTTCATTACAATGCTCCATGACACTTGTCATCACAATGCTCAACGGCCTTTATCGTCACAATGCTCCCAGGCACTTTTCATCACGATGTTCGATGAAAACTTACATCACTTTGCTGCACGACCATTGTCATCACAATAGTCCATACCCTTGTCAACACAATGCTGCATAATCCCTGTCATCACAATTCTCCTTGACTGCTGTCATCACGATAATCCAGGACAATTTTCATAACAATGGTTCATTCCCCCAGTCATCTCAGTGCTCCATGATACCTTTCATCACAATTCCTAGATGATCAATGTCATCACAAGGCCCCATGACACCTGTCATCACAATTTGCTATGACCCTTGTCATCACAATACTCGATGAACCGTGTCATCACAGTGTTCCAGGGCACATGTCATCACAATGATCCATGACGACTTTCATCACAATGCTCCAATACACCTGTCATCACAATGCTCCATGGCCCCTGTTATCATATTGCTCCATGATCACTTTCATCACAATGATCCATGACCAATGTCATCACCATTCCTAATGACGCCTGTCATCTCAATGCTCCATGGCACCTTCATCACAATGCTCCATGAACCCATTCATCACAATGTTCCCTGTCCTTTTCATCACAATGTTCCATGGGCCCTGTCATCACAATGCTCCATGCGCTTGTCATCAAAATGCTCCAGAACTCTTGTCATCATAATGCTCCATGCCAATGTCATCAAAATGCCCCATGACACTTGTCATCACAATGCTCCACGTCATTTGTCATCACAATGCTCCATGACCCTTGTCATAACAATGGTCCATGGCCTTGTCATCACAATGTTCCATGGCCTCTGACATCACTATGCTCTATGGTTTTTCTCATCACAATGCTCTTTGACCCCTGTCATCACAATGCTTGATGACCATTGTCATCACAATGCTCCAAGAACCCTGTCATCACAATGCTCCATGCCGTTGACATCACAATGCTCCATGGCCCTTGTAATTAGAATGCTCCATGCCCTTGTCATCACAATGCTCCAGAACACTTGTGATCATAATACGCCTTTCCTGTGTCATCCCATTGCTCAATGACCCTTGTCATCAAAATATTCCTTGTCCTTTGTCATCACAGTGCTCCATGATACCTTTAATCAAAATTCTACATGACAACTGTCATCACAATGCAAGATGACCAATGTCATCACAAGGCCCCATGACACGTGTCATCACAATTCGCCTTCGCCCTGGACATCTCAATGCTGTATGAACCGTGTCATCACTAGGTTCCAGGACACTTGTCATCACAATGCTCCATGAACTCTGTTATCTCAATGTTCCATGGCCTTTGTATTCACAATGCTCCATTGTCCTGATAATCGCATTGCTCCATGAACACTTTCATCACAATGCTCCTTGACCACTGTCACCCTAATTCCCCATGACGTCTCGCCTCACTGTCTTCCAAGGCCACTCTCATCAAAATGCTCCATGATCTGTGTCAGCACAATATTGCATGACACTTGTCATCACAATGCTCCATGATGCCTGTCATCACAATGCTCCATGAATTTGTTATCACAATGCTCCAGGACCAGTTTCATCACAATACTCCATCCCCCTTTTCATCACAGTGCACAATGAAACCTTTCATTACAATGCTCCATGACACTTGTCATCACAATGCTCAACGGCCTTTATCGTCACAATGCTCCCAGGCACTTTTCATCACGATGTTCCATGAAAACTTACATCACTTTGCTCCACGACCATTGTCATCACAATAGTCCATACCCTTGTCAACACAATGCTGCATAATCCCTGTCATCACAATTCTCCTTGACTGCTGTCATCACGATAATCCAGGACAATTTTCAGAACAATGGTTCATTCCCCCAGTCATCTCAGTGCTCCATGATACCTTTCATCACAATTCCTAGATGATCAATGTCATCACAAGGCCCCATGACACCTGTCATCACAATTTGCTATGACCCTTGTCATCACAATACTCGATGAACCGTGTCATCACAGTGTTCCAGGGCACATGTCATCACAATGATCCATGACGACTTTCATCACAATGCTCCAATACACCTGTCATCACAATGCTCCATGGCCCCTGTTATCATATTGCTCCATGATCACTTTCATCACAATGATCCATGACCAATGTCATCACCATTCCTAATGACGCCTGTCATCTCAATGCTCCATGGCACCTTCATCACAATGCTCCATGAACCCATTCATCACAATGTTCCCTGTCCTTTTCATCACAATGTTCCATGGGCCCTGTCATCACAATGCTCCATGCGCTTGTCATCAAAATGCTCCAGAACTCTTGTCATCATAATGCTCCATGCCAGTGTCATCAAAATGCCCCATGACACTTGTCATCACAATGCTCCACGTCATTTGTCATCACAATGCTCCATGACCCTTGTCATAACAATGGTCCATGGCCTTGTCATCACAATGTTCCATGGCCTCTGACATCACTATGCTCTATGGTTTTTCTCATCACAATGCTCTTTGACCCCTGTCATCACAATGCTTGATGACCATTGTCATCACAATGCTCCAAGAACCCTGTCATCACAATGCTCCATGCCGTTGACATCACAATGCTCCATGGCCCTTGTAATTAGAATGCTCCATGCCCTTGTCATCACAATGCTCCAGAACACTTGTGATCATAATACACCTTTCCTGTGTCATCCCATTGCTCAATGACCCTTGTCATCAAAATATTCCTTGTCCTTTGTCATCACAGTGCTCCATGATACCTTTAATCAAAATTCTACATGACAACTGTCATCACAATGCAAGATGACCAATGTCATCACAAGGCCCCATGACACGTGTCATCACAATTCGCCTTGGCCCTTGACATCTCAATGCTGTATGAACCGTGTCATCACTAGGTTCCAGGACACTTGTCATCACAATGCTCCATGAACTCTGTTATCACAATGTTCCATGGCCTTTGTATTCACAATGCTCCATTGTCCTGATAATCGCATTGCTCCATGAACACTTTCATCACAATGCTCCTTGACCACTGTCACCCTAATTCCCCATGACGTCTCGCCTCACTGTCTTCCAAGGCCACTCTCATCAAAATGCTCCATGATCTGTGTCAGCACAATATTGCATGACACTTGTCATCACAATGCTCCATGATGCCTGTCATCACAATGCTCCATGAATTTGTTATCACAATGCTCCAGGACCAGTTTCATCACAATACTCCATCCCCCTTTTCATCACAGTGCACAATGAAACCTTTCATTACAATGCTCCATGACACTTGTCATCACAATGCTCAACGGCCTTTATCGTCACAATGCTCCCAGGCACTTTTCATCACGATGTTCCATGAAAACTTACATCACTTTGCTCCACGACCATTGTCATCACAATAGTCCATACCCTTGTCAACACAATGCTGCATAATCCCTGTCATCACAATTCTCCTTGACTGCTGTCATCACGATAATCCAGGACAATTTTCATAACAATGGTTCATTCCCCCAGTCATCTCAGTGCTCCATGATACCTTTCATCACAATTCCTAGATGATCAATGTCATCACAAGGCCCCATGACACCTGTCATCACAATTTGCTATGACCCTTGTCATCACAATACTCGATGAACCGTGTCATCACAGTGTTCCAGGGCACATGTCATCACAATGATCCATGACGACTTTCATCACAATGCTCCAATACACCTGTCATCACAATGCTCCATGGCCCCTGTTATCATATTGCTCCATGATCACTTTCATCACAATGATCCATGACCAATGTCATCACCATTCCTAATGACGCCTGTCATCTCAATGCTCCATGGCACCTTCATCACAATGCTCCATGAACCCATTCATCACAATGTTCCCTGTCCTTTTCATCACAATGTTCCATGGGCCCTGTCATCACAATGCTCCATGCGCTTGTCATCAAAATGCTCCAGAACTCTTGTCATCATAATGCTCCATGCCAATGTCATCAAAATGCCCCATGACACTTGTCATCACAATGCTCCACGTCATTTGTCATCACAATGCTCCATGACCCTTGTCATAACAATGGTCCATGGCCTTGTCATCACAATGTTCCATGGCCTCTGACATCACTATGCTCTATGGTTTTTCTCATCACAATGCTCTTTGACCCCTGTCATCACAATGCTTGATGACCATTGTCATCACAATGCTCCAAGAACCCTGTCATCACAATGCTCCATGCCGTTGACATCACAATGCTCCATGGCCCTTGTAATTAGAATGCTCCATGCCCTTGTCATCACAATGCTCCAGAACACTTGTGATCATAATACGCCTTTCCTGTGTCATCCCATTGCTCAATGACCCTTCTCATCAAAATATTCCTTGTCCTTTGTCATCACAGTGCTCCATGATACCTTTAATCAAAATTCTACATGACAACTGTCATCACAATGCAAGATGACCAATGTCATCACAAGGCCCCATGACACGTGTCATCACAATTCGCCTTGGCCCTGGACATCTCAATGCTGTGTGAACCGTGTCATCACTAGGTTCCAGGACACTTGTCATCACAATGCTCCATGAACTCTGTTATCTCAATGTTCCATGGCCTTTGTATACACAATGCTCCATTGTCCTGATAATCGCATTGCTCCATGAACACTTTCATCACAATGCTCCTTGACCACTGTCACCCTAATTCCCCATGACGTCTCGCCTCACTGTCTTCCAAGGCCACTCTCATCAAAATGCTCCATGATCTGTGTCAGCACAATATTGCATGACACTTGTCATCACAGTGCTCCATGATGCCTGTCATCACAATGCTCCATGAATTTGTTATCACAATGCTCCAGGACCAGTTTCATCACAATACTCCATCCCCCTTTTCATCACAGTGCACAATGAAACCTTTCATTACAATGCTCCATGACACTTGTCATCACAATGCTCAACGGCCTTTATCGTCACAATGCTCCCAGGCACTTTTCATCACGATGTTCGATGAAAACTTACATCACTTTGCTCCACGACCATTGTCATCACAATAGTCCATACCCTTGTCAACACAATGCTGCATAATCCCTGTCATCACAATTCTCCTTGACTGCTGTCATCACGATAATCCAGGACAATTTTCATAACAATGGTTCATTCCCCCAGTCATCTCAGTGCTCCATGATACCTTTCATCACAATTCCTAGATGATCAATGTCATCACAAGGCCCCATGACACCTGTCATCACAATTTGCTATGACCCTTGTCATCACAATACTCGATGAACCGTGTCATCACAGTGTTCCAGGGCACATGTCATCACAATGATCCATGACGACTTTCATCACAATGCTCCAATACACCTGTCATCACAATGCTCCATGGCCCCTGTTATCATATTGCTCCATGATCACTTTCATCACAATGATCCATGACCAATGTCATCACCATTCCTAATGACGCCTGTCATCTCAATGCTCCATGGCACCTTCATCACAATGCTCCATGAACCCATTCATCACAATGTTCCCTGTCCTTTTCATCACAATGTTCCATGGGCCCTGTCATCACAATGCTCCATGCGCTTGTCATCAAAATGCTCCAGAACTCTTGTCATCATAATGCTCCATGCCAGTGTCATCAAAATGCCCCATGACACTTGTCATCACAATGCTCCACGTCATTTGTCATCACAATGCTCCATGACCCTTGTCATAACAATGGTCCATGGCCTTGTCATCACAATGTTCCATGGCCTCTGACATCACTATGCTCTATGGTTTTTCTCATCACAATGCTCTTTGACCCCTGTCATCACAATGCTTGATGACCATTGTCATCACAATGCTCCAAGAACCCTGTCATCACAATGCTCCATGCCGTTGACATCACAATGCTCCATGGCCCTTGTAATTAGAATGCTCCATGCCCTTGTCATCACAATGCTCCAGAACACTTGTGATCATAATACGCCTTTCCTGTGTCATCCCATTGCTCAATGACCCTTCTCATCAAAATATTCCTTGTCCTTTGTCATCACAGTGCTCCATGATACCTTTAATCAAAATTCTACATGACAACTGTCATCACAATGCAAGATGACCAATGTCATCACAAGGCCCCATGACACGTGTCATCACAATTCGCCTTGGCCCTGGACATCTCAATGCTGTATGAACCGTGTCATCACTAGGTTCCAGTACACTTGTCATCACAATGCTCCATGAACTCTGTTATCACAATGTTCCATGGCCTTTGTATTCACAATGCTCCATTGTCCTGATAATCGCATTGCTCCATGAACACTTTCATCACAATGCTCCTTGACCACTGTCACCCTAATTCCCCATGACGTCTCGCCTCACTGTCTTCCAAGGCCACTCTCATCAAAATGCTCCATGATCTGTGTCAGCACAATATTGCATGACACTTGTCATCACAATGCTCCATGATGCCTGTCATCACAATGCTCCATGAATTTGTTATCACAATGCTCCAGGACCAGTTTCATCACAATACTCCATCCCCCTTTTCATCACAGTGCACAATGAAACCTTTCATTACAATGCTCCATGACACTTGTCATCACAATGCTCAACGGCCTTTATCGTCACAATGCTCCCAGGCACTTTTCATCACGATGTTCCATGAAAACTTACATCACTTTGCTCCACGACCATTGTCATCACAATAGTCCATACCCTTGTCAACACAATGCTGCATAATCCCTGTCATCACAATTCTCCTTGACTGCTGTCATCACGATAATCCAGGACAATTTTCATAACAATGGTTCATTCCCCCAGTCATCTCAGTGCTCCATGATACCTTTCATCACAATTCCTAGATGATCAATGTCATCACAAGGCCCCATGACACCTGTCATCACAATTTGCTATGACCCTTGTCATCACAATACTCGATGAACCGTGTCATCACAGTGTTCCAGGGCACATGTCATCACAATGATCCATGACGACTTTCATCACAATGCTCCAATACACCTGTCATCACAATGCTCCATGGCCCCTGTTATCATATTGCTCCATGATCACTTTCATCACAATGATCCATGACCAATGTCATCACCATTCCTAATGACGCCTGTCATCTCAATGCTCCATGGCACCTTCATCACAATGCTCCATGAACCCATTCATCACAATGTTCCCTGTCCTTTTCATCACAATGTTCCATGGGCCCTGTCATCACAATGCTCCATGCGCTTGTCATCAAAATGCTCCAGAACTCTTGTCATCATAATGCTCCATGCCAATGTCATCAAAATGCCCCATGACACTTGTCATCACAATGCTCCATGTCATTTGTCATCACAATGCTCCATGACCCTTGTCATAACAATGGTCCATGGCCTTGTCATCACAATGTTCCATGGCCTCTGACATCACTATGCTCTATGGTTTTTCTCATCACAATGCTCTTTGACCCCTGTCATCACAATGCTTGATGACCATTGTCATCACAATGCTCCAAGAACCCTGTCATCACAATGCTCCATGCCGTTGACATCACAATGCTCCATGGCCCTTGTAATTAGAATGCTCCATGCCCTTGTCATCACAATGCTCCAGAACACTTGTGATCATAATACGCCTTTCCTGTGTCATCCCATTGCTCAATGACCCTTGTCATCAAAATATTCCTTGTCCTTTGTCATCACAGTGCTCCATGATACCTTTAATCAAAATTCTACATGACAACTGTCATCACAATGCAAGATGACCAATGTCATCACAAGGCCCCATGACACGTGTCATCACAATTCGCCTTGGCCCTGGACATCTCAATGCTGTGTGAACCGTGTCATCACTAGGTTCCAGGACACTTGTCATCACAATGCTCCATGAACTCTGTTATCTCAATGTTCCATGGCCTTTGTATACACAATGCTCCATTGTCCTGATAATCGCATTGCTCCATGAACACTTTCATCACAATGCTCCTTGACCACTGTCACCCTAATTCCCCATGACGTCTCGCCTCACTGTCTTCCAAGGCCACTCTCATCAAAATGCTCCATGATCTGTGTCAGCACAATATTGCATGACACTTGTCATCACAATGCTCCATGATGCCTGTCATCACAATGCTCCATGAATTTGTTATCACAATGCTCCAGGACCAGTTTCATCACAATACTCCATCCCCCTTTTCATCACAGTGCACAATGAAACCTTTCATTACAATGCTCCATGACACTTGTCATCACAATGCTCAACGGCCTTTATCGTCACAATGCTCCCAGGCACTTTTCATCACGATGTTCCATGAAAACTTACATCACTTTGCTCCACGACCATTGTCATCACAATAGTCCATACCCTTGTCAACACAATGCTGCATAATCCCTGTCATCACAATTCTCCTTGACTGCTGTCATCACGATAATCCAGGACAATTTTCATAACAATGGTTCATTCCCCCAGTCATCTCAGTGCTCCATGATACCTTTCATCACAATTCCTAGATGATCAATGTCATCACAAGGCCCCATGACACCTGTCATCACAATTTGCTATGACCCTTGTCATCACAATACTCGATGAACCGTGTCATCACAGTGTTCCAGGGCACATGTCATCACAATGATCCATGACGACTTTCATCACAATGCTCCAATACACCTGTCATCACAATGCTCCATGGCCCCTGTTATCATATTGCTCCATGATCACTTTCATCACAATGATCCATGACCAATGTCATCACCATTCCTAATGACGCCTGTCATCTCAATGCTCCATGGCACCTTCATCACAATGCTCCATGAACCCATTCATCACAATGTTCCCTGTCCTTTTCATCACAATGTTCCATGGGCCCTGTCATCACAATGCTCCATGCGCTTGTCATCAAAATGCTCCAGAACTCTTGTCATCATAATGCTCCATGCCAATGTCATCAAAATGCCCCATGACACTTGTCATCACAATGCTCCACGTCATTTGTCATCACAATGCTCCATGACCCTTGTCATAACAATGGTCCATGGCCTTGTCATCACAATGTTCCATGGCCTCTGACATCACTATGCTCTATGGTTTTTCTCATCACAATGCTCTTTGACCCCTGTCATCACAATGCTTGATGACCATTGTCATCACAATGCTCCAAGAACCCTGTCATCACAATGCTCCATGCCGTTGACATCACAATGCTCCATGGCCCTTGTAATTAGAATGCTCCATGCCCTTGTCATCACAATGCTCCAGAACACTTGTGATCATAATACGCCTTTCCTGTGTCATCCCATTGCTCAATGACCCTTCTCATCAAAATATTCCTTGTCCTTTGTCATCACAGTGCTCCATGATACCTTTAATCAAAATTCTACATGACAACTGTCATCACAATGCAAGATGACCAATGTCATCACAAGGCCCCATGACACGTGTCATCACAATTCGCCTTGGCCCTGGACATCTCAATGCTGTGTGAACCGTGTCATCACTAGGTTCCAGGACACTTGTCATCACAATGCTCCATGAACTCTGTTATCTCAATGTTCCATGGCCTTTGTATACACAATGCTCCATTGTCCTGATAATCGCATTGCTCCATGAACACTTTCATCACAATGCTCCTTGACCACTGTCACCCTAATTCCCCATGACGTCTCGCCTCACTGTCTTCCAAGGCCACTCTCATCAAAATGCTCCATGATCTGTGTCAGCACAATATTGCATGACACTTGTCATCACAATGCTCCATGATGCCTGTCATCACAATGCTCCATGAATTTGTTATCACAATGCTCCAGGACCAGTTTCATCACAATACTCCATCCCCCTTTTCATCACAGTGCACAATGAAACCTTTCATTACAATGCTCCATGACACTTGTCATCACAATGCTCAACGGCCTTTATCGTCACAATGCTCCCAGGCACTTTTCATCACGATGTTCCATGAAAACTTACATCACTTTGCTCCACGACCATTGTCATCACAATAGTCCATACCCTTGTCAACACAATGCTGCATAATCCCTGTCATCACAATTCTCCTTGACTGCTGTCATCACGATAATCCAGGACAATTTTCATAACAATGGTTCATTCCCCCAGTCATCTCAGTGCTCCATGATACCTTTCATCACAATTCCTAGATGATCAATGTCATCACAAGGCCCCATGACACCTGTCATCACAATTTGCTATGACCCTTGTCATCACAATACTCGATGAACCGTGTCATCACAGTGTTCCAGGGCACATGTCATCACAATGATCCATGACGACTTTCATCACAATGCTCCAATACACCTGTCATCACAATGCTCCATGGCCCCTGTTATCATATTGCTCCATGATCACTTTCATCACAATGATCCATGACCAATGTCATCACCATTCCTAATGACGCCTGTCATCTCAATGCTCCATGGCACCTTCATCACAATGCTCCATGAACCCATTCATCACAATGTTCCCTGTCCTTTTCATCACAATGTTCCATGGGCCCTGTCATCACAATGCTCCATGCGCTTGTCATCAAAATGCTCCAGAACTCTTGTCATCATAATGCTCCATGCCAGTGTCATCAAAATGCCCCATGACACTTGTCATCACAATGCTCCACGTCATTTGTCATCACAATGCTCCATGACCCTTGTCATAACAATGGTCCATGGCCTTGTCATCACAATGTTCCATGGCCTCTGACATCACTATGCTCTATGGTTTTTCTCATCACAATGCTCTTTGACCCCTGTCATCACAATGCTTGATGACCATTGTCATCACAATGCTCCAAGAACCCTGTCATCACAATGCTCCATGCCGTTGACATCACAATGCTCCATGGCCCTTGTAATTAGAATGCTCCATGCCCTTGTCATCACAATGCTCCAGAACACTTGTGATCATAATACGCCTTTCCTGTGTCATCCCATTGCTCAATGACCCTTCTCATCAAAATATTCCTTGTCCTTTGTCATCACAGTGCTCCATGATACCTTTAATCAAAATTCTACATGACAACTGTCATCACAATGCAAGATGACCAATGTCATCACAAGGCCCCATGACACGTGTCATCACAATTCGCCTTGGCCCTGGACATCTCAATGCTGTATGAACCGTGTCATCACTAGGTTCCAGGACACTTGTCATCACAATGCTCCATGAACTCTGTTATCACAATGTTCCATGGCCTTTGTATTCACAATGCTCCATTGTCCTGATAATCGCATTGCTCCATGAACACTTTCATCACAATGCTCCTTGACCACTGTCACCCTAATTCCCCATGACGTCTCGCCTCACTGTCTTCCAAGGCCACTCTCATCAAAATGCTCCATGATCTGTGTCAGCACAATATTGCATGACACTTGTCATCACAATGCTCCATGATGCCTGTCATCACAATGCTCCATGAATTTGTTATCACAATGCTCCAGGACCAGTTTCATCACAATACTCCATCCCCCTTTTCATCACAGTGCACAATGAAACCTTTCATTACAATGCTCCATGACACTTGTCATCACAATGCTCAACGGCCTTTATCGTCACAATGCTCCCAGGCACTTTTCATCACGATGTTCCATGAAAACTTACATCACTTTGCTCCACGACCATTGTCATCACAATAGTCCATACCCTTGTCAACACAATGCTGCATAATCCCTGTCATCACAATTCTCCTTGACTGCTGTCATCACGATAATCCAGGACAATTTTCATAACAATGGTTCATTCCCCCAGTCATCTCAGTGCTCCATGATACCTTTCATCACAATTCCTAGATGATCAATGTCATCACAAGGCCCCATGACACCTGTCATCACAATTTGCTATGACCCTTGTCATCACAATACTCGATGAACCGTGTCATCACAGTGTTCCAGGGCACATGTCATCACAATGATCCATGACGACTTTCATCACAATGCTCCAATACACCTGTCATCACAATGCTCCATGGCCCCTGTTATCATATTGCTCCATGATCACTTTCATCACAATGATCCATGACCAATGTCATCACCATTCCTAATGACGCCTGTCATCTCAATGCTCCATGGCACCTTCATCACAATGCTCCATGAACCCATTCATCACAATGTTCCCTGTCCTTTTCATCACAATGTTCCATGGGCCCTGTCATCACAATGCTCCATGCGCTTGTCATCAAAATGCTCCAGAACTCTTGTCATCATAATGCTCCATGCCAATGTCATCAAAATGCCCCATGACACTTGTCATCACAATGCTCCATGTCATTTGTCATCACAATGCTCCATGACCCTTGTCATAACAATGGTCCATGGCCTTGTCATCACAATGTTCCATGGCCTCTGACATCACTATGCTCTATGGTTTTTCTCATCACAATGCTCTTTGACCCCTGTCATCACAATGCTTGATGACCATTGTCATCACAATGCTCCAAGAACCCTGTCATCACAATGCTCCATGCCGTTGACATCACAATGCTCCATGGCCCTTGTAATTAGAATGCTCCATGCCCTTGTCATCACAATGCTCCAGAACACTTGTGATCATAATACGCCTTTCCTGTGTCATCCCATTGCTCAATGACCCTTCTCATCAAAATATTCCTTGTCCTTTGTCATCACAGTGCTCCATGATACCTTTAATCAAAATTCTACATGACAACTGTCATCACAATGCAAGATGACCAATGTCATCACAAGGCCCCATGACACGTGTCATCACAATTCGTCTTGGCCCTGGACATCTCAATGCTGTGTGAACCGTGTCATCACTAGGTTCCAGGACACTTGTCATCACAATGCTCCATGAACTCTGTTATCTCAATGTTCCATGGCCTTTGTATACACAATGCTCCATTGTCCTGATAATCGCATTGCTCCATGAACACTTTCATCACAATGCTCCTTGACCACTGTCACCCTAATTCCCCATGACGTCTCGCCTCACTGTCTTCCAAGGCCACTCTCATCAAAATGCTCCATGATCTGTGTCAGCACAATATTGCATGACACTTGTCATCACAATGCTCCATGATGCCTGTCATCACAATGCTCCATGAATTTGTTATCACAATGCTCCAGGACCAGTTTCATCACAATACTCCATCCCCCTTTTCATCACAGTGCACAATGAAACCTTTCATTACAATGCTCCATGACACTTGTCATCACAATGCTCAACGGCCTTTATCGTCACAATGCTCCCAGGCACTTTTCATCACGATGTTCGATGAAAACTTACATCACTTTGCTGCACGACCATTGTCATCACAATAGTCCATACCCTTGTCAACACAATGCTGCATAATCCCTGTCATCACAATTCTCCTTGACTGCTGTCATCACGATAATCCAGGACAATTTTCATAACAATGGTTCATTCCCCCAGTCATCTCAGTGCTCCATGATACCTTTCATCACAATTCCTAGATGATCAATGTCATCACAAGGCCCCATGACACCTGTCATCACAATTTGCTATGACCCTTGTCATCACAATACTCGATGAACCGTGTCATCACAGTGTTCCAGGGCACATGTCATCACAATGATCCATGACGACTTTCATCACAATGCTCCAATACACCTGTCATCACAATGCTCCATGGCCCCTGTTATCATATTGCTCCATGATCACTTTCATCACAATGATCCATGACCAATGTCATCACCATTCCTAATGACGCCTGTCATCTCAATGCTCCATGGCACCTTCATCACAATGCTCCATGAACCCATTCATCACAATGTTCCCTGTCCTTTTCATCACAATGTTCCATGGGCCCTGTCATCACAATGCTCCATGCGCTTGTCATCAAAATGCTCCAGAACTCTTGTCATCATAATGCTCCATGCCAATGTCATCAAAATGCCCCATGACACTTGTCATCACAATGCTCCACGTCATTTGTCATCACAATGCTCCATGACCCTTGTCATAACAATGGTCCATGGCCTTGTCATCACAATGTTCCATGGCCTCTGACATCACTATGCTCTATGGTTTTTCTCATCACAATGCTCTTTGACCCCTGTCATCACAATGCTTGATGCCCATTGTCATCACAATGCTCCAAGAACCCTGTCATCACAATGCTCCATGCCGTTGACATCACAATGCTCCATGGCCCTTGTAATTAGAATGCTCCATGCCCTTGTCATCACAATGCTCCAGAACACTTGTGATCATAATACGCCTTTCCTGTGTCATCCCATTGCTCAATGACCCTTGTCATCAAAATATTCCTTGTCCTTTGTCATCACAGTGCTCCATGATACCTTTAATCAAAATTCTACATGACAACTGTCATCACAATGCAAGATGACCAATGTCATCACAAGGCCCCATGACACGTGTCATCACAGTTCGCCTTGGCCCTGGACATCTCAATGCTGTGTGAACCGTGTCATCACTAGGTTCCAGAACACTTGTCATCACAATGCTCCATGAACTCTGTTATCTCAATGTTCCATGGCCTTTGTATTCACAATGCTCCATTGTCCTGATAATCGCATTGCTCCATGAACACTTTCATCACAATGCTCCTTGACCACTGTCACCCTAATTCCCCATGACGTCTCGCCTCACTGTCTTCCAAGGCCACTCTCCTCAAAATGCTCCATGATCTGTGTCAGCACAATATTGCATGACACTTGTCATCACAATGCTCCATGATGCCTGTCATCACAATGCTCCATGAATTTGTTATCACAATGCTCCAGGACAATTTTCATCACAATTCTCCATGCCCCCTGTCATCACAGTGCCCCATAACCCCTGTAATCACAATGCTCCATGGACCTTGTCTTCACAGTGCTCCAAGCCTTTGTAATCACACTGCTCCATGACCCCTGTAATCACAATGCTCCATGCCCTTGTCATCACAAGGCTCCAGAACACTTGTCATTATAATGCTCCATGTCCGTTTCATCACCATGCTCCATGACACTTGTCATCACAATGCTCCATGGCCCCTCTCATTACTGTGCTCCATAATAAATTTAATCACATTTCTAGATGACCACTGCCATCACAATGCCTCATGACATTGTCATCACAATTCACCATGACCATTGTCATCACAATGCTCCATGAACCATGTCATCACAGGGTCCCTGGACACTTGTCATCAACAATGATCCATGACCACTTTCATCACAATGCTCCATGACCACTGTCATCTCAATGCTCCATGGCCTTTGTATTCACAATGCTCCATGGCCCCTGTAATCACAGTGCTCCATAACACCTTTCATCATAACGCTCCATGACGACTGTCATCTCAATGCCCCATGAGGCCTGTCATCACAATTCTCCATGGCACCTCTCATCACAATGCTCCATGACACTTGTCATCACATTGCTCCATAACACCTGTCATCACAGTGTTCCCTGCCCATGTCATCACAATGCTCCATGTCCCCTATAATCACAATGCTCCATGCCTTTTTCCTCACAATGCTCCAGAATTCTTTTCAACACAATGTTCCATGACCGTGGCATCACAATGCTACATGACCCTGCTCATCACAATTCTCCATGACCTTTGTCATCACAATGCTCTATGTCGCTTTTCATCACAATTCTCAATGACCACTTTAATCACTATGATCGCTGACAATTTTTATCACATTTCTCTATTGTCATTACAATTCCCCATGGCCCCTTTCTTCACAATGCTCCATGATGCCTGTTACCAAAATGCTCCATGGAGTTTGTTATCACAATGCTCCAGGACCAGTTTCATCACAATACTCCATCCCACTTGTCATCACAGTGCACAATGAAACCTTTCATTACAATGCTCCATGACACTTGTCATCACAATGCTCCATGGCCTTTATCGTCACAATGCTCCCAGGCACTTTTCATCACGATGTTCCATGAAAACTTTCATCACATTGCTCCACGACCATTGTCATCACAATAGTCCATACCCTTGTCAACACAAAGCTGCATAATCCCTGTCATCACAATTCTCCATGACTGCTGTCACCACAATAATCCAAGACAATTTTCATAACAATGCTTCATGCCCCCAGTCATCACAGTGCTCCATGATACCTTTCATCACAATTCCTAGATGATCAGTGTCATCACAATGCCCCATGACACCTGTCATCACAATTCGCTATGACCCTTGTCATCACAATACTCGATGAACCGTGTCATCACAGTGTTCCAGGGCACATGTCATCACAATGATCCATGACGACTTTCATCACAATGCTCCAATACACCACTCATCACAATGCTCCATGGCCCCTGTTATCATATTGCTCCATGATCACTTTCATCACAATGCTCCATGACCACTGTCATCACCATTCCTCATGACGCCTGTCATCCCAATGTTCCATGGCCTCTTTCATCACAATGCTCCATGAACCCAGTCATCACAATGTTCCCTGCCCTTTTCATCACAATGCTCCATGGGCCCTGTCATCACAATGCTCCATGCCCTTGTCATCAAAATGCTCCAGAACACTTGTCACCATAATGTTCCTTGCCAATGTCATCAAAATGCCCCATGACATTTGTAATCACATTGCTCCAAGACCGCTGTCATCACAATGCCCCATGACGCCTGCCATCACTAATCTCCTAGGCCTCTCTTACCAAAAACTCCATGATCCCTGTCAGCACAATGTTCCATGACACTTTTCATCAAAATGCTCCATGACCCCTGTCATCACAATGATATATAACTCCTTTCCTCTCAGTGCTCCAGTACCGTTTTCATCACAGTGCTCCATGCCATTGTCAGCACAATGCTCCTTGGACCGTGTCATCAAAATGCTCCATCCTCTTTTCATCACAATGCTCCAGATATCCTATCACTACAATGCTCCATGCCCGTGTCAACACAATGCTCCATGACCCCAGTCATCAAAATGCTTTATGAACCTTGTTACCAGAATGTTCCATGACCCCTGTCATCAATATGATCCATGACCGTTGTCATCACAATGCTGCATGATACCTTTCATCCCAATTCTCTGTGACCGCTGTCATCACAATGCTCCAGGACAATTTTCATCACAATTCTCCATGCCCCCTGTCATCACAGTGCCCCATAACCCCTGTAATCACAATGCTCCATGGACCTTGTCTTCACAGTGCTCCAAGCCTTTGTAATCACACTGCTCCATGACCCCTGTAATCACAATGCTCCATGCCCTTGTCATCACAAGGCTCCAGAACACTTGTCATTATAATGCTCCATGTCCGTTTCATCACCATGCTCCATGACACTTGTCATCACAATGCTCCATGGCCCCTCTCATTACTGTGCTCCATAATAAATTTAATCACATTTCTAGATGACCACTGCCATCACAATGCCTCATGACATTGTCATCACAATTCACCATGACCATTGTCATCACAATGCTCCATGAACCATGTCATCACAGGGTCCCTGGACACTTGTCATCAACAATGATCCATGACCACTTTCATCACAATGCTCCATGACCACTGTCATCTCAATGCTCCATGGCCTTTGTATTCACAATGCTCCATGGCCCCTGTAATCACAGTGCTCCATAACACCTTCCATCATAACGCTCCATGACGACTGTCATCTCAATGCCCCATGAGGCCTGTCATCACAATTCTCCATGGCACCTCTCATCACAATGCTCCATGACACTTGTCATCACATTGCTCCATAACACCTGTCATCACAGTGTTCCCTGCCCATGTCATCACAATGCTCCATGTCCCCTATAATCACAATGCTCCATGCCTTTTTCCTCACAATGCTCCAGAATTCTTTTCAACACAATGTTCCATGACCGTGGCATCACAATGCTACATGACACTGCTCATCACAATTCTCCATGACCTTTGTCATCACAATGCTCTATGTCGCTTTTCATCACAATTCTCAATGACCATTTTAATCACTATGATCGCTGACAATTTTTATCACATTTCTCTATTGTCATTACAATTCCCCATGGCCCCTTTCTTCACAATGCTCCATGATGCCAGTTACCAAAATGCTCCATGGAGTTTGTTATCACAATGCTCCAGGAACAGTTTCATCACAATACTCCATCCCCCTTGTCATCACAGTGCACAATGAAACCTTTCATTACAATGCTCCATGACACTTGTCATCACAATGCTCCATGGCCTTTATCGTCACAATGCTCCCAGGCACTTTTCATCACGATGTTCCATGAAAACTTTCATCACATTCCTCCACGACCATTGTCATCACAATAGTCCATACCCTTGTCAACACAAAGCTGCATAATCCCTGTCATCACAATTTTCCATGACTGCTGTCACCACAATAATCCAGGACAATTTTCATAACAATGCTTCATGCCCCCAGTCATCACAGTGCTCCATGATACCTTTCATCACAATTCCTAGATGATCAGTGTCATCACAATGCCCCATGACACCTGTCATCACAAATCGCTATGACCCTTGTCATCACAATACTCGATGAACCGTGTCATCACAGTGTTCCAGGGCACATGTCATCACAATGATCCATGACGACTTTCATCACAATGCTCCAATACACCACTCATCACAATGCTCCATGGCCCCTGTTATCATATTGCTCCATGATCACTTTCATCACAATGCTCCATGACCACTGTCATCACCATTCCTCATGACGCCTGTCATCTCAATGCTCCATGGCCTCTTTCATCACAATGCTCCATGAACCCAGTCATCACAATGTTCCCTGCCCTTTTCATCACAATGCTCCATGGGCCCTGTCATCACAATGCTCCATGCCCTTGTCATCAAAATGCTCCAGAACACTTGTCACCATAATGTTCCTTGCCAATGTCATCAAAATGCCCCATGACATTTGTAATCACATTGCTCCAAGACCGCTGTCATCACAATGCCCCATGACGCCTGCCATCACTAATCTCCTAGGCCTCTCTTACCAAAAACTCCATGATCCCTGTCAGCACAATGTTCCATGACACTTTTCATCAAAATGCTCCATGACCCCTGTCATCACAAAGTTCTCTGCCCACATCATCACAATGCTCCTTGTCACCTTTAATCACAATGCTCCAGAATTCTTGTCATCGCAATGTGCCTTGACCGTGTCATCACAATGCTCCATGACCCTTGTCATCACAAATCTCCATGACCCCTGTCATCACAATGATCTATAACTCCTTTCCTCTCAGTGCTCCAGTACCGTTTTCATCACAGTGCTCCATGCCATTGTCAGCACAATGCTCCTTGGACCGTGTCATCAAAATGCTCCATCCTCTTTTCATCACAATGCTCCAGATATCCTATCACTACAATGCTCCATGCCCGTGTCAACACAATGCTCCATGACCCCAGTCATCAAAATGCTTTATGAACCTTGTTATCAGAATGTTCCATGACCCCTGACATCAATATGATCCATGACCGTTGTCATCACAATGCTGCATGATACCTTTCATCCCAATTCTCTGTGACCGCTGTCATCACAATGCTCCAGGACAATTTTCATCACAATTCTCCATGCCCCCTGTCATCACAGTGCCCCATAACCCCTGTAATCACAATGCTCCATGGCCCTTGTCATCACAGTTCTCCAAGCCTTTGTCATCACACAGTTCCATGGCCCCTGTAATCACAATGCTCCATGCTCTTGTCATCACAAGACTTCAGAACACCTGTCAGTATAATGCTCCATGTTCGTTTCATCGCCATGCTCCATATCCTTGTCATCACAATGCTCCAGGTCTGTTGTCATCACCATGCTTCATGCCTGTGTCATCACAATGCTCCATGAATCTTGTCTTCACAATGCTTCATGGCCCATGTCATCACAATGCTCTATGGCCTTTGTCATCACAATGCTCCGTGACCCTGCCAACACAATGCTTGATGACCCCTGTCATCAAAATGCTAAATGGCACTTGTCATCACAATGCTCTATGACGCCTGTCATCACTATTCTCCATGTCACTTGTCATCACAATGCTCCAAGGCCCCTGTAATCACAGTACTCCATGACCCCTTTCATCACAATGCCCAATGCCACCTCTCATCACAATTCTCCATGGCATTTGTCATCACGATGCTCCATGATGCTTGTCATCACAATGCTCGATGGCCCTTGTCATCACAATGTTCCTTGGTGCTTTTCATCGCAATGCTCCCTGACAACTTTCATCAAAATACTCCAAGATTTGTTTCATCACAATGCTCCATGGCCCTTGTCATTACAAATCCACATGATCCCTTTCATCACAATTCTCCATGGCAACTTACATAAAAATACTCCATGCCCCTGTCATCACAATGCCCAATGATACCTGTTTTTACAATGATCCATGACCCTTGTCATCACAAGGCTCCATGTCGCTTGTATTCACAATACTCCATGGCCCTTGTCATCACAATGTTCCATAGTGATTTTCATCGCAATGCTCCTGACCGCTTTCAGCACAATGCCCAATGCCACTTCTCCTCACAATTCTCCATGGTATTTGTCATCACGTTGCTCCATGACACCTGTTACCACAATGCTCCATGACACTTGTCATCACAATGCTCGATGGCCCTTGTCATCACAATGTTCCTTGGTGATTTTCATCGCAATGCTCCATGACATCTTTCATCAAAATACTCCAAGATTTGTTTCATCACAATGCCCCATGACCCTTGTCATTACAAATCCACATGATCCGTTTCATCACAAATCTCCATGGCAAATTACATTAAAATGCTCCATGTCCCTGTCATCACAATGTCCAATGATACCTGTTTTTACAATGATCCATGATCCTTGTCATCACAAGGCTCCATGTCCCTTGTATTCACAATGCTCCATGGCCCTTGTCATCACAATGCTCCAATGCTTTTGTTATCACAATGCTCCCGGACCAGTTTCATCACAATACTCCATCCCCCTTGTCATCACAGTGCACAATGAAACCTTCCATTACAAACTCCATGACACTTGTCATCACAATGATCCATGGCCTTTATTGTCACAATGCTCCCAGGCCATTTTCTTCACGATGTTCCATGAAAACTTTCATCACATTGCTCCATGACCATTGTCATCACAATAGTCCATACCCTTGTCAACACAACGCTGCATAATCCCTGTCATCACAATTCTCCTTGACTGCTGCCATCTCGATAATCCAGGCCAATTTTCATAAAAATGATTCATGCCCCCAGTCATCTCAATGCTCCATGATACCTCTCATCACAATTCCTAGATGATCAATGTCATCACAATGCCCCATGACACCTGTCATCACAATTCGCGATGACCCTTGTCATCACAATACTCGATGAACCGTGTCATCACAGTGTTCCAGGACACATGTCATCACAATGATCCATGACTAATTTCATCACAATGCTCCAATAAACCTGTCATCACAATGCTCCATGGCCCCTGTTATCATATGGCTCCATGATGTCTTTCATCACAATGCTCCATGACCACTGTCATCACCATGCCTCATGACGCCTGTCATCTCAATGCTCCATGGTCCCTTCATCACAATGCTCCATTAACACAGTCATCACAATGTTCTCTATCCTTTTCATCACAATGTTCCATGGGCCCTGTCATCACAATGCTCCATGCGCTTGTCATCAAAATGCTCCAGAACACTTGTCATCATAATGCTCCATGCCAATGTCATCAAAATGCCCCATGACACTTGTCATCACAATGCTCCACGTCATTTGTCATCACAATGTTCCATGGCCCCTGTCATCACAGTGCTCCATGATACCATTCATCACAATTCTAGAGGACCACTGTCATCACAATGCCCCATGACAGATGTCATCACAATTTGCCATGGTCCCTGTCATCAAAATGCTCCATGAACCCTTTCATCACAAGGTTCCAGGACACTTGTCATCACAATGATCCATGATCACTTTCATCAAAAGGATCCATGAAATCTGTCATCTCAATGCTCCATAGGCTTTGTATTCACAATGCTCCATGGCCCCTATAATCACAGAGCTCCATGACCCCTTTCATCACAATGCTCCAAGACCGCTGTCATCACAATGCCCCATGACGCTTGCCATCACAATTCTCCAAGGCCTCTCTTACCAAATAGCTCCATGATCCCTGTCAGTACAATGTTTCATGACACTCTTCACCACAATGCTCCATGACCCATGTCATCACAAAGTTCTCTGCCCATATCATCACAATGCTCCTTGTCACCTTTCATCACAATGCTCCATGCTCTTTCATCACAATGCTCCAGAATGCTTGTCATCGCAATGTTCCTTGACCGTGTCAACACAATGATCCATGACTCCTTTCCTCACAGTGCTCCAGTACCCCTTTCATCACAATGCTCCATGCCATTGTCAGCACAATGCTCCTTGGAGACTGTCATCAAAATGCTCCATCCCATTTTCATCACAATGCTCAAGATATAATATCATTACAATGCTCCATGCCCGTGTCAACACAATGCTCCATGACCCCTGTCATCAAAATGCTTTATGAACTTTTTATTAGAATGTTCCATGACCCCTGTCATCAAAATGATCCATGACAGTTGTCATCACAATGCTGCATGCTACCTTTCATCCCAACTCTCTGAGACCGCTGTCATCACAATGCTCCAAGACAATTTTCATCACAATGCTCCATGCCCCCGTCATCACTGTGCCCCATAACTCCTGTAATCACAATGCTCCATGACCCTGTCATCACAATGCTACATGACCCCTGTCATCACATTGTTCCATGGCCTATGTATTCACAATGCTCCCTGGACCCTGTTATCACACTGCTCCAGGTTCCCTTTCAACAAAATGCTCCATGAACCCTGTCATCACAACGTTCCATGAAAGTTGTCATCAAAATGTTCCATGACCCCGGTCACCACAATGTTCCCTACCCTTGTAATCACAATGCTCCGTGACCTCTGTCAACACAATGACTGATGACCCCTGTCATCAAAATGCTAAATAGCACTTGTCATCACAATGCTCTATGACACCTGTCATCACTATTCTCCATGTCACTTGTTCTCACAATGTTCCATGGCCCCTTTAATCACAGTGCTCCATGACCCGTTTCACCTAAATGCTCCATGACCTCACTCATCACAATGCCCCATGATCCCTGTAATCACAATGCTCCATGGCCCTTGTTATCACACTTCTCCAAGTCTTTGTCATCACACAGCTCCATGGCCACTGTAATCACAATGCTCCATGCTCTTGTCATCACAAGACTTCAGAACACCTGTCAGTATAATGCTCCATGTCCGTTTCATCGCCATGCTCCATATCCTTGTTATCACAATGCTCCAGGTCTGTTGTCATCACCATGCTTCATGCCCGTGTCATCACAATGCTCCATGAATCTTGTCTTCACAATGCTTCATGGCCCATTTCATCACAATGCTCCATGACCCCTGTCATCACAATGCTCTATGGCCTTTGTCATCACAATGCTCCGTGACCCTGTCAACACAATGCTTGATGACCCTTGTCATCAAAATGCTAAATGGCACTTGTCATCACAATGCTCTATGACGCCTGTCATCACTATTCTCCATGTCACTTGTCATCACAATGCTCCACGGCCCCTGTAATCACAGTACTCCATGACCCCTTTCATCACAATGCCCAATGCCACCTCTCATCACAATTCTCCATGGCATTTGTCATCACGATGCTCCATGACGCTTGTCATCACAATGCTCGATGGCCCTTGTCATCACAATGTTCCTTGGTGCTTTTCATCGCAATGCTCCATGACAACTTTCATCAAAATACTCCAAGATTTGTTTCATCACAATGCTCCATGGCCCTTGTCATTACAAATCCACATGATCCCTTTCATCACAATACTCCATGGCAACTTACATAAAAATGCTCCATGCCCCTGTCATCACAATGCCCAATGATACCTGTTTTTACAATGATCCATGACCCTTGTCATCACAAGGCTCCATGTCGCTTGTATTCACAATACTCCATGGCCCTTGTCATCACCATGCTCCATAGTGCTTTTCATCGCAATGCTCCCTGACCGCTTTCAGCACAATGCCCCATGGCCCCTGTCATCATGATGGTCCATGACCCTTCTCATCACAATGCTCCATGAAACATTTCCTCACAATGCTCCAGTACGCCTTTCATCCAAATTCCCCATGGCCACTGTCATCACAATTCTCCTTGACCCCTGTCATCATAATGGTCCATGACCCGTTTCATCTCAATGCTCCATGACACCTGTCATCACAATGCTCCTTGGCCTTTGTCATCACAATGCTCCATTGCCCCTGTAATCACAGTGCTCCATGACCCGTTTCATCTCAATGCTCCATGACCTCACTCATCACAATGCTCCATGACCCCTGTAATCACAATTCTCCTTGGCCCTTGTCATCATAGTGCTCCAAGCCTTTTTCATCACACTGCTCCATGGCAGCTATAATCACAATTCTCCATGTCCTTGTCATCACAAGGCTCCAGAATTCTTGTCATTAAAATGCTCCATGTCCATTTCATCACCTTGCTCCATGACACTTGTCATCACATTGCTCCATGGCCCCTCTCATTACTGTGTTCCATAAAAACTTTAATCACATTTCTAGATGACCACTGCCTTCACAATGCCCCATGACATTGTCATCACAATTCTCCATGACCATTGTCATCACAATGCTCCATGAACCATGTCATCACAGGGTTCCAGGACACTTGTCATCACAATGATCCATTACCACTATCATCACAATGCTCCATGACCATTGTCATCTCAATGCTCCATGGCCTTTGTATTCACAATGCTCATTGGCCCCTGTAATCACAGTGCTCCATAACACCTTTCATCATAATGCTCCATGACCACTGCCATCTCAATGCTCCATGACGCCTGTCATCACAATTCTCCAAGGCCCCTCTCATCACAAAGCTCCATGACACTTGTCATCACATTGCTCCATAACATCTGTCATCACAGTGTTCCCTGCCCATGTCATCACAATGCTCCATGTCCCCTATAATCACAATGCTCCATGCCTTTTTCCTCACAATGCTCCAGAATTCTTGTCATCACAATGTTCCATGACCGTGGCATCACAATGCTCCATGGCCCTTGTCATCACAATGCTCAAGAATTCTTGTCATCACAATGTTCCATAACCGTGTCATCACAATGCTACATGACCCTGGTCATCACACTTCTTCCTGACATTTGTCATCACAATGCTCTATGACGCTTTTCATCACAATTCTTAATGACCACTTTAATCACTATGCTCGCTGACCATTTTCATCACATTTCTCTATTGTCATTACAATTCCCCATGGCCCCTTTCGTCACAATGCTCCATGATGCCTGTCATCACAATGCTCCATGTCACTTGTCATCACAATGTTCCATGGCATTTTTTATCACAATGCTCCAGGACCAGTTTCATCACAATACTCCATCCCCCTTGTCATCACAGTGCACAATGAAACCTTTCATTACAATGCTCCATGACACTTGTCATCACAATGCTCCATGGCCTTTATCGTCACAATGCTCCCAGGCACTTTTCATCACGATGTTCCATGAAAACTTTCATCACATTGCTCCACGACCATTGTCATCACAATAGTCCATACCCTTGTCAACACAATGCTGCATAATCCCTTTCATCACTATTCTCCATGACTGCTGTCATCACAATAATCCAGGACAACTTTCATAACAATGCTTCATGCCCCCTGTCATCACAGTGCTCCATGATACCTTTCATCACAATTCCTAGATGATCAATGTCATCACAATGCCCCATGACACCTGTCATCACAATTCGCTATGACCCTTGTCATCACAATACTCGATGAACCGTGTCATCACAGTGTTCCAGGGAACATGTCATCACAATGATCCATGACGACTTTCATCACAATGCTCCAATACACCTCTCATCACAATGCTCCATGGCGCCTGTTAACATATTGCTCCATGATCACTTTCATCACAATGCTACATGATCCCTGTCATCACATTGTTCCATGGCCTATGTATTCACAATATTCCATGGACCCTGTAATCACTCTGCTCCATGTTCGCTTTCAACACAATGCTCCATGACCCCTGTCATCACAACGTTACATGAAAGTTGTCATCAAAATTCTCCATGACCCCGGTCACCACAAGGTTCCCTTCCCTTGTCATCACAATGCTCCATGACCCTTGTAATCACAATGGTACATTGCCTTGTCATCACAATGTTCCATGGCCTCTGTCATCACCATGCTCCATGGTCTTTCTCATCACAATGCTGTATGACCCCTCTCATCACAATGCTCCAAGGCCCATGTCATCACAATGCCTCATGGTCTTTGTAATCACAATGCTCAATGAACCCTGGCATCACAATACTCCCTGCCGTTGTCATCACAATGCTCCATGGCCTCTGTAATCACAATGCTCCATGCCCTTGTCATCACAATGCTCCAGAACACTTGTCATCATAATACTTCAATCCCGTATCATCCCATTGCTCAATGACACTTGTCATCAAAATCTTCCTTGGCCTTTGTCATCACAGTGCTCCATGATACCTTTAATCAAAATTCTACATGACCACTGTCATCACAATGCAAGATGACCAATGTCATCACAATGCCCCATGACACGTGTCATCACAATTCTCCTTGGCCATTGTCATATCAATGCTGTTTGAACCGTGTCAAAACTAGGTTAAAGGCTACTTGTCTTTACAGTGATCCATAACCACTTTCATCAAAATGCTCCATGAACTCTGTTATCTCAATGCTCCATGGCCTTTGTATTCACAATGCTCCATTGTCCCGATAGTAGCATTGCTCCATGAACACTTTCATAACAATGCTTCTTGACCACTGTCACCATAATGCCCCATGACGTCTCTCATCACTGTGCTCCAAGGCCACTCTCATCAAAATGCTCCATGATATGTGTCAGCACAATATTGCATGACACTTGTCACCACAATGCTCCATGATCCCTGTAATCACAATGATCCCTGCCAATGTCATCACAACGCTCCAGGTCTGTTGTCATCACCATGCTTCATGCCCGTGTCATCACAATGCTCCATGAATCTTGTCTTCACAATGCTTCATGGCCCATGTCATCACAGTGCTCCATGACCACTGTCATCACAATGCTCTATTGCCTTTGTCATCACAATACTCCGTGACCCCTGTCAACACAATGCCTGATGACCCCTGTCATCAAAATGCTAAATGTCACCTGTCATCACAATGCTCTATGACGCCTGTCATCACTATTCTCCATGTCACTTGTTATCACAATGTCCCATGGCCCCTGTAATCACAGTACTCCATGAACCCTTTCGTCACATTGCCCAATGCCACCTCTCATCACAATTCTCCATGGCATTTGTCATCACGATGCTCCAAGACACCTGTCATCACAATTCTCCATGACACTTGTCATCACAATGCACGATGGCCCTTGTCATCACAATGTTCCTTGGTGCTTTTCATCGCAATGCTCCATGACAACTTTCATTAAGATACTCCATGATTTGTTTCATCACAATGCTCCATGGCCCTTGTCATTACAAATTCACATGATCCCTTTCATCACAACTCTCCATGGCAACTTACATAAAAATGCTCCATGCCCCTGTCATCACAATGTCCAATGATACCTGTTTTTACAATAATGCATGACCCTTGTCATCACAAGGCTCCATGTCCCTTGTATTCACAATGCTCCATGGCCCTTGTCATCACAATGCTCCATGGCCCTTGTCATCACAATGCTCCATAGCGCTTTTCATCGCAATGCTCCATGACCGCTTTCAGCACAATGCCCTATGACCCCTGTCATCACAATGCTCCATGGCCCCTGATATCATATGGCCTCATGATCTCTTTCATCACAATGCTCCATGACCACCGTCATCACCATGCCCCATGACGCCTGTCATCTCAATGCTCCATAGTCCCTTTCATCACAATGCTCCATGAACCCAGTCATCACAGTGTTCCCTGCCCTTTTCATCACAATGCTCCATGGGCACTTTCATCACAATGCTCCATGCCTTTGACATCAAAATGCTCCAGAACTCTTGTCATCATAATGCTCCATGCCAATGTCATCAAAATGCCCCATGATACTTGTCATCACAATGCTCCATGGCCTTTGTCATCACAATGTTTCATGGCCCCTGTCATCACAGTGCTCCATGATTCCTTTCATCACAATTCTAGATGACCACTGTCATCACAATGCCCCATGACAGATGTCATCACAATTCGCCATCGTCCTTGCCATCACAATGCTCCATGAACCGTTTCATCACAAGGTTCCAGGACACTTGTCATCACAATGATCCATGATCACTTTCATCACAATGCTCCATGAACCCTGTCATCTCAATGCTCCATATTCTTTCTATTCACAATGCTCCATGGCTCCTGTAATAACAGTGCTCCATGACCCCTTTCATCACAATGCTCCAAGACCGATCTCATCACAATGACCCATAACGCCTGCCATCACAAATCTCCAAGGCCTCTCTTACCAAAAAGCTCCATGATCCCTGTCAGCACAATGTTCCATGACACTTTTCATCACAATGCTCCATGACCCCTGTCATCACTAAGTTCTCTGCCCATATCATCACAATGCTCCTTGTCGCCTTTAATCACAATGCTCCATGCCCTTTCATCACAATGCTCCAGAATTCTTTTCATCGCAATGTTCCTTGACCGTGTCATCACAATGCTCCATGACCCTTGTCATCACAAAGCTCCATGACCCCTGTCATCACAATGATCCATGACTCCTTTCCTCACAGTGCTCCAGTACCATTTTCATCACAGTGCTCCATGCCCGTGTCATCACAATGCTCCAGGTCTGTTGTCATCACCATGCTTCATGCCCGTGTCATCACAATGCTCCATGAATCTTGTCTTCACAATGCTCCATGGCCCAGGTCATCACAGTGCTCCATGACCCCTGTCATCACAATGCTCTATTGCCTTTGTCATCACAATACTCCGTGACCCCTGTCAACACAATGCCTGATGACCCCTGTCATCAAAATGCTAAATGTCACTTGTCATCACAATGCTCTATGACGCCTGTCATCACTACTCTCCATGTCACTTGTTATCACAATGCTCCATGGCCCCTGTAATCACAGTACTCCATGATCCCTTTCGTCACATTGCCCAATGCCACCTCTCATCACAATTCTCCATGACATTTGTCATCACGATGCTCCATGACACCTGTCATCACAATGCTCCATGACACTTGTCATCACAATGCTCGATGGCCCTTGTCATCACAATGTTTCTTGGTGCTTTTCATCGCAATGCTCCATGAAAACTTTCATCAAGATACTCCAGGATTTGTTTCATCACAATGCTCCATGGCCCTTGTCATTACAAATCCACATGATCCCTTTCATCACAACTCTCCATGTCAACATACATAAAAATGCTCCATGCCCCTGTCATCACAATGCCCAATGATACCTGTTTTTACAATGATCCATGGCCCTTGTCATCACAATGCTCCATAGCGCTTTTCATCGCAATGCTCCATGACCGCTTTCAGCACAATGCCCCATGACCCCTGTCATCACAATGATCCATGGCCCGTGATATCATATTCCTCCATGATCTCTTTCATCACAATGCTCCATGACCGCTGTCATCACCATGCCTCATGACGCCTGTCATCTCAATGCTCCATGGCCACTTTCATCACAATGCTTCATGAACCTAGACATCACAATGTTCCCTGCACTTTTCATCACAATGCTCCATGGGCACTGTCATCACAATGCTCCATGCCTTTTTCATCAAAATGCTCCAGAACTCTTGTCATCATAATACTCCATTCCCGTGTCAACCCTTTGCTCAATAACACTTGTCATCAAAATCTTCCTTGGCCTTTGTCATCACAGTGCTCCATGATACCTTTAATCAAAATTCTACATGACCACTGACATCACAATGCAAGATGACCAATGTCATCACAATGCCCCATGATACGTTTCATCACAATTCGCCTTGGCCCTTGTCATCTCAATGCTGTATGAACCATGTCATCAGTAGGTTCCAGGACACTTGTCATCACAGTGATCCATGAACATTTTCATCACAATGCTCCATGAACTCTGTTATCTCAATGCTCCATCGCCTTTGTATTCACAATGCTCCATTGTCCTGATAATCACATTGCTCCATGAACACTTTCATCAAAATGCTCCTTTACCACTGTCACCATAATGCCCCATGACGTCTCTCGTCAATGTGCTCCAAGGCCACTCTCATCAAAATGCTCCATGATCTGTGTCAGCACAATATTGCATGACACTTGTCATCACAATGCTCAATGATCCCTGTAATCACAATGATCCCTGCCAATGTCATCACAATGCTCCATGTCTCCTGTAATCACAATGCTCCACGCCCTTGTCATCACAATGCTCCAGGTCTGTTGTCATCACCATGCTTCATGCCCGTGTCATCACAATGCTCCATGAATCTTGTCTTCACAATGCTCCATGGCCCTTGTCATCAATGTGCTCCATGACCCCTGTTATCACAATGCTCTATGGCCTTTGTCATCACAATACTCGGTGACCCCTATCAACACAATGCCTGATGACCCCTGTCATCAAAATGCTAAATGGCACTTGTCATCACAATGCTCTATGATGCCTGTCATCACTATTCTCCATGTCACTTGTTATCATAATGCTCCATGGCCCCTGTAATCACAGTACTCCATGACCCCATTCATCACAATGCCCAATGCCACCTCTCATCACAATTCTCCATGGCATTTGTCATCACGATGCTCCATGACACCTGTAATCACAATGCTCCATGACACTTGTCATCACAATGCTCGATGGCCCTTGTCATCACAATGTTCTTTGGTGCTTTTCATCGCAATGCTCCATGACAACGTTCATCAAAATACTCCAAGATTTGTTTCATCACAATGCTCCATGGCCCTTGTCATTACAAATCCACATGATCCCTTTCATCACAATTCTCCATGGCAACTTACATAAAAATGCTCCATGCCCCTGTCATCACAATGCCCAATGATACCTGTTTTTACAATGAACCATGACCCTTGTCATCACAAGGCTCCATGTCCCTTGTATTCACAATGCTCCATGGCCCTTGTCATCACAATGCTCCATAGCGCTTTTCATTGCAATGCTGCATGACCGCTTTCAGCACAATGCCCCATGACCCCTGTCATCACAATGCTCCATGGCCCCTGATATCATATGGCGTCATGATCTCTTTCATCACAATGCTCCATGACCACTGTCATCACCATGCCTCATGATGCCTGTCATCTCTATGCTCCATAGTCCCTTTCATCTCAATGCTCCATGAACCCAGTCATCACAATGTTCCCTTCCCTTTTCATCACAATGCTCCATGACCACTGTCATCTCAATGCTCCATGGCCTTTGTATTCACAATGCTCCATGGCCCCTGTAATCACAGTGCTCCATAACACCTTTCATCATAACGCTCCATGACGACTGTCATCTCAATGCCCCATGAGGCCTGTCATCACAATTCTCCAAGGCACCTCTCATCACAATGCTCCATGACACTTGTCATCACATTGCTCCATAACACCTGTCATCACAGTGTTCCCTGCCCATGTCATCACAATGCTCCATGTCCCCTATAATCACAATGCTCCATGCCTTTTTCCTCACAATGCTCCAGAATTCTTTTCAACACAATGTTCCATGACCGTGGCATCACAATGCTACATGACCCTGCTCATCACAATTCTCCATGACCTTTGTCATCACAATGCTCTATGTCGCTTTTCATCACAATTCTCAATGACCACTTTAATCACTATGATCGCTGACAATTTTTATCACATTTCTCTATTGTCATTACAATTCCCCATGGCCCCTTTCTTCACAATGCTCCATGATGCCTGTTATCAAAATGCTCCATGGAGTTTGTTATCACAATGCTCCAGGACCAGTTTCATCACAATACTCCATCCCCCTTGTCATCACAGTGCACAATGAAACCTTTCATTACAATGCTCCATGACACTTGTCATCACAATGCTCCATGGCCTTTATCGTCACAATGCTCCCAGGCACTTTTCATCACGATGTTCCATGAAAACTTTCATCACATTGCTCCACGACCATTGTCATCACAATAGTCCATACCCTTGTCAACACAAAGCTGCATAATCCCTGTCATCACAATTCTCCATGACTGCTGTCACCACAATAATCCAGGACAATTTTCATAACAATGCTTCATGCCCCCAGTCATCACAGTGCTCCATGATACCTTTCATCACAATTCCTAGATGATCAATGTCATCACAATGCCCCATGACACCTGTCATCACAATTCGCTATGACCCTTGTCATCACAATACTCGATGAACCGTGTCATCACAGTGTTCCAGGGCACATGTCATCACAATGATCCATGACGACTTTCATCACAATGCTCCAATACACCACTCATCACAATGCTCCATGGCCCCTGTTATCATATTGCTCCATGATCACTTTCATCACAATGCTCCATGACCACTGTCATCACCATTCCTCATGACGCCTGTCATCTCAATGCTCCATGGCCTCTTTCATCACAATGCTCCATGAACCCAGTCATCACAATGTTCCCTGCCCTTTTCATCACAATGCTCCATGGGCCCTGTCATCACAATGCTCCATGCCCTTGTCATCAAAATGCTCCAGAACACTTGTCACCATAATGTTCCTTGCCAATGTCATCAAAATGCCCCATGACATTTGTAATCACATTGCTCCAAGACCGCTGTCATCACAATGCCCCATGACGCCTGCCATCACTAATCTCCTAGGCCTCTCTTACCAAAAACTCCATGATCCCTGTCAGCACAATGTTCCATGACACTTTTCATCAAAATGCTCCATGACCCCTGTTATCACAAAGTTCTCTGCCCACATCATCACAATGCTCCTTGTCACCTTTAATCACAATGCTCCAGAATTCTTGTCATCGCAATGTGCCTTGACCGTGTCATCACAATGCTCCATGACCCTTGTCATCACAAATCTCCATGACCCCTGTCATCACAATGATCTATAACTCCTTTCCTCTCAGTGCTCCAGTACCGTTTTCATCACAGTGCTCCATGCCATTGTCAGCACAATGCTCCTTGGACCGTGTCATCAAAATGCTCCATCCTCTTTTCATCACAATGCTCCAGATATCCTATCACTACAATGCTCCATGCCCGTGTCAACACAATGCTCCATGACCCCAGGCATCAAAATGCTTTATGAACCTTGTTACCAGAATGTTCCATGACCCCTGTCATCAATATGATCCATGACCGTTGTCATCACAATGCTGCATGATACCTTTCATCCCAATTCTCTGTGACCGCTGTCATCACAATGCTCCAGGACAATTTTCATCACAATTCTCCATGCCCCCTGTCATCACAGTGCCCCATAACCCCTGTAATCACAATGCTCCATGGACCTTGTCTTCACAGTGCTCCAAGCCTTTGTAATCACACTGCTCCATGACCCCTGTAATCACAATGCTCCATGCCCTTGTCATCACAAGGCTCCAGAACACTTGTCATTATAATGCTCCATGTCCGTTTCATCACCATGCTCCATGACACTTGTCATCACAATGCTCCATGGCCCCTCTCATTACTGTGCTCCATAATAAATTTAATCACATTTCTAGATGACCACTGCCATCACAATGCCTCATGACATTGTCATCACAATTCACCATGACCATTGTCATCACAATGCTCCATGAACCATGTCATCACAGGGTCCCTGGACACTTGTCATCAACAATGATCCATGACCACTTTCATCACAATGCTCCATGACCACTGTCATCTCAATGCTCCATGGCCTTTGTATTCACAATGCTCCATGGCCCCTGTAATCACAGTGCTCCATAACACCTTTCATCATAACGCTCCATGACGACTGTCATCTCAATGCCCCATGAGGCCTGTCATCACAATTCTCCAAGGCACCTCTCATCACAATGCTCCATGACACTTGTCATCACATTGCTCCATAACACCTGTCATCACAGTGTTCCCTGCCCATGTCATCACAATGCTCCATGTCCCCTATAATCACAATGCTCCATGCCTTTTTCCTCACAATGCTCCAGAATTCTTTTCAACACAATGTTCCATGACCGTGGCATCACAATGCTACATGACCCTGCTCATCACAATTCTCCATGACCTTTGTCATCACAATGCTCTATGTTGCTTTTCATCACAATTCTCAATGACCACTTTAATCACTATGATCGCTGACAATTTTTATCACATTTCTCTATTGTCATTACAATTCCCCATGGCCCCTTTCTTCACAATGCTCCATGATGCCTGTTATCAAAATGCTCCATGGAGTTTGTTATCACAATGCTCCAGGACCAGTTTCATCACAATACTCCATCCCCCTTGTCATCACAGTGCACAATGAAACCTTTCATTACAATGCTCCATGACACTTGTCATCACAATGCTCCATGGCCTTTATCGTCACAATGCTTCCAGGCACTTTTCATCACGATGTTCCATGAAAACTTTCATCACATTGCTCCACGACCATTGTCATCACAATAGTCCATATCCTTGTCAACACAAAGCTGCATAATCCCTGTCATCACAATTCTCCATGACTGCTGTCACCACAATAATCCAGGACAATTTTCATAACAATGCTTCATGCCCCCAGTCATCACAGTGCTCCATGATACCTTTCATCACAATTCCTAGATGATCAGTGTCATCACAATGCCCCATGACACCTGTCATCACAATTCGCTATGACCCTTGTCATCACAATACTCGATGAACCGTGTCATCACAGTGTTCCAGGGCACATGTCATCACAATGATCCATGACGACTTTCATCACAATGCTCCAATACACCACTCATCACAATGCTCCATGGCCCCTGTTATCATATTGCTCCATGATCACTTTCATCACAATGCTCCATGACCACTGTCATCACCATTCCTCATGACGCCTGTCATCTCAATGCTCCATGGCCTCTTTCATCACAATGCTCCATGAACCCAGTCATCACAATGTTCCCTGCCCTTTTCATCACAATGCTCCATGGGCCCTGTCATCACAATGCTCCATGCCCTTGTCATCAAAATGCTCCAGAACACTTGTCACCATAATGTTCCTTGCCAATGTCATCAAAATGCCCCATGACATTTGTAATCACATTGCTCCAAGACCGCTGTCATCACAATGCCCCATGACGCCTGCCATCACTAATCTCCTAGGCCTCTCTTACCAAAAACTCCATGATCCCTGTCAGCACAATGTTCCATGACACTTTTCATCAAAATGCTCCATGACCCCTGTCATCACAAAGTTCTCTGCCCACATCATCACAATGCTCCTTGTCACCTTTAATCACAATGCTCCAGAATTCTTGTCATCGCAATGTGCCTTGACCGTGTCATCACAATGCTCCATGACCCTTGTCATCACAAATCTCCATGACCCCTGTCATCACAATGATCTATAACTCCTTTCCTCTCAGTGCTCCAGTACCGTTTTCATCACAGTGCTCCATGCCATTGTCAGCACAATGCTCCTTGGACCGTGTCATCAAAATGCTCCATCCTCTTTTCATCACAATGCTCCAGATATCCTATCACTACAATGCTCCATGCCCGTGTCAACACAATGCTCCATGACCCCAGGCATCAAAATGCTTTATGAACCTTGTTACCAGAATGTTCCATGACCCCTGTCATCAATATGATCCATGACCGTTGTCATCACAATGCTGCATGATACCTTTCATCCCAATTCTCTGTGACCGCTGTCATCACAATGCTCCAGGACAATTTTCATCACAATTCTCCATGCCCCCTGTCATCACAGTGCCCCATAACCCCTGTAATCACAATGCTCCATGGACCTTGTCTTCACAGTGCTCCAAGCCTTTGTAATCACACTGCTCCATGACCCCTGTAATCACAATGCTCCATGCCCTTGTCATCACAAGGCTCCAGAACACTTGTCATTATAATGCTCCATGTCCGTTTCATCACCATGCTCCATGACACTTGTCATCACAATGCTCCATGGCCCCTCTCATTACTGTGCTCCATAATAAATTTAATCACATTTCTAGATGACCACTGCCATCACAATGCCTCATGACATTGTCATCACAATTCACCATGACCATTGTCATCACAATGCTCCATGAACCATGTCATCACAGGGTCCCTGGACACTTGTCATCAACAATGATCCATGACCACTTTCATCACAATGCTCCATGACCACTGTCATCTCAATGCTCCATGGCCTTTGTATTCACAATGCTCCATGGCCCCTGTAATCACAGTGCTCCATAACACCTTTCATCATAACGCTCCATGACGACTGTCATCTCAATGCCCCATGAGGCCTGTCATCACAATTCTCCAAGGCACCTCTCATCACAATGCTCCATGACACTTGTCATCACATTGCTCCATAACACCTGTCATCACAGTGTTCCCTGCCCATGTCATCACAATGCTCCATGTCCCCTATAATCACAATGCTCCATGCCTTTTTCCTCACAATGCTCCAGAATTCTTTTCAACACAATGTTCCATGACCGTGGCATCACAATGCTACATGACCCTGCTCATCACAATTCTCCATGACCTTTGTCATCACAATGCTCTATGTTGCTTTTCATCACAATTCTCAATGACCACTTTAATCACTATGATCGCTGACAATTTTTATCACATTTCTCTATTGTCATTACAATTCCCCATGGCCCCTTTCTTCACAATGCTCCATGATGCCTGTTATCAAAATGCTCCATGGAGTTTGTTATCACAATGCTCCAGGACCAGTTTCATCACAATACTCCATCCCCCTTGTCATCACAGTGCACAATGAAACCTTTCATTACAATGCTCCATGACACTTGTCATCACAATGCTCCATGGCCTTTATCGTCACAATGCTTCCAGGCACTTTTCATCACGATGTTCCATGAAAACTTTCATCACATTGCTCCACGACCATTGTCATCACAATAGTCCATATCCTTGTCAACACAAAGCTGCATAATCCCTGTCATCACAATTCTCCATGACTGCTGTCACCACAATAATCCAGGACAATTTTCATAACAATGCTTCATGCCCCCAGTCATCACAGTGCTCCATGATACCTTTCATCACAATTCCTAGATGATCAGTGTCATCACAATGCCCCATGACACCTGTCATCACAATTCGCTATGACCCTTGTCATCACAATACTCGATGAACCGTGTCATCACAGTGTTCCAGGGCACATGTCATCACAATGATCCATGACGACTTTCATCACAATGCTCCAATACACCACTCATCACAATGCTCCATGGCCCCTGTTATCATATTGCTCCATGATCACTTTCATCACAATGCTCCATGACCACTGTCATCACCATTCCTCATGACGCCTGTCATCTCAATGCTCCATGGCCTCTTTCATCACAATGCTCCATGAACCCAGTCATCACAATGTTCCCTGCCCTTTTCATCACAATGCTCCATGGGCCCTGTCATCACAATGCTCCATGCCCTTGTCATCAAAATGCTCCAGAACACTTGTCACCATAATGTTCCTTGCCAATGTCATCAAAATGCCCCATGACATTTGTAATCACATTGCTCCAAGACCGCTGTCATCACAATGCCCCATGACGCCTGCCATCACTAATCTCCTAGGCCTCTCTTACCAAAAACTCCATGATCCCTGTCAGCACAATGTTCCATGACACTTTTCATCAAAATGCTCCATGACCCCTGTCATCACAAAGTTCTCTGCCCACATCATCACAATGCTCCTTGTCACCTTTAATCACAATGCTCCAGAATTCTTGTCATCGCAATGTGCCTTGACCGTGTCATCACAATGCTCCATGACCCTTGTCATCACAAATCTCCATGACCCCTGTCATCACAATGATCTATAACTCCTTTCCTCTCAGTGCTCCAGTACCGTTTTCATCACAGTGCTCCATGCCATTGTCAGCACAATGCTCCTTGGACCGTGTCATCAAAATGCTCCATCCTCTTTTCATCACAATGCTCCAGATATCCTATCACTACAATGCTCCATGCCCGTGTCAACACAATGCTCCATGACCCCAGGCATCAAAATGCTTTATGAACCTTGTTACCAGAATGTTCCATGACCCCTGTCATCAATATGATCCATGACCGTTGTCATCACAATGCTGCATGATACCTTTCATCCCAATTCTCTGTGACCGCTGTCATCACAATGCTCCAGGACAATTTTCATCACAATTCTCCATGCCCCCTGTCATCACAGTGCCCCATAACCCCTGTAATCACAATGCTCCATGGACCTTTTCTTCACAGTGCTCCAAGCCTTTGTAATCACACTGCTCCATGACCCCTGTAATCACAATGCTCCATGCCCTTGTCATCACAAGGCTCCAGAACACTTGTCATTATAATGCTCCATGTCCGTTTCATCACCATGCTCCATGACACTTGTCATCACAATGCTCCATGGCCCCTCTCATTACTTTGCTTCATAATAAATTTAATCACATTTCTAGATGACCACTGCCATCACAATGCCTCATGACATTGTCATCACAATTCACCATGACCATTGTCATCACAATGCTCCATGAACCATGTCATCACAGGGTCCCTGGACACTTGTCATCAACAATGATCCATGATCACTTTCATCACAATGCTCCATGACAACTGTCATCTCAATGCTCCATTGCCTTTGTATTCACAATGCTCCATGGCCCCTGTAATCACAGTGCTCCATAACACCTTTCCTCATAATGCTCCATGACGACTGTCATCTCAATGCCCCATGAGGCCTGTCATCACAATTCTCCAAGGCACCTCTCATCACAATGCTCCATGACACTTGTCATCACGTTGCTCCATAACACCTGTCATCACAGTGTTCCCTGCCCATGTCATCACAATGCTCCATGTCCCCTATAATCACAATGCTCCATGCCTTTTTCCTCACAATGCTCCAGAATTCTTTTCAACACAATGTTCCATGACCGTGGCATCACAATGCTACATGACCCTGCTCATCACAATTCTCCATGACCTTTGTCATCACAATGCTCTATGTCGCTTTTCATCACAATTCTCAATGACCACTTTAATCACTATGATCGCTGACAATTTTTATCACATTTCTCTATTGTCATTACAATTCCCCATGGCCCCTTTCTTCACAATGCTCCATGATGCCTGTTACCAAAATGCTCCATGGAGTTTGTTATCACAATGCTCCAGGACCAGTTTCATCACAATACTCCATCCCACTTGTCATCACAGTGCACAATGAAACCTTTCATTACAATGCTCCATGACACTTGTCATCACAATGCTCCATGGCCTTTATCGTCACAATGCTCCCAGGCACTTTTCATCACGATGTTCCATGAAAACTTTCATCACATTGCTCCACGACCATTGTCATCACAATAGTCCATACCCTTGTCAACACAAAGCTGCATAATCCCTGTCATCACAATTCTCCATGACTGCTGTCACCACAATAATCCAAGACAATTTTCATAACAATGCTTCATGCCCCCAGTCATCACAGTGCTCCATGATACCTTTCATCACAATTCCTAGATGATCAGTGTCATCACAATGCCCCATGACACCTGTCATCACAATTCGCTATGACCCTTGTCATCACAATACTCGATGAACCGTGTCATCACAGTGTTCCAGGGCACATGTCATCACAATGATCCATGACGACTTTCATCACAATGCTCCAATACACCACTCATCACAATGCTCCATGGCCCCTGTTATCATATTGCTCCATGATCACTTTCATCACAATGCTCCATGACCACTGTCATCACCATTCCTCATGACGCCTGTCATCCCAATGTTCCATGGCCTCTTTCATCACAATGCTCCATGAACCCAGTCATCACAATGTTCCCTGCCCTTTTCATCACAATGCTCCATGGGCCCTGTCATCACAATGCTCCATGCCCTTGTCATCAAAATGCTCCAGAACACTTGTCACCATAATGTTCCTTGCCAATGTCATCAAAATGCCCCATGACATTTGTAATCACATTGCTCCAAGACCGCTGTCATCACAATGCCCCATGACGCCTGCCATCACTAATCTCCTAGGCCTCTCTTACCAAAAACTCCATGATCCCTGTCAGCACAATGTTCCATGACACTTTTCATCAAAATGCTCCATGACCCCTGTCATCACAAAGTTCTCTGCCCACATCATCACAATGCTCCTTGTCACCTTTAATCACAATGCTCCAGAATTCTTGTCATCGCAATGTGCCTTGACCGTGTCATCACAATGCTCCATGACCCTTGTCATCACAAATCTCCATGACCCCTGTCATCACAATGATCTATAACTCCTTTCCTCTCAGTGCTCCAGTACCGTTTTCATCACAGTGCTCCATGCCATTGTCAGCACAATGCTCCTTGGACCGTGTCATCAAAATGCTCCATCCTCTTTTCATCACAATGCTCCAGATATCCTATCACTACAATGCTCCATGCCCGTGTCAACACAATGCTCCATGACCCCAGTCATCAAAATGCTTTATGAACCTTGTTACCAGAATGTTCCATGACCCCTGTCATCAATATGATCCATGACCGTTGTCATCACAATGCTGCATGATACCTTTCATCCCAATTCTCTGTGACCGCTGTCATCACAATGCTCCAGGACAATTTTCATCACAATTCTCCATGCCCCCTGTCATCACAGTGCCCCATAACCCCTGTAATCACAATGCTCCATGGACCTTGTCTTCACAGTGCTCCAAGCCTTTGTAATCACACTGCTCCATGACCCCTGTAATCACAATGCTCCATGCCCTTGTCATCACAAGGCTCCAGAACACTTGTCATTATAATGCTCCATGTCCGTTTCATCACCATGCTCCATGACACTTGTCATCACAATGCTCCATGGCCCCTCTCATTACTGTGCTCCATAATAAATTTAATCACATTTCTAGATGACCACTGCCATCACAATGCCTCATGACATTGTCATCACAATTCACCATGACCATTGTCATCACAATGCTCCATGAACCATGTCATCACAGGGTCCCTGGACACTTGTCATCAACAATGATCCATGACCACTTTCATCACAATGCTCCATGACCACTGTCATCTCAATGCTCCATGGCCTTTGTATTCACAATGCTCCATGGCCCCTGTAATCACAGTGCTCCATAACACCTTCCATCATAACGCTCCATGACGACTGTCATCTCAATGCCCCATGAGGCCTGTCATCACAATTCTCCATGGCACCTCTCATCACAATGCTCCATGACACTTGTCATCACATTGCTCCATAACACCTGTCATCACAGTGTTCCCTGCCCATGTCATCACAATGCTCCATGTCCCCTATAATCACAATGCTCCATGCCTTTTTCCTCACAATGCTCCAGAATTCTTTTCAACACAATGTTCCATGACCGTGGCATCACAATGCTACATGACACTGCTCATCACAATTCTCCATGACCTTTGTCATCACAATGCTCTATGTCGCTTTTCATCACAATTCTCAATGACCATTTTAATCACTATGATCGCTGACAATTTTTATCACATTTCTCTATTGTCATTACAATTCCCCATGGCCCCTTTCTTCACAATGCTCCATGATGCCAGTTACCAAAATGCTCCATGGAGTTTGTTATCACAATGCTCCAGGAACAGTTTCATCACAATACTCCATCCCCCTTGTCATCACAGTGCACAATGAAACCTTTCATTACAATGCTCCATGACACTTGTCATCACAATGCTCCATGGCCTTTATCGTCACAATGCTCCCAGGCACTTTTCATCACGATGTTCCATGAAAACTTTCATCACATTCCTCCACGACCATTGTCATCACAATAGTCCATACCCTTGTCAACACAAAGCTGCATAATCCCTGTCATCACAATTTTCCATGACTGCTGTCACCACAATAATCCAGGACAATTTTCATAACAATGCTTCATGCCCCCAGTCATCACAGTGCTCCATGATACCTTTCATCACAATTCCTAGATGATCAGTGTCATCACAATGCCCCATGACACCTGTCATCACAAATCGCTATGACCCTTGTCATCACAATACTCGATGAACCGTGTCATCACAGTGTTCCAGGGCACATGTCATCACAATGATCCATGACGACTTTCATCACAATGCTCCAATACACCACTCATCACAATGCTCCATGGCCCCTGTTATCATATTGCTCCATGATCACTTTCATCACAATGCTCCATGACCACTGTCATCACCATTCCTCATGACGCCTGTCATCTCAATGCTCCATGGCCTCTTTCATCACAATGCTCCATGAACCCAGTCATCACAATGTTCCCTGCCCTTTTCATCACAATGCTCCATGGGCCCTGTCATCACAATGCTCCATGCCCTTGTCATCAAAATGCTCCAGAACACTTGTCACCATAATGTTCCTTGCCAATGTCATCAAAATGCCCCATGACATTTGTAATCACATTGCTCCAAGACCGCTGTCATCACAATGCCCCATGACGCCTGCCATCACTAATCTCCTAGGCCTCTCTTACCAAAAACTCCATGATCCCTGTCAGCACAATGTTCCATGACACTTTTCATCAAAATGCTCCATGACCCCTGTCATCACAAAGTTCTCTGCCCACATCATCACAATGCTCCTTGTCACCTTTAATCACAATGCTCCAGAATTCTTGTCATCGCAATGTGCCTTGACCGTGTCATCACAATGCTCCATGACCCTTGTCATCACAAATCTCCATGACCCCTGTCATCACAATGATCTATAACTCCTTTCCTCTCAGTGCTCCAGTACCGTTTTCATCACAGTGCTCCATGCCATTGTCAGCACAATGCTCCTTGGACCGTGTCATCAAAATGCTCCATCCTCTTTTCATCACAATGCTCCAGATATCCTATCACTACAATGCTCCATGCCCGTGTCAACACAATGCTCCATGACCCCAGTCATCAAAATGCTTTATGAACCTTGTTATCAGAATGTTCCATGACCCCTGACATCAATATGATCCATGACCGTTGTCATCACAATGCTGCATGATACCTTTCATCCCAATTCTCTGTGACCGCTGTCATCACAATGCTCCAGGACAATTTTCATCACAATTCTCCATGCCCCCTGTCATCACAGTGCCCCATAACCCCTGTAATCACAATGCTCCATGGCCCTTGTCATCACAGTTCTCCAAGCCTTTGTCATCACACAGTTCCACGGCCCCTGTAATCACAATGCTCCATGCTCTTGTCATCACAAGACTTCAGAACACCTGTCAGTATAATGCTCCATGTTCGTTTCATCGCCATGCTCCATATCCTTGTCATCACAATGCTCCAGGTCTGTTGTCATCACCATGCTTCATGCCTGTGTCATCACAATGCTCCATGAATCTTGTCTTCACAATGCTTCATGGCCCATGTCATCACAATGCTCTATGGCCTTTGTCATCACAATGCTCCGTGACCCTGCCAACACAATGCTTGATGACCCCTGTCATCAAAATGCTAAATGGCACTTGTCATCACAATGCTCTATGACGCCTGTCATCACTATTCTCCATGTCACTTGTCATCACAATGCTCCAAGGCCCCTGTAATCACAGTACTCCATGACCCCTTTCATCACAATGCCCAATGCCACCTCTCATCACAATTCTCCATGGCATTTGTCATCACGATGCTCCATGATGCTTGTCATCACAATGCTCGATGGCCCTTGTCATCACAATGTTCCTTGGTGCTTTTCATCGCAATGCTCCGTGACAACTTTCATCAAAATACTCCAAGATTTGTTTCATCACAATGCTCCATGGCCCTTGTCATTACAAATCCACATGATCCCTTTCATCACAATTCTCCATGGCAACTTACATAAAAATACTCCATGCCCCTGTCATCACAATGCCCAATGATACCTGTTTTTACAATGATCCATGACCCTTGTCATCACAAGGCTCCATGTCGCTTGTATTCACAATACTCCATGGCCCTTGTCATCACAATGTTCCATAGTGCTTTTCATCGCAATGCTCCTGACCGCTTTCAGCACAATGCCTCATGACCCCTGTCATCATGATGGTCCATGGCTCTTCTCATCACAATGCTCCATGAAACATTTCTTCACAATGTTCCAGTACGCCTTTCATCCAAATTCCCCATGGCCAATGTCATCACAATTCTCCATGACCCCTGTCATCATAATGGTCCATGACCCGTTTCATCTCAATGCTCCATGACACCTGTCATCACAATGCTCCTTGGCCTTTGTCATAACAATGCTCCATGGCCCCTGTAATCACAGTGCTCCATGACCCGTTTCATCTCAATGCTCCATGACCTCACTCATCACAATGCCCCATGAACCCTGTAATCACAATGCTCCTTGGCCCTTGTCATCACAGTGCTCCAAGCCTTTTTCATCACACTGCTCCATGGCACCTATAATCACAATGCTCCATGTCCTTGTCATCACAAGGCTCCAGAATTCTTGTCATTAAAATGCTCCATGTCCGTTTCATCACCTTGCTCCATGACACATGTCATCACATTGCTCCATGGCCCCTCTCATTACTGTGCTCCATAATAACTTTAATCACATTTCTAGATGACCACTGCCTTCACAATGCCCCATGACATTGTCACCACAATTCGCCATGACCATTGTCATCACAATGCTCCATGAACCATGTCATCACAGGGTCCCAGGACACTTGTCATCACAATGATCCATTACCACTTTCATCACAATGCTCCATGACCATTGTAATCTCAATGCTCCATGGCCTTTGTATTCACAATGCTCATTGGCCCCTGTAATCACAGTGCTCCATAACACCTTTCATCATAACGCTCCATGACGACTGTCATCTCAATGCCCCATGAGGCCTGTCATCACAATTCTCCAAGGCACCTCTCATCACAATGCTCCATGACACTTGTCATCACATTGCTCCATAACACCTGTCATCACAGTGTTCCCTGCCCATGTCATCACAATGCTCCATGTCCCCTATAATCACAATGCTCCATGCCTTTTTCCTCACAATGCTCCAGAATTCTTGTCATCACAATGTTCCATGACCGTGGCATCACAATGCTCCATGGCCCTTGTCATCACAATGCTCCAGAATTCTTGTCATCACAATGTTCCATGACCGTGTCATCACAATGCTACATGACCCTGGTCATCACACTTCTTCCTGACCTTTGTCATCACAATGCTCTATGTCGCTTTTCATCACAATTCTCAATGACCACTTTAATCACTATGCTCACTGACCATTTTCATCACATTTCTCTATTGTCATTACATTTCCCCATGGGCCCTTTCGTCACAATGCTCCATGATGCCTGTCATCACAATGCTCCATGACACTTGTCATCACAATGCTCCATGGCTTTTGTTATCACAATGCTCCAGGACCAGTTTCATCACAATACTCCATCCCCCTTGTCATCACAGTGCACAATGAAACCTTTCATTACAATGCTCCATGACACTTGTCATCACAATGCTCCATGGCCTTTATCGTCACAATGCTCCCAGGCACTTTTCATCACGATGTTCCATGAAAACTTTCATCACATTGCTCCACGACCATTGTCATCACAATAGTCCATACCCTTGTCAACACAATGCTGCATAATCCCTTTCATCACAATTCTCCATGACTGCTGTCATCACAATAATCCAGGACAACTTTCATAACAATGCTTCATGCCCCCAGTCATCACAGTGCTCCATGATACCTTTCATCACAATTCCTAGATGATCAATGTCATCACAATGCCCCATGACACCTGTCATCACAATTCGCTATGACCCTTGTCATCACAATACTCGATGAACCGTGTCATCACAGTGTTCCAGGACACATGTCATCACAATGATCCAGGACTACTTTCATCACAATGCTCCAATACACCTGTCATCACAATGCTCCATGGCACCTGTTATCATATTGCTCCATGATCTCTTTAATCACAATGCTCCATGACCACTGTCATCACCATGCCTCATGACGCCTGTCATCTCAATGCTCCATGGCCCCTTTCATCACAATGCTCCATGAACCCAGTCATCACAATGTTCCCTGCCCTTTTCATCACAATGCTCCATGGGCCCTGTCATCAAAATGCTCCATGCCCTTGTCATCAAAATGCTCCAGAACTCTTGTCATCATAATGCTCCATGCCAATGTCATCAAAATGCCCCATGACACTTCTCACCACAATGCTCCATGGCCTTTGTCATCACAATGTTCCATGGCCCCTGTCATCACAGTGCTCCATGATACTTTTTATCACAATTCTAGATGACCACTGTCATCACAATGCCCCATGACAGATGTCATCACAATTCGCTATGTTCCTTGTCATCACAATGCTCCATGAACCGTGTCATCAAAAGGTTCCAGGACACTTGTCATCAGAATCATCCATGACCCCTTTCATCACAATGCCCAATGCCACTTCTCCTCACAATTCTCCATGGTATTTGTCATCACGTTGCTCCATGACACCTGTTACCACAATGCTCCATGACACTTGTCATCACAATGCTCGATGGCCCTTGTCATCACAATGTTCCTTGGTGATTTTCATCGCAATGCTCCATGACATCTTTCATCAAAATACTCCAAGATTTGTTTCATCACAATGCCCCATGACCCTTGTCATTACAAATCCACATGATCCGTTTCATCACAAATCTCCATGGCAAATTACATTAAAATGCTCCATGTCCCTGTCATCACAATGTCCAATGATACCTGTTTTTACAATGATCCATGATCCTTGTCATCACAAGGCTCCATGTCCCTTGTATTCACAATGCTCCATGGCCCTTGTCATCACAATGCTCCAATGCTTTTGTTATCACAATGCTCCCGGACCAGTTTCATCACAATACTCCATCCCCCTTGTCATCACAGTGCACAATGAAACCTTCCATTACAAACTCCATGACACTTGTCATCACAATGATCCATGGCCTTTATTGTCACAATGCTCCCAGGCCATTTTCTTCACGATGTTCCATGAAAACTTTCATCACATTGCTCCATGACCATTGTCATCACAATAGTCCATACCCTTGTCAACACAACGCTGCATAATCCCTGTCATCACAATTCTCCTTGACTGCTGCCATCTCGATAATCCAGGCCAATTTTCATAAAAATGATTCATGCCCCCAGTCATCTCAATGCTCCATGATACCTCTCATCACAATTCCTAGATGATCAATGTCATCACAATGCCCCATGACACCTGTCATCACAATTCGCGATGACCCTTGTCATCACAATACTCGATGAACCGTGTCATCACAGTGTTCCAGGACACATGTCATCACAATGATCCATGACTAATTTCATCACAATGCTCCAATAAACCTGTCATCACAATGCTCCATGGCCCCTGTTATCATATGGCTCCATGATGTCTTTCATCACAATGCTCCATGACCACTGTCATCACCATGCCTCATGACGCCTGTCATCTCAATGCTCCATGGTCCCTTCATCACAATGCTCCATTAACACAGTCATCACAATGTTCTCTATCCTTTTCATCACAATGTTCCATGGGCCCTGTCATCACAATGCTCCATGCGCTTGTCATCAAAATGCTCCAGAACACTTGTCATCATAATGCTCCATGCCAATGTCATCAAAATGCCCCATGACACTTGTCATCACAATGCTCCACGTCATTTGTCATCACAATGTTCCATGGCCCCTGTCATCACAGTGCTCCATGATACCATTCATCACAATTCTAGAGGACCACTGTCATCACAATGCCCCATGACAGATGTCATCACAATTTGCCATGGTCCCTGTCATCAAAATGCTCCATGAACCCTTTCATCACAAGGTTCCAGGACACTTGTCATCACAATGATCCATGATCACTTTCATCAAAAGGATCCATGAAATCTGTCATCTCAATGCTCCATAGGCTTTGTATTCACAATGCTCCATGGCCCCTATAATCACAGAGCTCCATGACCCCTTTCATCACAATGCTCCAAGACCGCTGTCATCACAATGCCCCATGACGCTTGCCATCACAATTCTCCAAGGCCTCTCTTACCAAATAGCTCCATGATCCCTGTCAGTACAATGTTTCATGACACTCTTCACCACAATGCTCCATGACCCATGTCATCACAAAGTTCTCTGCCCATATCATCACAATGCTCCTTGTCACCTTTCATCACAATGCTCCATGCTCTTTCATCACAATGCTCCAGAATGCTTGTCATCGCAATGTTCCTTGACCGTGTCAACACAATGATCCATGACTCCTTTCCTCACAGTGCTCCAGTACCCCTTTCATCACAATGCTCCATGCCATTGTCAGCACAATGCTCCTTGGAGACTGTCATCAAAATGCTCCATCCCATTTTCATCACAATGCTCAAGATATAATATCATTACAATGCTCCATGCCCGTGTCAACACAATGCTCCATGACCCCTGTCATCAAAATGCTTTATGAACTTTTTATTAGAATGTTCCATGACCCCTGTCATCAAAATGATCCATGACAGTTGTCATCACAATGCTGCATGCTACCTTTCATCCCAACTCTCTGAGACCGCTGTCATCACAATGCTCCAAGACAATTTTCATCACAATGCTCCATGCCCCCGTCATCACTGTGCCCCATAACTCCTGTAATCACAATGCTCCATGACCCTGTCATCACAATGCTACATGACCCCTGTCATCACATTGTTCCATGGCCTATGTATTCACAATGCTCCCTGGACCCTGTTATCACACTGCTCCAGGTTCCCTTTCAACAAAATGCTCCATGAACCCTGTCATCACAACGTTCCATGAAAGTTGTCATCAAAATGTTCCATGACCCCGGTCACCACAATGTTCCCTACCCTTGTAATCACAATGCTCCGTGACCTCTGTCAACACAATGACTGATGACCCCTGTCATCAAAATGCTAAATAGCACTTGTCATCACAATGCTCTATGACACCTGTCATCACTATTCTCCATGTCACTTGTTCTCACAATGTTCCATGGCCCCTTTAATCACAGTGCTCCATGACCCGTTTCACCTAAATGCTCCATGACCTCACTCATCACAATGCCCCATGATCCCTGTAATCACAATGCTCCATGGCCCTTGTTATCACACTTCTCCAAGTCTTTGTCATCACACAGCTCCATGGCCACTGTAATCACAATGCTCCATGCTCTTGTCATCACAAGACTTCAGAACACCTGTCAGTATAATGCTCCATGTCCGTTTCATCGCCATGCTCCATATCCTTGTTATCACAATGCTCCAGGTCTGTTGTCATCACCATGCTTCATGCCCGTGTCATCACAATGCTCCATGAATCTTGTCTTCACAATGCTTCATGGCCCATTTCATCACAATGCTCCATGACCCCTGTCATCACAATGCTCTATGGCCTTTGTCATCACAATGCTCCGTGACCCTGTCAACACAATGCTTGATGACCCTTGTCATCAAAATGCTAAATGGCACTTGTCATCACAATGCTCTATGACGCCTGTCATCACTATTCTCCATGTCACTTGTCATCACAATGCTCCACGGCCCCTGTAATCACAGTACTCCATGACCCCTTTCATCACAATGCCCAATGCCACCTCTCATCACAATTCTCCATGGCATTTGTCATCACGATGCTCCATGACGCTTGTCATCACAATGCTCGATGGCCCTTGTCATCACAATGTTCCTTGGTGCTTTTCATCGCAATGCTCCATGACAACTTTCATCAAAATACTCCAAGATTTGTTTCATCACAATGCTCCATGGCCCTTGTCATTACAAATCCATACGATCCCTTTCATCACAATACTCCATGGCAACTTACATAAAAATGCTCCATGCCCCTGTCATCACAATGCCCAATGATACCTGTTTTTACAATGATCCATGACCCTTGTCATCACAAGGCTCCATGTCGCTTGTATTCACAATACTCCATGGCCCTTGTCATCACCATGCTCCATAGTGCTTTTCATCGCAATGCTCCCTGACCGCTTTCAGCACAATGCCCCATGGCCCCTGTCATCATGATGGTCCATGACCCTTCTCATCACAATGCTCCATGAAACATTTCCTCACAATGCTCCAGTACGCCTTTCATCCAAATTCCCCATGGCCACTGTCATCACAATTCTCCTTGACCCCTGTCATCATAATGGTCCATGACCCGTTTCATCTCAATGCTCCATGACACCTGTCATCACAATGCTCCTTGGCCTTTGTCATCACAATGCTCCATTGCCCCTGTAATCACAGTGCTCCATGACCCGTTTCATCTCAATGCTCCATGACCTCACTCATCACAATGCTCCATGACCCCTGTAATCACAATTCTCCTTGGCCCTTGTCATCATAGTGCTCCAAGCCTTTTTCATCACACTGCTCCATGGCAGCTATAATCACAATTCTCCATGTCCTTGTCATCACAAGGCTCCAGAATTCTTGTCATTAAAATGCTCCATGTCCATTTCATCACCTTGCTCCATGACACTTGTCATCACATTGCTCCATGGCCCCTCTCATTACTGTGTTCCATAAAAACTTTAATCACATTTCTAGATGACCACTGCCTTCACAATGCCCCATGACATTGTCATCACAATTCTCCATGACCATTGTCATCACAATGCTCCATGAACCATGTCATCACAGGGTCCCAGGACACTTGTCATCACAATGATCCATTACCACTATCATCACAATGCTCCATGACCATTGTCATCTCAATGCTCCATGGCCTTTGTATTCACAATGCTCATTGGCCCCTGTAATCACAGTGCTCCATAACACCTTTCATCATAATGCTCCATGACCACTGCCATCTCAATGCTCCATGACGCCTGTCATCACAATTCTCCAAGGCCCCTCTTATCACAAAGCTCCATGACACTTGTCATCACATTGCTCCATAACATCTGTCATCACAGTGTTCCCTGCCCATGTCATCACAATGCTCCATGTCCCCTATAATCACAATGCTCCATGCCTTTTTCCTCACAATGCTCCAGAATTCTTGTCATCACAATGTTCCATGACCGTGGCATCACAATGCTCCATGGCCCTTGTCATCACAATGCTCAAGAATTCTTGTCATCACAATGTTCCATAACCGTGTCATCACAATGCTACATGACCCTGGTCATCACACTTCTTCCTGACATTTGTCATCACAATGCTCTATGACGCTTTTCATCACAATTCTTAATGACCACTTTAATCACTATGCTCGCTGACCATTTTCATCACATTTCTCTATTGTCATTACAATTCCCCATGGCCCCTTTCGTCACAATGCTCCATGATGCCTGTCATCACAATGCTCCATGTCACTTGTCATCACAATGTTCCATGGCATTTTTTATCACAATGCTCCAGGACCAGTTTCATCACAATACTCCATCCCCCTTGTCATCACAGTGCACAATGAAACCTTTCATTACAATGCTCCATGACACTTGTCATCACAATGCTCCATGGCCTTTATCGTCACAATGCTCCCAGGCACTTTTCATCACGATGTTCCATGAAAACTTTCATCACATTGCTCCACGACCATTGTCATCACAATAGTCCATACCCTTGTCAACACAAAGCTGCATAATCCCTGTCATCACAATTCTCCATGACTGCTGTCACCACAATAATCCAGGACAATTTTCATAACAATGCTTCATGCCCCCAGTCAACACAGTGCTCCATGATACCTTTCATCACAATTCCTAGATGATCAATGTCATCACAATGCCCCATGACACCTGTCATCACAATTCGCTATGACCCTTGTCATCACAATACTCGATGAACCGTGTCATCACAGTGTTCCAGGGAACATGTCATCACAATGATCCATGACGACTTTCATCACAATGCTCCAATACACCTCTCATCACAATGCTCCATGGCGCCTGTTAACATATTGCTCCATGATCACTTTCATCACAATGCTACATGATCCCTGTCATCACATTGTTCCATGGCCTATGTATTCACAATATTCCATGGACCCTGTAATCACTCTGCTCCATGTTCGCTTTCAACACAATGCTCCATGACCCCTGTCATCACAACGTTACATGAAAGTTGTCATCAAAATTCTCCATGACCCCGGTCACCACAAGGTTCCCTTCCCTTGTCATCACAATGCTCCATGACCCTTGTAATCACAATGGTACATTGCCTTGTCATCACAATGTTCCATGGCCTCTGTCATCACCATGCTCCATGGTCTTTCTCATCACAATGCTGTATGACCCCTCTCATCACAATGCTCCAAGGCCCATGTCATCACAATGCCTCATGGTCTTTGTAATCACAATGCTCAATGAACCCTGGCATCACAATACTCCCTGCCGTTGTCATCACAATGCTCCATGGCCTCTGTAATCACAATGCTCCATGCCCTTGTCATCACAATGCTCCAGAACACTTGTCATCATAATACTTCAATCCCGTATCATCCCATTGCTCAATGACACTTGTCATCAAAATCTTCCTTGGCCTTTGTCATCACAGTGCTCCATGATACCTTTAATCAAAATTCTACATGACCACTGTCATCACAATGCAAGATGACCAATGTCATCACAATGCCCCATGACACGTGTCTTCACAATTCTCCTTGGCCATTGTCATATCAATGCTGTTTGAACCGTGTCAAAACTAGGTTAAAGGCTACTTGTCTTTACAGTGATCCATAACCACTTTCATCAAAATGCTCCATGAACTCTGTTATCTCAATGCTCCATGGCCTTTGTATTCACAATGCTCCATTGTCCCGATAGTAGCATTGCTCCATGAACACTTTCATAACAATGCTCCTTGACCACTGTCACCATAATGCCCCATGACGTCTCTCATCACTGTGCTCCAAGGCCACTCTCATCAAAATGCTCCATGATATGTGTCAGCACAATATTGCATGACACTTGTCACCACAATGCTCCATGATCCCTGTAATCACAATGATCCCTGCCAATGTCATCACAACGCTCCAGGTCTGTTGTCATCACCATGCTTCATGCCCGTGTCATCACAATGCTCCATGAATCTTGTCTTCACAATGCTTCATGGCCCATGTCATCACAGTGCTCCATGACCACTGTCATCACAATGCTCTATTGCCTTTGTCATCACAATACTCCGTGACCCCTGTCAACACAATGCCTGATGACCCCTGTCATCAAAATGCTAAATGTCACCTGTCATCACAATGCTCTATGACGCCTGTCATCACTATTCTCCATGTCACTTGTTATCACAATGTCCCATGGCCCCTGTAATCACAGTACTCCATGAACCCTTTCGTCACATTGCCCAATGCCACCTCTCATCACAATTCTCCATGGCATTTGTCATCACGATGTTCCAAGACACCTGTCATCACAATTCTCCATGACACTTGTCATCACAATGCACGATGGCCCTTGTCATCACAATGTTCCTTGGTGCTTTTCATCGCAATGCTCCATGACAACTTTCATTAAGATACTCCATGATTTGTTTCATCACAATGCTCCATGGCCCTTGTCATTACAAATTCACATGATCCCTTTCATCACAACTCTCCATGGCAACTTACATAAAAATGCTCCATGCCCCTGTCATCACAATGTCCAATGATACCTGTTTTTACAATAATGCATGACCCTTGTCATCACAAGGCTCCATGTCCCTTGTATTCACAATGCTCCATGGCCCTTGTCATCACAATGCTCCATGGCCCTTGTCATCACAATGCTCCATAGCGCTTTTCATCGCAATGCTCCATGACCGCTTTCAGCACAATGCCCTATGACCCCTGTCATCACAATGCTCCATGGCCCCTGATATCATATGGCCTCATGATCTCTTTCATCACAATGCTCCATGACCACCGTCATCACCATGCCCCATGACGCCTGTCATCTCAATGCTCCATAGTCCCTTTCATCACAATGCTCCATGAACCCAGTCATCACAGTGTTCCCTGCCCTTTTCATCACAATGCTCCATGGGCACTTTCATCACAATGCTCCATGCCTTTGACATCAAAATGCTCCAGAACTCTTGTCATCATAATGCTCCATGCCAATGTCATCAAAATGCCCCATGATACTTGTCATCACAATGCTCCATGGCCTTTGTCATCACAATGTTTCATGGCCCCTGTCATCACAGTGCTCCATGATTCCTTTCATCACAATTCTAGATGACCACTGTCATCACAATGCCCTATGACAGATGTCATCACAATTCGCCATCGTCCTTGTCATCACAATGCTCCATGAACCGTTTCATCACAAGGTTCCAGGACACTTGTCATCACAATGATCCATGATCACTTTCATCACAATGCTCCATGAACCCTGTCATCTCAATGCTCCATATTCTTTCTATTCACAATGCTCCATGGCTCCTGTAATAACAGTGCTCCATGACCCCTTTCATCACAATGCTCCAAGACCGATCTCATCACAATGACCCATAACGCCTGCCATCACAAATCTCCAAGGCCTCTCTTACCAAAAAGCTCCATGATCCCTGTCAGCACAATGTTCCATGACACTTTTCATCACAATGCTCCATGACCCCTGTCATCACTAAGTTCTCTGCCCATATCATCACAATGCTCCTTGTCGCCTTTAATCACAATGCTCCATGCCCTTTCATCACAATGCTCCAGAATTCTTTTCATCGCAATGTTCCTTGACCGTGTCATCACAATGCTCCATGACCCTTGTCATCACAAAGCTCCATGACCCCTGTCATCACAATGATCCATGACTCCTTTCCTCACAGTGCTCCAGTACCATTTTCATCACAGTGCTCCATGCCCGTGTCATCACAATGCTCCAGGTCTGTTGTCATCACCATGCTTCATGCCCGTGTCATCACAATGCTCCATGAATCTTGTCTTCACAATGCTCCATGGCCCAGGTCATCACAGTGCTCCATGACCCCTGTCATCACAATGCTCTATTGCCTTTGTCATCACAATACTCCGTGACCCCTGTCAACACAATGCCTGATGACCCCTGTCATCAAAATGCTAAATGTCACTTGTCATCACAATGCTCTATGACGCCTGTCATCACTACTCTCCATGTCACTTGTTATCACAATGCTCCATGGCCCCTGTAATCACAGTACTCCATGATCCCTTTCGTCACATTGCCCAATGCCACCTCTCATCACAATTCTCCATGACATTTGTCATCACGATGCTCCATGACACCTGTCATCACAATGCTCCATGACACTTGTCATCACAATGCTCGATGGCCCTTGTCATCACAATGTTTCTTGGTGCTTTTCATCGCAATGCTCCATGAAAACTTTCATCAAGATACTCCAGGATTTGTTTCATCACAATGCTCCATGGCCCTTGTCATTACAAATCCACATGATCCCTTTCATCACAACTCTCCATGTCAACATACATAAAAATGCTCCATGCCCCTGTCATCACAATGCCCAATGATACCTGTTTTTACAATGATCCATGGCCCTTGTCATCACAATGCTCCATAGCGCTTTTCATCGCAATGCTCCATGACCGCTTTCAGCACAATGCCCCATGACCCCTGTCATCACAATGATCCATGGCCCGTGATATCATATTCCTCCATGATCTCTTTCATCACAATGCTCCATGACCGCTGTCATCACCATGCCTCATGACGCCTGTCATCTCAATGCTCCATGGCCACTTTCATCACAATGCTTCATGAACCTAGACATCACAATGTTCCCTGCACTTTTCATCACAATGCTCCATGGGCACTGTCATCACAATGCTCCATGCCTTTTTCATCAAAATGCTCCAGAACTCTTGTCATCATAATACTCCATTCCCGTGTCAACCCTTTGCTCAATAACACTTGTCATCAAAATCTTCCTTGGCCTTTGTCATCACAGTGCTCCATGATACCTTTAATCAAAATTCTACATGACCACTGACATCACAATGCAAGATGACCAATGTCATCACAATGCCCCATGATACGTTTCATCACAATTCGCCTTGGCCCTTGTCATCTCAATGCTGTATGAACCATGTCATCAGTAGGTTCCAGGACACTTGTCATCACAGTGATCCATGAACATTTTCATCACAATGCTCCATGAACTCTGTTATCTCAATGCTCCATCGCCTTTGTATTCACAATGCTCCATTGTCCTGATAATCACATTGCTCCATGAACACTTTCATCAAAATGCTCCTTTACCACTGTCACCATAATGCCCCATGACGTCTCTCGTCAATGTGCTCCAAGGCCACTCTCATCAAAATGCTCCATGATCTGTGTCAGCACAATATTGCATGACACTTGTCATCACAATGCTCAATGATCCCTGTAATCACAATGATCCCTGCCAATGTCATCACAATGCTCCATGTCTCCTGTAATCACAATGCTCCACGCCCTTGTCATCACAATGCTCCAGGTCTGTTGTCATCACCATGCTTCATGCCCGTGTCATCACAATGCTCCATGAATCTTGTCTTCACAATGCTCCATGGCCCTTGTCATCAATGTGCTCCATGACCCCTGTCATCACAATGCTCTATGGCCTTTGTCATCACAATACTCGGTGACCCCTATCAACACAATGCCTGATGACCCCTGTCATCAAAATGCTAAATGGCACTTGTCATCACAATGCTCTATGATGCCTGTCATCACTATTCTCCATGTCACTTGTTATCATAATGCTCCATGGCCCCTGTAATCACAGTACTCCATGACCCCATTCATCACAATGCCCAATGCCACCTCTCATCACAATTCTCCATGGCATTTGTCATCACGATGCTCCATGACACCTGTAATCACAATGCTCCATGACACTTGTCATCACAATGCTCGATGGCCCTTGTCATCACAATGTTCTTTGGTGCTTTTCATCGCAATGCTCCATGACAACGTTCATCAAAATACTCCAAGATTTGTTTCATCACAATGCTCCATGGCCCTTGTCATTACAAATCCACATGATCCCTTTCATCACAATTCTCCATGGCAACTTACATAAAAATGCTCCATGCCCCTGTCATCACAATGCCCAATGATACCTGTTTTTACAATGAACCATGACCCTTGTCATCACAAGGCTCCATGTCCCTTGTATTCACAATGCTCCATGGCCCTTGTCATCACAATGCTCCATAGCGCTTTTCATTGCAATGCTGCATGACCGCTTTCAGCACAATGCCCCATGACCCCTGTCATCACAATGCTCCATGGCCCCTGATATCATATGGCGTCATGATCTCTTTCATCACAATGCTCCATGACCACTGTCATCACCATGCCTCATGATGCCTGTCATCTCTATGCTCCATAGTCCCTTTCATCTCAATGCTCCATGAACCCAGTCATCACAATGTTCCCTTCCCTTTTCATCACAATGCTCCATGACCACTGTCATCTCAATGCTCCATGGCCTTTGTATTCACAATGCTCCATGGCCCCTGTAATCACAGTGCTCCATAACACCTTTCATCATAACGCTCCATGACGACTGTCATCTCAATGCCCCATGAGGCCTGTCATCACAATTCTCCAAGGCACCTCTCATCACAATGCTCCATGACACTTGTCATCACATTGCTCCATAACACCTGTCATCACAGTGTTCCCTGCCCATGTCATCACAATGCTCCATGTCCCCTATAATCACAATGCTCCATGCCTTTTTCCTCACAATGCTCCAGAATTCTTTTCAACACAATGTTCCATGACCGTGGCATCACAATGCTACATGACCCTGCTCATCACAATTCTCCATGACCTTTGTCATCACAATGCTCTATGTCGCTTTTCATCACAATTCTCAATGACCACTTTAATCACTATGATCGCTGACAATTTTTATCACATTTCTCTATTGTCATTACAATTCCCCATGGCCCCTTTCTTCACAATGCTCCATGATGCCTGTTATCAAAATGCTCCATGGAGTTTGTTATCACAATGCTCCAGGACCAGTTTCATCACAATACTCCATCCCCCTTGTCATCACAGTGCACAATGAAACCTTTCATTACAATGCTCCATGACACTTGTCATCACAATGCTCCATGGCCTTTATCGTCACAATGCTCCCAGGCACTTTTCATCACGATGTTCCATGAAAACTTTCATCACATTGCTCCACGACCATTGTCATCACAATAGTCCATACCCTTGTCAACACAAAGCTGCATAATCCCTGTCATCACAATTCTCCATGACTGCTGTCACCACAATAATCCAGGACAATTTTCATAACAATGCTTCATGCCCCCAGTCATCACAGTGCTCCATGATACCTTTCATCACAATTCCTAGATGATCAATGTCATCACAATGCCCCATGACACCTGTCATCACAATTCGCTATGACCCTTGTCATCACAATACTCGATGAACCGTGTCATCACAGTGTTCCAGGGCACATGTCATCACAATGATCCATGACGACTTTCATCACAATGCTCCAATACACCACTCATCACAATGCTCCATGGCCCCTGTTATCATATTGCTCCATGATCACTTTCATCACAATGCTCCATGACCACTGTCATCACCATTCCTCATGACGCCTGTCATCTCAATGCTCCATGGCCTCTTTCATCACAATGCTCCATGAACCCAGTCATCACAATGTTCCCTGCCCTTTTCATCACAATGCTCCATGGGCCCTGTCATCACAATGCTCCATGCCCTTGTCATCAAAATGCTCCAGAACACTTGTCACCATAATGTTCCTTGCCAATGTCATCAAAATGCCCCATGACATTTGTAATCACATTGCTCCAAGACCGCTGTCATCACAATGCCCCATGACGCCTGCCATCACTAATCTCCTAGGCCTCTCTTACCAAAAACTCCATGATCCCTGTCAGCACAATGTTCCATGACACTTTTCATCAAAATGCTCCATGACCCCTGTCATCACAAAGTTCTCTGCCCACATCATCACAATGCTCCTTGTCACGTTTAATCACAATGCTCCAGAATTCTTGTCATCGCAATGTGCCTTGACCGTGTCATCACAATGCTCCATGACCTTTGTCATCACAAATCTCCATGACCCCTGTCATCACAATGATCTATAACTCCTTTCCTCTCAGTGCTCCAGTACCGTTTTCATCACAGTGCTCCATGCCATTGTCAGCACAATGCTCCTTGGACCGTGTCATCAAAATGCTCCATCCTCTTTTCATCACAATGCTCCAGATATCCTATCACTACAATGCTCCATGCCCGTGTCAACACAATGCTCCATGACCCCAGGCATCAAAATGCTTTATGAACCTTGTTACCAGAATGTTCCATGACCCCTGTCATCAATATGATCCATGACCGTTGTCATCACAATGCTGCATGATACCTTTCATCCCAATTCTCTGTGACCGCTGTCATCACAATGCTCCAGGACAATTTTCATCACAATTCTCCATGCCCCCTGTCATCACAGTGCCCCATAACCCCTGTAATCACAATGCTCCATGGACCTTGTCTTCACAGTGCTCCAAGCCTTTGTAATCACACTGCTCCATGACCCCTGTAATCACAATGCTCCATGCCCTTGTCATCACAAGGCTCCAGAACACTTGTCATTATAATGCTCCATGTCCGTTTCATCACCATGCTCCATGACACTTGTCATCACAATGCTCCATTGCCCCTCTCATTACTGTGCTCCATAATAAATTTAATCACATTTCTAGATGACCACTGCCATCACAATGCCTCATGACATTGTCATCACAATTCACCATGACCATTGTCATCACAATGCTCCATGAACCATGTCATCACAGGGTCCCTGGACACTTGTCATCAACAATGATCCATGACCACTTTCATCACAATGCTCCATGACCACTGTCATCTCAATGCTCCATGGCCTTTGTATTCACAATGCTCCATGGCCCCTGTAATCACAGTGCTCCATAACACCTTTCATCATAATGCTCCATGACGACTGTCATCTCAATGCCCCATGAGGCCTGTCATCACAATTCTCCAAGGCACCTCTCATCACAATGCTCCATGACACTTGTCATCACATTGCTCCATAACACCTGTCATCACAGTGTTCCCTGCCCATGTCATCACAATGCTCCATGTCCCCTATAATCACAATGCTCCATGCCTTTTTCCTCACAATGCTCCAGAATTCTTTTCAACACAATGTTCCATGACCGTGGCATCACAATGCTACATGACCCTGCTCATCACAATTCTCCATGACCTTTGTCATCACAATGCTCTATGTCGCTTTTCATCACAATTCTCAATGACCACTTTAATCACTATGATCGCTGACAATTTTTATCACATTTCTCTATTGTCATTACAATTCCCCATGGCCCCTTTCTTCACAATGCTCCATGATGCCTGTTATCAAAATGCTCCATGGAGTTTGTTATCACAATGCTCCAGGACCAGTTTCATCACAATACTCCATCCCCCTTGTCATCACAGTGCACAATGAAACCTTTCATTACAATGCTCCATGACACTTGTCATCACAATGCTCCATGGCCTTTATCGTCACAATGCTCCCAGGCACTTTTCATCACGATGTTCCATGAAAACTTTCATCACATTGCTCCACGACCATTGTCATCACAATAGTCCATACCCTTGTCAACACAAAGCTGCATAATCCCTGTCATCACAATTCTCCATGACTGCTGTCACCACAATAATCCAGGACAATTTTCATAACAATGCTTCATGCCCCCAGTCATCACAGTGCTCCATGATACCTTTCATCACAATTCCTAGATGATCAATGTCATCACAATGCCCCATGACACCTGTCATCACAATTCGCTATGACCCTTGTCATCACAATACTCGATGAACCGTGTCATCACAGTGTTCCAGGGCACATGTCATCACAATGATCCATGACGACTTTCATCACAATGCTCCAATACACCACTCATCACAATGCTCCATGGCCCCTGTTATCATATTGCTCCATGATCACTTTCATCACAATGCTCCATGACCACTGTCATCACCATTCCTCATGACGCCTGTCATCTCAATGCTCCATGGCCTCTTTCATCACAATGCTCCATGAACCCAGTCATCACAATGTTCCCTGCCCTTTTCATCACAATCCTCCATGGGCCCTGTCATCACAATGCTCCATGCCCTTTTCATCAAAATGCTCCAGAACACTTGTCACCATAATGTTCCTTGCCAATGTCATCAAAATGCCCCATGACATTTGTAATCACATTGCTCCAAGACCGCTGTCATCACAATGCCCCATGACGCCTGCCATCACTAATCTCCTAGGCCTCTCTTACCAAAAACTCCATGATCCCTGTCAGCACAATGTTCCATGACACTTTTCATCAAAATGCTCCATGACCCCTGTCATCACAAAGTTCTCTGCCCACATCATCACAATGCTCCTTGTCACCTTTAATCACAATGCTCCAGAATTCTTGTCATCGCAATGTGCCTTGACCGTGTCATCACAATGCTCCATGACCCTTGTCATCACAAATCTCCATGACCCCTGTCATCACAATGATCTATAACTCCTTTCCTCTCAGTGCTCCAGTACCGTTTTCATCACAGTGCTCCATGCCATTGTCAGCACAATGCTCCTTGGACCGTGTCATCAAAATGCTCCATCCTCTTTTCATCACAATGCTCCAGATATCCTATCACTACAATGCTCCATGCCCGTGTCAACACAATGCTCCATGACCCCAGGCATCAAAATGCTTTATGAACCTTGTTACCAGAATGTTCCATGACCCCTGTCATCAATATGATCCATGACCGTTGTCATCACAATGCTGCATGATACCTTTCATCCCAATTCTCTGTGACCGCTGTCATCACAATGCTCCAGGACAATTTTCATCACAATTCTCCATGCCCCCTGTCATCACAGTGCCCCATAACCCCTGTAATCACAATGCTCCATGGACCTTGTCATCACAGTGCTCCAAGCCTTTGTAATCACACTGCTCCATGACCCCTGTAATCACAATGCTCCATGCCCTTGTCATCACAAGGCTCCAGAACACTTGTCATTATAATGCTCCATGTCCGTTTCATCACCATGCTCCATGACACTTGTCATCACAATGCTCCATGGCCCCTCTCATTACTGTGCTCCATAATAAATTTAATCACATTTCTAGATGACCACTGCCATCACAATGCCTCATGACATTGTCATCACAATTCACCATGACCATTGTCATCACAATGCTCCATGAACCATGTCATCACAGGGTCCCTGGACACTTGTCATCAACAATGATCCATGACCACTTTCATCATAGTGCTCCATGACCACTGTCATCTCAATGCTCCATGGCCTTTGTATTCACAATGCTCCATGGCCCCTGTAATCACAGTGCTCCATAACACCTTTCATCATAACGCTCCATGACGACTGTCATCTCAATGCCCCATGAGGCCTGTCATCACAATTCTCCAAGGCACCTCTCATCACAATGCTCCATGACACTTGTCATCACATTGCTCCATAACACCTGTCATCACAGTGTTCCCTGCCCATGTCATCACAATGCTCCATGTCCCCTATAATCACAATGCTCCATGCCTTTTTCCTCACAATGCTCCAGAATTCTTTTCAACACAATGTTCCATGACCGTGGCATCACAATGCTACATGACCCTGCTCATCACAATTCTCCATGACCTTTGTCATCACAATGTTCTATGTCGCTTTTCATCACAATTCTCAATGACCACTTTAATCACTATGATCGCTGACAATTTTTATCACATTTCTCTATTGTCATTACAATTCCCCATGGCCCCTTTCTTCACAATGCTCCATGATGCCTGTTATCAAAATGCTCCATGGAGTTTGTTATCACAATGCTCCAGGACCAGTTTCATCACAATACTCCATCCCCCTTGTCATCACAGTGCACAATGAAACCTTTCATTACAATGCTCCATGACACTTGTCATCACAATGCTCCATGGCCTTTATCGTCACAATGCTCCCAGGCACTTTTCATCACGATGTTCCATGAAAACTTTCATCACATTGCTCCACGACCATTGTCATCACAATAGTCCATACCCTTGTCAACACAAAGCTGCATAATCCCTGTCATCACAATTCTCCATGACTGCTGTCACCACAATAATCCAGGACAATTTTCATAACAATGCTTCATGCCCCCAGTCATCACAGTGCTCCATGATACCTTTCATCACAATTCCTAGATGATCAATGTCATCACAATACCCCATGACACCTGTCATCACAATTCGCTATGACCCTTGTCATCACAATACTCGATGAACCGTGTCATCACAGTGTTCCAGGGCACATGTCATCGCAATGATCCATGACGACTTTCATCACAATGCTCCAATACACCACTCATCACAATGCTCCATGGCCCCTGTTATCATATTGCTCCATGATCACTTTCATCACAATGCTCCATGACCACTGTCATCACCATTCCTCATGACGCCTGTCATCTCAATGCTCCATGGCCTCTTTCATCACAATGCTCCATGAACCCAGTCATCACAATGTTCCCTGCCCTTTTCATCACAATGCTCCATGGGCCCTGTCATCACAATGCTCCATGCCCTTGTCATCAAAATGCTCCAGAACACTTGTCACCATAATGTTCCTTGCCAATGTCATCAAAATGCCCCATGACATTTGTAATCACATTGCTCCAAGACCGCTGTCATCACAATGCCCCATGACGCCTGCCATCACTAATCTCCTAGGCCTCTCTTACCAAAAACTCCATGATCCCTGTCAGCACAATGTTCCATGACACTTTTCATCAAAATGCTCCATGACCCCTGTCATCACAAAGTTCTCTGCCCACATCATCACAATGCTCCTTGTCACCTTTAATCACAATGCTCCAGAATTCTTGTCATCGCAATGTGCCTTGACCGTGTCATCACAATGCTCCATGACCCTTGTCATCACAAATCTCCATGACCCCTGTCATCACAATGATCTATAACTCCTTTCCTCTCAGTGCTCCAGTACCGTTTTCATCACAGTGCTCCATGCCATTGTCAGCACAATGCTCCTTGGACCGTGTCATCAAAATGCTCCATCCTCTTTTCATCACAATGCTCCAGATATCCTATCACTACAATGCTCCATGCCCGTGTCAACACAATGCTCCATGACCCCAGGCATCAAAATGCTTTATGAACCTTGTTACCAGAATGTTCCATGACCCCTGTCATCAATATGATCCATGACCGTTGTCATCACAATGCTGCATGATACCTTTCATCCCAATTCTCTGTGACCGCTGTCATCACAATGCTCCAGGACAATTTTCATCACAATTCTCCATGCCCCCTGTCATCACAGTGCCCCATAACCCCTGTAATCACAATGCTCCATGGACCTTGTCTTCGCAGTGCTCCAAGCCTTTGTAATCACACTGCTCCATGACCCCTGTAATCACAATGCTCCATGCCCTTGTCATCACAAGGCTCCAGAACACTTGTCATTATAATGTTCCATGTCCGTTTCATCACCATGCTCCATGACACTTGTCATCACAATGCTCCATGGCCCCTCTCATTACTGTGCTCCATAATAAATTTAATCACATTTCTAGATGACCACTGCCATCACAATGCCTCATGACATTGTCATCACAATTCACCATGACCATTGTCATCACAATGCTCCATGAACCATGTCATCACAGGGTCCCTGGACACTTGTCATCAACAATGATCCATGACCACTTTCATCACAATGCTCCATGACCACTGTCATCTCAATGCTCCATGGCCTTTGTATTCACAATGCTCCATGGCCCCTGTAATCACAGTGCTCCATAACACCTTTCATCATAACGCTCCATGACGACTGTCATCTCAATGCCCCATGAGGCCTGTCATCACAATTCTCCAAGGCACCTCTCATCACAATGCTCCATGACACTTGTCATCACATTGCTCCATAACACCTGTCATCACAGTGTTCCCTGCCCATGTCATCACAATGCTCCATGTCCCCTATAATCACAATGCTCCATGCCTTTTTCCTCACAATGCTCCAGAATTCTTTTCAACACAATGTTCCATGACTGTGGCATCACAATGCTACATGACCCTGCTCATCACAATTCTCCATGACCTTTGTCATCACAATGCTCTATGTCGCTTTTCATCACAATTCTCAATGACCACTTTAATCACTATGATCGCTGACAATTTTTATCACATTTCTCTATTGTCATTACAATTCCCCATGGCCCCTTTCTTCACAATGCTCCATGATGCCTGTTATCAAAATGCTCCATGGAGTTTGTTATCACAATGCTCCAGGACCAGTTTCATCACAATACTCCATCCCCCTTGTCATCACAGTGCACAATGAAACCTTTCATTACAATGCTCCATGACACTTGTCATCACAATGCTCCATGGCCTTTATCGTCACAATGCTCCCAGGCACTTTTCATCACGATGTTCCATGAAAACTTTCATCACATTGCTCCACGACCATTGTCATCACAATAGTCCATACCCTTGTCAACACAAAGCTGCATAATCCCTGTCATCACAATTCTCCATGACTGCTGTCACCACAATAATCCAGGACAATTTTCATAACAATGCTTCATGCCCCCAGTCATCACAGTGCTCCATGATACCTTTCATCACAATTCCTAGATGATCAATGTCATCACAATGCCCCATGACACCTGTCATCACAATTCGCTATGACCCTTGTCATCACAATACTCGATGAACCGTGTCATCACAGTGTTCCAGGGCACATGTCATCACAATGATCCATGACGACTTTCATCACAATGCTCCAATACACCACTCATCACAATGCTCCATGGCCCCTGTTATCATATTGCTCCATGATCACTTTCATCACAATGCTCCATGACCACTGTCATCACCATTCCTCATGACGCCTGTCATCTCAATGCTCCATGGCCTCTTTCATCACAATGCTCCATGAACCCAGTCATCACAATGTTCCCTGCCCTTTTCATCACAATCCTCCATGGGCCCTGTCATCACAATGCTCCATGCCCTTGTCATCAAAATGCTCCAGAACACTTGTCACCATAATGTTCCTTGCCAATGTCATCAAAATGCCCCATGACATTTGTAATCACATTGCTCCAAGACCGCTGTCATCACAATGCCCCATGACGCCTGCCATCACTAATCTCCTAGGCCTCTCTTACCAAAAACTCCATGATCCCTGTCAGCACAATGTTCCATGACACTTTTCATCAAAATGCTCCATGACCCCTGTCATCACAAAGTTCTCTGCCCACATCATCACAATGCTCCTTGTCACCTTTAATCACAATGCTCCAGAATTCTTGTCATCGCAATGTGCCTTGACCGTGTCATCACAATGCTCCATGACCCTTGTCATCACAAATCTCCATGACCCCTGTCATCACAATGATCTATAACTCCTTTCCTCTCAGTGCTCCAGTACCGTTTTCATCACAGTGCTCCATGCCATTGTCAGCACAATGCTCCTTGGACCGTGTCATCAAAATGCTCCATCCTCTTTTCATCACAATGCTCCAGATATCCTATCACTACAATGCTCCATGCCCGTGTCAACACAATGCTCCATGACCCCAGGCATCAAAATGCTTTATGAACCTTGTTACCAGAATGTTCCATGACCCCTGTCATCAATATGATCCATGACCGTTGTCATCACAATGCTGCATGATACCTTTCATCCCAATTCTCTGTGACCGCTGTCATCACAATGCTCCAGGACAATTTTCATCACAATTCTCCATGCCCCCTGTCATCACAGTGCCCCATAACCCCTGTAATCACAATGCTCCATGGACCTTGTCATCACAGTGCTCCAAGCCTTTGTAATCACACTGCTCCATGACCCCTGTAATCACAATGCTCCATGCCCTTGTCATCACAAGGCTCCAGAACACTTGTCATTATAATGCTCCATGTCCGTTTCATCACCATGCTCCATGACACTTGTCATCACAATGCTCCATGGCCCCTCTCATTACTGTGCTCCATAATAAATTTAATCACATTTCTAGATGACCACTGCCATCACAATGCCTCATGACATTGTCATCACAATTCACCATGACCATTGTCATCACAATGCTCCATGAACCATGTCATCACAAGGTACCTGGACACTTGTCATCAACAATGATCCATGACCACTTTCATCACAATGCTCCATGACCACTGTCATCTCAATGCTCCATGGCCTTTGTATTCACAATGCTCCATGGCCCCTGTAATCACAGTGCTCCATAACACCTTTCATCATAACGCTCCATGACGACTGTCATCTCAATGCCCCATGAGGCCTGTCATCACAATTCTCCAAGGCACCTCTCATCACAATGCCCCATGACACTTGTCATCACATTGCTCCATAACACCTGTCATCACAGTGTTCCCTGCCCATGTCATCACAATGCTCCATGTCCCCTATAATCACAATGCTCCATGCCTTTTTCCTCACAATGCTCCAGAATTCTTTTCAACACAATGTTCCATGACTGTGGCATCACAATGCTACATGACCCTGCTCATCACAATTCTCCATGACCTTTGTCATCACAATGCTCTATGTCGCTTTTCATCACAATTCTCAATGACCACTTTAATCACTATGATCGCTGACAATTTTTATCACATTTCTCTATTGTCATTACAATTCCCCATGGCCCCTTTCTTCACAATGCTCCATGATGCCTGTTATCAAAATGCTCCATGGAGTTTGTTATCACAATGCTCCAGGACCAGTTTCATCACAATACTCCATCCCCCTTGTCATCACAGTGCACAATGAAACCTTTCATTACAATGCTCCATGACACTTGTCATCACAATGCTCCATGGCCTTTATCGTCACAATGCTCCCAGGCACTTTTCATCACGATGTTCCATGAAAACTTTCATCACATTGCTCCACGACCATTGTCATCACAATAGTCCATACCCTTGTCAACACAAAGCTGCATAATCCCTGTCATCACAATTCTCCATGACTGCTGTCACCACAATAATCCAGGACAATTTTCATAACAATGCTTCATGCCCCCAGTCATCACAGTGCTCCATGATACCTTTCATCACAATTCCTAGATGATCAGTGTCATCACAATGCCCCATGACACCTGTCATCACAATTCGCTATGACCCTTGTCATCACAATACTCGATGAACCGTGTCATCACAGTGTTCCAGGGCACATGTCATCACAATGATCCATGACGACTTTCATCACAATGCTCCAATACACCACTCATCACAATGCTCCATGGCCCCTGTTATCATATTGCTCCATGATCACTTTCATCACAATGCTCCATGACCACTGTCATCACCATTCCTCATGACGCCTGTCATCTCAATGCTCCATGGCCTCTTTCATCACAATGCTCCATGAACCCAGTCATCACAATGTTCCCTGCCCTTTTCATCACAATGCTCCATGGGCCCTGTCATCACAATGCTCCATGCCCTTGTCATCAAAATGCTCCAGAACACTTGTCACCATAATGTTCCTTGCCAATGTCATCAAAATGCCCCATGACATTTGTAATCACATTGCTCCAAGACCGCTGTCATCACAATGCCCCATGACGCCTGCCATCACTAATCTCCTAGGCCTCTCTTACCAAAAACTCCATGATCCCTGTCAGCACAATGTTCCATGACACTTTTCATCAAAATGCTCCATGACCCCTGTCATCACAAAGTTCTCTGCCCACATCATCACAATGCTCCTTGTCACCTTTAATCACAATGCTCCAGAATTCTTGTCATCGCAATGTGCCTTGACCGTGTCATCACAATGCTCCATGACCCTTGTCATCACAAATCTCCATGACCCCTGTCATCACAATGATCTATAACTCCTTTCCTCTCAGTGCTCCAGTACCGTTTTCATCACAGTGCTCCATGCCATTGTCAGCACAATGCTCCTTGGACCGTGTCATCAAAATGCTCCATCCTCTTTTCATCACAATGCTCCAGATATCCTATCACTACAATGCTCCATGCCCGTGTCAACACAATGCTCCATGACCCCAGTCATCAAAATGCTTTATGAACCTTGTTATCAGAATGTTCCATGACCCCTGACATCAATATGATCCATGACCGTTGTCATCACAATGCTGCATGATACCTTTCATCCCAATTCTCTGTGACTGCTGTCATCACAATGCTCCAGGACAATTTTCATCACAATTCTCCATGCCCCCTGTCATCACAGTGCCCCATAACCCCTGTAATCACAATGCTCCATGGACCTTGTCTTCACAGTGCTCCAAGCCTTTGTAATCACACTGCTCCATGACCCCTGTAATCACAATGCTCCATGCCCTTGTCATCACAAGGCTCCAGAACACTTGTCATTATAATGCTCCATGTCCGTTTCATCACCATGCTCCATGACACTTGTCATCACAATGCTCCATGGCCCCTCTCATTACTGTGCTCCATAATAAATTTAATCACATTTCTAGATGACCACTGCCATCACAATGCCTCATGACATTGTCATCACAATTCACCATGACCATTGTCATCACAATGCTCCATGAACCATGTCATCACAAGGTCCCTGGACACTTGTCATCAACAATGATCCATGACCACTTTCATCACAATGCTCCATGACCACTGTCATCTCAATGCTCCATGGCCTTTGTATTCACAATGCTCCATGGCCCCTGTAATCACAGTGCTCCATAACACCTTTCATCATAACGCTCCATGACGACTGTCATCTCAATGCCCCATGAGGCCTGTCATCACAATTCTCCAAGGCACCTCTCATCACAATGCCCCATGACACTTGTCATCACATTGCTCCATAACACCTGTCATCACAGTGTTCCCTGCCCATGTCATCACAATGCTCCATGTCCCCTATAATCACAATGCTCCATGCCTTTTTCCTCACAATGCTCCAGAATTCTTTTCAACACAATGTTCCATGACCGTGGCATCACAATGCTACATGACCCTGCTCATCACAATTCTCCATGACCTTTGTCATCACAATGCTCTATGTCGCTTTTCATCACAATTCTCAATGATCACTTTAATCACTATGATCGCTGACAATTTTTATCACATTTCTCTATTGTCATTACAATTCCCCATGGCCCCTTTCTTCACAATGCTCCATGATGCCTGTTATCAAAATGCTCCATGGAGTTTGTTATCACAATGCTCCAGGACCAGTTTCATCACAATACTCCATCCCCCTTGTCATCACAGTGCACAATGAAACCTTTCATTACAATGCTCCATGACACTTGTCATCACAATGCTCCATGGCCTTTATCGTCACAATGCTCCCAGGCACTTTTCATCACGATGTTCCATGAAAACTTTCATCACATTGCTCCACGACCATTGTCATCACAATAGTCCATACCCTTGTCAACACAAAGCTGCATAATCCCTGTCATCACAATTCTCCATGACTGCTGTCACCACAATAATCCAGGACAATTTTCATAACAATGCTTCATGCCCCCAGTCATCACAGTGCTCCATGATACCTTTCATCACAATTCCTAGATGATCAGTGTCATCACAATGCCCCATGACACCTGTCATCACAATTCGCTATGACCCTTGTCATCACAATACTCGATGAACCGTGTCATCACAGTGTTCCAGGGCACATGTCATCACAATGATCCATGACGACTTTCATCACAATGCTCCAATACACCACTCATCACAATGCTCCATGGCCCCTGTTATCATATTGCTCCATGATCACTTTCATCACAATGCTCCATGACCACTGTCATCACCATTCCTCATGACGCCTGTCATCTCAATGCTCCATGGCCTCTTTCATCACAATGCTCCATGAACCCAGTCATCACAATGTTCCCTGCCCTTTTCATCACAATGCTCCATGGGCCCTGTCATCACAATGCTCCATGCCCTTGTCATCAAAATGCTCCAGAACACTTGTCACCATAATGTTCCTTGCCAATGTCATCAAAATGCCCCATGACATTTGTAATCACATTGCTCCAAGACCGCTGTCATCACAATGCCCCATGACGCCTGCCATCACTAATCTCCTAGGCCTCTCTTACCAAAAACTCCATGATCCCTGTCAGCACAATGTTCCATGACACTTTTCATCAAAATGCTCCATGACCCCTGTCATCACAAAGTTCTCTGCCCACATCATCACAATGCTCCTTGTCACCTTTAATCACAATGCTCCAGAATTCTTGTCATCGCAATGTGCCTTGACCGTGTCATCACAATGCTCCATGACCCTTGTCATCACAAATCTCCATGACCCCTGTCATCACAATGATCTATAACTCCTTTCCTCTCAGTGCTCCAGTACCGTTTTCATCACAGTGCTCCATGCCATTGTCAGCACAATGCTCCTTGGACCGTGTCATCAAAATGCTCCATCCTCTTTTCATCACAATGCTCCAGATATCCTATCACTACAATGCTCCATGCCCGTGTCAACACAATGCTCCATGACCCCAGTCATCAAAATGCTTTATGAACCTTGTTATCAGAATGTTCCATGACCCCTGACATCAATATGATCCATGACCGTTGTCATCACAATGCTGCATGATACCTTTCATCCCAATTCTCTGTGACCGCTGTCATCACAATGCTCCAGGACAATTTTCATCACAATTCTCCATGCCCCCTGTCATCACAGTGCCCCATAACCCCTGTAATCACAATGCTCCATGGACCTTGTCTTCACAGTGCTCCAAGCCTTTGTAATCACACTGCTCCATGACCCCTGTAATCACAATGCTCCATGCCCTTGTCATCACAAGGCTCCAGAACACTTGTCATTATAATGCTCCATGTCCGTTTCATCACCATGCTCCATGACACTTGTCATCACAATGCTCCATGGCCCCTCTCATTACTGTGCTCCATAATAAATTTAATCACATTTCTAGATGACCACTGCCATCACAATGCCTCATGACATTGTCATCACAATTCACCATGACCATTGTCATCACAATGCTCCATGAACCATGTCATCACAAGGTCCCTGGACACTTGTCATCAACAATGATCCATGACCACTTTCATCACAATGCTCCATGACCACTGTCATCTCAATGCTCCATGGCCTTTGTATTCACAATGCTCCATGGCCCCTGTAATCACAGTGCTCCATAACACCTTTCATCATAACGCTCCATGACGACTGTCATCTCAATGCCCCATGAGGCCTGTCATCACAATTCTCCAAGGCACCTCTCATCACAATGCCCCATGACACTTGTCATCACATTGCTCCATAACACCTGTCATCACAGTGTTCCCTGCCCATGTCATCACAATGCTCCATGTCCCCTATAATCACAATGCTCCATGCCTTTTTCCTCACAATGCTCCAGAATTCTTTTCAACACAATGTTCCATGACCGTGGCATCACAATGCTACATGACCCTGCTCATCACAATTCTCCATGACCTTTGTCATCACAATGCTCTATGTCGCTTTTCATCACAATTCTCAATGATCACTTTAATCACTATGATCGCTGACAATTTTTATCACATTTCTCTATTGTCATTACAATTCCCCATGGCCCCTTTCTTCACAATGCTCCATGATGCCTGTTATCAAAATGCTCCATGGAGTTTGTTATCACAATGCTCCAGGACCAGTTTCATCACAATACTCCATCCCCCTTGTCATCACAGTGCACAATGAAACCTTTCATTACAATGCTCCATGACACTTGTCATCACAATGCTCCATGGCCTTTATCGTCACAATGCTCCCAGGCACTTTTCATCACGATGTTCCATGAAAACTTTCATCACATTGCTCCACGACCATTGTCATCACAATAGTCCATACCCTTGTCAACACAAAGCTGCATAATCCCTGTCATCACAATTCTCCATGACTGCTGTCACCACAATAATCCAGGACAATTTTCATAACAATGCTTCATGCCCCCAGTCATCACAGTGCTCCATGATACCTTTCATCACAATTCCTAGATGATCAGTGTCATCACAATGCCCCATGACACCTGTCATCACAATTCGCTATGACCCTTGTCATCACAATACTCGATGAACCGTGTCATCACAGTGTTCCAGGGCACATGTCATCACAATGATCCATGACGACTTTCATCACAATGCTCCAATACACCACTCATCACAATGCTCCATGGCCCCTGTTATCATATTGCTCCATGATCACTTTCATCACAATGCTCCATGACCACTGTCATCACCATTCCTCATGACGCCTGTCATCTCAATGCTCCATGGCCTCTTTCATCACAATGCTCCATGAACCCAGTCATCACAATGTTCCCTGCCCTTTTCATCACAATGCTCCATGGGCCCTGTCATCACAATGCTCCATGCCCTTGTCATCAAAATGCTCCAGAACACTTGTCACCATAATGTTCCTTGCCAATGTCATCAAAATGCCCCATGACATTTGTAATCACATTGCTCCAAGACCGCTGTCATCACAATGCCCCATGACGCCTGCCATCACTAATCTCCTAGGCCTCTCTTACCAAAAACTCCATGATCCCTGTCAGCACAATGTTCCATGACACTTTTCATCAAAATGCTCCATGACCCCTGTCATCACAAAGTTCTCTGCCCACATCATCACAATGCTCCTTGTCACCTTTAATCACAATGCTCCAGAATTCTTGTCATCGCAATGTGCCTTGACCGTGTCATCACAATGCTCCATGACCCTTGTCATCACAAATCTCCATGACCCCTGTCATCACAATGATCTATAACTCCTTTCCTCTCAGTGCTCCAGTACCGTTTTCATCACAGTGCTCCATGCCATTGTCAGCACAATGCTCCTTGGACCGTGTCATCAAAATGCTCCATCCTCTTTTCATCACAATGCTCCAGATATCCTATCACTACAATGCTCCATGCCCGTGTCAACACAATGCTCCATGACCCCAGTCATCAAAATGCTTTATGAACCTTGTTATCAGAATGTTCCATGACCCCTGACATCAATATGATCCATGACCGTTGTCATCACAATGCTGCATGATACCTTTCATCCCAATTCTCTGTGACCGCTGTCATCACAATGCTCCAGGACAATTTTCATCACAATTCTCCATGCCCCCTGTCATCACAGTGCCCCATAACCCCTGTAATCACAATGCTCCATGGACCTTGTCATCACAGTGCTCCAAGCCTTTGTAATCACACTGCTCCATGACCCCTGTAATCACAATGCTCCATGCCCTTGTCATCACAAGGCTCCAGAACACTTGTCATTATAATGCTCCATGTCCGTTTCATCACCATGCTCCATGACACTTGTCATCACAATGCTCCATGGCCCCTCTCATTACTGTGCTCCATAATAAATTTAATCACATTTCTAGATGACCACTGCCATCACAATGCCTCATGACATTGTCATCACAATTCACCATGACCATTGTCATCACAATGCTCCATGAACCATGTCATCACAAGGTCCCTGGACACTTGTCATCAACAATGATCCATGACCACTTTCATCACAATGCTCCATGACCACTGTCATCTCAATGCTCCATGGCCTTTGTATTCACAATGCTCCATGGCCCCTGTAATCACAGTGCTCCATAACACCTTTCATCATAACGCTCCATGACGACTGTCATCTCAATGCCCCATGAGGCCTGTCATCACAATTCTCCAAGGCACCTCTCATCACAATGCCCCATGACACTTGTCATCACATTGCTCCATAACACCTGTCATCACAGTGTTCCCTGCCCATGTCATCACAATGCTCCATGTCCCCTATAATCACAATGCTCCATGCCTTTTTCCTCACAATGCTCCAGAATTCTTTTCAACACAATGTTCCATGACCGTGGCATCACAATGCTACATGACCCTGCTCATCACAATTCTCCATGACCTTTGTCATCACAATGCTCTATGTCGCTTTTCATCACAATTCTCAATGATCACTTTAATCACTATGATCGCTGAAAATTTTTATCACATTTCTCTATTGTCATTACAATTCCCCATGGCCCCTTTCTTCACAATGCTCCATGATGCCTGTTATCAAAATGCTCCATGGAGTTTGTTATCACAATGCTCCAGGACCAGTTTCATCACAATACTCCATCCCCCTTGTCATCACAGTGCACAATGAAACCTTTCATTACAATGCTCCATGACACTTGTCATCACAATGCTCCATGGCCTTTATCGTCACAATGCTCCCAGGCACTTTTCATCACGATGTTCCATGAAAACTTTCATCACATTGCTCCACGACCATTGTCATCACAATAGTCCATACCCTTGTCAACACAAAGCTGCATAATCCCTGTCATCACAATTCTCCATGACTGCTGTCACCACAATAATCCAGGACAATTTTCATAACAATGCTTCATGCCCCCAGTCATCACAGTGCTCCATGATACCTTTCATCACAATTCCTAGATGATCAATGTCATCACAATGCCCCATGACACCTGTCATCACAATTCGCTATGACCCTTGTCATCACAATACTCGATGAACCGTGTCATCACAGTGTTCCAGGGCACATGTCATCACAATGATCCATGACGACTTTCATCACAATGCTCCAATACACCACTCATCACAATGCTCCATGGCCCCTGTTATCATATTGCTCCATGATCACTTTCATCACAATGCTCCATGACCACTGTCATCACCATTCCTCATGACGCCTGTCATCTCAATGCTCCATGGCCTCTTTCATCACAATGCTCCATGAACCCAGTCATCACAATGTTCCCTGCCCTTTTCATCACAATCCTCCATGGGCCCTGTCATCACAATGCTCCATGCCCTTGTCATCAAAATGCTCCAGAACACTTGTCACCATAATGTTCCTTGCCAATGTCATCAAAATGCCCCATGACATTTGTAATCACATTGCTCCAAGACCGCTGTCATCACAATGCCCCATGACGCCTGCCATCACTAATCTCCTAGGCCTCTCTTACCAAAAACTCCATGATCCCTGTCAGCACAATGTTCCATGACACTTTTCATCAAAATGCTCCATGACCCCTGTCATCACAAAGTTCTCTGCCCACATCATCACAATGCTCCTTGTCACCTTTAATCACAATGCTCCAGAATTCTTGTCATCGCAATGTGCCTTGACCGTGTCATCACAATGCTCCATGACCCTTGTCATCACAAATCTCCATGACCCCTGTCATCACAATGATCTATAACTCCTTTCCTCTCAGTGCTCCAGTACCGTTTTCATCACAGTGCTCCATGCCATTGTCAGCACAATGCTCCTTGGAGCGTGTCATCAAAATGCTCCATCCTCTTTTCATCACAATGCTCCAGATATCCTATCACTACAATGCTCCATGCCCGTGTCAACACAATGCTCCATGACCCCAGGCATCAAAATGCTTTATGAACCTTGTTACCAGAATGTTCCATGACCCCTGTCATCAATATGATCCATGACTGTTGTCATCACAATGCTGCATGATACCTTTCATCCCAATTCTCTGTGACCGCTGTCATCACAATGCTCCAGGACAATTTTCATCACAATTCTCCATGCCCCCTGTCATCACAGTGCCCCATAACCCCTGTAATCACAATGATCCATGGACCTTGTCATCACAGTGCTCCAAGCCTTTGTAATCACACTGCTCCATGACCCCTGTAATCACAATGCTCCATGCCCTTGTCATCACAAGGCTCCAGAACACTTGTCATTATAATGCTCCATGTCCGTTTCATCACCATGCTCCATGACACTTGTCATCACAATGCTCCATGGCCCCTCTCATTACTGTGCTCCATAATAAATTTAATCACATTTCTAGATGACCACTGCCATCACAATGCCTCATGACATTGTCATCACAATTCACCATGACCATTGTCATCACAATGCTCCATGAACCATGTCATCACAAGGTACCTGGACACTTGTCATCAACAATGATCCATGACCACTTTCATCACAATGCTCCATGACCACTGTCATCTCAATGCTCCATGGCCTTTGTATTCACAATGCTCCATGGCCCCTGTAATCACAGTGCTCCATAACACCTTTCATCATAACGCTCCATGACGACTGTCATCTCAATGCCCCATGAGGCCTGTCATCACAATTCTCCAAGGCACCTCTCATCACAATGCCCCATGACACTTGTCATCACATTGCTCCATAACACCTGTCATCACAGTGTTCCCTGCCCATGTCATCACAATGCTCCATGTCCCCTTTAATCACAATGCTCCATGCCTTTTTCCTCACAATGCTCCAGAATTCTTTTCAACACAATGTTCCATGACTGTGGCATCACAATGCTACATGACCCTGCTCATCACAATTCTCCATGACCTTTGTCATCACAATGCTCTATGTCGCTTTTCATCACAATTCTCAATGACCACTTTAATCACTATGATCGCTGACAATTTTTATCACATTTCTCTATTGTCATTACAATTCCCCATGGCCCCTTTCTTCACAATGCTCCATGATGCCTGTTATCAAAATGCTCCATGGAGTTTGTTATCACAATGCTCCAGGACCAGTTTCATCACAATACTCCATCCCCCTTGTCATCACAGTGCACAATGAAACCTTTCATTACAATGCTCCATGACACTTGTCATCACAATGCTCCATGGCCTTTATCGTCACAATGCTCCCAGGCACTTTTCATCAAGATGTTCCATGAAAACTTTCATCACATTGCTCCACGACCATTGTCATCACAATAGTCCATACCCTTGTCAACACAAAGCTGCATAATCCCTGTCATCACAATTCTCCATGACTGCTGTCACCACAATAATCCAGGACAATTTTCATAACAATGCTTCATGCCCCCAGTCATCACAGTGCTCCATGATACCTTTCATCACAATTCCTAGATGATCAATGTCATCACAATGCCCCATGACACCTGTCATCACAATTCGCTATGACCCTTGTCATCACAATACTCGATGAACCGTGTCATCACAGTGTTCCAGGGCACATGTCATCACAATGATCCATGACGACTTTCATCACAATGCTCCAATACACCACTCATCACAATGCTCCATGGCCCCTGTTATCATATTGCTCCATGATCACTTTCATCACAATGCTCCATGACCACTGTCATCACCATTCCTCATGACGCCTGTCATCTCAATGCTCCATGGCCTCTTTCATCACAATGCTCCATGAACCCAGTCATCACAATGTTCCCTGCCCTTTTCATCACAATCCTCCATGGGCCCTGTCATCACAATGCTCCATGCCCTTGTCATCAAAATGCTCCAGAACACTTGTCACCATAATGTTCCTTGCCAATGTCATCAAAATGCCCCATGACATTTGTAATCACATTGCTCCAAGACCGCTGTCATCACAATGCCCCATGACGCCTGCCATCACTAATCTCCTAGGCCTCTCTTACCAAAAACTCCATGATCCCTGTCAGCACAATGTTCCATGACACTTTTCATCAAAATGCTCCATGACCCCTGTCATCACAAAGTTCTCTGCCCACATCATCACAATGCTCCTTGTCACCTTTAATCACAATGCTCCAGAATTCTTGTCATCGCAATGTGCCTTGACCGTGTCATCACAATGCTCCATGACCCTTGTCATCACAAATCTCCATGACCCCTGTCATCACAATGATCTATAACTCCTTTCCTCTCAGTGCTCCAGTACCGTTTTCATCACAGTGCTCCATGCCATTGTCAGCACAATGCTCCTTGGACCGTGTCATCAAAATGCTCCATCCTCTTTTCATCACAATGCTCCAGATATCCTATCACTACAATGCTCCATGCCCGTGTCAACACAATGCTCCATGACCCCAGGCATCAAAATGCTTTATGAACCTTGTTACCAGAATGTTCCATGACCCCTGTCATCAATATGATCCATGACCGTTGTCATCACAATGCTGCATGATACCTTTCATCCCAATTCTCTGTGACCGCTGTCATCACAATGCTCCAGGACAATTTTCATCACAATTCTCCATGCCCCCTGTCATCACAGTGCCCCATAACCCCTGTAATCACAATGCTCCATGGACCTTGTCATCACAGTGCTCCAAGCCTTTGTAATCACACTGCTCCATGACCCCTGTAATCACAATGCTCCATGCCCTTGTCATCACAAGGCTCCAGAACACTTGTCATTATAATGCTCCATGTCCGTTTCATCACCATGCTCCATGACACTTGTCATCACAATGCTCCATGGCCCCTCTCATTACTGTGCTCCATAATAAATTTAATCACATTTCTAGATGACCACTGCCATCACAATGCCTCATGACATTGTCATCACAATTCACCATGACCATTGTCATCACAATGCTCCATGAACCATGTCATCACAAGGTACCTGGACACTTGTCATCAACAATGATCCATGACCACTTTCATCACAATGCTCCATGACCACTGTCATCTCAATGCTCCATGGCCTTTGTATTCACAATGCTCCATGGCCCCTGTAATCACAGTGCTCCATAACACCTTTCATCATAACGCTCCATGACGACTGTCATCTCAATGCCCCATGAGGCCTGTCATCACAATTCTCCAAGGCACCTCTCATCACAATGCCCCATGACACTTGTCATCACATTGCTCCATAACACCTGTCATCACAGTGTTCCCTGCCCATGTCATCACAATGCTCCATGTCCCCTATAATCACAATGCTCCATGCCTTTTTCCTCACAATGCTCCAGAATTCTTTTCAACACAATGTTCCATGACTGTGGCATCACAATGCTACATGACCCTGCTCATCACAATTCTCCATGACCTTTGTCATCACAATGCTCTATGTCGCTTTTCATCACAATTCTCAATGACCACTTTAATCACTATGATCGCTGACAATTTTTATCACATTTCTCTATTGTCATTACAATTCCCCATGGCCCCTTTCTTCACAATGCTCCATGATGCCTGTTATCAAAATGCTCCATGGAGTTTGTTATCACAATGCTCCAGGACCAGTTTCATCACAATACTCCATCCCCCTTGTCATCACAGTGCACAATGAAACCTTTCATTACAATGCTCCATGACACTTGTCATCACAATGCTCCATGGCCTTTATCGTCACAATGCTCCCAGGCACTTTTCATCACGATGTTCCATGAAAACTTTCATCACATTGCTCCACGACCATTGTCATCACAATAGTCCATACCCTTGTCAACACAAAGCTGCATAATCCCTGTCATCACAATTCTCCATGACTGCTGTCACCACAATAATCCAGGACAATTTTCATAACAATGCTTCATGCCCCCAGTCATCACAGTGCTCCATGATACCTTTCATCACAATTCCTAGATGATCAGTGTCATCACAATGCCCCATGACACCTGTCATCACAATTCGCTATGACCCTTGTCATCACAATACTCGATGAACCGTGTCATCACAGTGTTCCAGGGCACATGTCATCACAATGATCCATGACGACTTTCATCACAATGCTCCAATACACCACTCATCACAATGCTCCATGGCCCCTGTTATCATATTGCTCCATGATCACTTTCATCACAATGCTCCATGACCACTGTCATCACCATTCCTCATGACGCCTGTCATCTCAATGCTCCATGGCCTCTTTCATCACAATGCTCCATGAACCCAGTCATCACAATGTTCCCTGCCCTTTTCATCACAATGCTCCATGGGCCCTGTCATCACAATGCTCCATGCCCTTGTCATCAAAATGCTCCAGAACACTTGTCACCATAATGTTCCTTGCCAATGTCATCAAAATGCCCCATGACATTTGTAATCACATTGCTCCAAGACCGCTGTCATCACAATGCCCCATGACGCCTGCCATCACTAATCTCCTAGGCCTCTCTTACCAAAAACTCCATGATCCCTGTCAGCACAATGTTCCATGACACTTTTCATCAAAATGCTCCATGACCCCTGTCATCACAAAGTTCTCTGCCCACATCATCACAATGCTCCTTGTCACCTTTAATCACAATGCTCCAGAATTCTTGTCATCGCAATGTGCCTTGACCGTGTCATCACAATGCTCCATGACCCTTGTCATCACAAATCTCCATGACCCCTGTCATCACAATGATCTATAACTCCTTTCCTCTCAGTGCTCCAGTACCGTTTTCATCACAGTGCTCCATGCCATTGTCAGCACAATGCTCCTTGGACCGTGTCATCAAAATGCTCCATCCTCTTTTCATCACAATGCTCCAGATATCCTATCACTACAATGCTCCATGCCCGTGTCAACACAATGCTCCATGACCCCAGTCATCAAAATGCTTTATGAACCTTGTTATCAGAATGTTCCATGACCCCTGACATCAATATGATCCATGACCGTTGTCATCACAATGCTGCATGATACCTTTCATCCCAATTCTCTGTGACTGCTGTCATCACAATGCTCCAGGACAATTTTCATCACAATTCTCCATGCCCCCTGTCATCACAGTGCCCCATAACCCCTGTAATCACAATGCTCCATGGACCTTGTCTTCACAGTGCTCCAAGCCTTTGTAATCACACTGCTCCATGACCCCTGTAATCACAATGCTCCATGCCCTTGTCATCACAAGGCTCCAGAACACTTGTCATTATAATGCTCCATGTCCGTTTCATCACCATGCTCCATGACACTTGTCATCACAATGCTCCATGGCCCCTCTCATTACTGTGCTCCATAATAAATTTAATCACATTTCTAGATGACCACTGCCATCACAATGCCTCATGACATTGTCATCACAATTCACCATGACCATTGTCATCACAATGCTCCATGAACCATGTCATCACAAGGTCCCTGGACACTTGTCATCAACAATGATCCATGACCACTTTCATCACAATGCTCCATGACCACTGTCATCTCAATGCTCCATGGCCTTTGTATTCACAATGCTCCATGGCCCCTGTAATCACAGTGCTCCATAACACCTTTCATCATAACGCTCCATGACGACTGTCATCTCAATGCCCCATGAGGCCTGTCATCACAATTCTCCAAGGCACCTCTCATCACAATGCCCCATGACACTTGTCATCACATTGCTCCATAACACCTGTCATCACAGTGTTCCCTGCCCATGTCATCACAATGCTCCATGTCCCCTATAATCACAATGCTCCATGCCTTTTTCCTCACAATGCTCCAGAATTCTTTTCAACACAATGTTCCATGACCGTGGCATCACAATGCTACATGACCCTGCTCATCACAATTCTCCATGACCTTTGTCATCACAATGCTCTATGTCGCTTTTCATCACAATTCTCAATGATCACTTTAATCACTATGATCGCTGACAATTTTTATCACATTTCTCTATTGTCATTACAATTCCCCATGGCCCCTTTCTTCACAATGCTCCATGATGCCTGTTATCAAAATGCTCCATGGAGTTTGTTATCACAATGCTCCAGGACCAGTTTCATCACAATACTCCATCCCCCTTGTCATCACAGTGCACAATGAAACCTTTCATTACAATGCTCCATGACACTTGTCATCACAATGCTCCATGGCCTTTATCGTCACAATGCTCCCAGGCACTTTTCATCACGATGTTCCATGAAAACTTTCATCACATTGCTCCACGACCATTGTCATCACAATAGTCCATACCCTTGTCAACACAAAGCTGCATAATCCCTGTCATCACAATTCTCCATGACTGCTGTCACCACAATAATCCAGGACAATTTTCATAACAATGCTTCATGCCCCCAGTCATCACAGTGCTCCATGATACCTTTCATCACAATTCCTAGATGATCAGTGTCATCACAATGCCCCATGACACCTGTCATCACAATTCGCTATGACCCTTGTCATCACAATACTCGATGAACCGTGTCATCACAGTGTTCCAGGGCACATGTCATCACAATGATCCATGACGACTTTCATCACAATGCTCCAATACACCACTCATCACAATGCTCCATGGCCCCTGTTATCATATTGCTCCATGATCACTTTCATCACAATGCTCCATGACCACTGTCATCACCATTCCTCATGACGCCTGTCATCTCAATGCTCCATGGCCTCTTTCATCACAATGCTCCATGAACCCAGTCATCACAATGTTCCCTGCCCTTTTCATCACAATGCTCCATGGGCCCTGTCATCACAATGCTCCATGCCCTTGTCATCAAAATGCTCCAGAACACTTGTCACCATAATGTTCCTTGCCAATGTCATCAAAATGCCCCATGACATTTGTAATCACATTGCTCCAAGACCGCTGTCATCACAATGCCCCATGACGCCTGCCATCACTAATCTCCTAGGCCTCTCTTACCAAAAACTCCATGATCCCTGTCAGCACAATGTTCCATGACACTTTTCATCAAAATGCTCCATGACCCCTGTCATCACAAAGTTCTCTGCCCACATCATCACAATGCTCCTTGTCACCTTTAATCACAATGCTCCAGAATTCTTGTCATCGCAATGTGCCTTGACCGTGTCATCACAATGCTCCATGACCCTTGTCATCACAAATCTCCATGACCCCTGTCATCACAATGATCTATAACTCCTTTCCTCTCAGTGCTCCAGTACCGTTTTCATCACAGTGCTCCATGCCATTGTCAGCACAATGCTCCTTGGACCGTGTCATCAAAATGCTCCATCCTCTTTTCATCACAATGCTCCAGATATCCTATCACTACAATGCTCCATGCCCGTGTCAACACAATGCTCCATGACCCCAGTCATCAAAATGCTTTATGAACCTTGTTATCAGAATGTTCCATGACCCCTGACATCAATATGATCCATGACCGTTGTCATCACAATGCTGCATGATACCTTTCATCCCAATTCTCTGTGACCGCTGTCATCACAATGCTCCAGGACAATTTTCATCACAATTCTCCATGCCCCCTGTCATCACAGTGCCCCATAACCCCTGTAATCACAATGCTCCATGGACCTTGTCTTCACAGTGCTCCAAGCCTTTGTAATCACACTGCTCCATGACCCCTGTAATCACAATGCTCCATGCCCTTGTCATCACAAGGCTCCAGAACACTTGTCATTATAATGCTCCATGTCCGTTTCATCACCATGCTCCATGACACTTGTCATCACAATGCTCCATGGCCCCTCTCATTACTGTGCTCCATAATAAATTTAATCACATTTCTAGATGACCACTGCCATCACAATGCCTCATGACATTGTCATCACAATTCACCATGACCATTGTCATCACAATGCTCCATGAACCATGTCATCACAAGGTCCCTGGACACTTGTCATCAACAATGATCCATGACCACTTTCATCACAATGCTCCATGACCACTGTCATCTCAATGCTCCATGGCCTTTGTATTCACAATGCTCCATGGCCCCTGTAATCACAGTGCTCCATAACACCTTTCATCATAACGCTCCATGACGACTGTCATCTCAATGCCCCATGAGGCCTGTCATCACAATTCTCCAAGGCACCTCTCATCACAATGCCCCATGACACTTGTCATCACATTGCTCCATAACACCTGTCATCACAGTGTTCCCTGCCCATGTCATCACAATGCTCCATGTCCCCTATAATCACAATGCTCCATGCCTTTTTCCTCACAATGCTCCAGAATTCTTTTCAACACAATGTTCCATGACCGTGGCATCACAATGCTACATGACCCTGCTCATCACAATTCTCCATGACCTTTGTCATCACAATGCTCTATGTCGCTTTTCATCACAATTCTCAATGATCACTTTAATCACTATGATCGCTGACAATTTTTATCACATTTCTCTATTGTCATTACAATTCCCCATGGCCCCTTTCTTCACAATGCTCCATGATGCCTGTTATCAAAATGCTCCATGGAGTTTGTTATCACAATGCTCCAGGACCAGTTTCATCACAATACTCCATCCCCCTTGTCATCACAGTGCACAATGAAACCTTTCATTACAATGCTCCATGACACTTGTCATCACAATGCTCCATGGCCTTTATCGTCACAATGCTCCCAGGCACTTTTCATCACGATGTTCCATGAAAACTTTCATCACATTGCTCCACGACCATTGTCATCACAATAGTCCATACCCTTGTCAACACAAAGCTGCATAATCCCTGTCATCACAATTCTCCATGACTGCTGTCACCACAATAATCCAGGACAATTTTCATAACAATGCTTCATGCCCCCAGTCATCACAGTGCTCCATGATACCTTTCATCACAATTCCTAGATGATCAGTGTCATCACAATGCCCCATGACACCTGTCATCACAATTCGCTATGACCCTTGTCATCACAATACTCGATGAACCGTGTCATCACAGTGTTCCAGGGCACATGTCATCACAATGATCCATGACGACTTTCATCACAATGCTCCAATACACCACTCATCACAATGCTCCATGGCCCCTGTTATCATATTGCTCCATGATCACTTTCATCACAATGCTCCATGACCACTGTCATCACCATTCCTCATGACGCCTGTCATCTCAATGCTCCATGGCCTCTTTCATCACAATGCTCCATGAACCCAGTCATCACAATGTTCCCTGCCCTTTTCATCACAATGCTCCATGGGCCCTGTCATCACAATGCTCCATGCCCTTGTCATCAAAATGCTCCAGAACACTTGTCACCATAATGTTCCTTGCCAATGTCATCAAAATGCCCCATGACATTTGTAATCACATTGCTCCAAGACCGCTGTCATCACAATGCCCCATGACGCCTGCCATCACTAATCTCCTAGGCCTCTCTTACCAAAAACTCCATGATCCCTGTCAGCACAATGTTCCATGACACTTTTCATCAAAATGCTCCATGACCCCTGTCATCACAAAGTTCTCTGCCCACATCATCACAATGCTCCTTGTCACCTTTAATCACAATGCTCCAGAATTCTTGTCATCGCAATGTGCCTTGACCGTGTCATCACAATGCTCCATGACCCTTGTCATCACAAATCTCCATGACCCCTGTCATCACAATGATCTATAACTCCTTTCCTCTCAGTGCTCCAGTACCGTTTTCATCACAGTGCTCCATGCCATTGTCAGCACAATGCTCCTTGGACCGTGTCATCAAAATGCTCCATCCTCTTTTCATCACAATGCTCCAGATATCCTATCACTACAATGCTCCATGCCCGTGTCAACACAATGCTCCATGACCCCAGTCATCAAAATGCTTTATGAACCTTGTTATCAGAATGTTCCATGACCCCTGACATCAATATGATCCATGACCGTTGTCATCACAATGCTGCATGATACCTTTCATCCCAATTCTCTGTGACCGCTGTCATCACAATGCTCCAGGACAATTTTCATCACAATTCTCCATGCCCCCTGTCATCACAGTGCCCCATAACCCCTGTAATCACAATGCTCCATGGACCTTGTCATCACAGTGCTCCAAGCCTTTGTAATCACACTGCTCCATGACCCCTGTAATCACAATGCTCCATGCCCTTGTCATCACAAGGCTCCAGAACACTTGTCATTATAATGCTCCATGTCCGTTTCATCACCATGCTCCATGACACTTGTCATCACAATGCTCCATGGCCCCTCTCATTACTGTGCTCCATAATAAATTTAATCACATTTCTAGATGACCACTGCCATCACAATGCCTCATGACATTGTCATCACAATTCACCATGACCATTGTCATCACAATGCTCCATGAACCATGTCATCACAAGGTACCTGGACACTTGTCATCAACAATGATCCATGACCACTTTCATCACAATGCTCCATGACCACTGTCATCTCAATGCTCCATGGCCTTTGTATTCACAATGCTCCATGGCCCCTGTAATCACAGTGCTCCATAACACCTTTCATCATAACGCTCCATGACGACTGTCATCTCAATGCCCCATGAGGCCTGTCATCACAATTCTCCAAGGCACCTCTCATCACAATGCCCCATGACACTTGTCATCACATTGCTCCATAACACCTGTCATCACAGTGTTCCCTGCCCATGTCATCACAATGCTCCATGTCCCCTATAATCACAATGCTCCATGCCTTTTTCCTCACAATGCTCCAGAATTCTTTTCAACACAATGTTCCATGACCGTGGCATCACAATGCTACATGACCCTGCTCATCACAATTCTCCATGACCTTTGTCATCACAATGCTCTATGTCGCTTTTCATCACAATTCTCAATGATCACTTTAATCACTATGATCGCTGAAAATTTTTATCACATTTCTCTATTGTCATTACAATTCCCCATGGCCCCTTTCTTCACAATGCTCCATGATGCCTGTTATCAAAATGCTCCATGGAGTTTGTTATCACAATGCTCCAGGACCAGTTTCATCACAATACTCCATCCCCCTTGTCATCACAGTGCACAATGAAACCTTTCATTACAATGCTCCATGACACTTGTCATCACAATGCTCCATGGCCTTTATCGTCACAATGCTCCCAGGCACTTTTCATCACGATGTTCCATGAAAACTTTCATCACATTGCTCCACGACCATTGTCATCACAATAGTCCATACCCTTGTCAACACAAAGCTGCATAATCCCTGTCATCACAATTCTCCATGACTGCTGTCACCACAATAATCCAGGACAATTTTCATAACAATGCTTCATGCCCCCAGTCATCACAGTGCTCCATGATACCTTTCATCACAATTCCTAGATGATCAATGTCATCACAATGCCCCATGACACCTGTCATCACAATTCGCTATGACCCTTGTCATCACAATACTCGATGAACCGTGTCATCACAGTGTTCCAGGGCACATGTCATCACAATGATCCATGACGACTTTCATCACAATGCTCCAATACACCACTCATCACAATGCTCCATGGCCCCTGTTATCATATTGCTCCATGATCACTTTCATCACAATGCTCCATGACCACTGTCATCACCATTCCTCATGACGCCTGTCATCTCAATGCTCCATGGCCTCTTTCATCACAATGCTCCATGAACCCAGTCATCACAATGTTCCCTGCCCTTTTCATCACAATGCTCCATGGGCCCTGTCATCACAATGCTCCATGCCCTTGTCATCAAAATGCTCCAGAACACTTGTCACCATAATGTTCCTTGCCAATGTCATCAAAATGCCCCATGACATTTGTAATCACATTGCTCCAAGACCGCTGTCATCACAATGCCCCATGACGCCTGCCATCACTAATCTCCTAGGCCTCTCTTACCAAAAACTCCATGATCCCTGTCAGCACAATGTTCCATGACACTTTTCATCAAAATGCTCCATGACCCCTGTCATCACAAAGTTCTCTGCCCACATCATCACAATGCTCCTTGTCACCTTTAATCACAATGCTCCAGAATTCTTGTCATCGCAATGTGCCTTGACCGTGTCATCACAATGCTCCATGACCCTTGTCATCACAAATCTCCATGACCCCTGTCATCACAATGATCTATAACTCCTTTCCTCTCAGTGCTCCAGTACCGTTTTCATCACAGTGCTCCATGCCATTGTCAGCACAATGCTCCTTGGACCGTGTCATCAAAATGCTCCATCCTCTTTTCATCACAATGCTCCAGATATCCTATCACTACAATGCTCCATGCCCGTGTCAACACAATGCTCCATGACCCCAGTCATCAAAATGCTTTATGAACCTTGTTATCAGAATGTTCCATGACCCCTGACATCAATATGATCCATGACCGTTGTCATCACAATGCTGCATGATACCTTTCATCCCAATTCTCTGTGACCGCTGTCATCACAATGCTCCAGGACAATTTTCATCACAATTCTCCATGCCCCCTGTCATCACAGTGCCCCATAACCCCTGTAATCACAATGCTCCATGGACCTTGTCTTCACAGTGCTCCAAGCCTTTGTAATCACACTGCTCCATGACCCCTGTAATCACAATGCTCCATGCCCTTGTCATCACAAGGCTCCAGAACACTTGTCATTATAATGCTCCATGTCCGTTTCATCACCATGCTCCATGACACTTGTCATCACAATGCTCCATGGCCCCTCTCATTACTGTGCTCCATAATAAATTTAATCACATTTCTAGATGACCACTGCCATCACAATGCCTCATGACATTGTCATCACAATTCACCATGACCATTGTCATCACAATGCTCCATGAACCATGTCATCACAAGGTACCTGGACACTTGTCATCAACAATGATCCATGACCACTTTCATCACAATGCTCCATGACCACTGTCATCTCAATGCTCCATGGCCTTTGTATTCACAATGCTCCATGGCCCCTGTAATCACAGTGCTCCATAACACCTTTCATCATAACGCTCCATGACGACTGTCATCTCAATGCCCCATGAGGCCTGTCATCACAATTCTCCAAGGCACCTCTCATCACAATGCCCCATGACACTTGTCATCACATTGCTCCATAACACCTGTCATCACAGTGTTCCCTGCCCATGTCATCACAATGCTCCATGTCCCCTATAATCACAATGCTCCATGCCTTTTTCCTCACAATGCTCCAGAATTCTTTTCAACACAATGTTCCATGACCGTGGCATCACAATGCTACATGACCCTGCTCATCACAATTCTCCATGACCTTTGTCATCACAATGCTCTATGTCGCTTTTCATCACAATTCTCAATGATCACTTTAATCACTATGATCGCTGAAAATTTTTATCACATTTCTCTATTGTCATTACAATTCCCCATGGCCCCTTTCTTCACAATGCTCCATGATGCCTGTTATCAAAATGCTCCATGGAGTTTGTTATCACAATGCTCCAGGACCAGTTTCATCACAATACTCCATCCCCCTTGTCATCACAGTGCACAATGAAACCTTTCATTACAATGCTCCATGACACTTGTCATCACAATGCTCCATGGCCTTTATCGTCACAATGCTCCCAGGCACTTTTCATCACGATGTTCCATGAAAACTTTCATCACATTGCTCCACGACCATTGTCATCACAATAGTCCATACCCTTGTCAACACAAAGCTGCATAATCCCTGTCATCACAATTCTCCATGACTGCTGTCACCACAATAATCCAGGACAATTTTCATAACAATGCTTCATGCCCCCAGTCATCACAGTGCTCCATGATACCTTTCATCACAATTCCTAGATGATCAATGTCATCACAATGCCCCATGACACCTGTCATCACAATTCGCTATGACCCTTGTCATCACAATACTCGATGAACCGTGTCATCACAGTGTTCCAGGGCACATGTCATCACAATGATCCATGACGACTTTCATCACAATGCTCCAATACACCACTCATCACAATGCTCCATGGCCCCTGTTATCATATTGCTCCATGATCACTTTCATCACAATGCTCCATGACCACTGTCATCACCATTCCTCATGACGCCTGTCATCTCAATGCTCCATGGCCTCTTTCATCACAATGCTCCATGAACCCAGTCATCACAATGTTCCCTGCACTTTTCATCACAATCCTCCATGGGCCCTGTCATCACAATGCTCCATGCCCTTGTCATCAAAATGCTCCAGAACACTTGTCACCATAATGTTCCTTGCCAATGTCATCAAAATGCCCCATGACATTTGTAATCACATTGCTCCAAGACCGCTGTCATCACAATGCCCCATGACGCCTGCCATCACTAATCTCCTAGGCCTCTCTTACCAAAAACTCCATGATCCCTGTCAGCACAATGTTCCATGACACTTTTCATCAAAATGCTCCATGACCCCTGTCATCACAAAGTTCTCTGCCCACATCATCACAATGCTCCTTGTCACCTTTAATCACAATGCTCCAGAATTCTTGTCATCGCAATGTGCCTTGACCGTGTCATCACAATGCTCCATGACCCTTGTCATCACAAATCTCCATGACCCCTGTCATCACAATGATCTATAACTCCTTTCCTCTCAGTGCTCCAGTACCGTTTTCATCACAGTGCTCCATGCCATTGTCAGCACAATGCTCCTTGGACCGTGTCATCAAAATGCTCCATCCTCTTTTCATCACAATGCTCCAGATATCCTATCACTACAATGCTCCATGCCCGTGTCAAAACAATGCTCCATGACCCCAGTCATCAAAATGCTTTATGAACCTTGTTATCAGAATGTTCCATGACCCCTGACATCAATATGATCCATGACCGTTGTCATCACAATGCTGCATGATACCTTTCATCCCAATTCTCTGTGACCGCTGTCATCACAATGCTCCAGGACAATTTTCATCACAATTCTCCATGCCCCCTGTCATCACAGTGCCCCATAACCCCTGTAATCACAATGCTCCATGGACCTTGTCATCACAGTGCTCCAAGCCTTTGTAATCACACTGCTCCATGACCCCTGTAATCACAATGCTCCATGCCCTTGTCATCACAAGGCTCCAGAACACTTGTCATTATAATGCTCCATGTCCGTTTCATCACCATGCTCCATGACACTTGTCATCACAATGCTCCATGGCCCCTCTCATTACTGTGCTCCATAATAAATTTAATCACATTTCTAGATGACCACTGCCATCACAATGCCTCATGACATTGTCATCACAATTCACCATGACCATTGTCATCACAATGCTCCATGAACCATGTCATCACAAGGTCCCTGGACACTTGTCATCAACAATGATCCATGACCACTTTCATCACAATGCTCCATGACCACTGTCATCTCAATGCTCCATGGCCTTTGTATTCACAATGCTCCATGGCCCCTGTAATCACAGTGCTCCATAACACCTTTCATCATAACGCTCCATGACGACTGTCATCTCAATGCCCCATGAGGCCTGTCATCACAATTCTCCAAGGCACCTCTCATCACAATGCCCCATGACACTTGTCATCACATTGCTCCATAACACCTGTCATCACAGTGTTCCCTGCCCATGTCATCACAATGCTCCATGTCCCCTATAATCACAATGCTCCATGCCTTTTTCCTCACAATGCTCCAGAATTCTTTTCAACACAATGTTCCATGACCGTGGCATCACAATGCTACATGACCCTGCTCATCACAATTCTCCATGACCTTTGTCATCACAATGCTCTATGTCGCTTTTCATCAAAATTCTCAATGACCACTTTAATCACTATGATCGCTGACAATTTTTATCACATTTCTCTATTGTCATTACAATTCCCCATGGCCCCTTTCTTCACAATGCTCCATGATGCCTGTTATCAAAATGCTCCATGGAGTTTGTTATCACAATGCTCCAGGACCAGTTTCATCACAATACTCCATCCCCCTTGTCATCACAGTGCACAATGAAACCTTTCATTACAATGCTCCATGACACTTGTCATCACAATGCTCCATGGCCTTTATCGTCACAATGCTCCCAGGCACTTTTCATCACGATGTTCCATGAAAACTTTCATCACATTGCTCCACGACCATTGTCATCACAATAGTCCATACCCTTGTCAACACAAAGCTGCATAATCCCTGTCATCACAATTCTCCATGACTGCTGTCACCACAATAATCCAGGACAATTTTCATAACAATGCTTCATGCCCCCAGTCATCACAGTGCTCCATGATACCTTTCATCACAATTCCTAGATGATCAATGTCATCACAATGCCCCATGACACCTGTCATCACAATTCGCTATGACCCTTGTCATCACAATACTCGATGAACCGTGTCATCACAGTGTTCCAGGGCACATGTCATCACAATGATCCATGACGACTTTCATCACAATGCTCCAATACACCACTCATCACAATGCTCCATGGCCCCTGTTATCATATTGCTCCATGATCACTTTCATCACAATGCTCCATGACCACTGTCATCACCATTCCTCATGACGCCTGTCATCTCAATGCTCCATGGCCTCTTTCATCACAATGCTCCATGAACCCAGTCATCACAATGTTCCCTGCACTTTTCATCACAATCCTCCATGGGCCCTGTCATCACAATGCTCCATGCCCTTGTCATCAAAATGCTCCAGAACACTTGTCACCATAATGTTCCTTGCCAATGTCATCAAAATGCCCCATGACATTTGTAATCACATTGCTCCAAGACCGCTGTCATCACAATGCCCCATGACGCCTGCCATCACTAATCTCCTAGGCCTCTCTTACCAAAAACTCCATGATCCCTGTCAGCACAATGTTCCATGACACTTTTCATCAAAATGCTCCATGACCCCTGTCATCACAAAGTTCTCTGCCCACATCATCACAATGCTCCTTGTCACCTTTAATCACAATGCTCCAGAATTCTTGTCATCGCAATGTGCCTTGACCGTGTCATCACAATGCTCCATGACCCTTGTCATCACAAATCTCCATGACCCCTGTCATCACAATGATCTATAACTCCTTTCCTCTCAGTGCTCCAGTACCGTTTTCATCACAGTGCTCCATGCCATTGTCAGCACAATGCTCCTTGGACCGTGTCATCAAAATGCTCCATCCTCTTTTCATCACAATGCTCCAGATATCCTATCACTACAATGCTCCATGCCCGTGTCAAAACAATGCTCCATGACCCCAGTCATCAAAATGCTTTATGAACCTTGTTATCAGAATGTTCCATGACCCCTGACATCAATATGATCCATGACCGTTGTCATCACAATGCTGCATGATACCTTTCATCCCAATTCTCTGTGACCGCTGTCATCACAATGCTCCAGGACAATTTTCATCACAATTCTCCATGCCCCCTGTCATCACAGTGCCCCATAACCCCTGTAATCACAATGCTCCATGGACCTTGTCATCACAGTGCTCCAAGCCTTTGTAATCACACTGCTCCATGACCCCTGTAATCACAATGCTCCATGCCCTTGTCATCACAAGGCTCCAGAACACTTGTCATTATAATGCTCCATGTCCGTTTCATCACCATGCTCCATGACACTTGTCATCACAATGCTCCATGGCCCCTCTCATTACTGTGCTCCATAATAAATTTAATCACATTTCTAGATGACCACTGCCATCACAATGCCTCATGACATTGTCATCACAATTCACCATGACCATTGTCATCACAATGCTCCATGAACCATGTCATCACAAGGTCCCTGGACACTTGTCATCAACAATGATCCATGACCACTTTCATCACAATGCTCCATGACCACTGTCATCTCAATGCTCCATGGCCTTTGTATTCACAATGCTCCATGGCCCCTGTAATCACAGTGCTCCATAACACCTTTCATCATAACGCTCCATGACGACTGTCATCTCAATGCCCCATGAGGCCTGTCATCACAATTCTCCAAGGCACCTCTCATCACAATGCCCCATGACACTTGTCATCACATTGCTCCATAACACCTGTCATCACAGTGTTCCCTGCCCATGTCATCACAATGCTCCATGTCCCCTATAATCACAATGCTCCATGCCTTTTTCCTCACAATGCTCCAGAATTCTTTTCAACACAATGTTCCATGACCGTGGCATCACAATGCTACATGACCCTGCTCATCACAATTCTCCATGACCTTTGTCATCACAATGCTCTATGTCGCTTTTCATCAAAATTCTCAATGACCACTTTAATCACTATGATCGCTGACAATTTTTATCACATTTCTCTATTGTCATTACAATTCCCCATGGCCCCTTTCTTCACAATGCTCCATGATGCCTGTTATCAAAATGCTCCATGGAGTTTGTTATCACAATGCTCCAGGACCAGTTTCATCACAATACTCCATCCCCCTTGTCATCACAGTGCACAATGAAACCTTTCATTACAATGCTCCATGACACTTGTCATCACAATGCTCCATGGCCTTTATCGTCACAATGCTCCCAGGCACTTTTCATCACGATGTTCCATGAAAACTTTCATCACATTGCTCCACGACCATTGTCATCACAATAGTCCATACCCTTGTCAGCACAAAGCTGCATAATCCCTGTCATCACAATTCTCCATGACTGCTGTCACCACAATAATCCAGGACAATTTTCATAACAATGCTTCATGCCCCCAGTCATCACAGTGCTCCAGATACCTTTCATCACAATTCCTAGATGATCAGTGTCATCACAATGCCCCATGACACCTGTCATCACAATTCGCTATGACCCTTGTCATCACAATACTCGATGAACCGTGTCATCACAGTGTTCCAGGGCACATGTCATCACAATGATCCATGACGACTTTCATCACAATGCTCCAATACACCACTCATCACAATGCTCCATGGCCCCTGTTATCATATTGCTCCATGATCACTTTCATCACAATGCTCCATGACCACTGTCATCACCATTCCTCATGACGCCTGTCATCTCAATGCTCCATGGCCTCTTTCATCACAATGCTCCATGAACCCAGTCATCACAATGTTCCCTGACCTTTTCATCACAATGCTCCATGGGCCCTGTCATCACAATGCTCCATGCCCTTGTCATCAAAATGCTCCAGAACACTTGTCACCATAATGTTCCTTGCCAATGTCATCAAAATGCCCCATGACATTTGTAATAACATTGCTCCAAGACCGCTGTCATCACAATGCCCCATGACGCCTGCCATCACTAATCACCTAGGCCTCTCTTACCAAAAACTCCATGATCCCTGTCAGCACAATGTTCCATGACACTTTTCATCAAAATGCTCCATGACCCCTGTCATCACAAAGTTCTCTGCCCACATCATCACAATGCTCCTTGTCACCTTTAATCACAATGCTCCAGAATTCTTGTCATCGCAATGTGCCTTGACCGTGTCATCACAATGCTCCATGACCCTTGTCATCACAAATCTCCATGACCCCTGTCATCACAATGATCTATAACTCCTTTCCTCTCAGTGCTCCAGTACCGTTTTCATCACAGTGCTCCATGCCATTGTCAGCACAATGCTCCTTGGACCGTGTCATCAAAATGCTCCATCCTCTTTTCATCACAATGCTCCAGATATCCTATCACTACAATGCTCCATGCCCGTGTCAACACAATGCTCCATGACCCCAGTCATCAAAATGCTTTATGAACCTTGTTATCAGAATGTTCCATGACCCCTGTCATCAATATGATCCATGACCGTTGTCATCACAATGCTGCATGATACCTTTCATCCCAATTTTCTGTGACCGCTGTCATCACAATGCTCCAGGACAATTTTCATCACAATTCTCCATGCCCCCTGTCATCACAGTGCCCCATAACCCCTGTAATCACAATGCTCCATGGACCTTGTCATCACAGTGCTCCAAGCCTTTGTAATCACACTGCTCCATGACCCCTGTAATCACAATGCTCCATGCCCTTGTCATCACAAGGCTCCAGAACACTTGTCATTATAATGCTCCATGTCCGTTTCATCACCATGCTCCATGACACTTGTCATCACAATGCTCCATGGCCCCTCTCATTACTGTGCTCCATAATAAATTTAATCACATTTCTAGATGACCACTGCCATCACAATGCCTCATGACATTGTCATCACAATTCACCATGACCATTGTCATCACAATGCTCCATGAACCATGTCATCACAGGGTCTCTGGACACTTGTCATCAACAATGATCCATGACCACTTTCATCACAATGCTCCATGACAACTGTCATCTCAATGCTCCATGGCCTTTGTATTCACAATGCTCCATGGCCCCTGTAATCACAGTGCTCCATAACACCTTTCCTCATAACGCTCCATGACGACTGTCATCTCAATGCCCCATGAGGCCTGTCATCACAATTCTCCAAGGCACCTCTCATCACAATGCTCCATGACACTTGTCATCACGTTGCTCCATAACACCTGTCATCACAGTGTTCCCTGCCCATGTCATCACAATGCTCCATGTCCCCTATAATCACAATGCTCCATGCCTTTTTCCTCACAATGCTCCAGAATTCTTTTCAACACAATGTTCCATGACCGTGGCATCACAATGCTACATGACCCTGCTCATCACAATTCTCCATGACCTTTGTCATCACAATGCTCTATGTCGCTTTTCATCACAATTCTCAATGACCACTTTAATCACTATGATCGCTGACAATTTTTATCACATTTCTCTATTGTCATTACAATTCCCCATGGCCCCTTTCTTCACAATGCTCCATGATGCCTGTTACCAAAATGCTCCATGGAGTTTGTTATCACAATGCTCCAGGACCAGTTTCATCACAATACTCCATCCCCCTTGTCATCACAGTGCACAATGAAACCTTTCATTACAATGCTCCATGACACTTGTCATCATAATGCTCCATGGCCTTTATCGTCACAATGCTCCCAGGCACTTTTCATCACGATGTTCCATGAAAACTTTCATCACATTGCTCCACGACCATTGTCATCACAATAGTCCATACCCTTGTCAACACAAAGCTGCATAATCCCTGTCATCACAATTCTCCATGACTGCTGTCACCACAATAATCCAGGACAATTTTCATAACAATGCTTCATGCCCCCAGTCATCGCAGTGCTCCATGATACCTTTCATCACAATTCCTAGATGATCAGTGTCATCACAAAGCCCCATGACACCTGTCATCACAATTCGCTATGACCCTTGTCATCACAATACTCGATGAACCGTGTCATCACAGTGTTCCAGGGCACATGTCATCACAATGATCCATGACGACTTTCATCACAATGCTCCAATACACCACTCATCACAATGCTCCATGGCCCCTGTTTTCATATTGCTCCATGATCACTTTCATCACAATGCTCCATGACCACTGTCATCACCATTCCTCATGACGCCTGTCATCTCAATGCTCCATGGCCTCTTTCATCACAATGCTCCATGAACCCAGTCATCACAATGTTCCCTGCCCTTTTCATCACAATGCTCCATGGGCCCTGTCATCACAATGCTCCATGCCCTTGTCATCAAAATGCTCCAGAACACTTGTCACCATAATGTTCCTTGCCAATGTCATCAAAATGCCCCATGACATTTGTAATCACATTGCTCCAAGACCGCTGTCATCACAATGCCCCATGACGCCTGCCATCACTAATCTCCTAGGCCTCTCTTACCAAAAACTCCATGATCCCTGTCAGCACAATGTTCCATGACACTTTTCATCAAAATGCTCCATGACCCCTGTCATCACAAAGTTCTCTGCCCACATCATCACAATGCTCCTTGTCACCTTTAATCACAATGCTCCAGAATTCTTGTCATCGCAATGTGCCTTGACCGTGTCATCACAATGCTCCATGACCCTTGTCATCACAAATCTCCATGACCCCTGTCATCACAATGATCTATAACTCCTTTCCTCTCAGTGCTCCAGTACCGTTTTCATCACAGTGCTCCATGCCATTGTCAGCACAATGCTCCTTGGACCGTGTCATCAAAATGCTCCATCCTCTTTTCATCACAATGCTCCAGATATCCTATCACTACAATGCTCCATGCCCGTGTCAACACAATGCTCCATGACCCCAGTCATCAAAATGCTTTATGAACCTTGTTACCAGAATGTTCCATGACCCCTGTCATCAATATGATCCATGACCGTTGTCATCACAATGCTGCATGATACCTTTCATCCCAATTTTCTGTGACCGCTTTCATCACAATGCTCCAGGACAATTTTCATCACAATTCTCCATGCCCCCTGTCATCACAGTGCCCCATAACCCCTGTAATCACAATGCTCCATGGACCTTGTCATCACAGTGCTCCAAGCCTTTGTAATCACACTGCTCCATGACCCCTGTAATCACAATGCTCCATGCCCTTGTCATCACAAGGCTCCAGAACACTTGTCATTATAATGCTCCATGTCCGTTTCATCACCATGCTCCATGACACTTGTCATCACAATGCTCCATGGCCCCTCTCATTACTGTGCTCCATAATAAATTTAATCACATTTCTAGATGACCACTGCCATCACAATGCCTCATGACATTGTCATCACAATTCACCATGACCATTGTCATCACAATGTTCCATGAACCATGTCATCACAGGGTCCCTGGACACTTGTCATCAACAATGATCCATGACCACTTTCATCACAATGCTCCATGACCACTGTCATCTCAATGCTCCATGGCCTTTGTATTCACAATGCTCCATGGCCCCTGTAATCACAGTGCTCCATAACACCTTTCCTCATAACGCTCCATGACGACTGTCATCTCAATGCCCCATGAGGCCTGTCATCACAATTCTCCAAGGCACCTCTCATCACAATGCTCCATGACACTTGTCATCACGTTGCTCCATAACACCTGTCATCACAGTGTTCCCTGCCCATGTCATCACAATGCTCCATGTCCCCTATAATCACAATGCTCCATGCCTTTTTCCTCACAATGCTCCAGAATTCTTTTCAACACAATGTTCCATGACCGTGGCATCACAATGCTACATGACCCTGCTCATCACAATTCTCCATGACCTTTGTCATCACAATGCTCTATGTCGCTTTTCATCACAATTCTCAATGACCACTTTAATCACTATGATCGCTGACAATTTTTATCACATTTCTCTATTGTCATTACAATTCCCCATGGCCCCTTTCTTCACAATGCTCCATGATGCCTGTTACCAAAATGCTCCATGGAGTTTGTTATCACAATGCTCCAGGACCAGTTTCATCACAATACTCCATCCCCCTTGTCATCACAGTGCACAATGAAACCTTTCATTACAATGCTCCATGACACTTGTCATCATAATGCTCCATGGCCTTTATCGTCACAATGCTCCCAGGCACTTTTCATCACGATGTTCCATGAAAACTTTCATCACATTGCTCCACGACCATTGTCATCACAATAGTCCATACCCTTGTCAACACAAAGCTGCATAATCCCTGTCATCACAATTCTCCATGACTGCTGTCACCACAATAATCCAGGACAATTTTCATAACAATGCTTCATGCCCCCAGTCATCGCAGTGCTCCATGATACCTTTCATCACAATTCCTAGATGATCAGTGTCATCACAAAGCCCCATGACACCTGTCATCACAATTCGCTATGACCCTTGTCATCACAATACTCGATGAACCGTGTCATCACAGTGTTCAAGGGCACATGTCATCACAATGATCCATGACGACTTTCATCACAATGCTCCAATACACCACTCATCACAATGCTCCATGGCCCCTGTTATCATATTGCTCCATGATCACTTTCATCACAATGCTCCATGACCACTGTCATCACCATTCCTCATGACGCCTGTCATCTCAATGCTCCATGGCCTCTTTCATCACAATGCTCCATGAACCCAGTCATCACAATGTTCCCTGCCCTTTTCATCACAATGCTCCATGGGCCCTGTCATCACAATGCTCCATGCCCTTGTCATCAAAATGCTCCAGAACACTTGTCACCATAATGTTCCTTGCCAATGTCATCAAAATGCCCCATGACATTTGTAATCACATTGCTCCAAGACCGCTGTCATCACAATGCCCCATGACGCCTGCCATCACTAATCTCCTAGGCCTCTCTTACCAAAAACTCCATGATCCCTGTCAGCACAATGTTCCATGACACTTTTCATCAAAATGCTCCATGACCCCTGTCATCACAAAGTTCTCTGCCCACATCATCACAATGCTCCTTGTCACCTTTAATCACAATGCTCCAGAATTCTTGTCATCGCAATGTGCCTTGACCGTGTCATCACAATGCTCCATGACCCTTGTCATCACAAATCTCCATGACCCCTGTCATCACAATGATCTATAACTCCTTTCCTCTCAGTGCTCCAGTACCGTTTTCATCACAGTGCTCCATGCCATTGTCAGCACAATGCTCCTTGGACCGTGTCATCAAAATGCTCCATCCTCTTTTCATCACAATGCTCCAGATATCCTATCACTACAATGCTCCATGCCCGTGTCAACACAATGCTCCATGACCCCAGTCATCAAAATGCTTTATGAACCTTGTTATCAGAATGTTCCATGACCCCTGTCATCAATATGATCCATGACCGTTGTCATCACAATGCTGCATGATACCTTTCATCCCAATTTTCTGTGACCGCTGTCATCACAATGCTCCAGGACAATTTTCATCACAATTCTCCATGCCCCCTGTCATCACAGTGCCCCATAACCCCTGTAATCACAATGCTCCATGGACCTTGTCATCACAGTGCTCCAAGCCTTTGTAATCACACTGCTCCATGACCCCTGTAATCACAATGCTCCATGCCCTTGTCATCACAAGGCTCCAGAACACTTGTCATTATAATGCTCCATGTCCGTTTCATCACCATGCTCCATGACACTTGTCATCACAATGCTCCATGGCCCCTCTCATTACTGTGCTCCATAATAAATTTAATCACATTTCTAGATGACCACTGCCATCACAATGCCTCATGACATTGTCATCACAATTCACCATGACCATTGTCATCACAATGCTCCATGAACCATGTCATCACAGGGTCTCTGGACACTTGTCATCAACAATGATCCATGACCACTTTCATCACAATGCTCCATGACAACTGTCATCTCAATGCTCCATGGCCTTTGTATTCACAATGCTCCATGGCCCCTGTAATCACAGTGCTCCATAACACCTTTCCTCATAACGCTCCATGACGACTGTCATCTCAATGCCCCATGAGGCCTGTCATCACAATTCTCCAAGGCACCTCTCATCACAATGCTCCATGACACTTGTCATCACGTTGCTCCATAACACCTGTCATCACAGTGTTCCCTGCCCATGTCATCACAATGCTCCATGTCCCCTATAATCACAATGCTCCATGCCTTTTTCCTCACAATGCTCCAGAATTCTTTTCAACACAATGTTCCATGACCGTGGCATCACAATGCTACATGACCCTGCTCATCACAATTCTCCATGACCTTTGTCATCACAATGCTCTATGTCGCTTTTCATCACAATTCTCAATGACCACTTTAATCACTATGATCGCTGACAATTTTTATCACATTTCTCTATTGTCATTACAATTCCCCATGGCCCCTTTCTTCACAATGCTCCATGATGCCTGTTACCAAAATGCTCCATGGAGTTTGTTATCACAATGCTCCAGGACCAGTTTCATCACAATACTCCATCCCCCTTGTCATCACAGTGCACAATGAAACCTTTCATTACAATGCTCCATGACACTTGTCATCATAATGCTCCATGGCCTTTATCGTCACAATGCTCCCAGGCACTTTTCATCACGATGTTCCATGAAAACTTTCATCACATTGCTCCACGACCATTGTCATCACAATAGTCCATACCCTTGTCAACACAAAGCTGCATAATCCCTGTCATCACAATTCTCCATGACTGCTGTCACCACAATAATCCAGGACAATTTTCATAACAATGCTTCATGCCCCCAGTCATCGCAGTGCTCCATGATACCTTTCATCACAATTCCTAGATGATCAGTGTCATCACAAAGCCCCATGACACCTGTCATCACAATTCGCTATGACCCTTGTCATCACAATACTCGATGAACCGTGTCATCACAGTGTTCCAGGGCACATGTCATCACAATGATCCATGACGACTTTCAACACAATGCTCCAATACACCACTCATCACAATGCTCCATGGCCCCTGTTTTCATATTGCTCCATGATCACTTTCATCACAATGCTCCATGACCACTGTCATCACCATTCCTCATGACGCCTGTCATCTCAATGCTCCATGGCCTCTTTCATCACAATGCTCCATGAACCCAGTCATCACAATGTTCCCTGCCCTTTTCATCACAATGCTCCATGGGCCCTGTCATCACAATGCTCCATGCCCTTGTCATCAAAATGCTCCAGAACACTTGTCACCATAATGTTCCTTGCCAATGTCATCAAAATGCCCCATGACATTTGTAATCACATTGCTCCAAGACCGCTGTCATCACAATGCCCCATGACGCCTGCCATCACTAATCTCCTAGGCCTCTCTTACCAAAAACTCCATGATCCCTGTCAGCACAATGTTCCATGACACTTTTCATCAAAATGCTCCATGACCCCTGTCATCACAAAGTTCTCTGCCCACATCATCACAATGCTCCTTGTCACCTTTAATCACAATGCTCCAGGATTCTTGTCATCGCAATGTGCCTTGACCGTGTCATCACAATGCTCCATGACCCTTGTCATCACAAATCTCCATGACCCCTGTCATCACAATGATCTATAACTCCTTTCCTCTCAGTGCTCCAGTACCGTTTTCATCACAGTGCTCCATGCCATTGTCAGCACAATGCTCCTTGGAGCGTGTCATCAAAATGCTCCATCCTCTTTTCATCACAATGCTCCAGATATCCTATCACTACAATGCTCCATGCCCGTGTCAACACAATGCTCCATGACCCCAGGCATCAAAATGCTTTATGAACCTTGTTACCAGAATGTTCCATGACCCCTGTCATCAATATGATCCATGACCGTTGTCATCACAATGCTGCATGATACCTTTCATCCCAATTCTCTGTGACCGCTGTCATCACAATGCTCCAGGACAATTTTCATCACAATTCTCCATGCCCCCTGTCATCACAGTGCCCCATAAACCCTGTAATCACAATGCTCCATGGACCTTGTCTTCACAGTGCTCCAAGCCTTTGTAATCACACTGCTCCATGACCCCTGTAATCACAATGCTCCATGCCCTTGTCATCACAAGGCTCCAGAACACTTGTCATTATAATGCTCCATGTCCGTTTCATCACCATGCTCCATGACACTTGTCATCACAATGCTCCATGGCCCCTCTCATTACTGTGCTCCATAATAAATTTAATCACATTTCTAGATGACCACTGCCATCACAATGCCTCATGACATTGTCATCACAATTCACCATGACCATTTTCATCACAATGCTCCATGAACCATGTCATCACAGGGTCCCTGGACACTTGTCATCAACAATGATCCATGACCACTTTCATCACAATGCTCCATGACCACTGTCATCTCAATGCTCCATGGCCTTTGTATTCACAATGCTCCATGGCCCCTGTAATCACAGTGCTCCATAACACCTTTCCTCATAACGCTCCATGACGACTGTCATCTCAATGCCCCATGAGGCCTGTCATCACAATTCTCCAAGGCACCTCTCATCACAATGCTCCATGACACTTGTCATCACGTTGCTCCATAACACCTGTCATCACAGTGTTCCCTGCCCATGTCATCACAATGCTCCATGTCCCCTATAATCACAATGCTCCATGCCTTTTTCCTCACAATGCTCCAGAATTCTTTTCAACACAATGTTCCATGACCGTGGCATCACAATGCTACATGACCCTGCTCATCACAATTCTCCATGACCTTTGTCATCACAATGCTCTATGTCGCTTTTCATCACAATTCTCAATGACCACTTTAATCACTATGATCGCTGACAATTTTTATCACATTTCTCTATTGTCATTACAATTCCCCATGGCCCCTTTCTTCACAATGCTCCATGATGCCTGTTACCAAAATGCTCCATGGAGTTTGTTATCACAATGCTCCAGGACCAGTTTCATCACAATACTCCATCCCCCTTGTCATCACAGTGCACAATGAAACCTTTCATTACAATGCTCCATGACACTTGTCATCATAATGCTCCATGGCCTTTATCGTCACAATGCTCCCAGGCACTTTTCATCACGATGTTCCATGAAAACTTTCATCACATTGCTCCACGACCATTGTCATCACAATAGTCCATACCCTTGTCAACACAAAGCTGCATAATCCCTGTCATCACAATTCTCCATGACTGCTGTCACCACAATAATCCAGGACAATTTTCATAACAATGCTTCATGCCCCCAGTCATCGCAGTGCTCCATGATACCTTTCATCACAATTCCTAGATGATCAGTGTCATCACAAAGCCCCATGACACCTGTCATCACAATTCGCTATGACCCTTGTCATCACAATACTCGATGAACCGTGTCATCACAGTGTTCCAGGGCACATGTCATCACAATGATACATGACGACTTTCAACACAATGCTCCAATACACCACTCATCACAATGCTCCATGGCCCCTGTTTTCATATTGCTCCATGATCACTTTCATCACAATGCTCCATGACCACTGTCATCACCATTCCTCATGACGCCTGTCATCTCAATGCTCCATGGCCTCTTTCATCACAATGCTCCATGAACCCAGTCATCACAATGTTCCCTGCCCTTTTCATCACAATGCTCCATGGGCCCTGTCATCACAATGCTCCATGCCCTTGTCATCAAAATGCTCCAGAACACTTGTCACCATAATGTTCCTTGCCAATGTCATCAAAATGCCCCATGACATTTGTAATCACATTGCTCCAAGACCGCTGTCATCACAATGCCCCATGACGCCTGCCATCACTAATCTCCTAGGCCTCTCTTACCAAAAACTCCATGATCCCTGTCAGCACAATGTTCCATGACACTTTTCATCAAAATGCTCCATGACCCCTGTCATCACAAAGTTCTCTGCCCACATCATCACAATGCTCCTTGTCACCTTTAATCACAATGCTCCAGGATTCTTGTCATCGCAATGTGCCTTGACCGTGTCATCACAATGCTCCATGACCCTTGTCATCACAAATCTCCATGACCCCTGTCATCACAATGATCTATAACTCCTTTCCTCTCAGTGCTCCAGTACCGTTTTCATCACAGTGCTCCATGCCATTGTCAGCACAATGCTCCTTGGAGCGTGTCATCAAAATGCTCCATCCTCTTTTCATCACAATGCTCCAGATATCCTATCACTACAATGCTCCATGCCCGTGTCAACACAATGCTCCATGACCCCAGGCATCAAAATGCTTTATGAACCTTGTTACCAGAATGTTCCATGACCCCTGTCATCAATATGATCCATGACCGTTGTCATCACAATGCTGCATGATACCTTTCATCCCAATTCTCTGTGACCGCTGTCATCACAATGCTCCAGGACAATTTTCATCACAATTCTCCATGCCCCCTGTCATCACAGTGCCCCATAACCCCTGTAATCACAATGCTCCATGGACCTTGTCTTCACAGTGCTCCAAGCCTTTGTAATCACACTGCTCCATGACCCCTGTAATCACAATGCTCCATGCCCTTGTCATCACAAGGCTCCAGAACACTTGTCATTATAATGCTCCATGTCCGTTTCATCACCATGCTCCATGACACTTGTCATCACAATGCTCCATGGCCCCTCTCATTACTGTGCTCCATAATAAATTTAATCACATTTCTAGATGACCACTGCCATCACAATGCCTCATGACATTGTCATCACAATTCACCATGACCATTTTCATCACAATGCTCCATGAACCATGTCATCACAGGGTCCCTGGACACTTGTCATCAACAATGATCCATGACCACTTTCATCACAATGCTCCATGACCACTGTCATCTCAATGCTCCATGGCCTTTGTATTCACAATGCTCCATGGCCCCTGTAATCACAGTGCTCCATAACACCTTTCATCATAACGCTCCATGACGACTGTCATCTCAATGCCCCATGAGGCCTGTCATCACAATTCTCCAAGGCACCTCTCATCACAATGCTCCATGACACTTGTCATCACATTGCTCCATAACACCTGTCATCACAGTGTTCCCTGCCCATGTCATCACAATGCTCCATGTCCCCTATAATCACAATGCTCCATGCCATTTTCCTCACAATGCTCCAGAATTCTTTTCAACACAATGTTCCATTACCGTGGCATCACAATGCTACATGACCCAGCTCATCACAATTCTCCATGACCTTTGTCATCACAATGCTCTATGTCGCTTTTCATCACAATTCTCAATGACCACTTTAATCACTATGATCGCTGACAATTTTTATCACATTTCTCTATTGTCATTACAATTCCCCATGGCCCCTTTCTTCACAATGCTCCATGATGCCTGTTATCAAAATGCTCCATGGAGTTTGTTATCACAATGCTCCAGGACCAGTTTCATCACAATACTCCATCCCCCTTGTCATCACAGTGCACAATGAAACCTTTCATTACAATGCTCCATGACACTTGTCATCACAATGCTCCATGGCCTTTATCTTCACAATGCTCCCAGGCACTTTTCATCACGATGTTCCATGAAAACTTTCATCACATTGCTCCACGACCATTGTCATCACAATAGTCCATACCCTTGTCAACACAAAGCTGCATAATCCCTGTCATCACAAATCTCCATGACTGCTGTCACCACAATAATCCAGGACAATTTTCATAACAATGCTTCATTCCCCCAGTCATCACAGTGCTCCATGATACCTTTCATCAGAATTCCTAGATGATCAGTGTCATCACAATGCCCCATGACACCTGTCATCACAATTCGCTATGACCCTTGTCATCACAATACTCGATGAACCGTGTCATCACAGTGTTCCAGGGCACATGTCATCACAATGATCCATGACGACTTTCATCACAATGCTCCAATACACCACTCATCACAATGCTCCATGGCCCCTGTTATCATATTGCTCCATGATCACTTTCATCACAATGCTCCATGACCACTGTCATCACCATTCCTCATGACGCCTGTCATCTCAATGCTCCATGGCCTCTTTCATCACAATGCTCCATGAACCCAGTCATCACAATGTTCCCTGCCCTTTTCATCACAATGCTCCATGGGCCCTGTCATCACAATGCTCCATGCCCTTGTCATCAAAATGCTCCAGAACACTTGTCACCATAATGTTCCTTGCCAATGTCATCAAAATGCCCCATGACATTTGTAATCACATTGCTCCAAGACCGCTGTCATCACAATGCCCCATGACGCCTGCCATCACTAATCTCCCAGGCCTCTCTTACCAAAAACTCCATGATCCCTGTCAGCACAATGTTCCATGACACTTTTCATCAAAATGCTCCATGACCCCTGTCATCACAAAGTTCTCTGCCCACATCATCACAATGCTCCTTGTCACCTTTAATCACAATGCTCCAGAATTCTTGTCATCGCAATGTGCCTTGACCGTGTCATCACAATGCTCCATGACCCTTGTCATCACAAATCTCCATGACCCCTGTCATCACAATGATCTATAACTCCTTTCCTCTCAGTGCTCCAGTACCGTTTTCATCACAGTGCTCCATGCCATTGTCAGCACAATGCTCCTTGGACCGTGTCATCAAAATGCTCCATCCTCTTTTCATCACAATGCTCCAGATATCCTATCACTACAATGCTCCATGCCCGTGTCAACACAATGCTCCATGACCCCAGGCATCAAAATGCTTTATGAACCTTGTTACCAGAATGTTCCATGACCCCTGTCATCAATATGATCCATGACCGTTGTCATCACAACGCTGCATGATACCTTTCATCCCAATTCTCTGTGACCGCTGTCATCACAATGCTCCAGGACAATTTTCATCACAATTCTCCATGCCCCCTGTCATCACAGTGCCCCATAACCCCTGTAATCACAATGCTCCATGGACCTTGTCTTCACAGTGCTCCAAGCCTTTGTAATCACACTGCTCCATGACCCCTGTAATCACAATGCTCCATGCCCTTGTCATCACAAGGCTCCAGAACACTTGTCATTATAATGCTCCATGTCCGTTTCATCACCATGCTCCATGACACTTGTCATCACAATGCTCCATGGCCCCTCTCATTACTGTGCTCCATAATAAAATTAATCACATTTCTAGATGACCACTGCCATCACAATGCCTCATGACATTGTCATCACAATTCACCATGACCATTGTCATCACAATGCTCCATGAACCATGTCATCACAGGGTCCCTGGACACTTGTCATCAACAATGATCCATGACCACTTTCATCACAATGCTCCATGACCACTGTCATCTCAATGCTCCATGGCCTTTGTATTCACAATGCTCCATGGCCCCTGTAATCACAGTGCTCCATAACACCTTCCATCATAACGCTCCATGACGACTGTCATCTCAATGCCCCATTAGGCCTGTCATCACAATTCTCAATGGCACCTCTCATCACAATGCTCCATGACACTTGTCATCACATTGCTCCATAACACCTGTCATCACAGTGTTCCCTGCCCATGTCATCACAATGCTCCATGTCCCCTATAATCACAATGCTCCATGCCTTTTTCCTCACAATGCTCCAGAATTCTTTTCAACACAATGTTCCATGACCGTGGCATCACAATGCTACATGACCCTGCTCATTACAATTCTCCATGACCTTTGTCATCACAATGTTCTATGTCGCTTTTCATCACAATTCTCAATGACCCCTTTAATCACTATGATCGCTGACAATTTTTATCACATTTCTCTATTGTCATTACAATTCCCCATGGCCCCTTTCTTCACAATGCTCCATGATGCCTGTTATCAAAATGCTCCAGGACCAGTTTCATCACAATACTCCATCCCCCTTGTCATCACAGTGCACAATGAAACCTTTCATTACAATGCTCCATGACACTTGTCATCACAATGCTCCATGGCCTTTATCGTCACAATGCTCCCAGGCACTTTTCATCACGATGTTCCATGAAAACTTTCATCACATTGCTCCACGACCATTGTCATCACAATAGTCCATACCCTTGTCAACACAAAGCTGCATAATCCCTGTCATCACAATTCTCCATGACTGCTGTCACCACAATAATCCAGGACAATTTTCATAACAATGCTTCATGCCCCCAGTCATCACAGTGCTCCATGATACCTTTCATCACAATTCCTAGATGATCAGTGTCATCACAATGCCCCATGACACCTGTCATCACAAATCGCTATGACCCTTGTCATCACAATACTCGATGAACCGTGTCATCACAGTGTTCCAGGGCACATGTCATCACAATGATCCATGAGGACTTTCATCACAATGCTCCAATACACCACTCATCACAATGCTCCATGGCCCCTGTTATCATATTGCTCCATGATCACTTTCATCACAATGCTCCATGACCACTGTCATCACCATTCCTCATGACGCCTGTCATCTCAATGCTCCATGGCCTCTTTCATCACAATGCTCCATGAACCCAGTCATCACAATGTTCCCTGCCCTTTTCATCACAATGCTCCATGGGCCCTGTCATCACAATGCTCCATGCCCTTGTCATCAAAATGCTCCAGAACACTTGTCACCATAATGTTCCTTGCCAATGTCATCAAAATGCCCCATGACATTTGTAATCACATTGCTCCAAGACCGCTGTCATCACAATGCCCCATGACGCCTGCCATCACTAATCTCCTAGGCCTCTCTTACCAAAAACTCCATGATCCCTGTCAGCACAATGTTCCATGACACTTTTCATCAAAATGCTCCATGACCCCTGTCATCACAAAGTTCTCTGCCCACATCATCACAATGCTCCTTGTCACCTTTAATCACAATGCTCCAGAATTCTTGTCATCGCAATGTGCCTTGACCGTGTCATCACAATGCTCCATGACCCTTGTCATCACAAATCTCCATGACCCCTGTCATCACAATGATCTATAACTCCTTTCCTCTCAGTGCTCCAGTACCGTTTTCATCACAGTGCTCCATGCCATTGTCAGCACAATGCTCCTTGGACCGTGTCATCAAAATGCTCCATCCTCTTTTCATCACAATGCTCCAGATATCCTATCACTACAATGCTCCATGCCCGTGTCAACACAATGCTCCATGACCCCAGGCATCAAAATGCTTTATGAACCTTGTTACCAGAATGTTCCATGACCCCTGTCATCAATATGATCCATGACCGTTGTCATCACAATGCTGCATGATACCTTTCATCCCAATTCTCTGTGACCGCTGTCATCACAATGCTCCAGGACAATTTTCATCACAATTCTCCATGCCCCCTGTCATCACAGTGCCCCATAACCCCTGTAATCACAATGCTCCATGGACCTTGTCTTCACAGTGCTCCAAGCCTTTGTAATCACACTGCTCCATGACCCCTGTAATCACAATGCTCCATGCCCTTGTCATCACAAGGCTCCAGAACACTTGTCATTATAATGCTCCATGTCCGTTTCATCACCATGCTCCATGACACTTGTCATCACAATGCTCCATGGCCCCTCTCATTACTGTGCTCCATAATAAATTTAATCACATTTCTAGATGACCACTGCCATCACAATGCCTCATGACATTGTCATCACAATTCACCATGACCATTTTCATCACAATGCTCCATGAACCATGTCATCACAGGGTCCCTGGACACTTGTCATCAACAATGATCCATGACCACTTTCATCACAATGCTCCATGACCACTGTCATCTCAATGCTCCATGGCCTTTGTATTCACAATGCTCCATGGCCCCTGTAATCACAGTGCTCCATAACACCTTTCATCATAACGCTCCATGATGACTGTCATCTCAATGCCCCATGAGGCCTGTCATCACAATTCTCCATGGCACCTCTCATCACAATGCTCCATGACACTTGTCATCACATTGCTCCATAACACCTGTCATCACAGTGTTCCCTGCCCATGTCATCACAATGCTCCATGTCCCCTATAATCACAATGCTCCATGCCTTTTTCCTCACAATGCTCCAGAATTCTTTTCAACACAATGTTCCATGACCGTGGCATCACAATGCTACATGACCCTGCTCATCACAATTCTCCATGACCTTTGTCATCACAATGCTCTATGTCGCTTTTCATCACAATTCTCAATGACCACTTTAATCACTATGATCGCTGACAATTTTTATCACATTTCTCTATTGTCATTACAATTCCCCATGGCCCCTTTCTTCACAATGCTCCATGATGCCTGTTATCAAAATGCTCCATGGAGTTTGTTATCACAATGCTCCAGGACCAGTTTCATCACAATACTCCATCCCCCTTGTCATCACAGTGCACAATGAAACCTTTCATTACAATGCTCCATGACACTTGTCATCACAATGCTCCATGGCCTTTATCGTCACAATGCTCCCAGGCACTTTTCATCACGATGTTCCATGAAAACTTTCATCACATTGCTCCACGACCATTGTCATCACAATAGTCCATACCCTTGTCAACACAAAGCTGCATAATCCCTGTCATCACAATTCTCCATGACTGCTGTCACCACAATAATCCAGGACAATTTTCATAACAATGCTTCATGCCCCCAGTCATCACAGTGCTCCATGATACCTTTCATCAAATTTCCTAGATGATCAGTGTCATCACAATGCCCCATGACACCTGTCATCACAATTCGCTATGACCCTTGTCATCACAATACTCGATGAACCGTGTCATCACAGTGTTCCAGGGCACATGTCATCACAATGATCCATGAGGACTTTCATCACAATGCTCCAATACACCACTCATCACAATGCTCCATGGCCCCTGTTATCATATTGCTCCATGATCACTTTCATCACAATGCTCCATGACCACTGTCATCACCATTCCTCATGACGCCTGTCATCTCAATGCTCCATGGCCTCTTTCATCACAATGCTCCATGAACCCAGTCATCACAATGTTCCCTGCCCTTTTCATCACAATGCTCCATGGGCCCTGTCATCACAATGCTCCATGCCCTTGTCATCAAAATGCTCCAGAACACTTGTCACCATAATGTTCCTTGCCAATGTCATCAAAATGCCCCATGACATTTGTAATCACATTGCTCCAAGACCGCTGTCATCACAATGCCCCATGACGCCTGCCATCACTAATCTCCTAGGCCTCTCTTACCAAAAACTCCATGATCCCTGTCAGCACAATGTTCCATGACACTTTTCATCAAAATGCTCCATGACCCCTGTCATCACAAAGTTCTCTGCCCACATCATCACAATGCTCCTTGTCACCTTTAATCACAATGCTCCAGAATTCTTGTCATCGCAATGTGCCTTGACCGTGTCATCACAATGCTCCATGACCCTTGTCATCACAAATCTCCATGACCCCTGTCATCACAATGATCTATAACTCCTTTCCTCTCAGTGCTCCAGTACCGTTTTCATCACAGTGCTCCATGCCATTGTCAGCACAATGCTCCTTGGACCGTGTCATCAAAATGCTCCATCCTCTTTTCATCACAATGCTCCAGATATCCTATCACTACAATGCTCCATGCCCGTGTCAACACAATGCTCCATGACCCCAGGCATCAAAATGCTTTATGAACCTTGTTACCAGAATGTTCCATGACCCCTGTCATCAATATGATCCATGACCGTTGTCATCACAACGCTGCATGATACCTTTCATCCCAATTCTCTGTGACCGCTGTCATCACAATGCTCCAGGACAATTTTCATCACAATTCTCCATGCCCCCTGTCATCACAGTGCCCCATAACCCCTGTAATCACAATGCTCCATGGACCTTGTCTTCACAGTGCTCCAAGCCTTTGTAATCACACTGCTCCATGACCCCTGTAATCACAATGCTCCATGCCCTTTTCATCACAAGGCTCCAGGACACTTGTCATTATAATGCTCCATGTCCGTTTCATCACCATGCTCCATGACACTTGTCATCACAATGCTCCATGGCCCCTCTCATTACTGTGCTCCATAATAAATTTAATCACATTTCTAGATGACCACTGCCATCACAATGCCTCATGACATTGTCATCACAATTCACCATGACCATTGTCATCACAATGCTCCATGAACCATGTCATCACAGGGTCCCTGGACACTTGTCATCAACAATGATCCATGACCACTTTCATCACAATGCTCCATGACCACTGTCATCTCAATGCTCCATGGCCTTTGTATTCACAATGCTCCATGGCCCCTGTAATCACAGTGCTCCATAACACCTTCCATCATAACGCCCCATGACGACTGTCATCTCAATGCCCCATGAGGCCTGTCATCACAATTCTCCATGGCACCTCTCATCACAATGCTCCATGACACTTGTCATCACATTGCTCCATAACACCTGTCATCACAGTGTTCCCTGCCCATGTCATCACAATGCTCCATGTCCCCTATAATCACAATGCTCCATGCCTTTTTCCTCACAATGCTCCAGAATTCTTTTCAACACAATGTTCCATGACCGTGGCATCACAATGCTACATGACCCTGCTCATCACAATTCTCCATGACCTTTGTCATCACAATGCTCTATGTCGCTTTTCATCACAATTCTCAATGACCACTTTAATCACTATGATCGCTGACAATTTTTATCACATTTCTCTATTGTCATTACAATTCCCCATGGCCCCTTTCTTCACAATGCTCCATGATGCCTGTTATCAAAATGCTCCATGGAGTTTGTTATCACAATGCTCCAGGACCAGTTTCATCACAATACTCCATCCCCCTTGTCATCACAGTGCACAATGAAACCTTTCATTACAATGCTCCATGACACTTGTCATCACAATGCTCCATGGCCTTTATCGTCACAATGCTCCCAGGCACTTTTCATCACGATGTTCCATGAAAACTTTCATCACATTGCTCCACGACCATTGTCATCACAATAGTCCATACCCTTGTCAACACAAAGCTGCATAATCCCTGTCATCACAATTCTCCATGACTGCTGTCACCACAATAATCCAGGACAATTTTCATAACAATGCTTCATGCCCCCAGTCATCACAGTGCTCCATGATACCTTTCATCACAATTCCTAGATGATCAGTGTCATCACAATGCCCCATGACACCTGTCATCACAATTCGCTATGACCCTTGTCATCACAATACTCGATGAACCGTGTCATCACAGTGTTCCAGGGCACATGTCATCACAATGATCCATGACGACTTTCATCACAATGCTCCAATACACCACTCATCACAATGCTCCATGGCCCCTGTTATCATATTGCTCCATGATCACTTTCATCACAATGCTCCATGACCACTGTCATCACCATTCCTCATGACGCCTGTCATCTCAATGCTCCATGGCCTCTTTCATCACAATGCTCCATGAACCCAGTCATCAGAATGTTCCCTGCCCTTTTCATCACAATGCTCCATGGGCCCTGTCATCACAAAGTTCTCTGCCCACATCATCACAATGCTCCTTGTCACCTTTAATCACAATGCTCCAGAATTCTTGTCATCGCAATGTGCCTTGACCGTGTCATCACAATGCTCCATGACCCTTGTCATCACAAATCTCCATGACCCCTGTCATCACAATGATCTATAACTCCTTTCCTCTCAGTGCTCCAGTACCGTTTTCATCACAGTGCTCCATGCCATTGTCAGCACAATGCTCCTTGGACCGTGTCATCAAAATGCTCCATCCTCTTTTCATCACAATGCTCCAGATATCCTATCACTACAATGCTCCATGCCCGTGTCAACACAATGCTCCATGACCCCAGTCATCAAAATGCTTTATGAACCTTGTTATCAGAATGTTCCATGACCCCTGTCATCAATATGATCCATGACCGTTGTCATCACAATGCTGCATGATACCTTTCATCCCAATTTTCTGTGACCGCTGTCATCACAATGCTCCAGGAGAATTTTCATCACAATTCTCCATGCCCCCTGTCATCACAGTGCCCCATAACCCCTGTAATCACAATGCTCCATGGACCTTGTCATCACAGTGCTCCAAGCCTTTGTAATCACACTGCTCCATGACCCCTGTAATCACAATGCTCCATGCCCTTGTCATCACAAGGCTCCAGAACACTTGTCATTATAATGCTCCATGTCCGTTTCATCACCATGCTCCATGACACTTGTCATCACAATGCTCCATGGCCCCTCTCATTACTTTGCTTCATAATAAATTTAATCACATTTCTAGATGACCACTGCCATCACAATGCCTCATGACATTGTCATCACAATTCACCATGACCATTGTCATCACAATGCTCCATGAACCATGTCATCACAGGGTCCCTGGACACTTGTCATCAACAATGATCCATGATCACATTCAGCACAATGCTCCATGACAACTGTCATCTCAATGCTCCATGGCCTTTGTATTCACAATGCTCCATGGCCCCTGTAATCACAGTGCTCCATAACACCTTTCCTCATAACGCTCCATGACGACTGTCATCTCAATGCCCCATGAGGCCTGTCATCACAATTCTCCAAGGCACCTCTCATCACAATGCTCCATGACACTTGTCATCACGTTGCTCCATAACACCTGTCATCACAGTGTTCCCTGCCCATGTCATCAAAATGCTCCATGTCCCCTATAATCACAATGCTCCATGCCTTTTTCCTCACAATGCTCCAGAATTCTTTTCAACACAATGTTCCATGACCGTGGCATCACAATGCTACATGACCCTGCTCATCACAATTCTCCATGACCTTTGTCATCACAATGCTCTATGTCGCTTTTCATCACAATTCTCAATGACCACTTTAATCACTATGATCGCTGACAATTTTTATCACATTTCTCTATTGTCATTACAATTCCCCATGGCCCCTTTCTTCACAATGCTCCATGATGCCTGTTACCAAAATGCTCCATGGAGTTTGTTATCACAATGCTCCAGGACCAGTTTCATCACAATACTCCATCCCCCTTGTCATCACAGTGCACAATGAAACCTTTCATTACAATGCTCCATGACACTTGTCATCACAATGCTCCATGGCCTTTATCGTCACAATGCTCCCAGGCACTTTTCATCACGATGTTCCATGAAAACTTTCATCACATTGCTCCACGACCATTGTCATCACAATAGTCCATACCCTTGTCAACACAAAGCTGCATAATCCCTGTCATCACAATTCTCCATGACTGCTGTCACCACAATAATCCAGGACAATTTTCATAACAATGCTTCATGCCCCCAGTCATCACAGTGCTCCATGATACCTTTCATCACAATTCCTAGATGATCAGTGTCATCACAATGCCCCATGACACCTGTCATCACAATTCGCTATGACCCTTGTCATCACAATACTCGATGAACCGTGTCATCACAGTGTTCCAGGGCACATGTCATCACAATGATCCATGACGACTTTCATCACAATGCTCCAATACACCACTCATCACAATGCTCCATGGCCCCTGTTATCATATTGCTCCATGATCACTTTCATCACAATGCTCCATGACCACTGTCATCACCATTCCTCATGACGCCTGTCATCTCAATGCTCCATGGCCTCTTTCATCACAATGCTCCATGAACCCAGTCATCACAATGTTCCCTGCCCTTTTCATCACAATGCTCCATGGGCCCTGTCATCACAATGCTCCATGCCCTTGTCATCAAAATGCTCCAGAACACTTGTCACCATAATGTTCCTTGCCAATGTCATCAAAATGCCCCATGACATTTGTAATCACATTGCTCCAAGACCGCTGTCATCACAATGCCCCATGACGCCTGCCATCACTAATCACCTAGGCCTCTCTTACCAAAAACTCCATGATCCCTGTCAGCACAATGTTCCATGACACTTTTCATCAAAATGCTCCATGACCCCTGTCATCACAAAGTTCTCTGCCCACATCATCACAATGCTCCTTGTCACCTTTAATCACAATGCTCCAGAATTCTTGTCATCGCAATGTGCCTTGACCGTGTCATCACAATGCTCCATGACCCTTGTCATCACAAATCTCCATGACCCCTGTCATCACAATGATCTATAACTCCTTTCCTCTCAGTGCTCCAGTACCGTTTTCATCACAGTGCTCCATGCCATTGTCAGCACAATGCTCCTTGGACCGTGTCATCAAAATGCTCCATCCTCTTTTCATCACAATGCTCCAGATATCCTATCACTACAATGCTCCATGCCCGTGTCAACACAATGCTCCATGACCCCAGTCATCAAAATGCTTTATGAACCTTGTTATCAGAATGTTCCATGACCCCTGTCATCAATATGATCCATGACCGTTGTCATCACAATGCTGCATGATACCTTTCATCCCAATTTTCTGTGACCGCTGTCATCACAATGCTCCAGGAGAATTTTCATCACAATTCTCCATGCCCCCTGTCATCACAGTGCCCCATAACCCCTGTAATCACAATGCTCCATGGACCTTGTCATCACAGTGCTCCAAGCCTTTGTAATCACACTGCTCCATGACCCCTGTAATCACAATGCTCCATGCCCTTGTCATCACAAGGCTCCAGAACACTTGTCATTATAATGCTCCATGTCCGTTTCATCACCATGCTCCATGACACTTGTCATCACAATGCTCCATGGCCCCTCTCATTACTTTGCTTCATAATAAATTTAATCACATTTCTAGATGACCACTGCCATCACAATGCCTCATGACATTGTCATCACAATTCACCATGACCATTGTCATCACAATGCTCCATGAACCATGTCATCACAGGGTCCCTGGACACTTGTCATCAACAATGATCCATGATCACATTCAGCACAATGCTCCATGACAACTGTCATCTCAATGCTCCATGGCCTTTGTATTCACAATGCTCCATGGCCCCTGTAATCACAGTGCTCCATAACACCTTTCCTCATAACGCTCCATGACGACTGTCATCTCAATGCCCCATGAGGCCTGTCATCACAATTCTCCAAGGCACCTCTCATCACAATGCTCCATGACACTTGTCATCACGTTGCTCCATAACACCTGTCATCACAGTGTTCCCTGCCCATGTCATCACAATGCTCCATGTCCCCTATAATCACAATGCTCCATGCCTTTTTCCTCACAATGCTCCAGAATTCTTTTCAACACAATGTTCCATGACCGTGGCATCACAATGCTACATGACCCTGCTCATCACAATTCTCCATGACCTTTGTCATCACAATGCTCTATGTCGCTTTTCATCACAATTCTCAATGACCACTTTAATCACTATGATCGCTGACAATTTTTATCACATTTCTCTATTGTCATTACAATTCCCCATGGCCCCTTTCTTCACAATGCTCCATGATGCCTGTTACCAAAATGCTCCATGGAGTTTGTTATCACAATGCTCCAGGACCAGTTTCATCACAATACTCCATCCCCCTTGTCATCACAGTGCACAATGAAACCTTTCATTACAATGCTCCATGACACTTGTCATCACAATGCTCCATGGCCTTTATCGTCACAATGCTCCCAGGCACTTTTCATCACGATGTTCCATGAAAACTTTCATCACATTGCTCCACGACCATTGTCATCACAATAGTCCATACCCTTGTCAACACAAAGCTGCATAATCCCTGTCATCACAATTCTCCATGACTGCTGTCACCACAATAATCCAGGACAATTTTCATAACAATGCTTCATGCCCCCAGTCATCACAGTGCTCCATGATACCTTTCATCACAATTCCTAGATGATCAGTGTCATCACAATGCCCCATGACACCTGTCATCACAGTTCGCTATGACCCTTGTCATCACAATACTCGATGAACCGTGTCATCACAGTGTTCCAGGGCACATGTCATCACAATGATCCATGACGACTTTCATCACAATGCTCCAATACACCACTCATCACAATGCTCCATGGCCCCTGTTATCATATTGCTCCATGATCAGTTTCATCACAATGCTCCATGACCACTGTCATCACCATTCCTCATGACGCCTGTCATCCCAATGTTCCATGGCCTCTTTCATCACAATGCTCCATGAACCCAGTCATCACAATGTTCCCTGCCCTTTTCATCACAATGCTCCATGGGCCCTGTCATCACAATGCTCCATGCCCTTGTCATCAAAATGCTCCAGAACACTTGTCACCATAATGTTCCTTGCCAATGTCATCAAAATGCCCCATGACATTTGTAATCACATTGCTCCAAGACCGCTGTCATCACAATGCCCCATGACGCCTGCCATCACTAATCTCCTAGGCCTCTCTTACCAAAAACTCCATGATCCCTGTCAGCACAATGTTCCATGACACTTTTCATCAAAATGCTCCATGACCCCTGTCATCACAAAGTTCTCTGCCCACATCATCACAATGCTCCTTGTCACCTTTAATCACAATGCTCCAGAATTCTTGTCATCGCAATGTGCCTTGACCGTGTCATCACAATGCTCCATGACCCTTGTCATCACAAATCTCCATGACCCCTGTCATCACAATGATCTATAACTCCTTTCCTCTCAGTGCTCCAGTACCGTTTTCATCACAGTGCTCCATGCCATTGTCAGCACAATGCTCCTTGGAGCGTGTCATCAAAATGCTCCATCCTCTTTTCATCACAATGCTCCAGATATCCTATCACTACAATGCTCCATGCCCGTGTCAACACAATGCTCCATGACCCCAGGCATCAAAATGCTTTATGAACCTTGTTACCAGAATGTTCCATGACCCCTGTCATCAATATGATCCATGACCGTTGTCATCACAATGCTGCATGATACCTTTCATCCCAATTCTCTGTGACCGCTGTCATCACAATGCTCCAGGACAATTTTCATCACAATTCTCCATGCCCCCTGTCATCACAGTGCCCCATAACCCCTGTAATCACAATGCTCCATGGACCTTGTCTTCACAGTGCTCCAAGCCTTTGTAATCACACTGCTCCATGACCCCTGTAATCACAATGCTCCATGCCCTTGTCATCACAAGGCTCCAGAACACTTGTCATTATAATGCTCCATGTCCGTTTCATCACCATGCTCCATGACACTTGTCATCACAATGCTCCATGGCCCCTCTCATTACTGTGCTCCATAATAAATTTAATCACATTTCTAGATGACCACTGCCATCACAATGCCTCATGACATTGTCATCACAATTCACCATGACCATTGTCATCACAATGCTCCATGAACCATGTCATCACAGGGTCCCTGGACACTTGTCATCAACAATGATCCATGACCACTTTCATCACAATGCTCCATGACCACTGTCATCTCAATGCTCCATGGCCTTTGTATTCACAATGCTCCATGGCCCCTGTAATCACAGTGCTCTATAACACCTTCCATCATAACGCTCCATGACGACTGTCATCTCAATGCCCCATTAGGCCTGTCATCACAATTCTCCATGGCACCTCTCATCACAATGCTCCATGACACTTGTCATCACATTGCTCCATAACACCTGTCATCACAGTGTTCCCTGCCCATGTCATCACAATGCTCCATGTCCCCTATAATCACAATGCTCCATGCCTTTTTCCTCACAATGCTCCAGAATTCTTTTCAACACAATGTTCCATGACCGTGGCATCACACTGCTACATGACCCTGCTCATCACAATTCTCCATGACCTTGGTCATCACAATGCTCTATGTCGCTTTTCATCACAATTCTCAATGACCACTTTAATCACTATGATCGCTGACAATTTTTATCACATTTCTCTATTGTCATTACAATTCCCCATGGCCCCTTTCTTCACAATGCTCCATGATGCCTGTTATCAAAATGCTCCAGGACCAGTTTCATCACAATACTCCATCCCCCTTGTCATTACAGTGCACAATGAAACCTTTCATTACAATGCTCCATGACACTTGTCATCACAATGCTCCATGGCCTTTATCGTCACAATGCTCCCAGGCACTTTTCATCACGATGTTCCATGAAAACTTTCATCACATTGCTCCACGACTATTGTCATCACAATAGTCCATACCCTTGTCAACACAAAGCTGCATAATCCCTGTCATCACAATTCTCCATGACTGCTGTCACCACAATAATCCAGGACAATTTTCATAACAATGCTTCATGCCCCCAGTCATCACAGTGCTCCATGATACCTTTCATCACAATTCCTAGATGATCAGTGTCATCACAATGCCCCATGACACCTGTCATCACAAATCGCTATGACCCTTGTCATCACAATACTCGATGAACCGTGTCATCACAGTGTTCCAGGGCACATGTCATCACAATGATCCATGACGACTTTCATCACAATGCTCCAATACACCACTCATCACAATGCTCCATGGCCCCTGTTATCATATTGCTCCATGATCACTTTCATCACAATGCTCCATGACCACTGTCATCACCATTCCTCATGACGCCTGTCATCTCAATGCTCCATGGCCTCTTTCATTACAATGCTCCATGAACCCAGTCATCACAATGTTCCCTGCCCTTTTCACCACAATGCTCCATGGGCCCTGTCATCACAATGCTCCATGCCCTTGTCATCAAAATGCTCCAGAACACTTGTCACCATAATGTTCCTTGCCAATGTCATCAAAATGCCCCATGACATTTGTAATCACATTGCTCCAAGACCGCTGTCATCACAATGCCCCATGACGCCTGCCATCACTAATCTCCTAGGCCTCTCTTACCAAAAACTCCATGATCCCTGTCAGCACAATGTTCCATGACACTTTTCATCAAAATGCTCCATGACCCCTGTCATCACAAAGTTCTCTGCCCACATCATCACAATGCTCCTTGTCACCTTTAATCACAATGCTCCAGAATTCTTGTCATCGCAATGTGCCTTGACCGTGTCATCACAATGCTCCATGACCCTTGTCATCACAAATCTCCATGACCCCTGTCATCACAATGATCTATAACTCCTTTCCTCTCAGTGCTCCAGTACCGTTTTCATCACAGTGCTCCATGCCATTGTCAGCACAATGCTCCTTGGACCGTGTCATCAAAATGCTCCATCCTCTTTTCATCACAATGCTCCAGATATCCTATCACTACAATGCTCCATGCCCGTGTCAACACAATGCTCCATGACCCCAGGCATCAAAATGCTTTATGAACCTTGTTACCAGAATGTTCCATGACCCCTGTCATCAATATGATCCATGACCGTTGTCATCACAATGCTGCATGATACCTTTCATCCCAATTCTCTGTGACCGCTGTCATCACAATGCTCCAGGACAATTTTCATCACAATTCTCCATGCCCCCTGTCATCACAGTGCCCCATAACCCCTGTAATCACAATGCTCCATGGACCTTGTCTTCACAGTGCTCCAAGCCTTTGTAATCACACTGCTCCATGACCCCTGTAATCACAATGCTCCATGCCCTTGTCATCACAAGGCTCCAGAACACTTGTCATTATAATGCTCCATGTCCGTTTCATCACCATGCTCCATGACACTTGTCATCACAATGCTCCATGGCCCCTCTCATTACTGTGCTCCATAATAAATTTAATCACATTTCTAGATGACCACTGCCATCACAATGCCTCATGACATTGTCATCACAATTCACCATGACCATTGTCATCACAATGCTCCATGAACCATGTCATCACAGGGTCCCTGGACACTTGTCATCAACAATGATCCATGACCACTTTCATCACAATGCTCCATGACCACTGTCATCTCAATGCTCCATGGCCTTTGTATTCACAATGCTCCATGGCCCCTGTAATCACAGTGCTCTATAACACCTTCCATCATAACGCTCCATGACGACTGTCATCTCAATGCCCCATTAGGCCTGTCATCACAATTCTCCATGGCACCTCTCATCACAATGCTCCATGACACTTGTCATCACATTGCTCCATAACACCTGTCATCACAGTGTTCCCTGCCCATGTCATCACAATGCTCCATGTCCCCTATAATCACAATGCTCCATGCCTTTTTCCTCACAATGCTCCAGAATTCTTTTCAACACAATGTTCCATGACCGTGGCATCACACTGCTACATGACCCTGCTCATCACAATTCTCCATGACCTTTGTCATCACAATGCTCTATGTCGCTTTTCATCACAATTCTCAATGACCACTTTAATCACTATGATCGCTGACAATTTTTATCACATTTCTCTATTGTCATTACAATTCCCCATGGCCCCTTTCTTCACACTGCTCCATGATGCCTGTTATCAAAATGCTCCAGGACCAGTTTCATCACAATACTCCATCCCCCTTGTCATTACAGTGCACAATGAAACCTTTCATTACAATGCTCCATGACACTTGTCATCACAATGCTCCATGGCCTTTATCGTCACAATGCTCCCAGGCACTTTTCATCACGATGTTCCATGAAAACTTTCATCACATTGCTCCACGACTATTGTCATCACAATAGTCCATACCCTTGTCAACACAAAGCTGCATAATCCCTGTCATCACAATTCTCCATGACTGCTGTCACCACAATAATCCAGGACAATTTTCATAACAATGCTTCATGCCCCCAGTCATCACAGTGCTCCATGATACCTTTCATCACAATTCCTAGATGATCAGTGTCATCACAATGCCCCATGACACCTGTCATCACAAATCGCTATGACCCTTGTCATCACAATACTCGATGAACCGTGTCATCACAGTGTTCCAGGGCACATGTCATCACAATGATCCATGACGACTTTCATCACAATGCTCCAATACACCACTCATCACAATGCTCCATGGCCCCTGTTATCATATTGCTCCATGATCACTTTCATCACAATGCTCCATGACCACTGTCATCACCATTCCTCATGACGCCTGTCATCTCAATGCTCCATGGCCTCTTTCATCACAATGCTCCATGAACCCAGTCATCACAATGTTCCCTGCCCTTTTCACCACAATGCTCCATGGGCCCTGTCATCACAATGCTCCATGCCCTTGTCATCAAAATGCTCCAGAACACTTGTCACCATAATGTTCCTTGCCAATGTCATCAAAATGCCCCATGACATTTGTAATCACATTGCTCCAAGACCGCTGTCATCACAATGCCCCATGACGCCTGCCATCACTAATCTCCTAGGCCTCTCTTACCAAAAACTCCATGATCCCTGTCAGCACAATGTTCCATGACACTTTTCATCAAAATGCTCCATGACCCCTGTCATCACAAAGTTCTCTGCCCACATCATCACAATGCTCCTTGTCACCTTTAATCACAATGCTCCAGAATTCTTGTCATCGCAATGTGCCTTGACCGTGTCATCACAATGCTCCATGACCCTTGTCATCACAAATCTCCATGACCCCTGTCATCACAATGATCTATAACTCCTTTCCTCTCAGTGCTCCAGTACCGTTTTCATCACAGTGCTCCATGCCATTGTCAGCACAATGCTCCTTGGACCGTGTCATCAAAATGCTCCATCCTCTTTTCATCACAATGCTCCAGATATCCTATCACTACAATGCTCCATGCCCGTGTCAACACAATGCTCCATGACCCCAGGCATCAAAATGCTTTATGAACCTTGTTACCAGAATATTCCATGACCCCTGACATCAATATGATCCATGACCGTTGTCATCACAATGCTGCATGATACCTTTCATCCCAATTCTCTGTGACCGCTGTCATCACAATGCTCCAGGACAATTTTCATCACAATTCTCCATGCCCCCTGTCATCACAGTGCCCCATAACCCCTGTAATCACAATGCTCCATGGACCTTGTCATCACAGTGCTCCAAGCCTTTGTAATCACACTGCTCCATGACCCCTGTAATCACAATGCTCCATGCCCTTGTCATCACAAGACTCCAGAACACTTGTCATTATAATGCTCCATGTCCGTTTCATCACCATGCTCCATGACACTTGTCATCACAATGCTCCATGGCCCCTCTCATTACTGTGCTCCATAATAAATTTAATCACATTTCTATATGACCACTGCCATCACAATGCCTCATGACATTGTCATCACAATTCACCATGACCATTGTCATCACAATGCTCCATGAACCATGTCATCACAAGGTCCCTGGACACTTGTCATCAACAATGATCCATGACCACTTTCATCACAATGCTCCATGACCACTGTCATCTCAATACTCCATGGCCTTTGTATTCACAATGCTCCATGGCCCCTGTAATCACAGTGCTCCATAACACCTTTCATCATAACGCTCCATGACGACTGTCATCTCAATGCCCCATGAGGCCTGTCATCACAATTCTCCAAGGCACCTCTCATCACAATGCCCCATGACACTTGTCATCACATTGCTCCATAACACCTGTCATCACAGTGTTCCCTGCCCATGTCATCACAATGCTCCATGTCCCCTATAATCACAATGCTCCATGCCTTTTTCCTCACAATGCTCCAGAATTCTTTTCAACACAATGTTCCATGACCGTGGCATCACAATGCTACATGACCCTGCTCATCACAATTCTCCATGACCTTTGTCATCACAATGCTCTATGTCGCTTTTCATCACAATTCTCAATGACCACTTTAATCACTATGATCGCTGACAATTTTTATCACATTTCTCTATTGTCATTACAATTCCCCATGGCCCCTTTCTTCAAAATGCTTCATGATGCCTGTTATCAAAATGCTCCATGGAGTTTGTTATCACAATGCTCCAGGACCAGTTTCATCACAATACTCCATCCCCCTTTTCATCACAGTGCACAATGAAACCTTTCATTACAATGCTCCATGACACTTGTCATCACAATGCTCCATGGCCTTTATCGTCACAATGCTCCCAGGCACTTTTCATCACGATGTTCCATGAAAACTTTCATCACATTGCTCCACGACCATTGTCATCACAATAGTCCATACCCTTGTCAACACAAAGCTGCATAATCCCTGTCATCACAATTCTCCATGACTGCTGTCACCACAATAATCCAGGACAATTTTCATAACAATGCTTCATGCCCCCAGTCATCACAGTGCTCCATGATACCTTTCATCACAATTCCTAGATGATCAGTGTCATCACAATGCCCCATGACACCTGTCATCACAATTCGCTATGACCCTTGTCATCACAATACTCGATGAACCGTGTCATCACAGTGTTCCAGGGCACATGTCATCACAATGATCCATGACGACTTTCATCACAATGCTCCAATACACCACTCATCACAATGCTCCATGGCCCCTGTTATCATATTGCTCCATGATCTCATTCATCACAATGCTCCATGACCACTGTCATCACCATTCCTCATGACGCCTGTCATCTCAATGCTCCATGGCCTCTTTCATCACAATGCTCCATGAACCCAGTCATCACAATGTTCCCTGCCCTTTTCACCACAATGCTCCATGGGCCCTGTCATCACAATGCTCCATGCCCTTGTCATCAAAATGCTCCAGAACACTTGTCACCATAATGTTCCTTGCCAATGTCATCAAAATGCCCCATGACATTTGTAATCACATTGCTCCAAGACCGCTGTCATCACAATGCCCCATGACGCCTGCCATCACTAATCTCCTAGGCCTCTCTTACCAAAAACTCCATGATCCCTGTCAGCACAATGTTCCATGACACTTTTCATCAAAATGCTCCATGACCCCTGTCATCACAAAGTTCTCTGCCCACATCATCACAATGCTCCTTGTCACCTTTAATCACAATGCTCCAGAATTCTTGTCATCGCAATGTGCCTTGACCGTGTCATCACAATGCTCCATGACCCTTGTCATCACAAATCTCCATGACCCCTGTCATCACAATGATCTATAACTCCTTTCCTCTCAGTGCTCCAGTACCGTTTTCATCACAGTGCTCCATGCCATTGTCAGCACAATGCTCCTTGGACCGTGTCATCAAAATGCTCCATCCTCTTTTCATCACAATGCTCCAGATATCCTATCACTACAATGCTCCATGCCCGTGTCAACACAATGCTCCATGACCCCAGGCATCAAAATGCTTTATGAACCTTGTTACCAGAATATTCCATGACCCCTGACATCAATATGATCCATGACCGTTGTCATCACAATGCTGCATGATACCTTTCATCCCAATTCTCTGTGACCGCTGTCATCACAATGCTCCAGGACAATTTTCATCACAATTCTCCATGCCCCCTGTCATCACAGTGCCCCATAACCCCTGTAATCACAATGCTCCATGGACCTTGTCATCACAGTGCTCCAAGCCTTTGTAATCACACTGCTCCATGACCCCTGTAATCACAATGCTCCATGCCCTTGTCATCACAAGACTCCAGAACACTTGTCATTATAATGCTCCATGTCCGTTTCATCACCATGCTCCATGACACTTGTCATCACAATGCTCCATGGCCCCTCTCATTACTGTGCTCCATAATAAATTTAATCACATTTCTATATGACCACTGCCATCACAATGCCTCATGACATTGTCATCACAATTCACCATGACCATTGTCATCACAATGCTCCATGAACCATGTCATCACAAGGTCCCTGGACACTTGTCATCAACAATGATCCATGACCACTTTCATCACAATGCTCCATGACCACTGTCATCTCAATACTCCATGGCCTTTGTATTCACAATGCTCCATGGCCCCTGTAATCACAGTGCTCCATAACACCTTTCATCATAACGCTCCATGACGACTGTCATCTCAATGCCCCATGAGGCCTGTCATCACAATTCTCCAAGGCACCTCTCATCACAATGCCCCATGACACTTGTCATCACATTGCTCCATAACACCTGTCATCACAGTGTTCCCTGCCCATGTCATCACAATGCTCCATGTCCCCTATAATCACAATGCTCCATGCCTTTTTCCTCACAATGCTCCAGAATTCTTTTCAACACAATGTTCCATGACCGTGGCATCACAATGCTACATGACCCTGCTCATCACAATTCTCCATGACCTTTGTCATCACAATGCTCTATGTCGCTTTTCATCACAATTCTCAATGACCACTTTAATCACTATGATCGCTGACAATTTTTATCACATTTCTCTATTGTCATTACAATTCCCCATGGCCCCTTTCTTCAAAATGCTTCATGATGCCTGTTATCAAAATGCTCCATGGAGTTTGTTATCACAATGCTCCAGGACCAGTTTCATCACAATACTCCATCCCCCTTGTCATCACAGTGCACAATGAAACCTTTCATTACAATGCTCCATGACACTTGTCATCACAATGCTCCATGGCCTTTATCGTCACAATGCTCCCAGGCACTTTTCATCACGATGTTCCATGAAAACTTTCATCACATTGCTCCACGACCATTGTCATCACAATAGTCCATACCCTTGTCAACACAAAGCTGCATAATCCCTGTCATCACAATTCTCCATGACTGCTGTCACCACAATAATCCAGGACAATTTTCATAACAATGCTTCATGCCCCCAGTCATCACAGTGCTCCATGATACCTTTCATCACAATTCCTAGATGATCAGTGTCATCACAATGCCCCATGACACCTGTCATCACAATTCGCTATGACCCTTGTCATCACAATACTCGATGAACCGTGTCATCACAGTGTTCCAGGGCACATGTCATCACAATGATCCATGACGACTTTCATCACAATGCTCCAATACACCACTCATCACAATGCTCCATGGCCCCTGTTATCATATTGCTCCATGATCTCATTCATCACAATGCTCCATGACCACTGTCATCACCATTCCTCATGACGCCTGTCATCTCAATGCTCCATGGCCTCTTTCATCACAATGCTCCATGAACCCAGTCATCACAATGTTCCCTGCCCTTTTCACCACAATGCTCCATGGGCCCTGTCATCACAATGCTCCATGCCCTTGTCATCAAAATGCTCCAGAACACTTGTCACCATAATGTTCCTTGCCAATGTCATCAAAATGCCCCATGACATTTGTAATCACATTGCTCCAAGACCGCTGTCATCACAATGCCCCATGACGCCTGCCATCACTAATCTCCTAGGCCTCTCTTACCAAAAACTCCATGATCCCTGTCAGCACAATGTTCCATGACACTTTTCATCAAAATGCTCCATGACCCCTGTCATCACAAAGTTCTCTGCCCACATCATCACAATGCTCCTTGTCACCTTTAATCACAATGCTCCAGAATTCTTGTCATCGCAATGTGCCTTGACCGTGTCATCACAATGCTCCATGACCCTTGTCATCACAAATCTCCATGACCCCTGTCATCACAATGATCTATAACTCCTTTCCTCTCAGTGCTCCAGTACCGTTTTCATCACAGTGCTCCATGCCATTGTCAGCACAATGCTCCTTGGACCGTGTCATCAAAATGCTCCATCCTCTTTTCATCACAATGCTCCAGATATCCTATCACTACAATGCTCCATGCCCGTGTCAACACAATGCTCCATGACCCCAGGCATCAAAATGCTTTATGAACCTTGTTACTAGAATGTTCCATGACCCCTGTCATCAATATGATCCATGACCGTTGTCATCACAATGCTGCATGATACCTTTCATCCCAATTCTCTGTGACCGCTGTCATCACAATGCTCCAGGACAATTTTCATCACAATTCTCCATGCCCCCTGTCATCACAGTGCCCCATAACCCCTGTAATCACAATGCTCCATGGACCTTGTCTTCACAGTGCTCCAAGCCTTTGTAATCACACTGCTCCATGACCCCTGTAATCACAATGCTCCATGCCCTTGTCATCACAAGGCTCCAGAACACTTGTCATTATAATGCTCCATGTCCGTTTCATCACCATGCTCCATGACACTTGTCATCACAATGCTCCATGGCCCCTCTCATTACTGTGCTCCATAATAAATTTAATCACATTTCTAGATGACCACTGCCATCACAATGCCTCATGACATTGTCATCACAATTCACCATGACCATTGTCATCACAATGCTCCATGAACCATGTCATCACAGGGTCCCTGGACACTTGTCATCAACAATGATCCATGACCACTTTCATCACAATGCTCCATGACCACTGTCATCTCAATGCTCCATGGCCTTTGTATTCACAATGCTCCATGGCCCCTGTAATCACAGTGCTCCATAACACCTTCCATCATAACGCTCCATGACGACTGTCATCTCAATGCCCCATTAGGCCTGTCATCACAATTCTCCATGGCACCTCTCATCACAATGCTCCATGACACTTGTCATCACATTGCTCCATAACACCTGTCATCACAGTGTTCCCTGCCCATGTCATCACAATGCTCCATGTCCCCTATAATCACAATGCTCCATGCCTTTTTCCTCACAATGCTCCAGAATTCTTTTCAACACAATGTTCCATGACCGTGGCATCACACTGCTACATGACCCTGCTCATCACAATTCTCCATGACCTTTGTCATCACAATGCTCTATGTCGCTTTTCATCACAATTCTCAATGACCACTTTAATCACTATGATCGCTGACAATTTTTATCACATTTCTCTATTGTCATTACAATTCCCCATGGCCCCTTTCTTCACACTGCTCCATGATGCCTGTTATCAAAATGCTCCAGGACCAGTTTCATCACAATACTCCATCCCCCTTGTCATTACAGTGCACAATGAAACCTTTCATTACAATGCTCCATGACACTTGTCATCACAATGCTCCATGGCCTTTATCGTCACAATGCTCCCAGGCACTTTTCATCACGATGTTCCATGAAAACTTTCATCACATTGCTCCACGACTATTGTCATCACAATAGTCCATACCCTTGTCAACACAAAGCTGCATAATCCCTGTCATCACAATTCTCCATGACTGCTGTCACCACAATAATCCAGGACAATTTTCATAACAATGCTTCATGCCCCCAGTCATCACAGTGCTCCATGATACCTTTCATCACAATTCCTAGATGATCAGTGTCATCACAATGCCCCATGACACCTGTCATCACAAATCGCTATGACCCTTGTCATCACAATACTCGATGAACCGTGTCATCACAGTGTTCCAGGGCACATGTCATCACAATGATCCATGACGACTTTCATCACAATGCTCCAATACACCACTCATCACAATGCTCCATGGCCCCTGTTATCATATTGCTCCATGATCACTTTCATCACAATGCTCCATGACCACTGTCATCACCATTCCTCATGACGCCTGTCATCTCAATGCTCCATGGCCTCTTTCATCACAATGCTCCATGAACCCAGTCATCACAATGTTCCCTGCCCTTTTCACCACAATGCTCCATGGGCCCTGTCATCACAATGCTCCATGCCCTTGTCATCAAAATGCTCCAGAACACTTGTCACCATAATGTTCCTTGCCAATGTCATCAAAATGCCCCATGACATTTGTAATCACATTGCTCCAAGACCGCTGTCATCACAATGCCCCATGACGCCTGCCATCACTAATCTCCTAGGCCTCTCTTACCAAAAACTCCATGATCCCTGTCAGCACAATGTTCCATGACACTTTTCATCAAAATGCTCCATGACCCCTGTCATCACAAAGTTCTCTGCCCACATCATCACAATGCTCCTTGTCACCTTTAATCACAATGCTCCAGAATTCTTGTCATCGCAATGTGCCTTGACCGTGTCATCACAATGCTCCATGACCCTTGTCATCACAAATCTCCATGACCCCTGTCATCACAATGATCTATAACTCCTTTCCTCTCAGTGCTCCAGTACCGTTTTCATCACAGTGCTCCATGCCATTGTCAGCACAATGCTCCTTGGACCGAGTCATCAAAATGCTCCATCCTCTTTTCATCACAATGCTCCAGATATCCTATCACTACAATGCTCCATGCCCGTGTCAACACAATGCTCCATGACCCCAGGCATCAAAATGCTTTATGAACCTTGTTACCAGAATATTCCATGACCCCTGACATCAATATGATCCATGACCGTTGTCATCACAATGCTGCATGATACCTTTCATCCCAATTCTCTGTGACCGCTGTCACCACAATGCTCCAGGACAATTTTCATCACAATTCTCCATGCCCCCTGTCATCACAGTGCCCCATAACCCCTGTAATCACAATGCTCCATGGACCTTGTCATCACAGTGCTCCAAGCCTTTGTAATCACACTGCTCCATGACCCCTGTAATCACAATGCTCCATGCCCTTGTCATCACAAGGCTCCAGAACACTTGTCATTATAATGCTCCATGTCCGTTTCATCACCATGCTCCATGACACTTGTCATCACAATGCTCCATGGCCCCTCTCATTACTGTGCTCCATAATAAATTTAATCACATTTCTATATGACCACTGCCATCACAATGCCTCATGACATTGTCATCACAATTCACCATGACCATTGTCATCACAATGCTCCATGAACCATGTCATCACAAGGTCCCTGGACACTTGTCATCAACAATGATCCATGACCACTTTCATCACAATGCTCCATGACCACTGTCATCTCAATACTCCATGGCCTTTGTATTCACAATGCTCCATGGCCCCTGTAATCACAGTGCTCCATAACACCTTTCATCATAACGCTCCATGACGACTGTCATCTCAATGCCCCATGAGGCCTGTCATCACAATTCTCCAAGGCACCTCTCATCACAATGCCCCATGACACTTGTCATCACATTGCTCCATAACACCTGTCATCACAGTGTTCCCTGCCCATGTCATCACAATGCTCCATGTCCCCTATAATCACAATGCTCCATGCCTTTTTCCTCACAATGCTCCAGAATTCTTTTCAACACAATGTTCCATGACCGTGGCATCACAATGCTACATGACCCTGCTCATCACAATTCTCCATGACCTTTGTCATCACAATGCTCTATGTCGCTTTTCATCACAATTCTCAATGACCACTTTAATCACTATGATCGCTGACAATTTTTATCACATTTCTCTATTGTCATTACAATTCCCCATGGCCCCTTTCTTCACAATGCTCCATGATGCCTGTTATCAAAATGCTCCATGGAGTTTGTTATCACAATGCTCCAGGACCAGTTTCATCACAATACTCCATCCCCCTTGTCATCACAGTGCACAATGAAACCTTTCATTACAATGCTCCATGACACTTGTCATCACAATGCTCCATGGCCTTTATCGTCACAATGCTCCCAGGCACTTTTCATCACGATGTTCCATGAAAACTTTCATCACATTGCTCCACGACCATTGTCATCACAATAGTCCATACCCTTGTCAACACAAAGCTGCATAATCCCTGTCATCACAATTCTCCATGACTGCTGTCACCACAATAATCCAGGACAATTTTCATAACAATGCTTCATGCCCCCAGTCATCACAGTGCTCCATGATACCTTTCATCACAATTCCTAGATGATCAGTGTCATCACAATGCCCCATGACACCTGTCATCACAATTCGCTATGACCCTTGTCATCACAATACTCGATGAACCGTGTCATCACAGTGTTCCAGGGCACATGTCATCACAATGATCCATGACGACTTTCATCACAATGCTCCAATACACCACTCATCACAATGCTCCATGGCCCCTGTTATCATATTGCTCCATGATCTCTTTCATCACAATGCTCCATGACCACTGTCATCACCATTCCTCATGACGCCTGTCATCTCAATGCTCCATGGCCTCTTTCATCACAATGCTCCATGAACCCAGTCATCACAATGTTCCCTGCCCTTTTCACCACAATGCTCCATGGGCCCTGTCATCACAATGCTCCATGCCCTTGTCATCAAAATGCTCCAGAACACTTGTCACCATAATGTTCCTTGCCAATGTCATCAAAATGCCCCATGACATTTGTAATCACATTGCTCCAAGACCGCTGTCATCACAATGCCCCATGACGCCTGCCATCACTAATCTCCTAGGCCTCTCTTACCAAAAACTCCATGATCCCTGTCAGCACAATGTTCCATGACACTTTTCATCAAAATGCTCCATGACCCCTGTCATCACAAAGTTCTCTGCCCACATCATCACAATGCTCCTTGTCACCTTTAATCACAATGCTCCAGAATTCTTGTCGTCGCAATGTGCCTTGACCGTGTCATCACAATGCTCCATGACCCTTGTCATCACAAATCTCCATGACCCCTGTCATCACAATGATCTATAACTCCTTTCCTCTCAGTGCTCCAGTACCGTTTTCATCACAGTGCTCCATGCCATTGTCAGCACAATGCTCCTTGGACCGTGTCATCAAAATGCTCCATCCTCTTTTCATCACAATGCTCCAGATATCCTATCACTACAATGCTCCATGCCCGTGTCAACACAATGCTCCATGACCCCAGGCATCAAAATGCTTTATGAACCTTGTTACCAGAATGTTCCATGACCCCTGTCATCAATATGATCCATGACCGTTGTCATCACAATGCTGCATGATACCTTTCATCCCAATTCTCTGTGACCGCTGTCATCACAATGCTCCAGGACAATTTTCATCACAATTCTCCATGCCCCCTGTCATCACAGTGCCCCATAACCCCTGTAATCACAATGCTCCATGGACCTTGTCTTCACAGTGCTCCAAGCCTTTGTAATCACACTGCTCCATGACCCCTGTAATCACAATGCTCCATGCCCTTGTCATCACAAGGCTCCAGAACACTTGTCATTATAATGCTCCATGTCCGTTTCATCACCATGCTCCATGACACTTGTCATCACAATGCTCCATGGCCCCTCTCATTACTGTGCTCCATAATAAATTTAATCACATTTCTAGATGACCACTGCCATCACAATGCCTCATGACATTGTCATCACAATTCACCATGACCATTGTCATCACAATGCTCCATGAACCATGTCATCACAGCGTCCCTGGACACTTGTCATCAACAATGATCCATGACCACTTTCATCACAATGCTCCATGACCACTGTCATCTCAATGCTCCATGGCCTTTGTATTCACAATGCTCCATGGCCCCTGTAATCACAGTGCTCTATAACACCTTCCATCATAACGCTCCATGACGACTGTCATCTCAATGCCCCATTAGGCCTGTCATCACAATTCTCCATGGCACCTCTCATCACAATGCTCCATGACACTTGTCATCACATTGCTCCATAACACCTGTCATCACAGTGTTCCCTGCCCATGTCATCACAATGCTCCATGTCCCCTATAATCACAATGCTCCATGCCTTTTTCCTCACAATGCTCCAGAATTCTTTTCAACACAATGTTCCATGACCGTGGCATCACACTGCTACATGACCCTGCTCATCACAATTCTCCATGACCTTTGTCATCACAATGCTCTATGTCGCTTTTCATCACAATTCTCAATGACCACTTTAATCACTATGATCGCTGACAATTTTTATCACATTTCTCTATTGTCATTACAATTCCCCATGGCCCCTTTCTTCACACTGCTCCATGATGCCTGTTATCAAAATGCTCCAGGACCAGTTTCATCACAATACTCCATCCCCCTTGTCATTACACTGCACAATGAAACCTTTCATTACAATGCTCCATGACACTTGTCATCACAATGCTCCATGGCCTTTATCGTCACAATTCTCCCAGGCACTTTTCATCACGATGTTCCATGAAAACTTTCATCACATTGCTCCACGACTATTGTCATCACAATAGTCCATACCCTTGTCAACACAAAGCTGCATAATCCCTGTCATCACAATTCTCCATGACTGCTGTCACCACAATAATCCAGGACAATTTTCATAACAATGCTTCATGCCCCCAGTCATCACAGTGCTCCATGATACCTTTCATCACAATTCCTAGATGATCAGTGTCATCACAATGCCCCATGACACCTGTCATCACAAATCGCTATGACCCTTGTCATCACAATACTCGATGAACCGTGTCATCACAGTGTTCCAGGGCACATGTCATCACAATGATCCATGACGACTTTCATCACAATGCTCCAATACACCACTCATCACAATGCTCCATGGCCCCTGTTATCATATTGCTCCATGATCACTTTCATCACAATGCTCCATGACCACTGTCATCACCATTCCTCATGACACCTGTCATCTCAATGCTCCATGGCCTCTTTCATCACAATGCTCCATGAACCCAGTCATCACAATGTTCCCTGCCCTTTTCACCACAATGCTCCATGGGCCCTGTCATCACAATGCTCCATGCCCTTGTCATCAAAATGCTCCAGAACACTTGTCACCATAATGTTCCTTGCCAATGTCATCAAAATGCCCCATGACATTTGTAATCACATTGCTCCAAGACCGCTGTCATCACAATGCCCCATGACGCCTGCCATCACTAATCTCCTAGGCCTCTCTTACCAAAAACTCCATGATCCCTGTCAGCACAATGTTCCATGACACTTTTCATCAAAATGCTCCATGACCCCTGTCATCACAAAGTTCTCTGCCCACATCATCACAATGCTCCTTGTCACCTTTAATCACAATGCTCCAGAATTCTTGTCATCGCAATGTGCCTTGACCGTGTCATCACAATGCTCCATGACCCTTGTCATCACAAATCTCCATGACCCCTGTCATCACAATGATCTATAACTCCTTTCCTCTCAGTGCTCCAGTACCGTTTTCATCACAGTGCTCCATGCCATTGTCAGCACAATGCTCCTTGGACCGTGTCATCAAAATGCTCCATCCTCTTTTCATCACAATGCTCCAGATATCCTATCACTACAATGCTCCATGCCCGTGTCAACACAATGCTCCATGACCCCAGGCATCAAAATGCTTTATGAACCTTGTTACCAGAATATTCCATGACCCCTGACATCAATATGATCCATGACCGTTGTCATCACAATGCTGCATGATACCTTTCATCCCAATTCTCTGTGACCGCTGTCATCACAATGCTCCAGGACAATTTTCATCACAATTCTCCATGCCCCCTGTCATCACAGTGCCCCATAACCCCTGTAATCACAATGCTCCATGGACCTTGTCATCACAGTGCTCCAAGCCTTTGTAATCACACTGCTCCATGACCCCTGTAATCACAATGCTCCATGCCCTTGTCATCACAAGGCTCCAGAACACTTGTCATTATAATGCTCCATGTCCGTTTCATCACCATGCTCCATGACACTTGTCATCACAATGCTCCATGGCCCCTCTCATTACTGTGCTCCATAATAAATTTAATCACATTTCTATATGACCACTGCCATCACAATGCCTCATGACATTGTCATCACAATTCACCATGACCATTGTCATCACAATGCTCCATGAACCATGTCATCACAAGGTCCCTGGACACTTGTCATCAACAATGATCCATGACCACTTTCATCACAATGCTCCATGACCACTGTCATCTCAATGCTCCATGGCCTTTGTATTCACAATGCTCCATGGCCCCTGTAATCACAGTGCTCCATAACACCTTTCATCATAACGCTCCATGACGACTGTCATCTCAATGCCCCATGAGGCCTGTCATCACAATTCTCCAAGGCACCTCTCATCACAATGCCCCATGACACTTGTCATCACATTGCTCCATAACACCTGTCATCACAGTGTTCCCTGCCCATGTCATCACAATGCTCCATGTCCCCTATAATCACAATGCTCCATGCCTTTTTCCTCACAATGCTCCAGAATTCTTTTCAACACAATGTTCCATGACCGTGGCATCACAATGCTACATGACCCTGCTCATCACAATTCTCCATGACCTTTGTCATCACAATGCTCTATGTCGCTTTTCATCACAATTCTCAATGACCACTTTAATCACTATGATCGCTGACAATTTTTATCACATTTCTCTATTGTCATTACAATTCCCCATGGCCCCTTTCTTCACAATGCTCCATGATGCCTGTTATCAAAATGCTCCATGGAGTTTGTTATCACAATGCTCCAGGACCAGTTTCATCACAATACTCCATCCCCCTTGTCATCACAGTGCACAATGAAACCTTTCATTACAATGCTCCATGACACTTGTCATCACAATGCTCCATGGCCTTTATCGTCACAATGCTCCCAGGCACTTTTCATCACGATGTTCCATGAAAACTTTCATCACATTGCTCCACGACCATTGTCATCACAATAGTCCATACCCTTGTCAACACAAAGCTGCATAATCCCTGTCATCACAATTCTCCATGACTGCTGTCACCACAATAATCCAGGACAATTTTCATAACAATGCTTCATGCCCCCAGTCATCACAGTGCTCCATGATACCTTTCATCACAATTCCTAGATGATCAGTGTCATCACAATGCCCCATGACACCTGTCATCACAATTCGCTATGACCCTTGTCATCACAATACTCGATGAACCGTGTCATCACAGTGTTCCAGGGCACATGTCATCACAATGATCCATGACGACTTTCATCACAATGCTCCAATACACCACTCATCACAATGCTCCATGGCCCCTGTTATCATATTGCTCCATGATCACTTTCATCACAATGCTCCATGACCACTGTCATCACCATTCCTCATGACGCCTGTCATCTCAATGCTCCATGGCCTCTTTCATCACAATGCTCCATGAACCCAGTCATCACAATGTTCCCTGCCTTTTTCACCACAATGCTCCATGGGCCCTGTCATCACAATGCTCCATGCCCTTGTCATCAAAATGCTCCAGAACACTTGTCACCATAATGTTCCTTGCCAATGTCATCAAAATGCCCCATGACATTTGTAATCACATTGCTCCAAGACCGCTGTCATCACAATGCCCCATGACGCCTGCCATCACTAATCTCCTAGGCCTCTCTTACCAAAAACTCCATGATCCCTGTCAGCACAATGTTCCATGACACTTTTCATCAAAATGCTCCATGACCCCTGTCATCACAAAGTTCTCTGCCCACATCATCACAATGCTCCTTGTCACCTTTAATCACAATGCTCCAGAATTCTTGTCATCGCAATGTGCCTTGACCGTGTCATCACAATGCTCCATGACCGTTGTCATCACAAATCTTCATGACCCCTGTCATCACAATGATCTATAACTCCTTTCCTCTCAGTGCTCCAGTACCGTTTTCATCACAGTGCTCCATGCCATTGTCAGCACAATGCTCCTTGGACCGTGTCATCAAAATGCTCCATCCTCTTTTCATCACAATGCTCCAGATATCCTATCACTACAATGCTCCATGCCCGTGTCAACACAATGCTCCATGACCCCAGGCATCAAAATGCTTTATGAACCTTGTTACCAGAATGTTCCATGACCCCTGTCATCAATATGATCCATGACCGTTGTCATCACAACGCTGCATGATACCTTTCATCCCAATTCTCTGTGACCGCTGTCATCACAATGCTCCAGGACAATTTTCATCACAATTCTCCATGCCCCCTGTCATCACAGTGCCCCATAACCCCTGTAATCACAATGCTCCATGGACCTTGTCTTCACAGTGCTCCAAGCCTTTGTAATCACACTGCTCCATGACCCCTGTAATCACAATGCTCCATGCCCTTGTCATCACAAGGCTCCAGAACACTTGTCATTATAATGCTCCATGTCCGTTTCATCACCATGCTCCATGACACTTGTCATCACAATGCTCCATGGCCCCTCTCATTACTGTGCTCCATAATAAATTTAATCACATTTCTAGATGACCACTGCCATCACAATGCCTCATGACATTGTCATCACAATTCACCATGACCATTGTAATCACAATGCTCCATGAACCATGTCATCACAGGGTCCCTGGACACTTGTCATCAACAATGATCCATGACCACTTTCATCACAATGCTCCATGACCACTGTCATCTCAATGCTCCATGGCCTTTGTATTCACAATGCTCCATGGCCCCTGTAATCACAGTGCTCCATAACACCTTCCATCATAACGCTCCATGACGACTGTCATCTCAATGCCCCATGAGGCCTGTCATCACAATTCTCCATGGCACCTCTCATCACAATGCTCCATGACACTTGTCATCACATTGCTCCATAACACCTGTCATCACAGTGTTCCCTGCCCATGTCATCACAATGCTCCATGTCCCCTATAATCACAATGCTCCATGCCTTTTTCCTCACAATGCTCCAGAATTCTTTTCAACACAATGTTCCATGACCGTGGCATCACAATGCTACATGACCCTGCTCATCACAATTCTCCATGACCTTTGTCATCACAATGCTCTATGTCGCTTTTCATCACAATTCTCAATGACCACTTTAATCACTATGATCGCTGACAATTTTTATCACATTTCTCTATTGTCATTACAATTCCCCATGGCCACTTTCTTCACAATGCTCCATGATGCCTGTTATCAAAATGCTCCAGGACCAGTTTCATCACAATACTCCATCCCCCTTGTCATCACAGTGCACAATGAAACCTTTCATTACAATGCTCCATGACACTTGTCATCACAATGCTCCATGGCCTTTATCGTCACAATGCTCCCAGGCACTTTTCATCACCATGTTCCATGAAAACTTTCATCACATTGCTCCACGACCACTGTCATCACAATAGTCCATACCCTTGTCAACACAAAGCTGCATAATCCCTGTCATCACAATTCTCCATGACTGCTGTCACCACAATAATCCAGGACAATTTTCATAACAATGCTTCATGCCCCCAGTCATCACAGTGCTCCATGATACCTTTCATCACAATTCCTAGATGATCAGTGTCATCACAATGCCCCATGACACCTGTCATCACAAATCGCTATGACCCTTGTCATCACAATACTCGATGAACCGTGTCATCACAGTGTTCCAGGGCACATGTCATCACAATGATCCATGACGACTTTCATCACAATGCTCCAATACACCACTCATCACAATGCTCCATGGCCCCTGTTATCATATTGCTCCATGATCACTTTCATCACAATGCTCCATGACCACTGTCATCACCATTCCTCATGACGCCTGTCATCTCAATGCTCCATGGCCTCTTTCATCACAATGCTCCATGAACCCAGTCATCACAATGTTCCCTGCCCTTTTCATCACAATGCTCCATGGGCCCTGTCATCACAATGCTCCATGCCCTTGTCATCAAAATGCTCCAGAACACTTGTCACCATAATGTTCCTTGCCAATGTCATCAAAATGCCCCATGACATTTGTAATCACATTGCTCCAAGACCGCTGTCATCACAATGCCCCATGACGCCTGCCATCACTAATCTCCTAGGCCTCTCTTACCAAAAACTCCATGATCCCTGTCAGCACAACGTTCCATGACACTTTTCATCAAAATGCTCCATGACCCCTGTCATCACAAAGTTCTCTGCCCACATCATCACAATGCTCCTTGTCACCTTTAATCACAATGCTCCAGAATTCTTGTCATCGCAATGTGCCTTGACCGTGTCATCACAATGCTCCATGACCCTTGTCATCACAAATCTCCATGACCCCTGTCATCACAATGATATATAACTCCTTTCCTCTCAGTGCTCCAGTACCGTTTTCATCACAGTGCTCCATGCCATTGTCAGCACAATGCTCCTTGGACCGTGTCATCAAAATGCTCCATCCTCTTTTCATCACAATGCTCCAGATATCCTATCACTACAATGCTCCATGCCCGTGTCAACACAATGCTCCATGACCCCAGGCATCAAAATGCTTTATGAACCTTGTTACCAGAATGTTCCATGACCCCTGTCATCAATATGATCCATGACCGTTGTCATCACAACGCTGCATGATACCTTTCATCCCAATTCTCTGTGACCGCTGTCATCACAATGCTCCAGGACAATTTTCATCACAATTCTCCATGCCCCCTGTCATCACAGTGCCCCATAACCCCTGTAATCACAATGCTCCATGGACCTTGTCTTCACAGTGCTCCAAGCCTTTGTAATCACACTGCTCCATGACCCCTGTAATCACAATGCTCCATGCCCTTGTCATCACAAGGCTCCAGAACACTTGTCATTATAATGCTCCATGTCCGTTTCATCACCATGCTCCATGACACTTGTCATCACAATGCTCCATGGCCCCTCTCATTACTGTGCTCCATAATAAATTTAATCACATTTCTAGATGACCACTGCCATCACAATGCCTCATGACATTGTCATCACAATTCACCATGACCATTGTAATCACAATGCTCCATGAACCATGTCATCACAGGGTCCCTGGACACTTGTCATCAACAATGATCCATGACCACTTTCATCACAATGCTCTATGACCACTGTCATCTCAATGCTCCATGGCCTTTGTATTCACAATGCTCCATGGCCCCTGTAATCACAGTGCTCCATAACACCTTTCATCATAACGCTCCATGACGACTGTCATCTCAATGCCCCATGAGGCCTGTCATCACAATTCTCCATGGCACCTCTCATCACAATGCTCCATGACCACTGTCATCTCAATGCTCCATGGCCTTTGTATTCACAATGCTCCATGGCCCCTGTAATCACAGTGCTCCATAACACCTTTCATCATAACGCTCCATGACGACTGTCATCTCAATGCCCCATGAGGCCTGTCATCACAATTCTCCATGGCACCTCTCATCACAATGCTCCATGACACTTGTCATCACATTGCTCCATAACACCTGTCATCACAGTGTTCCCTGCCCATGTCATCACAATGCTCCATGTCCCCTATAATCACAATGCTCCATGCCTTTTTCCTCACAATGCTCCAGAATTCTTTTCAACACAATGTTCCATGACCGTGGCATCACAATGCTACATGACCCTGCTCATCACAATTCTCCATGACCTTTGTCATCACAATGCTCTATGTCGCTTTTCATCACAATTCTCAATGACCACTTTAATCACTATGATCGCTGACAATTTTTATCACATTTCTCTATTGTCATTACAATTCCCCATGGCCCCTTTCTTCACAATGCTCCATGATGCCTGTTATCAAAATGCTCCATGGAGTTTGTTATCACAATGCTCCAGGACCAGTTTCATCACAATACTCCATCCCCCTTGTCATCACAGTGCACAATGAAACCTTTCATTACAATGCTCCATGACACTTGTCATCACAATGCTCCATGGCCTTTATCGTCACAATGCTCCCAGGCACTTTTCATCACGATGTTCCATGAAAACTTTCATCACATTGCTCCACGACCATTGTCATCACAATAGTCCATATCCTTGTCAACACAAAGCTGCATAATCCCTGTCATCACAATTCTCCATGACTGCTGTCACCACAATAATCCAGGACAATTTTCATAACAATGCTTCATGCCCCCAGTCATCACAGTGCTCCATGATACCTTTCATCACAATTCCTAGATGATCAGTGTCATCACAATGCCCCATGACACCTGTCATCACAATTCGCTATGACCCTTGTCATCACAATACTCGATGAACCGTGTCATCACAGTGTTCCAGGGCACATGTCATCACAATGATCCATGACGACTTTCATCACAATGCTCCAATACACCACTCATCACAATGCTCCATGGCCCCTGTTATCATATTGCTCCATGATCACTTTCATCACAATGCTCCATGACCACTGTCATCACCATTCCTCATGACGCCTGTCATCTCAATGCTCCATGGCCTCTTTCTTCACAATACTCCATGAACCCAGTCATCACAATGTTCCCTGCCCTTTTCATCACAATGCTCCATGGGCCCTGTCATCACAATGCTCCATGCCCTTGTCATCAAAATGCTCCAGAACACTTGTCACCATAATGTTCCTTGCCAATGTCATCAAAATGCCCCATGACATTTGTAATCACATTGCTCCAAGACCGCTGTCATCACAATGCCCCATGACGCCTGCCATCACTAATCTCCTAGGCCTCTCTTACCAAAAACTCCATGATCCCTGTCAGCACAACGTTCCATGACACTTTTCATCAAAATGCTCCATGACCCCTGTCATCACAAAGTTCTCTGCCCACATCATCACAATGCTCCTTGTCACCTTTAATCACAATGCTCCAGAATTCTTGTCATCGCAATGTGCCTTGACCGTGTCATCACAATGCTCCATGACCCTTGTCATCACAAATCTCCATGACCCCTGTCATCACAATGATCTATAACTCCTTTCCTCTCAGTGCTCCAGTACCGTTTTCATCACAGTGCTCCATGCCATTGTCAGCACAATGCTCCTTGGACCGTGTCATCAAAATGCTCCATCCTCTTTTCATCACAATGCTCCAGATATCCTATCACTACAATGCTCCATGCCCGTGTCAACACAATGCTCCATGACCCCAGGCATCAAAATGCTTTATGAACCTTGTTACCAGAATGTTCCATGACCCCTGTCATCAATATGATCCATGACCGTTGTCATCACAATGCTGCATGATACCTTTCATCCCAATTCTCTGTGACCGCTGTCATCACAATGCTCCAGGACAATTTTCATCACAATTCTCCATGCCCCCTGTCATCACAGTGCCCCATAACCCCTGTAATCACAATGCTCCATGGACCTTGTCTTCACAGTGCTCCAAGCCTTTGTAATCACACTGCTCCATGACCCCTGTAATCACAATGCTCCATGCCCTTGTCATCACAAAGCTCCAGAACACTTGTCATTATAATGCTCCATGTCCGTTTCATCACCATGCTCCATGACACTTGTCATCACAATGCTCCATGGCCCCTCTCATTATTGTGCTCCATAATAAATTTAATCACATTTCTAGATGACCACTGCCATCACAATGCCTCATGACATTGTCATCACAATTCACCATGACCATTGTCATCACAATGCTCCATGAACCATGTCATCACAGGGTCCCTGGACACTTGTCATCAACAATGATCCATGACCACTTTCATCACAATGCTCCATGACCACTGTCATCTCAATGCTCCATGGCCTTTGTATTCACAATGCTCCATGGCCCCTGTAATCACAGTGCTCCATAACACCTTCCATCATAACGCTCCATGACGACTGTCATCTCAATGCCCCATGAGGCCTGTCATCACAATTCTCCATGGCACCTCTCATCACAATGCTCCATGACACTTGTCATCACATTGCTCCATAACACCTGTCATCACAGTGTTCCCTGCCCATGTCATCACAATGCTCCATGTCCCCTATAATCACAATGCTCCATGCCTTTTTCCTCACAATGCTCCAGAATTCTTTTCAACACAATGTTCCATGACCGTGGCATCACAATGCTACATGACCCTGCTCATCACAATTCTCCATGACCATTGTCATCACAATGCTCTATGTCGCTTTTCATCACAATTCTCAATGACCACTTTAATCACTATGATCGCTGACAATTTTTATCACATTTCTCTATTGTCATTACAATTCCCCATGGCCCCTTTCTTCACAATGCTCCATGATGCCTGTTATCAAAATGCTCCAGGACCAGTTTCATCACAATACTCCATCCCCCTTGTCATCACAGTGCACAATGAACCCTTTCATTACAATGCTCCATGACACTTGTCATCACAATGCTCCATGGCCTTTATCGTCACAATGCTCCCAGGCACTTTTCATCACCATGTTCCATGAAAACTTTCATCACATTGCTCCACGACCACTGTCATCACAATAGTCCATACCCTTGTCAACACAAAGCTGCATAATCCCTGTCATCACAATTCTCCATGACTGCTGTCACCACAATAATCCAGGACAATTTTCATAACAATGCTTCATGCCCCCAGTCATCACAGTGCTCCATGATACCTTTCATCACAATTCCTAGATGATCAGTGTCATCACAATGCCCCATGACACCTGTCATCACAAATCGCTATGACCCTTGTCATCACAATACTCGATGAACCGTGTCATCACAGTGTTCCAGGGCACATGTCATCACAATGATCCATGACGACTTTCATCACAATGCTCCAATACACCACTCATCACAATGCTCCATGGCCCCTGTTATCATATTGCTCCATGATCACTTTCATCACAATGCTCCATGACCACTGTCATCACCATTCCTCATGACGCCTGTCATCTCAATGCTCCATGGCCTCTTTCATCACAATGCTCCATGAACCCAGTCATCACAATGTTCCCTGCCCTTTTCATCACAATGCTCCATGGGCCCTGTCATCACAATGCTCCATGCCCTTGTCATCAAAATGCTCCAGAACACTTGTCACCATAATGTTCCTTGCCAATGTCATCAAAATGCCCCATGACATTTGTAATCACATTGCTCCAAGACCGCTGTCATCACAATGCCCCATGACGCCTGCCATCACTAATCTCCTAGGCCTCTCTTACCAAAAACTCCATGATCCCTGTCAGCACAACGTTCCATGACACTTTTCATCAAAATGCTCCATGACCCCTGTCATCACAAAGTTCTCTGCCCACATCATCACAATGCTCCTTGTCACCTTTAATCACAATGCTCCAGAATTCTTGTCATCGCAATGTGCCTTGACCGTGTCATCACAATGCTCCATGACCCTTGTCATCACAAATCTCCATGACCCCTGTCATCACAATGATATATAACTCCTTTCCTCTCAGTGCTCCAGTACCGTTTTCATCACAGTGCTCCATGCCATTGTCAGCACAATGCTCCTTGGACCGTGTCATCAAAATGCTCCATCCTCTTTTCATCACAATGCTCCAGATATCCTATCACTACAATGCTCCATGCCCGTGTCAACACAATGCTCCATGACCCCAGGCATCAAAATGCTTTATGAACCTTGTTACCAGAATGTTCCATGACCCCTGTCATCAATATGATCCATGACCGTTGTCATCACAACGCTGCATGATACCTTTCATCCCAATTCTCTGTGACCGCTGTCATCACAATGCTCCAGGACAATTTTCATCACAATTCTCCATGCCCCCTGTCATCACAGTGCCCCATAACCCCTGTAATCACAATGCTCCATGGACCTTGTCTTCACAGTGCTCCAAGCCTTTGTAATCACACTGCTCCATGACCCCTGTAATCACAATGCTCCATGCCCTTGTCATCACAAGGCTCCAGAACACTTGTCATTATAATGCTCCATGTCCGTTTCATCACCATGCTCCATGACACTTGTCATCACAATGCTCCATGGCCCCTCTCATTACTGTGCTCCATAATAAATTTAATCACATTTCTAGATGACCACTGCCATCACAATGCCTCATGACATTGTCATCACAATTCACCATGACCATTGTAATCACAATGCTCCATGAACCATGTCATCACAGGGTCCCTGGACACTTGTCATCAACAATGATCCATGACCACTTTCATCACAATGCTCTATGACCACTGTCATCTCAATGCTCCATGGCCTTTGTATTCACAATGCTCCATGGCCCCTGTAATCACAGTGCTCCATAACACCTTTCATCATAACGCTCCATGACGACTGTCATCTCAATGCCCCATGAGGCCTGTCATCACAATTCTCCATGGCACCTCTCATCACAATGCTCCATGACCACTGTCATCTCAATGCTCCATGGCCTTTGTATTCACAATGCTCCATGGCCCCTGTAATCACAGTGCTCCATAACACCTTTCATCATAACGCTCCATGACGACTGTCATCTCAATGCCCCATGAGGCCTGTCATCACAATTCTCCATGGCACCTCTCATCACAATGCTCCATGACACTTGTCATCACATTGCTCCATAACACCTGTCATCACAGTGTTCCCTGCCCATGTCATCACAATGCTCCATGTCCCCTATAATCACAATGCTCCATGCCTTTTTCCTCACAATGCTCCAGAATTCTTTTCAACACAATGTTCCATGACCGTGGCATCACAATGCTACATGACCCTGCTCATCACAATTCTCCATGACCTTTGTCATCACAATGCTCTATGTCGCTTTTCATCACAATTCTCAATGACCACTTTAATCACTATGATCGCTGACAATTTTTATCACATTTCTCTATTGTCATTACAATTCCCCATGGCCCCTTTCTTCACAATGCTCCATGATGCCTGTTATCAAAATGCTCCATGGAGTTTGTTATCACAATGCTCCAGGACCAGTTTCATCACAATACTCCATCCCCCTTGTCATCACAGTGCACAATGAAACCTTTCATTACAATGCTCCATGACACTTGTCATCACAATGCTCCATGGCCTTTATCGTCACAATGCTCCCAGGCACTTTTCATCACGATGTTCCATGAAAACTTTCATCACATTGCTCCACGACCATTGTCATCACAATAGTCCATATCCTTGTCAACACAAAGCTGCATAATCCCTGTCATCACAATTCTCCATGACTGCTGTCACCACAATAATCCAGGACAATTTTCATAACAATGCTTCATGCCCCCAGTCATCACAGTGCTCCATGATACCTTTCATCACAATTCCTAGATGATCAGTGTCATCACAATGCCCCATGACACCTGTCATCACAATTCGCTATGACCCTTGTCATCACAATACTCGATGAACCGTGTCATCACAGTGTTCCAGGGCACATGTCATCACAATGATCCATGACGACTTTCATCACAATGCTCCAATACACCACTCATCACAATGCTCCATGGCCCCTGTTATCATATTGCTCCATGATCACTTTCATCACAATGCTCCATGACCACTGTCATCACCATTCCTCATGACGCCTGTCATCTCAATGCTCCATGGCCTCTTTCTTCACAATACTCCATGAACCCAGTCATCACAATGTTCCCTGCCCTTTTCATCACAATGCTCCATGGGCCCTGTCATCACAATGCTCCATGCCCTTGTCATCAAAATGCTCCAGAACACTTGTCACCATAATGTTCCTTGCCAATGTCATCAAAATGCCCCATGACATTTGTAATCACATTGCTCCAAGACCGCTGTCATCACAATGCCCCATGACGCCTGCCATCACTAATCTCCTAGGCCTCTCTTACCAAAAACTCCATGATCCCTGTCAGCACAACGTTCCATGACACTTTTCATCAAAATGCTCCATGACCCCTGTCATCACAAAGTTCTCTGCCCACATCATCACAATGCTCCTTGTCACCTTTAATCACAATGCTCCAGAATTCTTGTCATCGCAATGTGCCTTGACCGTGTCATCACAATGCTCCATGACCCTTGTCATCACAAATCTCCATGACCCCTGTCATCACAATGATCTATAACTCCTTTCCTCTCAGTGCTCCAGTACCGTTTTCATCACAGTGCTCCATGCCATTGTCAGCACAATGCTCCTTGGACCGTGTCATCAAAATGCTCCATCCTCTTTTCATCACAATGCTCCAGATATCCTATCACTACAATGCTCCATGCCCGTGTCAACACAATGCTCCATGACCCCAGGCATCAAAATGCTTTATGAACCTTGTTACCAGAATGTTCCATGACCCCTGTCATCAATATGATCCATGACCGTTGTCATCACAATGCTGCATGATACCTTTCATCCCAATTCTCTGTGACCGCTGTCATCACAATGCTCCAGGACAATTTTCATCACAATTCTCCATGCCCCCTGTCATCACAGTGCCCCATAACCCCTGTAATCACAATGCTCCATGGACCTTGTCTTCACAGTGCTCCAAGCCTTTGTAATCACACTGCTCCATGACCCCTGTAATCACAATGCTCCATGCCCTTGTCATCACAAAGCTCCAGAACACTTGTCATTATAATGCTCCATGTCCGTTTCATCACCATGCTCCATGACACTTGTCATCACAATGCTCCATGGCCCCTCTCATTATTGTGCTCCATAATAAATTTAATCACATTTCTAGATGACCACTGCCATCACAATGCCTCATGACATTGTCATCACAATTCACCATGACCATTGTCATCACAATGCTCCATGAACCATGTCATCACAGGGTCCCTGGACACTTGTCATCAACAATGATCCATGACCACTTTCATCACAATGCTCCATGACCACTGTCATCTCAATGCTCCATGGCCTTTGTATTCACAATGCTCCATGGCCCCTGTAATCACAGTGCTCCATAACACCTTCCATCATAACGCTCCATGACGACTGTCATCTCAATGCCCCATGAGGCCTGTCATCACAATTCTCCATGGCACCTCTCATCACAATGCTCCATGACACTTGTCATCACATTGCTCCATAACACCTGTCATCACAGTGTTCCCTGCCCATGTCATCACAATGCTCCATGTCCCCTATAATCACAATGCTCCATGCCTTTTTCCTCACAATGCTCCAGAATTCTTTTCAACACAATGTTCCATGACCGTGGCATCACAATGCTACATGACCCTGCTCATCACAATTCTCCATGACCATTGTCATCACAATGCTCTATGTCGCTTTTCATCACAATTCTCAATGACCACTTTAATCACTATGATCGCTGACAATTTTTATCACATTTCTCTATTGTCATTACAATTCCCCATGGCCCCTTTCTTCACAATGCTCCATGATGCCTGTTATCAAAATGCTCCAGGACCAGTTTCATCACAATACTCCATCCCCCTTGTCATCACAGTGCACAATGAACCCTTTCATTACAATGCTCCATGACACTTGTCATCACAATGCTCCATGGCCTTTATCGTCACAATGCTCCCAGGCACTTTTCATCACGATGTTCCATGAAAACTTTCATCACATTGCTCCACGACCACTGTCATCACAATAGTCCATACCCTTGTCAACACAAAGCTGCATAATCCCTGTCATCACAATTCTCCATGACTGCTGTCACCACAATAATCCAGGACAATTTTCATAACAATGCTTCATGCCCCCAGTCATCACAGTGCTCCATGATACCTTTCATCACAATTCCTAGATGATCAGTGTCATCACAATGCCCCATGACACCTGTCATCACAAATCGCTATGACCCTTGTCATCACAATACTCGATGAACCGTGTCATCACAGTGTTCCAGGGCACATGTCATCACAATGATCCATGACGACTTTCATCACAATGCTCCAATACACCACTCATCACAATGCTCCATGGCCCCTGTTATCATATTGCTCCATGATCACTTTCATCACAATGCTCCATGACCACTGTCATCACCATTCCTCATGACGCCTGTCATCTCAATGCTCCATGGCCTCTTTCATCACAATGCTCCATGAACCCAGTCATCACAATGTTCCCTGCCCGTTTCATCACAATGCTCCATGGGCCCTGTCATCACAATGCTCCATGCCCTTGTCATCAAAATGCTCCAGAACACTTGTCACCATAATGTTCCTTGCCAATGTCATCAAAATGCCCCATGACATTTGTAATCACATTGCTCCAAGACCGCTGTCATCACAATGCCCCATGACGCCTGCCATCACTAATCTCCTAGGCCTCTCTTACCAAAAACTCCATGATCCCTGTCAGCACAATGTTCCATGACACTTTTCATCAAAATGCTCCATGACCCCTGTCATCACAAAGTTCTCTGCCCACATCATCACAATGCTCCTTGTCACCTTTAATCACAATGCTCCAGAATTCTTGTCATCGCAATGTGCCTTGACCGTGTCATCACAATGCTCCATGACCCTTGTCATCACAAATCTCCATGACCCCTGTCATCACAATGATATATAACTCCTTTCCTCTCAGTGCTCCAGTACCGTTTTCATCACAGTGCTCCATGCCATTGTCAGCACAATGCTCCTTGGACCGTGTCATCAAAATGCTCCATCCTCTTTTCATCACAATGATCCAGATATCCTATCACTACAATGCTCCATGCCCGTGTCAACACAATGCTCCATGACCCCAGGCATCAAAATGCTTTATGAACCTTGTTACCAGAATGTTCCATGACCCCTGTCATCAATATGATCCATGACCGTTGTCATCACAACGCTGCATGATACCTTTCATCCCAATTCTCTGTGACCGCTGTCATCACAATGCTCCAGGACAATTTTCATCACAATTCTCCATGCCCCCTGTCATCACAGTGCCCCATAACCCCTGTAATCACAATGCTCCATGGACCTTCTCTTCACAGTGCTCCAAGCCTTTGTAATCACACTGCTCCATGACCCCTGTAATCACAATGCTCCATGCCCTTGTCATCACAAGGCTCCAGAACACTTGTCATTATAATGCTCCATGTCCGTTTCATCACCATGCTCCATGACACTTGTCATCACAATGCTCCATGGCCCCTCTCATTACTGTGCTCCATAATAAATTTAATCACATTTCTAGATGACCACTGCCATCACAATGCCTCATGACATTGTCATCACAATTCACCATGACCATTGTAATCACAATGCTCCATGAACCATGTCATCACAGGGTCCCTGGACACTTGTCATCAACAATGATCCATGACCACTTTCATCACAATGCTCTATGACCACTGTCATCTCAATGCTCCATGGCCTTTGTATTCACAATGCTCCATGGCCCCTGTAATCACAGTGCTCCATAACACCTTTCATCATAACGCTCCATGACGACTGTCATCTCAATGCCCCATGAGGCCTGTCATCACAATTCTCCATGGCACCTCTCATCACAATGCTCCATGACACTTGTCATCACATTGCTCCATAACACCTGTCATCACAGTGTTCCCTGCCCATGTCATCACAATGCTCCATGTCCCCTATAATCACAATGCTCCATGCCTTTTTCCTCACAATGCTCCAGAATTCTTTTCAACACAATGTTCCATGACCGTGGCATCACAATGCTACATGACCCTGCTCATCACAATTCTCCATGACCTTTGTCATCACAATGCTCTATGTCGCTTTTCATCACAATTCTCAATGACCACTTTAATCACTATGATCGCTGACAATTTTTATCACATTTCTCTATTGTCATTACAATTCCCCATGGCCCCTTTCTTCACAATGCTCCATGATGCCTGTTATCAAAATGCTCCATGGAGTTTGTTATCACAATGCTCCAGGACCAGTTTCATCACAATACTCCATCCCCCTTGTCATCACAGTGCACAATGAAACCTTTCATTACAATGCTCCATGACACTTGTCATCACAATGCTCCATGGCCTTTATCGTCACAATGCTCCCAGGCACTTTTCATCACGATGTTCCATGAAAACTTTCATCACATTGCTCCACGACCATTGTCATCACAATAGTCCATATCCTTGTCAACACAAAGCTGCATAATCCCTGTCATCACAATTCTCCATGACTGCTGTCACCACAATAATCCAGGACAATTTTCATAACAATGCTTCATGCCCCCAGTCATCACAGTGCTCCATGATACCTTTCATCACAATTCCTAGATGATCAGTGTCATCACAATGCCCCATGACACCTGTCATCACAATTCGCTATGACCCTTGTCATCACAATACTCGATGAACCGTGTCATCACAGTGTTCCAGGGCACATGTCATCACAATGATCCATGACGACTTTCATCACAATGCTCCAATACACCACTCATCACAATGCTCCATGGCCCCTGTTATCATATTGCTCCATGATCACTTTCATCACAATGCTCCATGACCACTGTCATCACCATTCCTCATGACGCCTGTCATCTCAATGCTCCATGGCCTCTTTCATCACAATGCTCCATGAACCCAGTCATCACAATGTTCCCTGCCCTTTTCATCACAATGCTCCATGGGCCCTGTCATCACAATGCTCCATGCCCTTGTCATCAAAATGCTCCAGAACACTTGTCACCATAATGTTCCTTGCCAATGTCATCAAAATGCCCCATGACATTTGTAATCACATTGCTCCAAGACCGCTGTCATCACAATGCCCCATGACGCCTGCCATCACTAATCTCCTAGGCCTCTCTTACCAAAAACTCCATGATCCCTGTCAGCACAATGTTCCATGACACTTTTCATCAAAATGCTCCATGACCCCTGTCATCACAAAGTTCTCTGCCCACATCATCACAATGCTCCTTGTCACCTTTAATCACAATGCTCCAGAATTCTTGTCATCGCAATGTGCCTTGACCGTGTCATCACAATGCTCCATGACCCTTGTCATCACAAATCTCCATGACCCCTGTCATCACAATGATCTATAACTCCTTTCCTCTCAGTGCTCCAGTACCGTTTTCATCACAGTGCTCCATGCCATTGTCAGCACAATGCTCCTTGGACCGTGTCATCAAAATGCTCCATCCTCTTTTCATCACAATGCTCCAGATATCCTATCACTACAATGCTCCATGCCCGTGTCAACACAATGCTCCATGACCCCAGTCATCAAAATGCTTTATGAACCTTGTTATCAGAATGTTCCATGACCCCTGACATCAATATGATCCATGACCGTTGTCATCACAATGCTGCATGACACCTTTCATCCCAATTCTCTGTGACCGCTGTCATCACAATGCTCCAGGACAATTTTCATCACAATTCTCCATGCCCCCTGTCATCACAGTGCCCCATAACCCCTGTAATCACAATGCTCCATGGACCTTGTCTTCACAGTGCCCCAAGCCTTTGTAATCACACTGCTCCATGACCCCTGTAATCACAATGCTCCATGCCCTTGTCATCACAAGGCTCCAGAACACTTGTCATTATAATGCTCCATGTCCGTTTCATCACCATGCTCCATGACACTTGTCATCACAATGCTCCATGGCCCCTCTCATTACTGTGCTCCATAATAAATTTAATCACATTTCTAGATGACCACTGCCATCACAATGCCTCATGACATTGTCATCACAATTCACCATGACCATTGTCATCACAATGCTCCATGAACCATGTCATCACAGGGTCCCTGGACACTTGTCATCAACAATGATCCATGACCACTTTCATCACAATGCTCCATGACCACTGTCATCTCAATGCTCCATGGCCTTTGTATTCACAATGCTCCATGGCCCCTGTAATCACAGTGCTCCATAACACCTTTCATCATAACGCTCCATGACGACTGTCATCTCAATGCCCCATGAGGCCTGTCATCACAATTCTCCATGGCACCTCTCATCACAATGCTCCATGACACTTGTCATCACATTGCTCCATAACACCTGTCATCACAGTGTTCCCTGCCCATGTCATCACAATGCTCCATGTCCCCTATAATCACAATGCTCCATGCCTTTTTCCTCACAATGCTCCAGAATTCTTTTCAACACAATGTTCCATGACCGTGGCATCACAATGCTACATGACCCTGCTCATCACAATTCTCCATGACCTTTGTCATCACAATGCTCTATGTCGCTTTTCATCACAATTCTCAATGACCACTTTAATCACTATGATCGCTGACAATTTTTATCACATTTCTCTATTGTCATTACAATTCCCCATGGCCCCTTTCTTCACAATGCTCCATGATGCCTGTTATCAAAATGCTCCAGGACCAGTTTCATCACAATACTCCATCCCCCTTGTCATCACAGTGAACAATGAAACCTTTCATTACAATGCTCCATGACACTTGTCATCACAATGCTCCATGGCCTTTATCGTCACAATGCTCCCAGGCACTTTTCATCACGATGTTCCATGAAAACTTTCATCACATTGCTCCACGACCATTGTCATCACAATAGTCCATACCCTTGTCAACACAAAGCTGCATAATCCCTGTCATCACAATTCTCCATGACTGCTGTCACCACAATAATCCAGGACAATTTTCATAACAATGCTTCATGCCCCCAGTCATCACAGTGCTCCATGATACCTTTCATCACAATTCCTAGATGATCAGTGTCATCACAATGCCCCATGACACCTGTCATCACAAATCGCTATGACCCTTGTCATCACAATACTCGATGAACCGTGTCATCACAGTGTTCCAGGGCACATGTCATCACAATGATCCATGACGACTTTCATCACAATGCTCCAATACACCACTCATCACAATGCTCCATGGCCCCTGTTATCATATTGCTCCATGATCACTTTCATCACAATGCTCCATGACCACTGTCATCACCATTCCTCATGACGCCTGTCATCTCAATGCTCCATGGCCTCTTTCATCACAATGCTCCATGAACCCAGTCATCACAATGTTCCCTGCCCTTTTCATCACAATGCTCCATGGGCCCTGTCATCACAATGCTCCATGCCCTTGTCATCAAAATGCTCCAGAACACTTGTCACCATAATGTTCCTTGCCAATGTAATCAAAATGCCCCATGACATTTGTAATCACATTGCTCCAAGACCGCTGTCATCACAATGCCCCATGACGCCTGCCATCACTAATCTCCTAGGCCTCTCTTACCAAAAACTCCATGATCCCTGTCAGCACAATGTTCCATGACACTTTTCATCAAAATGCTCCATGACCCCTGTCATCACAAAGTTCTCTGCCCACATCATCACAATGCTCCTTGTCACCTTTAATCACAATGCTCCAGAATTCTTGTCATCGCAATGTGCCTTGACCGTGTCATCACAATGCTCCATGACCCTTGTCATCACAAATCTCCATGACCCCTGTCATCACAATGATCTATAACTCCTTTCCTCTCAGTGCTCCAGTACCGTTTTCATCACAGTGCTCCATGCCATTGTCAGCACAATGCTCCTTGGACCGTGTCATCAAAATGCTCCATCCTCTTTTCATCACAATGCTCCAGATATCCTATCACTACAATGCTCCATGCCCGTGTCAACACAATGCTCCATGACCCCAGGCATCAAAATGCTTTATGAACCTTGTTACCAGAATGTTCCATGACCCCTGTCATCAATATGATCCATGACCGTTGTCATCACAACGCTGCATGATACCTTTCATCCCAATTCTCTGTGACCGCTGTCATCACAATGCTCCAGGACAATTTTCATCACAATTCTCCATGCCCCCTGTCATCACAGTGCCCCATAACCCCTGTAATCACAATGCTCCATGGACCTTGTCTTCACAGTGCTCCAAGCCTTTGTAATCACACTGCTCCATGACCCCTGTAATCACAATGCTCCATGCCCTTGTCATCACAAGGCTCCAGAACACTTGTCATTATAATGCTCCATGTCCGTTTCATCACCATGCTCCATGACACTTGTCATCACAATGCTCCATGGCCCCTCTCATTACTGTGCTCCATAATAAATTTAATCACATTTCTAGATGACCACTGCCATCACAATGCCTCATGACATTGTCATCACAATTCACCATGACCATTGTCATCACAATGCTCCATGAACCATGTCATCACAGGGTCCCTGGACACTTGTCATCAACAATGATCCATGACCACTTTCATCACAATGCTCCATGACCACTGTCATCTCAATGCTCCATGGCCTTTGTATTCACAATGCTCCATGGCCCCTGTAATCACAGTGCTCCATAACACCTTTCATCATAACGCTCCATGACGACTGTCATCTCAATGCCCCATGAGGCCTGTCATCACAATTCTCCATGGCACCTCTCATCACAATGCTCCATGACACTTGTCATCACATTGCTCCATAACACCTGTCATCACAGTGTTCCCTGCCCATGTCATCACAATGCTCCATGTCCCCTATAATCACAATGCTCCATGCCTTTTTCCTCACAATGCTCCAGAATTCTTTTCAACACAATGTTCCATGACCGTGGCATCACAATGCTACATGACACTGCTCATCACAATTCTCCATGACCTTTGTCATCACAATGCTCTATGTCGCTTTTCATCACAATTCTCAATGACCACTTTAATCACTATGATCGCTGACAATTTTTATCACATTTCTCTATTGTCATTACAATTCCCCATGGCCCCTTTCTTCACAATGCTCCATGATGCCTGTTATCAAAATGCTCCATGGAGTTTGTTATCACAATGCTCCAGGACCAGTTTCATCACAATACTCCATCCCCCTTGTCATCACAGTGCACAATGAAACCTTTCATTACAATGCTCCATGACACTTGTCATCACAATGCTCCATGGCCTTTATCGTCACAATGCTCCCAGGCACTTTTCATCACGATGTTCCATGAAAACTTTCATCACATTGCTCCACGACCACTGTCATCACAATAGTCCATACCCTTGTCAACACAAAGCTGCATAATCCCTGTCATCACAATTCTCCATGACTGCTGTCACCACAATAATCCAGGACAATTTTCATAACAATGCTTCATGCCCCCAGTCATCACAGTGCTCCATGATACCTTTCATCACAATTCCTAGATGATCAGTGTCATCACAATGCCCCATGACACCTGTCATCACAATTCACTATGACCCTTGTCATCACAATACTCGATGAACCGTGTCATCACAGTGTTCCAGGGCACATGTCATCACAATGATCCATGACGACTTTCATCACAATGCTCCAATACACCACTCATCACAATGCTCCATGGCCCCTGTTATCATATTGCTCCATGATCACTTTCATCACAATGCTCCATGACCACTGTCATCACCATTCCTCATGACGCCTGTCATCTCAATGCTCCATGGCCTCTTTCATCACAATGCTCCATGAACCCAGTCATCACAATGTTCCCTGCCCTTTTCATCACAATGCTCCATGGGCCCTGTCATCACAATGCTCCATGCCCTTGTCATCAAAATGCTCCAGAACACTTGTCACCATAATGTTCCTTGCCAATGTCATCAAAATGCCCCATGACATTTGTAATCACATTGCTCCAAGACCGCTGTCATCACAATGCCCCATGACGCCTGCCATCACTAATCTCCTAGGCCTCTCTTACCAAAAACTCCATGATCCCTGTCAGCACAATGTCCAATGACACTTTTCATCAAAATGCTCCATGACCCCTGTCATCACAAAGTTCTCTGCCCACATCATCACAATGCTCCTTGTCACCTTTAATCACAATGCTCCAGAATTCTTGTCATCGCAATGTGCCTTGACCGTGTCATCACAATGCTCCATGACCCTTGTCATCACAAATCTCCATGACCCCTGTCATCACAATGATCTATAACTCCTTTCCTCTCAGTGCTCCAGTACCGTTTTCATCACAGTGCTCCATGCCATTGTCAGCACAATGCTCCTTGGACCGTGTCATCAAAATGCTCCATCCTCTTTTCATCACAATGCTCCAGATATCCTATCACTACAATGCTCCATGCCCGTGTCAACACAATGCTCCATGACCCCAGTCATCAAAATGCTTTATGAACCTTGTTATCAGAATGTTCCATGACCCCTGACATCAATATGATCCATGACCGTTGTCATCACAATGCTGCATGATACCTTTCATCCCAATTCTCTGTGACCGCTGTCATCACAATGCTCCAGGACAATTTTCATCACAATTCTCCATGCCCCCTGTCATCACAGTGCCCCATAACCCCTGTAATCACAATGCTCCATGGACCTTGTCTTCACAGTGCTCCAAGCCTTTGTAATCACACTGCTCCATGACCCCTGTAATCACAATGCTCCATGCCCTTGTCATCACAAGGCTCCAGAACACTTGTCATTATAATGCTCCATGTCCGTTTCATCACCATGCTCCATGACACTTGTCATCACAATGCTCCATGGCCCCTCTCATTACTGTGCTCCATAATAAATTTAATCACATTTCTAGATGACCACTGCCATCACAATGCCTCATGACATTGTCATCACAATTCACCATGACCATTGTCATCACAATGCTCCATGAACCATGTCATCACAGGGTCCCTGGACACTTGTCATCAACAATGATCCATGACCACTTTCATCACAATGCTCCATGACCACTGTCATCTCAATGCTCCATGGCCTTTGTATTCACAATGCTCCATGGCCCCTGTAATCACAGTGCTCCATAACACCTTCCATCATAACGCTCCATGACGACTGTCATCTCAATGCCCCATGAGGCCTGTCATCACAATTCTCCATGGCACCTCTCATCACAATGCTCCATGACACTTGTCATCACATTGCTCCATAACACCTGTCATCACAGTGTTCCCTGCCCATGTCATCACAATGCTCCATGTCCCCTATAATCACAATGCTCCATGCCTTTTTCCTCACAATGCTCCAGAATTCTTTTCAACACAATGTTCCATGACCGTGGCATCACAATGCTACATGACCCTGCTCATCACAATTCTCCATGACCTTTGTCATCACAATGCTCTATGTCGCTTTTCATCACAATTCTCAATGACCACTTTAATCACTATGATCGCTGACAATTTTTATCACATTTCTCTATTGTCATTACAATTCCCCATGGCCACTTTCTTCACAATGCTCCATGATGCCTGTTATCAAAATGCTCCAGGACCAGTTTCATCACAATACTCCATCCCCCTTGTCATCACAGTGCACAATGAAACCTTTCATTACAATGCTCCATGACACTTGTCATCACAATGCTCCATGGCCTTTATCGTCACAATGCTCCCAGGCACTTTTCATCACGATGTTCCATGAAAACTTTCATCACATTGCTCCACGACCATTGTCATCACAATAGTCCATACCCTTGTCAACACAAAGCTGCATAATCCCTGTCATCACAATTCTCCATGACTGCTGTCACCACAATAATCCAGGACAATTTTCATAACAATGCTTCATGCCCCCAGTCATCACAGTGCTCCATGATACCTTTCATCACAATTCCTAGATGATCAGTGTCATCACAATGCCCCATGACACCTGTCATCACAAATCGCTATGACCCTTGTCATCACAATACTCGATGAACCGTGTCATCACAGTGTTCCAGGGCACATGTCATCACAATGATCCATGACGACTTTCATCACAATGCTCCAATACACCACTCATCACAATGCTCCATGGCCCCTGTTATCATATTGCTCCATGATCACTTTCTTCACAATGCTCCATGACCACTGTCATCACCATTCCTCATGACGCCTGTCATCTCAATGCTCCATGGCCTCTTTCATCACAATGCTCCATGAACCCAGTCATCACAATGTTCCCTGCCCTTTTCATCACAATGCTCCATGGGCCCTGTCATCACAATGCTCCATGCCCTTGTCATCAAAATGCTCCAGAACACTTGTCACCATAATGTTCCTTGCCAATGTCATCAAAATGCCCCATGACATTTGTAATCACATTGCTCCAAGACCGCTGTCATCACAATGCCCCATGACGCCTGCCATCACTAATCTCCTAGGCCTCTCTTACCAAAAACTCCATGATCCCTGTCAGCACAATGTTCCATGACACTTTTCATCAAAATGCTCCATGACCCCTGTCATCACAAAGTTCTCTGCCCACATCATCACAATGCTCCTTGTCACCTTTAATCACAATGCTCCAGAATTCTTGTCATCGCAATGTGCCTTGACCGTGTCATCACAATGCTCCATGACCCTTGTCATCACAAATCTCCATGACCCCTGTCATCACAATGATCTATAACTCCTTTCCTCTCAGTGCTCCAGTACCGTTTTCATCACAGTGCTCCATGCCATTGTCAGCACAATGCTCCTTGGACCGTGTCATCAAAATGCTCCATCCTCTTTTCATCACAATGCTCCAGATATCCTATCACTACAATGCTCCATGCCCGTGTCAACACAATGCTCCATGACCCCAGTCATCAAAATGCTTTATGAACCTTGTTATCAGAATGTTCCATGACCCCTGACATCAATATGATCCATGACCGTTGTCATCACAATGCTGCATGATACCTTTCATCCCAATTCTCTGTGACCGCTGTCATCACAATGCTCCAGGACAATTTTCATCACAATTCTCCATGCCCCCTGTCATCACAGTGCCCCATAACCCCTGTAATCACAATGCTCCATGGACCTTGTCTTCACAGTGCTCCAAGCCTTTGTAATCACACTGCTCCATGACCCCTGTAATCACAATGCTCCATGCCCTTGTCATCACAAGGCTCCAGAACACTTGTCATTATAATGCTCCATGTCCGTTTCATCACCATGCTCCATGACACTTGTCATCACAATGCTCCATGGCCCCTCTCATTACTGTGCTCCATAATAAATTTAATCACATTTCTAGATGACCACTGCCATCACAATGCCTCATGACATTGTCATCACAATTCACCATGACCATTGTCATCACAATGCTCCATGAACCATGTCATCACAGGGTCCCTGGACACTTGTCATCAACAATGATCCATGACCACTTTCATCACAATGCTCCATGACCACTGTCATCTCAATGCTCCATGGCCTTTGTATTCACAATGCTCCATGGCCCCTGTAATCACAGTGCTCCATAACACCTTCCATCATAACGCTCCATGACGACTGTCATCTCAATGCCCCATGAGGCCTGTCATCACAATTCTCCATGGCACCTCTCATCACAATGCTCCATGACACTTGTCATCACATTGCTCCATAACACCTGTCATCACAGTGTTCCCTGCCCATGTCATCACAATGCTCCATGTCCCCTATAATCACAATGCTCCATGCCTTTTTCCTCACAATGCTCCAGAATTCTTTTCAACACAATGTTCCATGACCGTGGCATCACAATGCTACATGACCCTGCTCATCACAATTCTCCATGACCTTTGTCATCACAATGCTCTATGTCGCTTTTCATCACAATTCTCAATGACCACTTTAATCACTATGATCGCTGACAATTTTTATCACATTTCTCTATTGTCATTACAATTCCCCATGGCCACTTTCTTCACAATGCTCCATGATGCCTGTTATCAAAATGCTCCAGGACCAGTTTCATCACAATACTCCATCCCCCTTGTCATCACAGTGCACAATGAAACCTTTCATTACAATGCTCCATGACACTTGTCATCACAATGCTCCATGGCCTTTATCGTCACAATGCTCCCAGGCACTTTTCATCACGATGTTCCATGAAAACTTTCATCACATTGCTCCACGACCATTGTCATCACAATAGTCCATACCCTTGTCAACACAAAGCTGCATAATCCCTGTCATCACAATTCTCCATGACTGCTGTCACCACAATAATCCAGGACAATTTTCATAACAATGCTTCATGCCCCCAGTCATCACAGTGCTCCATGATACCTTTCATCACAATTCCTAGATGATCAGTGTCATCACAATGCCCCATGACACCTGTCATCACAAATCGCTATGACCCTTGTCATCACAATACTCGATGAACCGTGTCATCACAGTGTTCCAGGGCACATGTCATCACAATGATCCATGACGACTTTCATCACAATGCTCCAATACACCACTCATCACAATGCTCCATGGCCCCTGTTATCATATTGCTCCATGATCACTTTCTTCACAATGCTCCATGACCACTGTCATCACCATTCCTCATGACGCCTGTCATCTCAATGCTCCATGGCCTCTTTCATCACAATGCTCCATGAACCCAGTCATCACAATGTTCCCTGCCCTTTTCATCACAATGCTCCATGGGCCCTGTCATCACAATGCTCCATGCCCTTGTCATCAAAATGCTCCAGAACACTTGTCACCATAATGTTCCTTGCCAATGTCATCAAAATGCCCCATGACATTTGTAATCACATTGCTCCAAGACCGCTGTCATCACAATGCCCCATGACGCCTGCCATCACTAATCTCCTAGGCCTCTCTTACCAAAAACTCCATGATCCCTGTCAGCACAATGTTCCATGACACTTTTCATCAAAATGCTCCATGACCCCTGTCATCACAAAGTTCTCTGCCCACATCATCACAATGCTCCTTGTCACCTTTAATCACAATGCTCCAGAATTCTTGTCATCGCAATGTGCCTTGACCGTGTCATCACAATGCTCCATGACCCTTGTCATCACAAATCTCCATGACCCCTGTCATCACAATGATCTATAACTCCTTTCCTCTCAGTGCTCCAGTACCGTTTTCATTACAGTGCTCCATGCCATTGTCAGCACAATGCTCCTTGGACCGTGTCATCAAAATGCTCCATCCTCTTTTCATCACAATGCTCCAGATATCCTATCACTACAATGCTCCATGCCCGTGTCAACACAATGCTCCATGACCCCAGTCATCAAAATGCTTTATGAACCTTGTTATCAGAATGTTCCATGACCCCTGACATCAATATGATCCATGACCGTTGTCATCACAATGCTGCATGATACCTTTCATCCCAATTCTCTGTGACCGCTGTCATCACAAGGCTCCAGGACAATTTTCATCACAATTCTCCATGCCCCCTGTCATCACAGTGCCCCATAACCCCTGTAATCACAATGCTCCATGGACCTTGTCTTCACAGTGCTCCAAGCCTTTGTAATCACACTGCTCCATGACCCCTGTAATCACAATGCTCCATGCCCTTGTCATCACAAGGCTCCAGAACACTTGTCATTATAATGCTCCATGTCCGTTTCATCACCATGCTCCATGACACTTGTCATCACAATGCTCCATGGCCCCTCTCATTACTGTGCTCCATAATAAATTTAATCACATTTCTAGATGACCACTGCCATCACAATGCCTCATGACATTGTCATCACAATTCACCATGACCATTGTCATCACAATGCTCCATGAACCATGTCATCACAGGGTCCCTGGACACTTGTCATCAACAATGATCCATGACCACTTTCATCACAATGCTCCATGACCACTGTCATCTCAATGCTCCATGGCCTTTGTATTCACAATGCTCCATGGCCCCTGTAATCACAGTGCTCCATAACACCTTCCATCATAACGCTCCATGACGACTGTCATCTCAATGCCCCATGAGGCCTGTCATCACAATTCTCCATGGCACCTCTCATCACAATGCTCCATGACACTTGTCATCACATTGCTCCATAACACCTGTCATCACAGTGTTCCCTGCCCATGTCATCACAATGCTCCATGTCCCCTATAATCACAATGCTCCATGCCTTTTTCCTCACAATGCTCCAGAATTCTTTTCAACACAATGTTCCATGACCGTGGCATCACAATGCTACATGACCCTGCTCATCACAATTCTCCATGACCTTTGTCATCACAATGCTCTATGTCGCTTTTCATCACAATTCTCAATGACCACTTTAATCACTATGATCGCTGACAATTTTTATCACATTTCTCTATTGTCATTACAATTCCCCATGGCCACTTTCTTCACAATGCTCCATGATGCCTGTTATCAAAATGCTCCAGGACCAGTTTCATCACAATACTCCATCCCCCTTGTCATCACAGTGCACAATGAAACCTTTCATTACAATGCTCCATGACACTTGTCATCACAATGCTCCATGGCCTTTATCGTCACAATGCTCCCAGGCACTTTTCATCACGATGTTCCATGAAAACTTTCATCACATTGCTCCACGACCATTGTCATCACAATAGTCCATACCCTTGTCAACACAAAGCTGCATAATCCCTGTCATCACAATTCTCCATGACTGCTGTCACCACAATAATCCAGGACAATTTTCATAACAATGCTTCATGCCCCCAGTCATCACAGTGCTCCATGATACCTTTCATCACAATTCCTAGATGATCAGTGTCATCACAATGCCCCATGACACCTGTCATCACAAATCGCTATGACCCTTGTCATCACAATACTCGATGAACCGTGTCATCACAGTGTTCCAGGGCACATGTCATCACAATGATCCATGACGACTTTCATCACAATGCTCCAATACACCACTCATCACAATGCTCCATGGCCCCTGTTATCATATTGCTCCATGATCACTTTCTTCACAATGCTCCATGACCACTGTCATCACCATTCCTCATGACGCCTGTCATCTCAATGCTCCATGGCCTCTTTCATCACAATGCTCCATGAACCCAGTCATCACAATGTTCCCTGCCCTTTTCATCACAATGCTCCATGGGCCCTGTCATCACAATGCTCCATGCCCTTGTCATCAAAATGCTCCAGAACACTTGTCACCATAATGTTCCTTGCCAATGTCATCAAAATGCCCCATGACATTTGTAATCACATTGCTCCAAGACCGCTGTCATCACAATGCCCCATGACGCCTGCCATCACTAATCTCCTAGGCCTCTCTTACCAAAAACTCCATGATCCCTGTCAGCACAATGTTCCATGACACTTTTCATCAAAATGCTCCATGACCCCTGTCATCACAAAGTTCTCTGCCCACATCATCACAATGCTCCTTGTCACCTTTAATCACAATGCTCCAGAATTCTTGTCATCGCAATGTGCCTTGACCGTGTCATCACAATGCTCCATGACCCTTGTCATCACAAATCTCCATGACCCCTGTCATCACAATGATCTATAACTCCTTTCCTCTCAGTGCTCCAGTACCGTTTTCATCACAGTGCTCCATGCCATTGTCAGCACAATGCTCCTTGGACCGTGTCATCAAAATGCTCCATCCTCTTTTCATCACAATGCTCCAGATATCCTATCACTACAATGCTCCATGCCCGTGTCAACACAATGCTCCATGACCCCAGTCATCAAAATGCTTTATGAACCTTGTTATCAGAATGTTCCATGACCCCTGACATCAATATGATCCATGACCGTTGTCATCACAATGCTGCATGATACCTTTCATCCCAATTCTCTGTGACCGCTGTCATCACAATGCTCCAGGACAATTTTCATCACAATTCTCCATGCCCCCTGTCATCACAGTGCCCCATAACCCCTGTAATCACAATGCTCCATGGACCTTGTCTTCACAGTGCTCCAAGCCTTTGTAATCACACTGCTCCATGACCCCTGTAATCACAATGCTCCATGCCCTTGTCATCACAAGGCTCCAGAACACTTGTCATTATAATGCTCCATGTCCGTTTCATCACCATGCTCCATGACACTTGTCATCACAATGCTCCATGGCCCCTCTCATTACTGTGCTCCATAATAAATTTAATCACATTTCTAGATGACCACTGCCATCACAATGCCTCATGACATTGTCATCACAATTCACCATGACCATTGTCATCACAATGCTCCATGAACCATGTCATCACAGGGTCCCTGGACACTTGTCATCAACAATGATCCATGACCACTTTCATCACAATGCTCCATGACCACTGTCATCTCAATGCTCCATGGCCTTTGTATTCACAATGCTCCATGGCCCCTGTAATCACAGTGCTCCATAACACCTTCCATCATAACGCTCCATGACGACTGTCATCTCAATGCCCCATGAGGCCTGTCATCACAATTCTCCATGGCACCTCTCATCACAATGCTCCATGACACTTGTCATCACATTGCTCCATAACACCTGTCATCACAGTGTTCCCTGCCCATGTCATCACAATGCTCCATGTCCCCTATAATCACAATGCTCCATGCCTTTTTCCTCACAATGCTCCAGAATTCTTTTCAACACAATGTTCCATGACCGTGGCATCACAATGCTACATGACCCTGCTCATCACAATTCTCCATGACCTTTGTCATCACAATGCTCTATGTCGCTTTTCATCACAATTCTCAATGACCACTTTAATCACTATGATCGCTGACAATTTTTATCACATTTCTCTATTGTCATTACAATTCCCCATGGCCACTTTCTTCACAATGCTCCATGATGCCTGTTATCAAAATGCTCCAGGACCAGTTTCATCACAATACTCCATCCCCCTTGTCATCACAGTGCACAATGAAACCTTTCATTACAATGCTCCATGACACTTGTCATCACAATGCTCCATGGCCTTTATCGTCACAATGCTCCCAGGCACTTTTCATCACGATGTTCCATGAAAACTTTCATCACATTGCTCCACGACCACTGTCATCACAATAGTCCATACCCTTGTCAACACAAAGCTGCATAATCCCTGTCATCACAATTCTCCATGACTGCTGTCACCACAATAATCCAGGACAATTTTCATAACAATGCTTCATGCCCCCAGTCATCACAGTGCTCCATGATACCTTTCATCACAATTCCTAGATGATCAGTGTCATCACAATGCCCCATGACACCTGTCATCACAAATCGCTATGACCCTTGTCATCACAATACTCGATGAACCGTGTCATCACAGTGTTCCAGGGCACATGTCATCACAATGATCCATGACGACTTTCATCACAATGCTCCAATACACCACTCATCACAATGCTCCATGGCCCCTGTTATCATATTGCTCCATGATCACTTTCTTCACAATGCTCCATGACCACTGTCATCACCATTCCTCATGACGCCTGTCATCTCAATGCTCCATGGCCTCTTTCATCACAATGCTCCATGAACCCAGTCATCACAATGTTCCCTGCCCTTTTCATCACAATGCTCCATGGGCCCTGTCATCACAATGCTCCATGCCCTTGTCATCAAAATGCTCCAGAACACTTGTCACCATAATGTTCCTTGCCAATGTCATCAAAATGCCCCATGACATTTGTAATCACATTGCTCCAAGACCGCTGTCATCACAATGCCCCATGACGCCTGCCATCACTAATCTCCTAGGCCTCTCTTACCAAAAACTCCATGATCCCTGTCAGCACAATGTTCCATGACACTTTTCATCAAAATGCTCCATGACCCCTGTCATCACAAAGTTCTCTGCCCACATCATCACAATGCTCCTTGTCACCTTTAATCACAATGCTCCAGAATTCTTGTCATCGCAATGTGCCTTGACCGTGTCATCACAATGCTCCATGACCCTTGTCATCACAAATCTCCATGACCCCTGTCATCACAATGATCTATAACTCCTTTCCTCTCAGTGCTCCAGTACCGTTTTCATCACAGTGCTCCATGCCATTGTCAGCACAATGCTCCTTGGACCGTGTCATCAAAATGCTCCATCCTCTTTTCATCACAATGCTCCAGATATCCTATCACTACAATGCTCCATGCCCGTGTCAACACAATGCTCCATGACCCCAGTCATCAAAATGCTTTATGAACCTTGTTATCAGAATGTTCCATGACCCCTGACATCAATATGATCCATGACCGTTGTCATCACAATGCTGCATGATACCTTTCATCCCAATTCTCTGTGACCGCTGTCATCACAAGGCTCCAGGACAATTTTCATCACAATTCTCCATGCCCCCTGTCATCACAGTGCCCCATAACCCCTGTAATCACAATGCTCCATGGACCTTGTCTTCACAGTGCTCCAAGCCTTTGTAATCACACTGCTCCATGACCCCTGTAATCACAATGCTCCATGCCCTTGTCATCACAAGGCTCCAGAACACTTGTCATTATAATGCTCCATGTCCGTTTCATCACCATGCTCCATGACACTTGTCATCACAATGCTCCATGGCCCCTCTCATTACTGTGCTCCATAATAAATTTAATCACATTTCTAGATGACCACTGCCATCACAATGCCTCATGACATTGTCATCACAATTCACCATGACCATTGTCATCACAATGCTCCATGAACCATGTCATCACAGGGTCCCTGGACACTTGTCATCAACAATGATCCATGACCACTTTCATCACAATGCTCCATGACCACTGTCATCTCAATGCTCCATGGCCTTTGTATTCACAATGCTCCATGGCCCCTGTAATCACAGTGCTCCATAACACCTTCCATCATAACGCTCCATGACGACTGTCATCTCAATGCCCCATGAGGCCTGTCATCACAATTCTCCATGGCACCTCTCATCACAATGCTCCATGACACTTGTCATCACATTGCTCCATAACACCTGTCATCACAGTATTCCCTGCCCATGTCATCACAATGCTCCATGTCCCCTATAATCACAATGCTCCATGCCTTTTTCCTCACAATGCTCCAGAATTCTTTTCAACACAATGTTCCATGACCGTGGCATCACAATGCTACATGACCCTGCTCATCACAATTCTCCATGACCTTTGTCATCACAATGCTCTATGTCGCTTTTCATCACAATTCTCAATGACCACTTTAATCACTATGATCGCTGACAATTTTTATCACATTTCTCTATTGTCATTACAATTCCCCATGGCCCCTTTCTTCACAATGCTCCATGATGCCTGTTATCAAAATGCTCCAGGACCAGTTTCATCACAATACTCCATCCCCCTTGTCATCACAGTGCACAATGAAACCTTTCATTACAATGCTCCATGACACTTGTCATCACAATGCTCCATGGCCTTTATCGTCACAATGCTCCCAGGCACTTTTCATCACGATGTTCCATGAAAACTTTCATCACATTGCTCCACGACCATTGTCATCACAATAGTCCATACCCTTGTCAACACAAAGCTGCATAATCCCTGTCATCACAATTCTCCATGACTGCTGTCACCACAATAATCCAGGACAATTTTCATAACAATGCTTCATGCCCCCAGTCATCACAGTGCTCCATGATACCTTTCATCACAATTCCTAGATGATCAGTGTCATCACAATGCCCCATGACACCTGTCATCACAAATCGCTATGACCCTTGTCATCACAATACTCGATGAACCGTGTCATCACAGTGTTCCAGGGCACATGTCATCACAATGATCCATGACGACTTTCATCACAATGCTCCAATACACCACTCATCACAATGCTCCATGGCCCCTGTTATCATATTGCTCCATGATCACTTTCTTCACAATGCTCCATGACCACTGTCATCACCATTCCTCATGACGCCTGTCATCTCAATGCTCCATGGCCTCTTTCATCACAATGCTCCATGAACCCAGTCATCACAATGTTCCCTGCCCTTTTCATCACAATGCTCCATGGGCCCTGTCATCACAATGCTCCATGCCCTTGTCATCAAAATGCTCCAGAACACTTGTCACCATAATGTTCCTTGCCAATGTCATCAAAATGCCCCATGACATTTGTAATCACATTGCTCCAAGACCGCTGTCATCACAATGCCCCATGACGCCTGCCATCACTAATCTCCTAGGCCTCTCTTACCAAAAACTCCATGATCCCTGTCAGCACAATGTTCCATGACACTTTTCATCAAAATGCTCCATGACCCCTGTCATCACAAAGTTCTCTGCCCACATCATCACAATGCTCCTTGTCACCTTTAATCACAATGCTCCAGAATTCTTGTCATCGCAATGTGCCTTGACCGTGTCATCACAATGCTCCATGACCCTTGTCATCACAAATCTCCATGACCCCTGTCATCACAATGATCTATAACTCCTTTCCTCTCAGTGCTCCAGTACCGTTTTCATCACAGTGCTCCATGCCATTGTCAGCACAATGCTCCTTGGACCGTGTCATCAAAATGCTCCATCCTCTTTTCATCACAATGCTCCAGATATCCTATCACTACAATGCTCCATGCCCGTGTCAACACAATGCTCCATGACCCCAGTCATCAAAATGCTTTATGAACCTTGTTATCAGAATGTTCCATGACCCCTGACATCAATATGATCCATGACCGTTGTCATCACAATGCTGCATGATACCTTTCATCCCAATTCTCTGTGACCGCTGTCATCACAAGGCTCCAGGACAATTTTCATCACAATTCTCCATGCCCCCTGTCATCACAGTGCCCCATAACCCCTGTAATCACAATGCTCCATGGACCTTGTCTTCACAGTGCTCCAAGCCTTTGTAATCACACTGCTCCATGACCCCTGTAATCACAATGCTCCATGCCCTTGTCATCACAAGGCTCCAGAACACTTGTCATTATAATGCTCCATGTCCGTTTCATCACCATGCTCCATGACACTTGTCATCACAATGCTCCATGGCCCCTCTCATTACTGTGCTCCATAATAAATTTAATCACATTTCTAGATGACCACTGCCATCACAATGCCTCATGACATTGTCATCACAATTCACCATGACCATTGTCATCACAATGCTCCATGAACCATGTCATCACAGGGTCCCTGGACACTTGTCATCAACAATGATCCATGACCACTTTCATCACAATGCTCCATGACCACTGTCATCTCAATGCTCCATGGCCTTTGTATTCACAATGCTCCATGGCCCCTGTAATCACAGTGCTCCATAACACCTTTCATCATAACGCTCCATGACGACTGTCATCTCAATGCCCCATGAGGCCTGTCATCACAATTCTCCATGGCACCTCTCATCACAATGCTCCATGACACTTGTCATCACATTGCTCCATAACACCTGTCATCACAGTGTTCCCTGCCCATGTCATCACAATGCTCCATGTCCCCTATAATCACAATGCTCCATGCCTTTTTCCTCACAATGCTCCAGAATTCTTTTCAACACAATGTTCCATGACCGTGGCATCACAATGCTACATGACCCTGCGCATCACAATTCTCCATGACCTTTGTCATCACAATGCTCTATGTCGCTTTTCATCACAATTCTCAATGACCACTTTAATCACTATGATCGCTGACAATTTTTATCACATTTCTCTATTGTCATTACAATTCCCCATGGCCCCTTTCTTCACAATGCTCCATGATGCCTGTTATCAAAATGCTCCAGGACCAGTTTCATCACAATACTCCATCCCCCTTGTCATCACAGTGCACAATGAAACCTTTCATTACAATGCTCCATGACACTTGTCATCACAATGCTCCATGGCCTTTATCGTCACAATGCTCCCAGGCACTTTTCATCACGATGTTCCATGAAAACTTTCATCACATTGCTCCACGACCATTGTCATCACAATAGTCCATACCCTTGTCAACACAAAGCTGCATAATCCCTGTCATCACAATTCTCCATGACTGCTGTCACCACAATAATCCAGGACAATTTTCATAACAATGCTTCATGCCCCCAGTCATCACAGTGCTCCATGATACCTTTCATCACAATTCCTAGATGATCAGTGTCATCACAATGCCCCATGACACCTGTCATCACAAATCGCTATGACCCTTGTCATCACAATACTCGATGAACCGTGTCATCACAGTGTTCCAGGGCACATGTCATCACAATGATCCATGACGACTTTCATCACAATGCTCCAATACACCACTCATCACAATGCTCCATGGCCCCTGTTATCATATTGCTCCATGATCACTTTCATCACAATGCTCCATGACCACTGTCATCACCATTCCTCATGACGCCTGTCATCTCAATGCTCCATGGCCTCTTTCATCACAATGCTCCATGAACCCAGTCATCACAATGTTCCCTGCCCTTTTCATCACAATGCTCCATGGGCCCTGTCATCACAATGCTCCATGCCCTTGTCATCAAAATGCTCCAGAACACTTGTCACCATAATGTTCCTTGCCAATGTCATCAAAATGCCCCATGACATTTGTAATCACATTGCTCCAAGACCGCTGTCATCACAATGCCCCATGACGCCTGCCATCACTAATCTCCTAGGCCTCTCTTACCAAAAACTCCATGATCCCTGTCAGCACAATGTTCCATGACACTTTTCATCAAAATGCTCCATGACCCCTGTCATCACAAAGTTCTCTGCCCACATCATCACAATGCTCCTTGTCACCTTTAATCACAATGCTCCAGAATTCTTGTCATCGCAATGTGCCTTGACCGTGTCATCACAATGCTCCATGACCCTTGTCATCACAAATCTCCATGACCCCTGTCATCACAATGATCTATAACTCCTTTCCTCTCAGTGCTCCAGTACCGTTTTCATCACAGTGCTCCATGCCATTGTCAGCACAATGCTCCTTGGACCGTGTCATCAAAATGCTCCATCCTCTTTTCATCACAATGCTCCAGATATCCTATCACTACAATGCTCCATGCCCGTGTCAACACAATGCTCCATGACCCCAGGCATCAAAATGCTTTATGAACCTTGTTACCAGAATGTTCCATGACCCCTGTCATCAATATGATCCATGACCGTTGTCATCACAACGCTGCATGATACCTTTCATCCCAATTCTCTGTGACCGCTGTCATCACAATGCTCCAGGACAATTTTCATCACAATTCTCCATGCCCCCTGTCATCACAGTGCCCCATAACCCCTGTAATCACAATGCTCCATGGACCTTGTCTTCACAGTGCTCCAAGCCTTTGTAATCACACTGCTCCATGACCCCTGTAATCACAATGCTCCATGCCCTTGTCATCACAAGGCTCCAGAACACTTGTCATTATAATGCTCCATGTCCGTTTCATCACCATGCTCCATGACACTTGTCATCACAATGCTCCATGGCCCCTCTCATTACTGTGCTCCATAATAAATTTAATCACATTTCTAGATGACCACTGCCATCACAATGCCTCATGACATTGTCATCACAATTCACCATGACCATTGTCATCACAATGCTCCATGAACCATGTCATCACAGGGTCCCTGGACACTTGTCATCAACAATGATCCATGACCACTTTCATCACAATGCTCCATGACCACTGTCATCTCAATGCTCCATGGCCTTTGTATTCACAATGCTCCATGGCCCCTGTAATCACAGTGCTCCATAACACCTTTCATCATAACGCTCCATGACGACTGTCATCTCAATGCCCCATGAGGCCTGTCATCACAATTCTCCATGGCACCTCTCATCACAATGCTCCATGACACTTGTCATCACATTGCTCCATAACACCTGTCATCACAGTGTTCCCTGCCCATGTCATCACAATGCTCCATGTCCCCTATAATCACAATGCTCCATGCCTTTTTCCTCACAATGCTCCAGAATTCTTTTCAACACAATGTTCCATGACCGTAGCATCACAATGCTACATGACACTGCTCATCACAATTCTCCATGACCTTTGTCATCACAATGCTCTATGTCGCTTTTCATCACAATTCTCAATGACCACTTTAATCACTATGATCGCTGACAATTTTTATCACATTTCTCTATTGTCATTACAATTCCCCATGGCCACTTTCTTCACAATGCTCCATGATGCCTGTTATCAAAATGCTCCAGGACCAGTTTCATCACAATACTCCATCCCCCTTGTCATCACAGTGCACAATGAAACCTTTCATTACAATGCTCCATGACACTTGTCATCACAATGCTCCATGGCCTTTATCGTCACAATGCTCCCAGGCACTTTTCATCACGATGTTCCATGAAAACTTTCATCACATTGCTCCACGACCACTGTCATCACAATAGTCCATACCCTTGTCAACACAAAGCTGCATAATCCCTGTCATCACAATTCTCCATGACTGCTGTCACCACAATAATCCAGGACAATTTTCATAACAATGCTTCATGCCCCCAGTCATCACAGTGCTCCATGATACCTTTCATCACAATTCCTAGATGATCAGTGTCATCACAATGCCCCATGACACCTGTCATCACAAATCGCTATGACCCTTGTCATCACAATACTCGATGAACCGTGTCATCACAGTGTTCCAGGGCACATGTCATCACAATGATCCATGACGACTTTCATCACAATGCTCCAATACACCACTCATCACAATGCTCCATGGCCCCTGTTATCATATTGCTCCATGATCACTTTCTTCACAATGCTCCATGACCACTGTCATCACCATTCCTCATGACGCCTGTCATCTCAATGCTCCATGGCCTCTTTCATCACAATGCTCCATGAACCCAGTCATCACAATGTTCCCTGCCCTTTTCATCACAATGCTCCATGGGCCCTGTCATCACAATGCTCCATGCCCTTGTCATCAAAATGCTCCAGAACACTTGTCACCATAATGTTCCTTGCCAATGTCATCAAAATGCCCCATGACATTTGTAATCACATTGCTCCAAGACCGCTGTCATCACAATGCCCCATGACGCCTGCCATCACTAATCTCCTAGGCCTCTCTTACCAAAAACTCCATGATCCCTGTCAGCACAATGTTCCATGACACTTTTCATCAAAATGCTCCATGACCCCTGTCATCACAAAGTTCTCTGCCCACATCATCACAATGCTCCTTGTCACCTTTAATCACAATGCTCCAGAATTCTTGTCATCGCAATGTGCCTTGACCGTGTCATCACAATGCTCCATGACCCTTGTCATCACAAATCTCCATGACCCCTGTCATCACAATGATCTATAACTCCTTTCCTCTCAGTGCTCCAGTACCGTTTTCATCACAGTGCTCCATGCCATTGTCAGCACAATGCTCCTTGGACCGTGTCATCAAAATGCTCCATCCTCTTTTCATCACAATGCTCCAGATATCCTATCACTACAATGCTCCATGCCCGTGTCAACACAATGCTCCATGACCCCAGTCATCAAAATGCTTTATGAACCTTGTTATCAGAATGTTCCATGACCCCTGACATCAATATGATCCATGACCGTTGTCATCACAATGCTGCATGATACCTTTCATCCCAATTCTCTGTGACCGCTGTCATCACAAGGCTCCAGGACAATTTTCATCACAATTCTCCATGCCCCCTGTCATCACAGTGCCCCATAACCCCTGTAATCACAATGCTCCATGGACCTTGTCTTCACAGTGCTCCAAGCCTTTGTAATCACACTGCTCCATGACCCCTGTAATCACAATGCTCCATGCCCTTGTCATCACAAGGCTCCAGAACACTTGTCATTATAATGCTCCATGTCCGTTTCATCACCATGCTCCATGACACTTGTCATCACAATGCTCCATGGCCCCTCTCATTACTGTGCTCCATAATAAATTTAATCACATTTCTAGATGACCACTGCCATCACAATGCCTCATGACATTGTCATCACAATTCACCATGACCATTGTCATCACAATGCTCCATGAACCATGTCATCACAGGGTCCCTGGACACTTGTCATCAACAATGATCCATGACCACTTTCATCACAATGCTCCATGACCACTGTCATCTCAATGCTCCATGGCCTTTGTATTCACAATGCTCCATGGCCCCTGTAATCACAGTGCTCCATAACACCTTCCATCATAACGCTCCATGACGACTGTCATCTCAATGCCCCATGAGGCCTGTCATCACAATTCTCCATGGCACCTCTCATCACAATGCTCCATGACACTTGTCATCACATTGCTCCATAACACCTGTCATCACAGTATTCCCTGCCCATGTCATCACAATGCTCCATGTCCCCTATAATCACAATGCTCCATGCCTTTTTCCTCACAATGCTCCAGAATTCTTTTCAACACAATGTTCCATGACCGTGGCATCACAATGCTACATGACCCTGCTCATCACAATTCTCCATGACCTTTGTCATCACAATGCTCTATGTCGCTTTTCATCACAATTCTCAATGACCACTTTAATCACTATGATCGCTGACAATTTTTATCACATTTCTCTATTGTCATTACAATTCCCCATGGCCCCTTTCTTCACAATGCTCCATGATGCCTGTTATCAAAATGCTCCAGGACCAGTTTCATCACAATACTCCATCCCCCTTGTCATCACAGTGCACAATGAAACCTTTCATTACAATGCTCCATGACACTTGTCATCACAATGCTCCATGGCCTTTATCGTCACAATGCTCCCAGGCACTTTTCATCACGATGTTCCATGAAAACTTTCATCACATTGCTCCACGACCATTGTCATCACAATAGTCCATACCCTTGTCAACACAAAGCTGCATAATCCCTGTCATCACAATTCTCCATGACTGCTGTCACCACAATAATCCAGGACAATTTTCATAACAATGCTTCATGCCCCCAGTCATCACAGTGCTCCATGATACCTTTCATCACAATTCCTAGATGATCAGTGTCATCACAATGCCCCATGACACCTGTCATCACAAATCGCTATGACCCTTGTCATCACAATACTCGATGAACCGTGTCATCACAGTGTTCCAGGGCACATGTCATCACAATGATCCATGACGACTTTCATCACAATGCTCCAATACACCACTCATCACAATGCTCCATGGCCCCTGTTATCATATTGCTCCATGATCACTTTCTTCACAATGCTCCATGACCACTGTCATCACCATTCCTCATGACGCCTGTCATCTCAATGCTCCATGGCCTCTTTCATCACAATGCTCCATGAACCCAGTCATCACAATGTTCCCTGCCCTTTTCATCACAATGCTCCATGGGCCCTGTCATCACAATGCTCCATGCCCTTGTCATCAAAATGCTCCAGAACACTTGTCACCATAATGTTCCTTGCCAATGTCATCAAAATGCCCCATGACATTTGTAATCACATTGCTCCAAGACCGCTGTCATCACAATGCCCCATGACGCCTGCCATCACTAATCTCCTAGGCCTCTCTTACCAAAAACTCCATGATCCCTGTCAGCACAATGTTCCATGACACTTTTCATCAAAATGCTCCATGACCCCTGTCATCACAAAGTTCTCTGCCCACATCATCACAATGCTCCTTGTCACCTTTAATCACAATGCTCCAGAATTCTTGTCATCGCAATGTGCCTTGACCGTGTCATCACAATGCTCCATGACCCTTGTCATCACAAATCTCCATGACCCCTGTCATCACAATGATCTATAACTCCTTTCCTCTCAGTGCTCCAGTACCGTTTTCATCACAGTGCTCCATGCCATTGTCAGCACAATGCTCCTTGGACCGTGTCATCAAAATGCTCCATCCTCTTTTCATCACAATGCTCCAGATATCCTATCACTACAATGCTCCATGCCCGTGTCAACACAATGCTCCATGACCCCAGTCATCAAAATGCTTTATGAACCTTGTTATCAGAATGTTCCATGACCCCTGACATCAATATGATCCATGACCGTTGTCATCACAATGCTGCATGATACCTTTCATCCCAATTCTCTGTGACCGCTGTCATCACAAGGCTCCAGGACAATTTTCATCACAATTCTCCATGCCCCCTGTCATCACAGTGCCCCATAACCCCTGTAATCACAATGCTCCATGGACCTTGTCTTCACAGTGCTCCAAGCCTTTGTAATCACACTGCTCCATGACCCCTGTAATCACAATGCTCCATGCCCTTGTCATCACAAGGCTCCAGAACACTTGTCATTATAATGCTCCATGTCCGTTTCATCACCATGCTCCATGACACTTGTCATCACAATGCTCCATGGCCCCTCTCATTACTGTGCTCCATAATAAATTTAATCACATTTCTAGATGACCACTGCCATCACAATGCCTCATGACATTGTCATCACAATTCACCATGACCATTGTCATCACAATGCTCCATGAACCATGTCATCACAGGGTCCCTGGACACTTGTCATCAACAATGATCCATGACCACTTTCATCACAATGCTCCATGACCACTGTCATCTCAATGCTCCATGGCCTTTGTATTCACAATGCTCCATGGCCCCTGTAATCACAGTGCTCCATAACACCTTTCATCATAACGCTCCATGACGACTGTCATCTCAATGCCCCATGAGGCCTGTCATCACAATTCTCCATGGCACCTCTCATCACAATGCTCCATGACACTTGTCATCACATTGCTCCATAACACCTGTCATCACAGTGTTCCCTGCCCATGTCATCACAATGCTCCATGTCCCCTATAATCACAATGCTCCATGCCTTTTTCCTCACAATGCTCCAGAATTCTTTTCAACACAATGTTCCATGACCGTGGCATCACAATGCTACATGACCCTGCGCATCACAATTCTCCATGACCTTTGTCATCACAATGCTCTATGTCGCTTTTCATCACAATTCTCAATGACCACTTTAATCACTATGATCGCTGACAATTTTTATCACATTTCTCTATTGTCATTACAATTCCCCATGGCCCCTTTCTTCACAATGCTCCATGATGCCTGTTATCAAAATGCTCCAGGACCAGTTTCATCACAATACTCCATCCCCCTTGTCATCACAGTGCACAATGAAACCTTTCATTACAATGCTCCATGACACTTGTCATCACAATGCTCCATGGCCTTTATCGTCACAATGCTCCCAGGCACTTTTCATCACGATGTTCCATGAAAACTTTCATCACATTGCTCCACGACCATTGTCATCACAATAGTCCATACCCTTGTCAACACAAAGCTGCATAATCCCTGTCATCACAATTCTCCATGACTGCTGTCACCACAATAATCCAGGACAATTTTCATAACAATGCTTCATGCCCCCAATCATCACAGTGCTCCATGATACCTTTCATCACAATTCCTAGATGATCAGTGTCATCACAATGCCCCATGACACCTGTCATCACAATTCGCTATGACCCTTGTCATCACAATACTCGATGAACCGTGTCATCACAGTGTTCCAGGGCACATGTCATCACAATGATCCATGACGACTTTCATCACAATGCTCCAATACACCACTCATCACAATGCTCCATGGCCCCTGTTATCATATTGCTCCATGATCACTTTCATCACAATGCTCCATGACCACTGTCATCACCATTCCTCATGACGCCTGTCATCTCAATGCTCCATGGCCTCTTTCATCACAATGCTCCATGAACCCAGTCATCACAATGTTCCCTGCCCTTTTCATCACAATGCTCCATGGGCCCTGTCATCACAATGCTCCATGCCCTTGTCATCAAAATGCTCCAGAACACTTGTCACCATAATGTTCCTTGCCAATGTCATCAAAATGCCCCATGACATTTGTAATCACATTGCTCCAAGACCGCTGTCATCACAATGCCCCATGACGCCTGCCATCACTAATCTCCTAGGCCTCTCTTACCAAAAACTCCATGATCCCTGTCAGCACAATGTTCCATGACACTTTTCATCAAAATGCTCCATGACCCCTGTCATCACAAAGTTCTCTGCCCACATCATCACAATGCTCCTTGTCACCTTTAATCACAATGCTCCAGAATTCTTGTCATCGCAATGTGCCTTGACCGTGTCATCACAATGCTCCATGACCCTTGTCATCACAAATCTCCATGACCCCTGTCATCACAATGATCTATAACTCCTTTCCTCTCAGTGCTCCAGTACCGTTTTCATCACAGTGCTCCATGCCATTGTCAGCACAATGCTCCTTGGACCGTGTCATCAAAATGCTCCATCCTCTTTTCATCACAATGCTCCAGATATCCTATCACTACAATGCTCCATGCCCGTGTCAACACAATGCTCCATGACCCCAGGCATCAAAATGCTTTATGAACCTTGTTACCAGAATGTTCCATGACCCCTGTCATCAATATGATCCATGACCGTTGTCATCACAATGCTGCATGATACCTTTCATCCCAATTCTCTGTGACCGCTGTCATCACAATGCTCCAGGACAATTTTCATCACAATTCTCCATGCCCCCTGTCATCACAGTGCCCCATAACCCCTGTAATCACAATGCTCCATGGACCTTGTCTTCACAGTGCTCCAAGCCTTTGTAATCACACTGCTCCATGACCCCTGTAATCACAATGCTCCATGCCCTTGTCATCACAAGGCTCCAGAACACTTGTCATTATAATGCTCCATGTCCGTTTCATCACCATGCTCCATGACACTTGTCATCACAATGCTCCATGGCCCCTCTCATTACTGTGCTCCATAATAAATTTAATCACATTTCTAGATGACCACTGCCATCACAATGCCTCATGACATTGTCATCACAATTCACCGTGACCATTGTCATCACAATGCTCCATGAACCATGTCATCACAGGGTCCCTGGACACTTGTCATCAACAATGATCCATGACCACTTTCATCACAATGCTCCATGACCACTGTCATCTCAATGCTCCATGGCCTTTGTATTCACAATGCTCCATGGCCCCTGTAATCACAGTGCTCCATAACACCTTTCATCATAACGCTCCATGACGACTGTCATCTCAATGCCCCATGAGGCCTGTCATCACAATTCTCCAAGGCACCTCTCATCACAATGCTCCATGACACTTGTCATCACATTGCTCCATAACACCTGTCATCACAGTGTTCCCTGCCCATGTCATCACAATGCTCCATGTCCCCTATAATCACAATGCTCCATGCCTTTTTACTCACAATGCTCCAGAATTCTTTTCAACACAATGTTCCATGACCGTGGCATCACAATGCTACATGACCCTGCTCATCACAATTCTCCATGACCTTTGTCATCACAATGCTCTATGTCGCTTTTCATCACAATTCTCAATGACCACTTTAATCACTATGATCGCTGACAATTTTTATCACATTTCTCTATTGTCATTACAATTCCCCATGGCCCCTTTCTTCACAATGCTCCATGATGCCTGTTATCAAAATGCTCCATGGAGTTTGTTATCACAATGCTCCAGGACCAGTTTCATCACAATACTCCATCCCCCTTGTCATCACAGTGCACAATGAAACCTTTCATTACAATGCTCCATGACACTTGTCATCACAATGCTCCATGGCCTTTATCATCACAATGCTCCCAGGCACTTTTCATCACGATGTTCCATGAAAACTTTCATCACATTGCTCCACGACCATTGTCATCACAATAGTCCATACCCTTGTCAACACAAAGCTGCATAATCCCTGTCATCACAATTCTCCATGACTGCTGTCACCACAATAATCCAGGACAATTTTCATAACAATGCTTCATGCCCCCAGTCATCACAGTGCTCCATGATACCTTTCATCACAATTCCTAGAAGATCAATGTCATCACAATGCCCCATGACACCTGTCATCACAATTCGCTATGACCCTTGTCATCACAATACTCGATGAACCGTGTCATCACAGTGTTCCAGGGCACATGTCATCACAATGATCCATGACGACTTTCATCACAATGCTCCAATACACCACTCATCACAATGCTCCATGGCCCCTGTTATCATATTGCTCCATGATCACTTTCATCACAATGCTCCATGACCACTGTCATCACCATTCCTCATGACGCCTGTCATCTCAATGCTCCATGGCCTCTTTCATCACAATGCTCCATGAACCCAGTCATCACAATGTTCCCTGCCCTTTTCATCACAATGCTCCATGGGCCCTGTCATCACAATGCTCCATGCCCTTGTCATCAAAATGCTCCAGAACACTTGTCACCATAATGTTCCTTGCCAATGTCATCAAAATGCCCCATGACATTTGTAATCACATTGCTCCAAGACCGCTGTCATCACAATGCCCCATGACGCCTGCCATCACTAATCTCCTAGGCCTCTCTTACCAAAAACTCCATGATCCCTGTCAGCACAATGTTCCATGACACTTTTCATCAAAATGCTCCATGACCCCTGTCATCACAAAGTTCTCTGCCCACATCATCACAATGCTCCTTGTCACCTTTAATCACAATGCTCCAGAATTCTTGTCATCGCAATGTGCCTTGACCGTGTCATCACAATGCTCCATGACCCTTGTCATCACAAATCTCCATGACCCCTGTCATCACAATGATCTATAACTCCTTTCCTCTCAGTGCTCCAGTACCGTTTTCATCACAGTGCTCCATGCCATTGTCAGCACAATGCTCCTTGGACCGTGTCATCAAAATGCTCCATCCTCTTTTCATCACAATGCTCCAGATATCCTATCACTACAATGCTCCATGCCCGTGTCAACACAATGCTCCATGACCCCAGTCATCAAAATGCTTTATGAACCTTGTTATCAGAATGTTCCATGACCCCTGACATCAATATGATCCATGACCGTTGTCATCACAATGCTGCATGATACCTTTCATCCCAATTCTCTGTGACCGCTGTCATCACAATGCTCCAGGACAATTTTCATCACAATTCTCCATGCCCCCTGTCATCACAGTGCCCCATAACCCATGTAATCACAATGCTCCATGGACCTTGTCTTCACAGTGCTCCAAGCCTTTGTAATCACACTGCTCCATGACCCCTGTAATCACAATGCTCCATGCCCTTGTCATCACAAGGCTCCAGAACACTTGTCATTATAATGCTCCATGTCCGTTTCATCACCATGCTCCATGACACTTGTCATCACAATGCTCCATGGCCCCTCTCATTACTGTGCTCCATAATAAATTTAATCACATTTCTAGATGACCACTGCCATCACAATGCCTCATGACATTGTCATCACAATTCACCATGACCATTGTCATCACAATGCTCCATGAACCATGTCATCACAGGGTCCCTGGACACTTGTCATCAACAATGATCCATGACCACTTTCATCACAATGCTCCATGACCACTGTCATCTCAATGCTCCATGGCCTTTGTATTCACAATGCTCCATGGCCCCTGTAATCACAGTGCTCCATAACACCTTTCATCATAACGCTCCATGACGACTGTCATCTCAATGCCCCATGAGGCCTGTCATCACAATTCTCCAAGGCACCTCTCATCACAATGCTCCATGACACTTGTCATCACATTGCTCCATAACACCTGTCATCACAGTGTTCCCTGCCCATGTCATCACAATGCTCCATGTCCCCTATAATCACAATGCTCCATGCCTTTTTCCTCACAATGCTCCAGAATTCTTTTCAACACAATGTTCCATGACCGTGGCATCACAATGCTACATGACCCTGCTCATCACAATTCTCCATGACCTTTGTCATCACAATGCTCTATGTCGCTTTTCATCACAATTCTCAATGACCACTTTAATCACTATGATCGCTGACAATTTTTATCACATTTCTCTATTGTCATTACAATTCCCCATGGCCCCTTTCTTCACAATGCTCCATGATGCCTGTTATCAAAATGCTCCATGGAGTTTGTTATCACAATGCTCCAGGACCAGTTTCATCACAATACTCCATCCCCCTTGTCATCACAGTGCACAATGAAACCTTTCATTACAATGCTCCATGACACTTGTCATCAAAATGCTCCATGGCCTTTATCGTCACAATGTTCCCAGGCACTTTTCATCACGATGTTCCATGAAAACTTTCATCACATTGCTCCACGACCATTGTCATCACAATAGTCCATACCCTTGTCAACACAAAGCTGCATAATCCCTGTCATCACAATTCTCTATGACTGCTGTCACCACAATAATCCAGGACAATTTTCATAACAATGCTTCATGCCCCCAGTCATCACAGTGCTCCATGATACCTTTCATCACAATTCCTAGATGATCAGTGTCATCACAATGCCCCATGACACCTGTCATCACAATTCGCTATGACCCTTGTCATCACAATACTCGATGAACCGTGTCATCACAGTGTTCCAGGGCACATGTCATCACAATGATCCATGACGACTTTCATCACAATGCTCCAATACACCACTCATCACAATGCTCCATGGCCCCTGTTATCATATTGCTCCATGATCACTTTCATCACAATGCTCCATGACCACTGTCATCACCATTCCTCATGACGCCTGTCATCTCAATGCTCCATGGCCTCTTTCATCACAATGCTCCATGAACCCAGTCATCACAATGTTCCCTGCCCTTTTCATCACAATGCTCCATGGGCCCTGTCATCACAATGCTCCATGCCCTTGTCATCAAAATGCTCCAGAACACTTGTCACCATAATGTTCCTTGCCAATGTCATCAAAATGCCCCATGACATTTGTAATCACATTGCTCCAAGACCGCTGTCATCACAATGCCCCATGACGCCTGCCATCACTAATCTCCTAGGCCTCTCTTACCAAAAACTCCATGATCCCTGTCAGCACAATGTTCCATGACACTTTTCATCAAAATGCTCCATGACCCCTGTCATCACAAAGTTCTCTGCCCACATCATCACAATGCTCCTTGTCACCTTTAATCACAATGCTCCAGAATTCTTGTCATCGCAATGTGCCTTGACCGTGTCATCACAATGCTCCATGACCCTTGTCATCACAAATCTCCATGACCCCTGTCATCACAATGATCTATAACTCCTTTCCTCTCAGTGCTCCAGTACCGTTTTCATCACAGTGCTCCATGCCATTGTCAGCACAATGCTCCTTGGACCGTGTCATCAAAATGCTCCATCCTCTTTTCATCACAATGCTCCAGATATCCTATCACTACAATGCTCCATGCCCGTGTCAACACAATGCTCCATGACCCCAGTCATCAAAATGCTTTATGAACCTTGTTACCAGAATGTTCCATGACCCCTGTCATCAATATGATCCATGACCGTTGTCATCACAACGCTGCATGATACCTTTCATCCCAATTCTCTGTGACCGCTGTCATCACAATGCTCCAGGACAATTTTCATCACAATTCTCCATGCCCCCTGTCATCACAGTGCCCCGTAACCCCTGTAATCACAATGCTCCATGGACCTTGTCTTCACAGTGCTCCAAGCCTTTGTAATCACACTGCTCCATGACCCCTGTAATCACAATGCTCCATGCCCTTGTCATCACAAGGCTCCAGAACACTTGTCATTATAATGCTCCATGTCCGTTTCATCACCATGCTCCATGACACTTGTCATCACAATGCTCCATGGCCCCTCTCATTACTGTGCTCCATAATAAATTTAATCACATTTCTAGATGACCACTGCCATCACAATGCCTCATGACATTGTCATCACAATTCACCATGACCATTGTCATCACAATGCTCCATGAACCATGTCATCACAGGGTCCCTGGACACTTGTCATCAACAATGATCCATGACCACTTTCATCACAATGCTCCATGACCACTGTCATCTCAATGCTCCATGGCCTTTGTATTCACAATGCTCCATGGCCCCTGTAATCACAGTGCTCCATAACACCTTTCATCATAACGCTCCATGACGACTGTCATCTCAATGCCCCATGAGGCCTGTCATCACAATTCTCCAAGGCACCTCTCATCACAATTCTCCATGGCACTTGTCATCACATTGCTCCATAACACCTGTCATCACAGTGTTCCCTGCCCATGTCATCACAATGCTCCATGTCCCCTATAATCACAATGCTCCATGCCTTTTTCCTCACAATGCTCCAGAATTCTTTTCAACACAATGTTCCATGACCGTGGCATCACAATGCTACATGACCCTGCTCATCACAATTCTCCATGACCTTTGTCATCACAATGCTCTATGTCGCTTTTCATCACAATTCTCAATGACCACTTTAATCACTATGATCGCTGACAATTTTTATCACATTTCTCTATTGTCATTACAATTCCCCATGGCCCCTTTCTTCACAATGCTCCATGATGCCTGTTATCAAAATGCTCCAGGACCAGTTTCATCACAATACTCCATCCCCCTTGTCATCACAGTGCACAATGAAACCTTTCATTACAATGCTCCATGACACTTGTCATCACAATGCTCCATGGCCTTTATCGTCACAATGCTCCCAGGCACTTTTCATCACGATGTTCCATGAAAACTTTCATCACATTGCTCCACGACCATTGTCATCACAATAGTCCATACCCTTGTCAACACAAAGCTGCATAATCCCTGTCATCACAATTCTCCATGACTGCTGTCACCACAATAATCCAGGACAATTTTCATAACAATGCTTCATGCCCCCAGTCATCACAGTGCTCCATGATACCTTTCATCACAATTCCTAGATGATCAGTGTCATCACAATGCCCCATGACACCTGTCATCACAAATCGCTATGACCCTTGTCATCACAATACTCGATGAACCGTGTCATCACAGTGTTCCAGGGCACATGTCATCACAATGATCCATGACGACTTTCATCACAATGCTCCAATACACCACTCATCACAATGCTCCATGGCCCCTGTTATCATATTGCTCCATGATCACTTTCATCACAATGCTCCATGACCACTGTCATCACCATTCCTCATGACGCCTGTCATCTCAATGCTCCATGGCCTCTTTCATCACAATGCTCCATGAACCCAGTCATCACAATGTTCCCTGCCCTTTTCATCACAATGCTCCATGGGCCCTGTCATCACAATGCTCCATGCCCTTGTCATCAAAATGCTCCAGAACACTTGTCACCATAATGTTCCTTGCCAATGTCATCAAAATGCCCCATGACATTTGTAATCACATTGCTCCAAGACCGCTGTCATCACAATGCCCCATGACGCCTGCCATCACTAATCTCCTAGGCCTCTCTTACCAAAAACTCCATGATCCCTGTCAGCACAATGTTCCATGACACTTTTCATCAAAATGCTCCATGACCCCTGTCATCACAAAGTTCTCTGCCCACATCATCACAATGCTCCTTGTCACCTTTAATCACAATGCTCCAGAATTCTTGTCATCGCAATGTGCCTTGACCGTGTCATCACAATGCTCCATGACCCTTGTCATCACAAATCTCCATGACCCCTGTCATCACAATGATCTATAACTCCTTTCCTCTCAGTGCTCCAGTACCGTTTTCATCACAGTGCTCCATGCCATTGTCAGCACAATGCTCCTTGGACCGTGTCATCAAAATGCTCCATCCTCTTTTCATCACAATGCTCCAGATATCCTATCACTACAATGCTCCATGCCCGTGTCAACACAATGCTCCATGACCCCAGGCATCAAAATGCTTTATGAACCTTGTTACCAGAATGTTCCATGACCCCTGTCATCAATATGATCCATGACCGTTGTCATCACAACGCTGCATGATACCTTTCATCCCAATTCTCTGTGACCGCTGTCATCACAATGCTCCAGGACAATTTTCATCACAATTCTCCATGCCCCCTGTCATCACAGTGCCCCGTAACCCCTGTAATCACAATGCTCCATGGACCTTGTCTTCACAGTGCTCCAAGCCTTTGTAATCACACTGCTCCATGACCCCTGTAATCACAATGCTCCATGCCCTTGTCATCACAAGGCTCCAGAACACTTGTCATTATAATGCTCCATGTCCGTTTCATCACCATGCTCCATGACACTTGTCATCACAATGCTCCATGGCCCCTCTCATTACTGTGCTCCATAATAAATTTAATCACATTTCTAGATGACCACTGCCATCACAATGCCTCATGACATTGTCATCACAATTCACCATGACCATTGTCATCACAATGCTCCATGAACCATGTCATCACAGGGTCCCTGGACACTTGTCATCAACAATGATCCATGACCACTTTCATCACAATGCTCCATGACCACTGTCATCTCAATGCTCCATGGCCTTTGTATTCACAATGCTCCATGGCCCCTGTAATCACAGTGCTCCATAACACCTTTCATCATAACGCTCCATGACGACTGTCATCTCAATGCCCCATGAGGCCTGTCATCACAATTCTCCATGGCACCTCTCATCACAATGCTCCATGACACTTGTCATCACATTGCTCCATAACACCTGTCATCACAGTGTTCCCTGCCCATGTCATCACAATGCTCCATGTCCCCTATAATCACAATGCTCCATGCCTTTTTACTCACAATGCTCCAGAATTCTTTTCAACACAATGTTCCATGACCGTGGCATCACAATGCTACATGACCCTGCTCATCACAATTCTCCATGACCTTTGTCATCACAATGCTCTATGTCGCTTTTCATCACAATTCTCAATGACCACTTTAATCACTATGATCGCTGACAATTTTTATCACATTTCTCTATTGTCATTACAATTCCCCATGGCCCCTTTCTTCACAATGCTCCATGATGCCTGTTATCAAAATGCTCCATGGAGTTTGTTATCACAATGCTCCAGGACCAGTTTCATCACAATACTCCATCCCCCTTGTCATCACAGTGCACAATGAAACCTTTCATTACAATGCTCCATGACACTTGTCATCAAAATGCTCCATGGCCTTTATCGTCACAATGTTCCCAGGCACTTTTCATCACGATGTTCCATGAAAACTTTCATCACATTGCTCCACGACCATTGTCATCACAATAGTCCATACCCTTGTCAACACAAAGCTGCATAATCCCTGTCATCACAATTCTCTATGACTGCTGTCACCACAATAATCCAGGACAATTTTCATAACAATGCTTCATGCCCCCAGTCATCACAGTGCTCCATGATACCTTTCATCACAATTCCTAGATGATCAGTGTCATCACAATGCCCCATGACACCTGTCATCACAATTCGCTATGACCCTTGTCATCACAATACTCGATGAACCGTGTCATCACAGTGTTCCAGGGCACATGTCATCACAATGATCCATGACGACTTTCATCACAATGCTCCAATACACCACTCATCACAAGGCTCCATGGCCCCTGTTATCATATTGCTCCATGATCACTTTCATCACAATGCTCCATGACCACTGTCATCACCATTCCTCATGACGCCTGTCATCTCAATGCTCCATGGCCTCTTTCATCACAATGCTCCATGAACCCAGTCATCACAATGTTCCCTGCCCTTTTCATCACAATGCTCCATGGGCCCTGTCATCACAATGCTCCATGCCCTTGTCATCAAAATGCTCCAGAACACTTGTCACCATAATGTTCCTTGCCAATGTCATCAAAATGCCCCATGACATTTGTAATCACATTGCTCCAAGACCGCTGTCATCACAATGCCCCATGACGCCTGCCATCACTAATCTCCTAGGCCTCTCTTACCAAAAACTCCATGATCCCTGTCAGCACAATGTTCCATGACACTTTTCATCAAAATGCTCCATGACCCCTGTCATCACAAAGTTCTCTGCCCACATCATCACAATGCTCCTTGTCACCTTTAATCACAATGCTCCAGAATTCTTGTCATCGCAATGTGCCTTGACCGTGTCATCACAATGCTCCATGACCCTTGTCATCACAAATCTCCATGACCCCTGTCATCACAATGATCTATAACTCCTTTCCTCTCAGTGCTCCAGTACCGTTTTCATCACAGTGCTCCATGCCATTGTCAGCACAATGCTCCTTGGACCGTGTCATCAAAATGCTCCATCCTCTTTTCATCACAATGCTCCAGATATCCTATCACTACAATGCTCCATGCCCGTGTCAACACAATGCTCCATGACCCCAGGCATCAAAATGCTTTATGAACCTTGTTACCAGAATGTTCCATGACCCCTGTCATCAATATGATCCATGACCGTTGTCATCACAACGCTGCATGATATCTTTCATCCCAATTCTCTGTGACCGCTGTCATCACAATGCTCCAGGACAATTTTCATCACAATTCTCCATGCCCCCTGTCATCACAGTGCCCCGTAACCCCTGTAATCACAATGCTCCATGGACCTTGTCTTCACAGTGCTCCAAGCCTTTGTAATCACACTGCTCCATGACCCCTGTAATCACAATGCTCCATGCCCTTGTCATCACAAGGCTCCAGAACACTTGTCATTATAATGCTCCATGTCCGTTTCATCACCATGCTCCATGACACTTGTCATCACAATGCTCCATGGCCCCTCTCATTACTGTGCTCCATAATAAATATAATCACATTTCTAGATGACCACTGCCATCACAATGCCTCATGACATTGTCATCACAATTCACCATGACCATTGTCATCACAATGCTCCATGAACCATGTCATCACAGGGTCCCTGGACACTTGTCATCAACAATGATCCATGACCACTTTCATCACAATGCTCCATGACCACTGTCATCTCAATGCTCCATGGCCTTTGTATTCACAATGCTCCATGGCCCCTGTAATCACAGTGCTCCATAACACCTTTCATCATAACGCTCCATGACGACTGTCATCTCAATGCCCCATGAGGCCTGTCATCACAATTCTCCAAGGCACCTCTCATCACAATGCTCCATGACACTTGTCATCACATTGCTCCATAACACCTGTCATCACAGTGTTCCCTGCCCATGTCATCACAATGCTCCATGTCCCCTATAATCACAATGCTCCATGCCTTTTTACTCACAATGCTCCAGAATTCTTTTCAACACAATGTTCCATGACCGTGGCATCACAATGCTACATGACCCTGCTCATCACAATTCTCCATGACCTTTGTCATCACAATGCTCTATGTCGCTTTTCATCACAATTCTCAATGACCACTTTAATCACTATGATCGCTGACAATTTTTATCACATTTCTCTATTGTCATTACAATTCCCCATGGCCCCTTTCTTCACAATGCTCCATGATGCCTGTTATCAAAATGCTCCATGGAGTTTGTTATCACAATGCTCCAGGACCAGTTTCATCACAATACTCCATCCCCCTTGTCATCACAGTGCACAATGAAACCTTTCATTACAATGCTCCATGACACTTGTCATCAAAATGCTCCATGGCCTTTATCGTCACAATGTTCCCAGGCACTTTTCATCACGATGTTCCATGAAAACTTTCATCACATTGCTCCACGACCATTGTCATCACAATAGTCCATACCCTTGTCAACACAAAGCTGCATAATCCCTGTCATCACAATTCTCTATGACTGCTGTCACCACAATAATCCAGGACAATTTTCATAACAATGCTTCATGCCCCCAGTCATCACAGTGCTCCATGATACCTTTCATCACAATTCCTAGATGATCAGTGTCATCACAATGCCCCATGACACCTGTCATCACAATTCGCTATGACCCTTGTCATCACAATACTCGATGAACCGTGTCATCACAGTGTTCCAGGGCACATGTCATCACAATGATCCATGACGACTTTCATCACAATGCTCCAATACACCACTCATCACAATGCTCCATGGCCCCTGTTATCATATTGCTCCATGATCACTTTCATCACAATGCTCCATGACCACTGTCATCACCATTCCTCATGACGCCTGTCATCTCAATGCTCCATGGCCTCTTTCATCACAATGCTCCATGAACCCAGTCATCACAATGTTCCCTGCCCTTTTCATCACAATGCTCCATGGGCCCTGTCATCACAATGCTCCATGCCCTTGTCATCAAAATGCTCCAGAACACTTGTCACCATAATGTTCCTTGCCAATGTCATCAAAATGCCCCATGACATTTGTAATCACATTGCTCCAAGACCGCTGTCATCACAATGCCCCATGACGCCTGCCATCACTAATCTCCTAGGCCTCTCTTACCAAAAACTCCATGATCCCTGTCAGCACAATGTTCCATGACACTTTTCATCAAAATGCTCCATGACCCCTGTCATCACAAAGTTCTCTGCCCACATCATCACAATGCTCCTTGTCACCTTTAATCACAAAGCTCCAGAATTCTTGTCATCGCAATGTGCCTTGAGCGTGTCATCACAATGCTCCATGACCCTTGTCATCACAAATCTCCATGACCCCTGTCATCACAATGATCTATAACTCCTTTCCTCTCAGTGCTCCAGTACCGTTTTCATCACAGTGCTCCATGCCATTGTCAGCACAATGCTCCTTGGACCGTGTCATCAAAATGCTCCATCCTCTTTTCATCACAATGCTCCAGATATCCTATCACTACAATGCTCCATGCCCGTGTCAACACAATGCTCCATGACCCCAGGCATCAAAATGCTTTATGAACCTTGTTACCAGAATGTTCCATGACCCCTGTCATCAATATGATCCATGACCGTTGTCATCACAACGCTGCATGATATCTTTCATCCCAATTCTCTGTGACCGCTGTCATCACAATGCTCCAGGACAATTTTCATCACAATTCTCCATGCCCCCTGTCATCACAGTGCCCCGTAACCCCTGTAATCACAATGCTCCATGGACCTTGTCTTCACAGTGCTCCAAGCCTTTGTAATCACACTGCTCCATGACCCCTGTAATCACAATGCTCCATGCCCTTGTCATCACAAGGCTCCAGAACACTTGTCATTATAATGCTCCATGTCCGTTTCATCACCATGCTCCATGACACTTGTCATCACAATGCTCCATGGCCCCTCTCATTACTGTGCTCCATAATAAATTTAATCACATTTCTAGATGACCACTGCCATCACAATGCCTCATGACATTGTCATCACAATTCACCATGACCATTGTCATCACAATGCTCCATGAACCATGTCATCACAGGGTCCCTGGACACTTGTCATCAACAATGATCCATGACCACTTTCATCACAATGCTCCATGACCACTGTCATCTCAATGCTCCATGGCCTTTGTATTCACAATGCTCCATGGCCCCTGTAATCACAGTGCTCCATAACACCTTTCATCATAACGCTCCATGACGACTGTCATCTCAATGCCCCATGAGGCCTGTCATCACAATTCTCCAAGGCACCTCTCATCACAATGCTCCATGACACTTGTCATCACATTGCTCCATAACACCTGTCATCACAGTGTTCCCTGCCCATGTCATCACAATGCTCCATGTCCCCTATAATCACAATGCTCCATGCCTTTTTACTCACAATGCTCCAGAATTCTTTTCAACACAATGTTCCATGACCGTGGCATCACAATGCTACATGACCCTGCTCATTACAATTCTCCATGACCTTTGTCATCACAATGTTCTATGTCGCTTTTCATCACAATTCTCAATGACCACTTTAATCACTATGATCGCTGACAATTTTTATCACATTTCTCTATTGTCATTACAATTCCCCATGGCCCCTTTCTTCACAATGCTCCATGATGCCTGTTATCAAAATGCTCCAGGACCAGTTTCATCACAATACTCCATCCCCCTTGTCATCACAGTGCACAATGAAACCTTTCATTACAATGCTCCATGACACTTGTCATCACAATGCTCCATGGCCTTTATCGTCACAATGCTCCCAGGCACTTTTCATCACGATGTTCCATGAAAACTTTCATCACATTGCTCCACGACCATTGTCATCACAATAGTCCATACCCTTGTCAACACAAAGCTGCATAATCCCTGTCATCACAATTCTCCATGACTGCTGTCACCACAATAATCCAGGACAATTTTCATAACAATGCTTCATGCCCCCAGTCATCACAGTGCTCCATGATACCTTTCATCACAATTCCTAGATGATCAGTGTCATCACAATGCCCCATGACACCTGTCATCACAAATCGCTATGACCCTTGTCATCACAATACTCGATGAACCGTGTCATCACAGTGTTCCAGGGCACATGTCATCACAATGATCCATGACGACTTTCATCACAATGCTCCAATACACCACTCATCACAATGCTCCATGGCCCCTGTTATCATATTGCTCCATGATCACTTTCATCACAATGCTCCATGACCACTGTCATCACCATTCCTCATGACGCCTGTCATCTCAATGCTCCATGGCCTCTTTCATCACAATGCTCCATGAACCCAGTCATCACAATGTTCCCTGCCCTTTTCATCACAATGCTCCATGGGCCCTGTCATCACAATGCTCCATGCCCTTGTCATCAAAATGCTCCAGAACACTTGTCACCATAATGTTCCTTGCCAATGTCATCAAAATGCCCCATGACATTTGTAATCACATTGCTCCAAGACCGCTGTCATCACAATGCCCCATGACGCCTGCCATCACTAATCTCCTAGGCCTCTCTTACCAAAAACTCCATGATCCCTGTCAGCACAATGTTCCATGACACTTTTCATCAAAATGCTCCATGACCCCTGTCATCACAAAGTTCTCTGCCCACATCATCACAATGCTCCTTGTCACCTTTAATCACAATGCTCCAGAATTCTTGTCATCGCAATGTGCCTTGACCGTGTCATCACAATGCTCCATGACCCTTGTCATCACAAATCTCCATGACCCCTGTCATCACAATGATCTATAACTCCTTTCCTCTCAGTGCTCCAGTACCGTTTTCATCACAGTGCTCCATGCCATTGTCAGCACAATGCTCCTTGGACCGTGTCATCAAAATGCTCCATCCTCTTTTCATCACAATGCTCCAGATATCCTATCACTACAATGCTCCATGCCCGTGTCAACACAATGCTCCATGACCCCAGGCATCAAAATGCTTTATGAACCTTGTTACCAGAATGTTCCATGACCCCTGTCATCAATATGATCCATGACCGTTGTCATCACAACGCTGCATGATACCTTTCATCCCAATTCTCTGTGACCGCTGTCATCACAATGCTCCAGGACAATTTTCATCACAATTCTCCATGCCCCCTGTCATCACAGTGCCCCGTAACCCCTGTAATCACAATGCTCCATGGACCTTGTCTTCACAGTGCTCCAAGCCTTTGTAATCACACTGCTCCATGACCCCTGTAATCACAATGCTCCATGCCCTTTTCATCACAAGGCTCCAGAACACTTGTCATTATAATGCTCCATGTCCGTTTCATCACCATGCTCCATGACACTTGTCATCACAATGCTCCATGGCCCCTCTCATTACTGTGCTCCATAATAAATTTAATCACATTTCTAGATGACCACTGCCATCACAATGCCTCATGACATTGTCATCACAATTCACCATGACCATTGTCATCACAATGCTCCATGAACCATGTCATCACAGGGTCCCTGGACACTTGTCATCAACAATGATCCATGACCACTTTCATCACAATGCTCCATGACCACTGTCATCTCAATGCTCCATGGCCTTTGTATTCACAATGCTCCATGGCCCCTGTAATCACAGTGCTCCATAACACCTTTCATCATAACGCTCCATGACGACTGTCATCTCAATGCCCCATGAGGCCTGTCATCACAATTCTCCATGGCACCTCTCATCACAATGCTCCATGACACTTGTCATCACATTGCTCCATAACACCTGTCATCACAGTGTTCCCTGCCCATGTCATCACAATGCTCCATGTCCCCTATAATCACAATGCTCCATGCCTTTTTACTCACAATGCTCCAGAATTCTTTTCAACACAATGTTCCATGACCGTGGCATCACAATGCTACATGACCCTGCTCATCACAATTCTCCATGACCTTTGTCATCACAATGCTCTATGTCGCTTTTCATCACAATTCTCAATGACCACTTTAATCACTATGATCGCTGACAATTTTTATCACATTTCTCTATTGTCATTACAATTCCCCATGGCCCCTTTCTTCACAATGCTCCATGATGCCTGTTATCAAAATGCTCCATGGAGTTTGTTATCACAATGCTCCAGGACCAGTTTCATCACAATACTCCATCCCCCTTGTCATCACAGTGCACAATGAAACCTTTCATTACAATGCTCCATGACACTTGTCATCACAATGCTCCATGGCCTTTATCGTCACAATGCTCCCAGGCACTTTTCATCACGATGTTCCATGAAAACTTTCATCACATTGCTCCACGACCATTGTCATCACAATAGTCCATACCCTTGTCAACACAAAGCTGCATAATCCCTGTCATCACAATTCTCCATGACTGCTGTCACCACAATAATCCAGGACAATTTTCATAACAATGCTTCATGCCCCCAGTCATCACAGTGCTCCATGATACCTTTCATCACAATTCCTAGATGATCAGTGTCATCACAATGCCCCATGACACCTGTCATCACAATTCGCTATGACCCTTGTCATCACAATACTCTATGAAACGTGTCATCACAGTGTTCCAGGGCACATGTCATCACAATGATCCATGACGACTTTCATCACAATGCTCCAATACACCACTCATCACAATGCTCCATGGCCCCTGTTATCATATTGCTCCATGATCACTTTCATCACAATGCTCCATGACCACTGTCATCACCATTCCTCATGACGCCTGTCATCTCAATGCTCCATGGCCTCTTTCATCACAATGCTCCATGAACCCAGTCATCACAATGTTCCCTGCCCTTTTCATCACAATGCTCCATGGGCCCTGTCATCACAATGCTCCATGCCCTTGTCATCAAAATGCTCCAGAACACTTGTCACCATAATGTTCCTTGCCAATGTCATCAAAATGCCCCATGACATTTGTAATCACATTGCTCCAAGACCGCTGTCATCACAATGCCCCATGACGCCTGCCATCACTAATCTCCTAGGCCTCTCTTACCAAAAACTCCATGATCCCTGTCAGCACAACGTTCCATGACACTTTTCATCAAAATGCTCCATGACCCCTGTCATCACAAAGTTCTCTGCCCACATCATCACAATGCTCCTTGTCACCTTTAATCACAATGCTCCAGAATTCTTGTCATCGCAATGTGCCTTGACCGTGTCATCACAATGCTCCATGACCCTTGTCATCACAAATCTCCATGACCCCTGGCATCACAATGATCTATAACTCCTTTCCTCTCAGTGCTCCAGTACCGTTTTCATCACAGTGCTCCATGCCATTGTCAGCACAATGCTCCTTGGACCGTGTCATCAAAATGCTCCATCCTCTTTTCATCACAATGCTCCAGATATCCTATCACTACAATGCTCCATGCCCGTGTCAACACAATGCTCCATGACCCCAGGCATCAAAATGCTTTATGAACCTTGTTACCAGAATGTTCCATGACCCCTGTCATCAATATGATCCATGACCGTTGTCATCACAATGCTGCATGATACCTTTCATCCCAATTCTCTGTGACCGCTGTCATCACAATGCTCCAGGACAATTTTCATCACAATTCTCCATGCCCCCTGTCATCACAGTGCCCCATAACCCCTGTAATCACAATGCTCCATGGACCTTGTCTTCACAGTGCTCCAAGCCTTTGTAATCACACTGCTCCATGACCCCTGTAATCACAATGCTCCATGCCCTTGTCATCACAAGGCTCCAGAACACTTGTCATTATAATGCTCCATGTCCGTTTCATCACCATGCTCCATGACACTTGTCATCACAATGCTCCATGGCCCCTCTCATTACTGTGCTCCATAATAAATTTAATCACATTTCTAGATGACCACTGCCATCACAATGCCTCATGACATTGTCATCACAATTCACCATGACCATTGTCATCACAATGCTCCATGAACCATGTCATCACAGGGTCCCTGGACACTTGTCATCAACAATGATCCATGACCACTTTCATCACAATGCTCCATGACCACTGTCATCTCAATGCTCCATGGCCTTTGTATTCACAATGCTCCATGGCCCCTGTAATCACAGTGCTCCATAACACCTTTCATCATAACGCTCCATGACGACTGTCATCTCAATGCCCCATGAGGCCTGTCATCACAATTCTCCAAGGCACCTCTCATCACAATGCTCCATGACACTTGTCATCACATTGCTCCATAACACCTGTCATCACAGTGTTCCCTGCCCATGTCATCACAATGCTCCATGTCCCCTATAATCACAATGCTCCATGCCTTTTTCCTCACAATGCTCCAGAATTCTTTTCAACACAATGTTCCATGACCCTGGCATCACAATGCTACATGACCCTGCTCATCACAATTCTCCATGACCTTTGTCATCACAATGCTCTATGTCGCTTTTCATCACAATTCTCAATGACCACTTTAATCACTATGATCGCTGACAATTTTTATCACATTTCTCTATTGTCATTACAATTCCCCATGGCCCCTTTCTTCACAATGCTCCATGATGCCTGTTATCAAAATGCTCCAGGACCAGTTTCATCACAATACTCCATCCCCCTTGTCATCACAGTGCACAATGAAACCTTTCATTACAATGCTCCATGACACTTGTCATCACAATGCTCCATGGCCTTTATCGTCACAATGCTCCCAGGCACTTTTCATCACGATGTTCCATGAAAACTTTCATCACATTGCTCCACGACCACTGTCATCACAATAGTCCATACCCTTGTCAACACAAAGCTGCATAATCCCTGTCATCACAATTCTCCATGACTGCTGTCACCACAATAATCCAGGACAATTTTCATAACAATGCTTCATGCCCCCAGTCATCACAGTGCTCCATGATACCTTTCATCACAATTCCTAGATGATCAGTGTCATCACAATGCCCCATGACACCTGTCATCACAATTCGCTATGACCCTTGTCATCACAATACTCGATGAACCGTGTCATCACAGTGTTCCAGGGCACATGTCATCACAATGATCCATGACGACTTTCATCACAATGCTCCAATACACCACTCATCACAATGCTCCATGGCCCCTGTTATCATATTGCTCCATGATCACTTTCATCACAATGCTCCATGACCACTGTCATCACCATTCCTCATGACGCCTGTCATCTCAATGCTCCATGGCCTCTTTCATCACAATGCTCCATGAACCCAGTCATCACAATGTTCCCTGCCCTTTTCATCACAATGCTCCATGGGCCCTGTCATCACAATGCTCCATGCCCTTGTCATCAAAATGCTCCAGAACACTTGTCACCATAATGTTCCTTGCCAATGTCATCAAAATGCCCCATGACATTTGTAATCACATTGCTCCAAGACCGCTGTCATCACAATGCCCCATGACGCCTGCCATCACTAATCTCCTAGGCCTCTCTTACCAAAAACTCCATGATCCCTGTCAGCACAACGTTCCATGACACTTTTCATCAAAATGCTCCATGACCCCTGTCATCACAAAGTTCTCTGCCCACATCATCACAATGCTCCTTGTCACCTTTAATCACAATGCTCCAGAATTCTTGTCATCGCAATGTGCCTTGACCGTGTCATCACAATGCTCCATGACCCTTGTCATCACAAATCTCCATGACCCCTGTCATCACAATGATCTATAACTCCTTTCCTCTCAGTGCTCCAGTACCGTTTTCATCACAGTGCTCCATGCCATTGTCAGCACAATGCTCCTTGGACCGTGTCATCAAAATGCTCCATCCTCTTTTCATCACAATGCTCCAGATATCCTATCACTACAATGCTCCATGCCCGTGTCAACACAATGCTCCATGACCCCAGGCATCAAAATGCTTTATGAACCTTGTTACCAGAATGTTCCATGACCCCTGTCATCAATATGATCCATGACCGTTGTCATCACAACGCTGCATGATACCTTTCATCCCAATTCTCTGTGACCGCTGTCATCACAATGCTCCAGGACAATTTTCATCACAATTCTCCATGCCCCCTGTCATCACAGTGCCCCGTAACCCCTGTAATCACAATGCTCCATGGACCTTGTCTTCACAGTGCTCCAAGCCTTTGTAATCACACTGCTCCATGACCCCTGTAATCACAATGCTCCATGCCCTTTTCATCACAAGGCTCCAGAACACTTGTCATTATAATGCTCCATGTCCGTTTCATCACCATGCTCCATGACACTTGTCATCACAATGCTCCATGGCCCCTCTCATTACTGTGCTCCATAATAAATTTAATCACATTTCTAGATGACCACTGCCATCAAAATGCCTCATGACATTGTCATCACAATTCACCATGACCATTGTCATCACAATGCTCCATGAACCATGTCATCACAGGGTCCCTGGACACTTGTCATCAACAATGATCCATGACCACTTTCATCACAATGCTCCATGACCACTGTCATCTCAATGCTCCATGGCCTTTGTATTCACAATGCTCCATGGCCCCTGTAATCACAGTGCTCCATAACACCTTTCATCATAACGCTCCATGACGACTGTCATCTCAATGCCCCATGAGGCCTGTCATCACAATTCTCCATGGCACCTCTCATCACAATGCTCCATGACACTTCTCATCACATTGCTCCATAACACCTGTCATCACAGTGTTCCCTGCCCATGTCATCACAATGCTCCATGTCCCCTATAATCACAATGCTCCATGCCTTTTTACTCACAATGCTCCAGAATTCTTTTCAACACAATGTTCCATGACCGTGGCATCACAATGCTACATGACCCTGCTCATCACAATTCTCCATGACCTTTGTCATCACAATGCTCTATGTCGCTTTTCATCACAATTCTCAATGACCACTTTAATCACTATGATCGCTGACAATTTTTATCACATTTCTCTATTGTCATTACAATTCCCCATGGCCCCTTTCTTCACAATGCTCCATGATGCCTGTTATCAAAATGCTCCATGGAGTTTGTTATCACAATGCTCCAGGACCAGTTTCATCACAATACTCCATCCCCCTTGTCATCACAGTGCACAATGAAACCTTTCATTACAATGCTCCATGACACTTGTCATCACAATGCTCCATGGCCTTTATCGTCACAATGCTCCCAGGCACTTTTCATCACGATGTTCCATGAAAACTTTCATCACATTGCTCCACGACCACTGTCATCACAATAGTCCATACCCTTGTCAACACAAAGCTGCATAATCCCTGTCATCACAATTCTCCATGACTGCTGTCACCACAATAATCCAGGACAATTTTCATAACAATGCTTCATGCCCCCAGTCATCACAGTGCTCCATGATACCTTTCATCACAATTCCTAGATGATCAGTGTCATCACAATGCCCCATGACACCTGTCATCACAATTCGCTATGACCCTTGTCATCACAATACTCGATGAAACGTGTCATCACAGTGTTCCAGGGCACATGTCATCACAATGATCCATGACGACTTTCATCACAATGCTCCAATACACCACTCATCACAATGCTCCATGGCCCCTGTTATCATATTGCTCCATGATCACTTTCATCACAATGCTCCATGACCACTGTCATCACCATTCCTCATGACGCCTGTCATCTCAATGCTCCATGGCCTCTTTCATCACAATGCTCCATGAACCCAGTCATCACAATGTTCCCTGCCCTTTTCATCACAATGCTCCATGGGCCCTGTCATCACAATGCTCCATGCCCTTGTCATCAAAATGCTCCAGAACACTTGTCACCATAATGTTCCTTGCCAATGTCATCAAAATGCCCCATGACATTTGTAATCACATTGCTCCAAGACCGCTGTCATCACAATGCCCCATGACGCCTGCCATCACTAATCTCCTAGGCCTCTCTTACCAAAAACTCCATGATCCCTGTCAGCACAACGTTCCATGACACTTTTCATCAAAATGCTCCATGACCCCTGTCATCACAAAGTTCTCTGCCCACATCATCACAATGCTCCTTGTCACCTTTAATCACAATGCTCCAGAATTCTTGTCATCGCAATGTGCCTTGACCGTGTCATCACAATGCTCCATGACCCTTGTCATCACAAATCTCCATGACCCCTGGCATCACAATGATCTATAACTCCTTTCCTCTCAGTGCTCCAGTACCGTTTTCATCACAGTGCTCCATGCCATTGTCAGCACAATGCTCCTTGGACCGTGTCATCAAAATGCTCCATCCTCTTTTCATCACAATGCTCCAGATATCCTATCACTACAATGCTCCATGCCCGTGTCAACACAATGCTCCATGACCCCAGGCATCAAAATGCTTTATGAACCTTGTTACCAGAATGTTCCATGACCCCTGTCATCAATATGATCCATGACCGTTGTCATCAGAATGCTGCATGATACCTTTCATCCCAATTCTCTGTGACCGCTGTCATCACAATGCTCCAGGACAATTTTCATCACAATTCTCCATGCCCCCTGTCATCACAGTGCCCCATAACCCCTGTAATCACAATGCTCCATGGACCTTGTCTTCACAGTGCTCCAAGCCTTTGTAATCACACTGCTCCATGACCCCTGTAATCACAATGCTCCATGCCCTTGTCATCACAAGGCTCCAGAACACTTGTCATTATAATGCTCCATGTCCGTTTCATCACCATGCTCCATGACACTTGTCATCACAATGCTCCATGGCCCCTCTCATTACTGTGCTCCATAATAAATTTAATCACATTTCTAGATGACCACTGCCATCACAATGCCTCATGACATTGTCATCACAATTCACCATGACCATTGTCATCACAATGCTCCATGAACCATGTCATCACAGGGTCCCTGGACACTTGTCATCAACAATGATCCATGACCACTTTCATCACAATGCTCCATGACCACTGTCATCTCAATGCTCCATGGCCTTTGTATTCACAATGCTCCATGGCCCCTGTAATCACAGTGCTCCATAACACCTTTCATCATAACGCTCCATGACGACTGTCATCTCAATGCCCCATGAGGCCTGTCATCACAATTCTCCAAGGCACCTCTCATCACAATGCTCCATGACACTTGTCATCACATTGCTCCATAACACCTGTCATCACAGTGTTCCCTGCCCATGTCATCACAATGCTCCATGTCCCCTATAATCACAATGCTCCATGCCTTTTTCCTCACAATGCTCCAGAATTCTTTTCAACACAATGTTCCATGACCCTGGCATCACAATGCTACATGACCCTGCTCATCACAATTCTCCATGACCTTTGTCATCACAATGCTCTATGTCGCTTTTCATCACAATTCTCAATGACCACTTTAATCACTATGATCGCTGACAATTTTTATCACATTTCTCTATTGTCATTACAATTCCCCATGGCCCCTTTCTTCACAATGCTCCATGATGCCTGTTATCAAAATGCTCCAGGACCAGTTTCATCACAATACTCCATCCCCCTTGTCATCACAGTGCACAATGAAACCTTTCATTACAATGCTCCATGACACTTGTCATCACAATGCTCCATGGCCTTTATCGTCACAATGCTCCCAGGCACTTTTCATCACGATGTTCCATGAAAACTTTCATCACATTGCTCCACGACCACTGTCATCACAATAGTCCATACCCTTGTCAACACAAAGCTGCATAATCCCTGTCATCACAATTCTCCATGACTGCTGTCACCACAATAATCCAGGACAATTTTCATAACAATGCTTCATGCCCCCAGTCATCACAGTGCTCCATGATACCTTTCATCACAATTCCTAGATGATCAGTGTCATCACAATGCCCCATGACACCTGTCATCACAATTCGCTATGACCCTTGTCATCACAATACTCGATGAACCGTGTCATCACAGTGTTCCAGGGCACATGTCATCACAATGATCCATGACGACTTTCATCACAATGCTCCAATACACCACTCATCACAGTGCTCCATGGCCCCTGTTATCATATTGCTCCATGATCACTTTCATCACAATGCTCCATGACCACTGTCATCACCATTCCTCATGACGCCTGTCATCTCAATGCTCCATGGCCTCTTTCATCACAATGCTCCATGAACCCAGTCATCACAATGTTCCCTGCCCTTTTCATCACAATGCTCCATGGGCCCTGTCATCACAATGCTCCATGCCCTTGTCATCAAAATGCTCCAGAACACTTGTCACCATAATGTTCCTTGCCAATGTCATCAAAATGCCCCATGACATTTGTAATCACATTGCTCCAAGACCGCTGTCATCACAATGCCCCATGACGCCTGCCATCACTAATCTCCTAGGCCTCTCTTACCAAAAACTCCATGATCCCTGTCAGCACAATGTTCCATGACACTTTTCATCAAAATGCTCCATGACCCCTGTCATCACAAAGTTCTCTGCCCACATCATCACAATGCTCCTTGTCACCTTTAATCACAATGCTCCAGAATTCTTGTCATCGCAATGTGCCTTGACCGTGTCATCACAATGCTCCATGACCCTTGTCATCACAAATCTCCATGACCCCTGTCATCACAATGATCTATAACTCCTTTCCTCTCAGTGCTCCAGTACCGTTTTCATCACAGTGCTCCATGCCATTGTCAGCACAATGCTCCTTGGACCGTGTCATCAAAATGCTCCATCCTCTTTTCATCACAATGCTCCAGAGATCCTATCACTACAATGCTCCATGCCCGTGTCAACACAATGCTCCATGACCCCAGTCATCAAAATGCTTTATGAACCTTGTTATCAGAATGTTCCATGACCCCTGACATCAATATGATCCATGACCGTTCTCATCACAATGCTGCATGATACCTTTCATCCCAATTCTCTGTGACCGCTGTCATCACAATGCTCCAGGACAATTTTCATCACAATTCTCCATGCCCCCTGTCATCACAGTGCCCCGTAACCCCTGTAATCACAATGCTCCATGGACCTTGTCTTCACAGTGCTCCAAGCCTTTGTAATCACACTGCTCCATGACCCCTGTAATCACAATGCTCCATGCCCTTGTCATCACAAGGCTCCAGAACACTTGTCATTATAATGCTCCATGTCCGTTTCATCACCATGCTCCATGACACTTGTCATCACAATGCTCCATGGCCCCTCTCATTACTGTGCTCCATAATAAATTTAATCACATTTCTAGATGACCACTGCCATCACAATGCCTCATGACATTGTCATCACAATTCACCATGACCATTGTCATCACAATGCTCCATGAACCATGTCATCACAGGGTCCCTGGACACTTGTCATCAACAATGATCCATGACCACTTTCATCACAATGCTCCATGACCACTGTCATCTCAATGCTCCATGGCCTTTGTATTCACAATGCTCCATGGCCCCTGTAATCACAGTGCTCCATAACACCTTTCATCATAACGCTCCATGACGACTGTCATCTCAATGCCCCATGAGGCCTGTCATCACAATTCTCCAAGGCACCTCTCATCACAATGCTCCATGACACTTGTCATCACATTGCTCCATAACACCTGTCATCACAGTGTTCCCTGCCCATGTCATCACAATGCTCCATGTCCCCTATAATCACAATGCTCCATGCCTTTTTCCTCACAATGCTCCAGAATTCTTTTCAACACAATGTTCCATGACCGTGGCATCACAATGCTACATGACCCTGCTCATCACAATTCTCCATGACCTTTGTCATCACAATGCTCTATGTCGCTTTTCATCACAATTCTCAATGACCACTTTAATCACTATGATCGCTGACAATTTTTATCACATTTCTCTATTGTCATTACAATTCCCCATGGCCCCTTTCTTCACAATGCTCCATGATGCCTGTTATCAAAATGCTCCATGGAGTTTGTTATCACAATGCTCCAGGACCAGTTTCATCACAATACTCCATCCCCCTTGTCATCACAGTGCACAATGAAACCTTTCATTACAATGCTCCATGACACTTGTCATCACAATGCTCCATGGCCTTTATCGTCACAATGCTCCCAGGCACTTTTCATCACGATGTTCCATGAAAACTTTCATCACATTGCTCCACGACCATTGTCATCACAATAGTCCATACCCTTGTCAACACAAAGCTGCATAATCCCTGTCATCACAATTCTCCATGACTGCTGTCACCACAATAATCCAGGACAATTTTCATAACAATGCTTCATGCCCCCAGTCATCACAGTGCTCCATGATACCTTTCATCACAATTCCTAGATGATCAGTGTCATCACAATGCCCCATGACACCTGTCATCACAATTCGCTATGACCCTTGTCATCACAATACTCGATGAACCGTGTCATCACAGTGTTCCAGGGCACATGTCATCACAATGATCCATGACGACTTTCATCACAATGCTCCAATACACCACTCATCACAATGCTCCATGGCCCCTGTTATCATATTGCTCCATGATCACTTTCATCACAATGCTCCATGACCACTGTCATCACCATTCCTCATGACGCCTGTCATCTCAATGCTCCATGGCCTCTTTCATCACAATGCTCCATGAACCCAGTCATCACAATGTTCCCTGCCCTTTTCATCACAATGCTCCATGGGCCCTGTCATCACAATGCTCCATGCCCTTGTCATCAAAATGCTCCAGAACACTTGTCACCATAATGTTCCTTGCCAATGTCATCAAAATGCCCCATGACATTTGTAATCACATTGCTCCAAGACCGCTGTCATCACAATGCCCCATGACGCCTGCCATCACTAATCTCCTAGGCCTCTCTTACCAAAAACTCCATGATCCCTGTCAGCACAATGTTCCATGACACTTTTCATCAAAATGCTCCATGACCCCTGTCATCACAAAGTTCTCTGCCCACATCATCACAATGCTCCTTGTCACCTTTAATCACAATGCTCCAGAATTCTTGTCATCGCAATGTGCCTTGACCGTGTCATCACAATGCTCCATGACCCTTGTCATCACAAATCTCCATGACCCCTGTCATCACAATGATCTATAACTCCTTTCCTCTCAGTGCTCCAGTACCGTTTTCATCACAGTGCTCCATGCCATTGTCAGCACAATGCTCCTTGGACCGTGTCATCAAAATGCTCCATCCTCTTTTCATCACAATGCTCCAGAGATCCTATCACTACAATGCTCCATGCCCGTGTCAACACAATGCTCCATGACCCCAGTCATCAAAATGCTTTATGAACCTTGTTATCAGAATGTTCCATGACCCCTGACATCAATATGATCCATGACCGTTCTCATCACAATGCTGCATGATACCTTTCATCCCAATTCTCTGTGACCGCTGTCATCACAATGCTCCAGGACAATTTTCATCACAATTCTCCATGCCCCCTGTCATCACAGTGCCCCATAACCCCTGTAATCACAATGCTCCATGGACCTTGTCTTCACAGTGCTCCAAGCCTTTGTAATCACACTGCTCCATGACCCCTGTAATCACAATGCTCCATGCCCTTGTCATCACAAGGCTCCAGAACACTTGTCATTATAATGCTCCATGTCCGTTTCATCACCATGCTCCATGACACTTGTCATCACAATGCTCCATGGCCCCTCTCATTACTGTGCTCCATAATAAATTTAATCACATTTCTAGATGACCACTGCCATCACAATGCCTCATGACATTGTCATCACAATTCACCATGACCATTGTCATCACAATGCTCCATGAACCATGTCATCACAGGGTCCCTGGACACTTGTCATCAACAATGATCCATGACCACTTTCATCACAATGCTCCATGACCACTGTCATCTCAATGCTCCATGGCCTTTGTATTCACAATGCTCCATGGCCCCTGTAATCACAGTGCTCCATAACACCTTTCATCATAACGCTCCATGACGACTGTCATCTCAATGCCCCATGAGGCCTGTCATCACAATTCTCCAAGGCACCTCTCATCACAATGCTCCATGACACTTGTCATCACATTGCTCCATAACACCTGTCATCACAGTGTTCCCTGCCCATGTCATCACAATGCTCCATGTCCCCTATAATCACAATGCTCCATGCCTTTTTCCTCACAATGCTCCAGAATTCTTTTCAACACAATGTTCCATGACCGTGGCATCACAATGCTACATGACCCTGCTCATCACAATTCTCCATGACCTTTGTCATCACAATGCTCTATGTCGCTTTTCATCACAATTCTCAATGACCACTTTAATCACTATGATCGCTGACAATTTTTATCACATTTCTCTATTGTCATTACAATTCCCCATGGCCCCTTTCTTCACAATTCTCCATGATGCCTGTTATCAAAATGCTCCATGGAGTTTGTTATCACAATGCTCCAGGACCAGTTTCATCACAATACTCCATCCCCCTTGTCATCACAGTGCACAATGAAACCTTTCATTACAATGCTCCATGACACTTGTCATCACAATGCTCCATGGCCTTTATCGTCACAATGCTCCCAGGCACTTTTCATCACGATGTTCCATGAAAACTTTCATCACATTGCTCCACGACCATTGTCATCACAATAGTCCATACCCTTGTCAACACAAAGCTGCATAATCCCTGTCATCACAATTCTCCATGACTGCTGTCACCACAATAATCCAGGACAATTTTCATAACAATGCTTCATGCCCCCAGTCATCACAGTGCTCCATGATACCTTTCATCACAATTCCTAGATGATCAATGTCATCACAATGCCCCATGACACCTGTCATCACAATTCGCTATGACCCTTGTCATCACAATACTCGATGAACCGTGTCATCACAGTGTTCCAGGGCACATGTCATCACAATGATCCATGACGACTTTCATCACAATGCTCCAATACACCACTCATCACAATGCTCCATGGCCCCTGTTATCATATTGCTCCATGATCACTTTCATCACAATGCTCCATGACCACTGTCATCACCATTCCTCATGACGCCTGTCATCTCAATGCTCCATGGCCTCTTTCATCACAATGCTCCATGAACCCAGTCATCACAATGTTCCCTGCCCTTTTCATCACAATGCTCCATGGGCCCTGTCATCACAATGCTCCATGCCCTTGTCATCAAAATGCTCCAGAACACTTGTCACCATAATGTTCCTTGCCAATGTCATCAAAATGCCCCATGACATTTGTAATCACATTGCTCCAAGACCGCTGTCATCACAATGCCCCATGACGCCTGCCATCACTAATCTCCTAGGCCTCTCTTACCAAAAACTCCATGATCCCTGTCAGCACAATGTTCCATGACACTTTTCATCAAAATGCTCCATGACCCCTGTCATCACAAAGTTCTCTGCCCACATAATCACAATGCTCCTTGTCACCTTTAATCACAATGCTCCAGAATTCTTGTCATCGCAATGTGCCTTGACCGTGTCATCACAATGCTCCATGACCCTTGTCATCACAAATCTCCATGACCCCTGTCATCACAATGATCTATAACTCCTTTCCTCTCAGTGCTCCAGTACCGTTTTCATCACAGTGCTCCATGCCATTGTCAGCACAATGCTCCTTGGACCGTGTCATCAAAATGCTCCATCCTCTTTTCATCACAATGCTCCAGAGATCCTATCACTACAATGCTCCATGCCCGTGTCAACACAATGCTCCATGACCCCAGTCATCAAAATGCTTTATGAACCTTGTTATCAGAATGTTCCATGACCCCTGACATCAATATGATCCATGACCGTTGTCATCACAATGCTGCATGATACCTTTCATCCCAATTCTCTGTGACCGCTGTCATCACAATGCTCCAGGACAATTTTCATCACAATTCTCCATGCCCCCTGTCATCACAGTGCCCCATAACCCCTGTAATCACAATGCTCCATGGACCTTGTCTTCACAGTGCTCCAAGCCTTTGTAATCACACTGCTCCATGACCCCTGTAATCACAATGCTCCATGCCCTTGTCATCACAAGGCTCCAGAACACTTGTCATTATAATGCTCCATGTCCGTTTCATCACCATGCTCCATGACACTTGTCATCACAATGCTCCATGGCCCCTCTCATTACTGTGCTCCATAATAAATTTAATCACATTTCTAGATGACCACTGCCATCACAATGCCTCATGACATTGTCATCACAATTCACCATGACCATTGTCATCACAATGCTCCATGAACCATGTCATCACAGGGTCCCTGGACACTTGTCATCAACAATGATCCATGACCACTTTCATCACAATGCTCCATGACCACTGTCATCTCAATGCTCCATGGCCTTTGTATTCACAATGCTCCATGGCCCCTGTAATCACAGTGCTCCATAACACCTTTCATCATAACGCTCCATGACGACTGTCATCTCAATGCCCCATGAGGCCTGTCATCACAATTCTCCAAGGCACCCCTCATCACAATGCTCCATGACACTTGTCATCACATTGCTCCATAACACCTGTCATCACAGTGTTCCCTGCCCATGTCATCACAATGCTCCATGTCCCCTATAATCACAATGCTCCATGCCTTTTTCCTCACAATGCTCCAGAATTCTTTTCAACACAATGTTCCATGACCGTGGCATCACAATGCTACATGACCCTGCTCATCACAATTCTCCATGACCTTTGTCATCACAATGCTCTATGTCGCTTTTCATCACAATTCTCAATGACCACTTTAATCACTATGATCGCTGACAATTTTTATCACATTTCTCTATTGTCATTACAATTCCCCATGGCCCCTTTCTTCACAATGCTCCATGATGCCTGTTATCAAAATGCTACATGGAGTTTGATATCACAATGCTCCAGGACCAGTTTCATCACAATACTCCATCCCCCTTGTCATCACAGTGCACAATGAAACCTTTCATTACAATGCTCCACGACACTTGTCATCACAATGCTCCATGGCCTTTATCGTCACAATGCTCCCAGGCACTTTTCATCACGATGTTCCATGAAAACTTTCATCACATTGCTCCACGACCATTGTCATCACAATAGTCCATACCCTTGTCAACACAAAGCTGCATAATCCCTGTCATCACAATTCTCCATGACTGCTGTCACCACAATAATCCAGGACAATTTTCATAACAATGCTTCATGCCCCCAGTCATCACAGTGCTCCATGATACCTTTCATCACAATTCCTAGATGATCAGTGTCATCACAATGCCCCATGACACCTGTCATCACAATTCGCTATGACCCTTGTCATCACAATACTCGATGAACCGTGTCATCACAGTGTTCCAGGGCACATGTCATCACAATGATCCATGACGACTTTCATCACAATGCTCCAGTACACCACTCATCACAATGCTCCATGGCCCCTGTTATCATATTGCTCCATGATCACTTTCATCACAATGCTCCATGACCACTGTCATCACCATTCCTCATGACGCCTGTCATCTCAATGCTCCATGGCCTCTTTCATCACAATGCTCCATGAACCCAGTCATCACAATGTTCCCTGCCCTTTTCATCACAATGCTCCATGGGCCCTGTCATCACAATGCTCCATGCCCTTGTCATCAAAATGCTCCAGAACACTTGTCACCATAATGTTCCTTGCCAATGTCATCAAAATGCCCCATGACATTTGTAATCACATTGCTCCAAGACCGCTGTCATCACAATGCCCCATGACGCCTGCCATCACTAATCTCCTAGGCCTCTCTTACCAAAAACTCCATGATCCCTGTCAGCACCACGTTCCATGACACTTTTCATCAAAATGCTCCATGACCCCTGTCATCACAAAGTTCTCTGCCCACATCATCACAATGCTCCTTGTCACCTTTAATCACAATGCTCCAGAATTCTTGTCATCGCAATGTGCCTTGACCGTGTCATCACAATGCTCCATGACCCTTGTCATCACAAATCTCCATGACCCCTGTCATCACAATGATCTATAACTCCTTTCCTCTCAGTGCTCCAGTACCGTTTTCATCACAGTGCTCCATGCCATTGTCAGCACAATGCTCCTTGGACCGTGTCATCAAAATGCTCCATCCTCTTTTCATCACAATGCTCCAGATATCCTATCACTACAATGCTCCATGCCCGTGTCAACACAATGCTCCATGACCCCAGTCATCAAAATGCTTTATGAACCTTGTTATCAGAATGTTCCATGACCCCTGACATCAATATGATCCATGACCGTTGTCATCACAATGCTGCATGATACCTTTCATCCCAATTCTCTGTGGCCGCTGTCATCACAATGCTCCAGGACAATTTTCATCACAATTCTCCATGCCCCCTGTCATCACAGTGCCCCATAACCCCTGTAATCACAATGCTCCATGGACCTTGTCATCACAGTGCTCCAAGCCTTTGTAATCACACTGCTCCATGACCCCTGTAATCACAATGCTCCATGCCCTTGTCATCACAAGGCTCCAGAACACTTGTCATTATAATGCTCCATGTCCGTTTCATCACCATGCTCCATGACACTTGTCATCACAATGCTCCATGGCCCCTCTCATTACTGTGCTCCATAATAAATTTAATCACATTTCTAGATGACCACTGCCATCACAATGCCTCATGACATTGTCATCACAATTCACCATGACCATTGTCATCACAATGCTCCATGAACCATGTCATCACAGGGTCCCTGGACACTTGTCATCAACAATGATCCATGACCACTTTCATCACAATGCTCCATGACCACTGTCATCTCAATGTTCCATGGCCTTTGTATTCACAATGCTCCATGGCCCCTGTAATCACAGTGCTCCATAACACCTTTCATCATAACGCTCCATGACGACTGTCATCTCAATGCCCCATGAGGCCTGTCATCACAATTCTCCAAGGCACCTCTCATCACAATGCTCCATGACACTTGTCATCACATTGCTCCATAACACCTGTCATCACAGTGTTCCCTGCCCATGTCATCACAATGCTCCATGTCCCCTATAATCACAATGCTCCATGCCTTTTTCCTCACAATGCTCCAGAATTCTTTTCAACACAATGTTCCATGACCGTGGCATCACAATGCTACATGACCCTGCTCATCACAATTCTCCATGACCTTTGTCATCACAATGCTCTATGTCGCTTTTCATCACAATTCTCAATGACCACTTTAATCACTATGATCGCTGACAATTTTTATCACATTTCTCTATTGTCATTACAATTCCCCATGGCCCCTTTCTTCACACTGCTCCATGATGCCTGTTATCAAAATGCTCCATGGAGTTTGTTATCACAATGCTCCAGGACCAGTTTCATCACAATACTCCATCCCCCTTGTCATCACAGTGCACAATGAAACCTTTCATTACAATGCTCCATGACACTTGTCATCACAATGCTCCATGGCCTTTATCGTCACAATGCTCCCAGGCACTTTTCATCACGATGTTCCATGAAAACTTTCATCACATTGCTCCACGACCATTGTCATCACAATAGTCCATACCCTTGTCAACACAAAGCTGCATAATCCCTGTCATCACAATTCTCCATGACTGCTGTCACCACAATAATCCAGGACAATTTTCATAACAATGCTTCATGCCCCCAGTCATCACAGTGCTCCATGATACCTTTCATCACAATTCCTAGATGATCAGTGTCATCACAATGCCCCATGACACCTGTCATCACAATTCGCTATGACCCTTGTCATCACAATACTCGATGAACCGTGTCATCACAGTGTTCCAGGGCACATGTCATCACAATGATCCATGACGACTTTCATCACAATGCTCCAGTACACCACTCATCACAATGCTCCATGGCCCCTGTTATCATATTGCTCCATGATCACTTTCATCACAATGCTCCATGACCACTGTCATCACCATTCCTCATGACGCCTGTCATCTCAATGCTCCATGGCCTCTTTCATCACAATGCTCCATGAACCCAGTCATCACAATGTTCCCTGCCCTTTTCATCACAATGCTCCATGGGCCCTGTCATCACAATGCTCCATGCCCTTGTCATCAAAATGCTCCAGAACACTTGTCACCATAATGTTCCTTGCCAATGTCATCAAAATGCCCCATGACATTTGTAATCACATTGCTCCAAGACCGCTGTCATCACAATGCCCCATGACGCCTGCCATCACTAATCTCCTAGGCCTCTCTTACCAAAAACTCCATGATCCCTGTCAGCACAACGTTCCATGACACTTTTCATCAAAATGCTCCATGACCCCTGTCATCACAAAGTTCTCTGCCCACATCATCACAATGCTCCTTGTCACCTTTAATCACAATGCTCCAGAATTCTTGTCATCGCAATGTGCCTTGACCGTGTCATCACAATGCTCCATGACCCTTGTCATCACAAATCTCCATGACCCCTGTCATCACAATGATCTATAACTCCTTTCCTCTCAGTGCTCCAGTACCGTTTTCATCACAGTGCTCCATGCCATTGTCAGCACAATGCTCCTTGGACCGTGTCATCAAAATGCTCCATCCTCTTTTCATCACAATGCTCCAGATATCCTATCACTACAATGCTCCATGCCCGTGTCAACACAATGCTCCATGACCCCAGTCATCAAAATGCTTTATGAACCTTGTTATCAGAATGTTCCATGACCCCTGACATCAATATGATCCATGACCGTTGTCATCACAATGCTGCATGATACCTTTCATCCCAATTCTCTGTGGCCGCTGTCATCACAATGCTCCAGGACAATTTTCATCACAATTCTCCATGCCCCCTGTCATCACAGTGCCCCATAACCCCTGTAATCACAATGCTCCATGGACCTTGTCATCACAGTGCTCCAAGCCTTTGTAATCACACTGCTCCATGACCCCTGTAATCACAATGCTCCATGCCCTTGTCATCACAAGGCTCCAGAACACTTGTCATTATAATGCTCCATGTCCGTTTCATCACCATGCTCCATGACACTTGTCATCACAATGCTCCATGGCCCCTCTCATTACTGTGCTCCATAATAAATTTAATCACATTTCTAGATGACCACTGCCATCACAATGCCTCATGACATTGTCATCACAATTCACCATGACCATTGTCATCACAATGTTCCATGAACCATGTCATCACAGGGTCCCTGGACACTTGTCATCAACAATGATCCATGACCACTTTCATCACAATGCTCCATGACCACTGTCATCTCAATGCTCCATGGCCTTTGTATTCACAATGCTCCATGGCCCCTGTAATCACAGTGCTCCATAACACCTTTCATCATAACGCTCCATGACGACTGTCATCTCAATGCCCCATGAGGCCTGTCATCACAATTCTCCAAGGCACCTCTCATCACAATGCTCCATGACACTTGTCATCACATTGCTCCATAACACCTGTCATCACAGTGTTCCCTGCCCATGTCATCACAATGCTCCATGTCCCCTATAATCACAATGCTCCATGCCTTTTTCCTCACAATGCTCCAGAATTCTTTTCAACACAATGTTCCATGACCGTGGCATCACAATGCTACATGACCCTGCTCATCACAATTCTCCATGACCTTTGTCATCACAATGCTCTATGTCGCTTTTCATCACAATTCTCAATGACCACTTTAATCACTATGATCGCTGACAATTTTTATCACATTTCTCTATTGTCATTACAATTCCCCATGGCCCCTTTCTTCACACTGCTCCATGATGCCTGTTATCAAAATGCTCCATGGAGTTTGTTATCACAATGCTCCAGGACCAGTTTCATCACAATACTCCATCCCCCTTGTCATCACAGTGCACAATGAAACCTTTCATTACAATGCTCCATGACACTTGTCATCACAATGCTCCATGGCCTTTATCGTCACAATGCTCCCAGGCACTTTTCATCACGATGTTCCATGAAAACTTTCATCACATTGCTCCACGACCATTGTCATCACAATAGTCCATACCCTTGTCAACACAAAGCTGCATAATCCCTGTCATCACAATTTTCCATGACTGCTGTCACCACAATAATCCAGGACAATTTTCATAACAATGCTTCATGCCCCCAGTCATCACAGGGCTCCATGATACCTTTCATCACAATTCCTAGATGATCAGTGTCATCACAATGCCCCATGACACCTGTCATCACAAATCGCTATGACCCTTGTCATCACAATACTCGATGAACCGTGTCATCACAGTGTTCCAGGGCACATGTCATCACAATGATCCATGACGACTTTCATCACAATGCTCCAATACACCACTCATCACAATGCTCCATGGCCCCTCTTATCATATTGCTCCATGATCACTTTCATCACAATGCTCCATGACCACTGTCATCACCATTCCTCATGACGCCTGTCATCTCAATGCTCCATGGCCTCTTTCATCACAATGCTCCATGAACCCAGTCATCACAATGTTCCCTGCCCTTTTCATCACAATGCTCCATGGGCCCTGTCATCACAATGCTCCATGCCCTTGTCATCAAAATGCTCCAGAACACTTGTCACCATAATGTTCCTTGCCAATGTCATCAAAATGCCCCATGACATTTGTAATCACATTGCTCCAAGACCGCTGTCATCACAATGCCCCATGACGCCTGCCATCACTAATCTCCTAGGCCTCTCTTACCAAAAACTCCATGATCCCTGTCAGCACAATGTTCCATGACACTTTTCATCAAAATGCTCCATGACCCCTGTCATCACAAAGTTCTCTGCCCACATCATCACAATGCTCCTTGTCACCTTTAATCACAATGCTCCAGAATACTTGTCATCGCAATGTGCCTTGACCGTGTCATCACAATGCTCCATGACCCTTGTCATCACAAATCTCCATGACCCCTGTCATCACAATGATCTATAACTCCTTTCCTCTCAGTGCTCCAGTACCGTTTTCATCACAGTGCTCCATGCCATTGTCAGCACAATGCTCCTTGGACCGTGTCATCAAAATGCTCCATCCTCTTTTCATCACAATGCTCCAGATATCCTATCACTACAATGCTCCATGCCCGTGTCAACACAATGCTCCATGACCCCAGGCATCAAAATGCTTTATGAACCTTGTTACCAGAATGTTCCATGACCCCTGTCATCAATATGATCCATGACCGTTGTCATCACAACGCTGCATGATACCTTTCATCCCAATTCTCTGTGACCGCTGTCATCACAATGCTCCAGGACAATTTTCATCACAATTCTCCATGTCCCCTGTCATCACAGTGCCCCATAACCCCTGTAATCACAATGCTCCATGGACCTTGTCTTCACAGTGCTCCAAGCCTTTGTAATCACACTGCTCCATGACCCCTGTAATCACAATGCTCCATGCCCTTTTCATCACAAGGCTCCAGAACACTTGTCATTATAATGCTCCATGTCCGTTTCATCACCATGCTCCATGACACTTGTCATCACAATGCTCCATGGCCCCTCTCATTACTGTGCTCCATAATAAATTTAATCACATTTCTAGATGACCACTGCCATCACAATGCCTCATGACATTGTCATCACAATTCACCATGACCATTGTCATCACAATGCTCCATGAACCATGTCATCACAGGGTCCCTGGACACTTGTCATCAACAATGATCCATGACCACTTTCATCACAATGCTCCATGACCACTGTCATCTCAATGCTCCATGGCCTTTGTATTCACAATGCTCCATGGCCCCTGTAATCACAGTGCTCCATAACACCTTTCATCATAACGCTCCATGACGACTGTCATCTCAATGCCCCATGAGGCCTGTCATCACAATTCTCCATGGCACCTCTCATCACAATGCTCCATGACACTTGTCATCACATTGCTCCATAACACCTGTCATCACAGTGTTCCCTGCCCATGTCATCACAATGCTCCATGTCCCCTATAATCACAATGCTCCATGCCTTTTTACTCACAATGCTCCAGAATTCTTTTCAACACAATGTTCCATGACCGTGGCATCACAATGCTACATGACCCTGCTCATCACAATTCTCCATGACATTTTTCATCACAATGCTCTATGTCGCTTTTCATCACAATTCTCAATGACCACTTTAATCACTATGATCGCTGACAATTTTTATCACATTTCTCTATTGTCATTACAATTCCCCATGGCCCCTTTCTTCACAATGCTCCATGATGCCTGTTATCAAAATGCTCCATGGAGTTTGTTATCACAATGCTCCAGGACCAGTTTCATCACAATACTCCATCCCCCTTGTCATCACAGTGCACAATGAAACCTTTCATTACAATGCTCCATGACACTTGTCATCACAATGCTCCATGGCCTTTATCGTCACAATGCTCCCAGGCACTTTTCATCACGATGTTCCATGAAAACTTTCATCACATTGCTCCACGACCATTGTCATCACAATAGTCCATACCCTTGTCAACACAAAGCTGCATAATCCCTGTCATCACAATTCTCCATGACTGCTGTCACCACAATAATCCAGGACAATTTTCATAACAATGCTTCATGCCCCCAGTCATCACAGTGCTCCATGATACCTTTCATCACAATTCCTAGATGATCAGTGTCATCACAATGCCCCATGACACCTGTCATCACAATTCGCTATGGCCCTTGTCATCACAATACTCGATGAAACGTGTCATCACAGTGTTCCAGGGCACATGTCATCACAATGATCCATGACGACTTTCATCACAATGCTCCAATACACCACTCATCACAATTCTCCATGGCCCCTGTTATCATATTGCTCCATGATCACTTTCATCACAATGCTCCATGACCACTGTCATCACCATTCCTCATGACGCCTGTCATCTCAATGCTCCATGGCCTCTTTCATCACAATGCTCCATGAACCCAGTCATCACAATGTTCCCTGCCCTTTTCATCACAATGCTCCATGGGCCCTGTCATCACAATGCTCCATGCCCTTGTCATCAAAATGCTCCAGAACACTTGTCACCATAATGTTCCTTGCCAATGTCATCAAAATGCCCCATGACATTTGTAATCACATTGCTCCAAGACCGCTGTCATCACAATGCCCCATGACGCCTGCCATCACTAATCTCCTAGGCCTCTCTTACCAAAAACTCCATGATCCCTGTCAGCACAATGTTCCATGACACTTTTCATCAAAATGCTCCATGACCCCTGTCATCACAAAGTTCTCTGCCCACATCATCACAATGCTCCTTGTCACCTTTAATCACAATGCTCCAGAATACTTGTCATCGCAATGTGCCTTGACCGTGTCATCACAATGCTCCATGACCCTTGTCATCACAAATCTCCATGACCCCTGTCATCACAATGATCTATAACTCCTTTCCTCTCAGTGCTCCAGTACCGTTTTCATCACAGTGCTCCATGCCATTGTCAGCACAATGCTCCTTGGACCGTGTCATCAAAATGCTCCATCCTCTTTTCATCACAATGCTCCAGATATCCTATCACTACAATGCTCCATGCCCGTGTCAACACAATGCTCCATGACCCCAGGCATCAAAATGCTTTATGAACCTTGTTACCAGAATGTTCCATGACCCCTGTCATCAATATGATCCATGACCGTTGTCATCACAACGCTGCATGATACCTTTCATCCCAATTCTCTGTGACCGCTGTCATCACAATGCTCCACGACAATTTTCATCACAATTCTCCATGTCCCCTGTCATCACAGTGCCCCATAACCCCTGTAATCACAATGCTCCATGGACCTTGTCTTCACAGTGCTCCAAGCCTTTGTAATCACACTGCTCCATGACCCCTGTAATCACAATGCTCCATGCCCTTTTCATCACAAGGCTCCAGAACACTTGTCATTATAATGCTCCATGTCCGTTTCATCACCATGCTCCATGACACTTGTCATCACAATGCTCCATGGCCCCTCTCATTACTGTGCTCCATAATAAATTTAATCACATTTCTAGATGACCACTGCCATCACAATGCCTCATGACATTGTCATCACAATTCACCATGACCATTGTCATCACAATGCTCCATGAACCATGTCATCACAGGGTCCCTGGACACTTGTCATCAACAATGATCCATGACCACTTTCATCACAATGCTCCATGACCACTGTCATCTCAATGCTCCATGGCCTTTGTATTCACAATGCTCCATGGCCCCTGTAATCACAGTGCTCCATAACACCTTTCATCATAACGCTCCATGACGACTGTCATCTCAATGCCCCATGAGGCCTGTCATCACAATTCTCCATGGCACCTCTCATCACAATGCTCCATGACACTTGTCATCACATTGCTCCATAACACCTGTCATCACAGTGTTCCCTGCCCATGTCATCACAATGCTCCATGTCCCCTATAATCACAATGCTCCATGCCTTTTTACTCACAATGCTCCAGAATTCTTTTCAACACAATGTTCCATGACCGTGGCATCACAATGCTACATGACCCTGCTCATCACAATTCTCCATGACCTTTTTCATCACAATGCTCTATGTCGCTTTTCATCACAATTCTCAATGACCACTTTAATCACTATGATCGCTGACAATTTTTATCACATTTCTCTATTGTCATTACAATTCCCCATGGCCCCTTTCTTCACAATGCTCCATGATGCCTGTTATCAAAATGCTCCATGGAGTTTGTTATCACAATGCTCCAGGACCAGTTTCATCACAATACTCCATCCCCCTTGTCATCACAGTGCACAATGAAACCTTTCATTACAATGCTCCATGACACTTGTCATCACAATGCTCCATGGCCTTTATCGTCACAATGCTCCCAGGCACTTTTCATCACGATGTTCCATGAAAACTTTCATCACATTGCTCCACGACCATTGTCATCACAATAGTCCATACCCTTGTCAACACAAAGCTGCATAATCCCTGTCATCACAATTCTCCATGACTGCTGTCACCACAATAATCCAGGACAATTTTCATAACAATGCTTCATGCCCCCAGTCATCACAGTGCTCCATGATACCTTTCATCACAATTCCTAGATGATCAGTGTCATCACAATGCCCCATGACACCTGTCATCACAATTCGCTATGGCCCTTGTCATCACAATACTCGATGAAACGTGTCATCACAGTGTTCCAGGGCACATGTCATCACAATGATCCATGACGACTTTCATCACAATGCTCCAATACACCACTCATCATAATGCTCCATGGCCCCTGTTATCATATTGCTCCATGATCACTTTCATCACAATGTTCCATGACCACTGTCATCACCATTCCTCCTGACGCCTGTCATCTCAATGCTCCATGGCCTCTTTCATCACAATGCTCCATGAACCCAGTCATCACAATGTTCCCTGCCCTTTTCATCACAATGCTCCATGGGCCCTGTCATCACAATGCTCCATGCCCTTGTCATCAAAATGCTCCAGAACACTTGTCACCATAATGTTCCTTGCCAATGTCATCAAAATGCCCCATGACATTTGTAATCACATTGCTCCAAGACCGCTGTCATCACAATGCCCCATGACGCCTGCCATCACTAATCTCCTAGGCCTCTCTTACCAAAAACTCCATGATCCCTGTCAGCACAACGTTCCATGACACTTTTCATCAAAATGCTCCATGACCCCTGTCATCACAAAGTTCTCTGCCCACATCATCACAATGCTCCTTGTCACCTTTAATCACAATGCTCCAGAATTCTTGTCATCGCAATGTGCCTTGACCGTGTCATCACAATGCTCCATGACTCTTGTCATCACAAATCTCCATGACCCCTGGCATCACAATGATCTATAACTCCTTTCCTCTCAGTGCTCCAGTACCGTTTTCATCACAGTGCTCCATGCCATTGTCAGCACAATGCTCCTTGGACCGTGTCATCAAAATGCTCCATCCTCTTTTCATCACAATGCTCCAGATATCCTATCACTACAATGCTCCATGCCCGTGTCAACACAATGCTCCATGACCCCAGGCATCAAAATGCTTTATGAACCTTGTTACCAGAATGTTCCATGACCCCTGTCATCAATATGATCCATGACTGTTGTCATCACAATGCTGCATGATACCTTTCATCCCAATTCTCTGTGACCGCTGTCATCACAATGCTCCAGGACAATTTTCATCACAATTCTCCATGCCCCCTGTCATCACAGTGCCCCATAACCCCTGTAATCACAATGCTCCATGGACCTTGTCTTCACAGTGCTCCAAGCCTTTGTAATCACACTGCTCCATGACCCCTGTAATCACAATGCTCCATGCCCTTGTCATCACAAGGCTCCAGAACACTTGTCATTATAATGCTCCATGTCCGTTTCATCACCATGCTCCATGACACTTCTCATCACAATGCTCCATGGCCCCTCTCATTACTGTGCTCCATAATAAATTTAATCACATTTCTAGATGACCACTGCCATCACAATGCCTCATGACATTGTCATCACAATTCACCATGACCATTGTCATCACAATGCTCCATGAACCATGTCATCACAGGGTCCCTGGACACTTGTCATCAACAATGATCCATGACCACTTTCATCACAATGCTCCATGACCACTGTCATCTCAATGCTCCATGGCCTTTGTATTCACAATGCTCCATGGCCCCTGTAATCACAGTGCTCCATAACACCTTTCATCATAACGCTCCATGACGACTGTCATCTCAATGCCCCATGAGGCCTGTCATCACAATTCTCCAAGGCACCTCTCATCACAATGCTCCATGACACTTGTCATCACATTGCTCCATAACACCTGTCATCACAGTGTTCCCTGCCCATGTCATCACAATGCTCCATGTCCCCTATAATCACAATGCTCCATGCCTTTTTCCTCACAATGCTCCAGAATTCTTTTCAACACAATGTTCCATGACCGTGGCATCACAATGCTACATGACCCTGCTCATCACAATTCTCCATGACCTTTGTCATCACAATGCTCTATGTCGCTTTTCATCACAATTCTCAATGACCACTTTAATCACTATGATCGCTGACAATTTTTATCACATTTCTCTATTGTCATTACAATTCCCCATGGCCCCTTTCTTCACAATGCTCCATGATGCCTGTTATCAAAATGCTCCATGGAGTTTGTTATCACAATGCTCCAGGACCAGTTTCATCACAATACTCCACCCCCCTTGTCATCACAGTGCACAATGAAACCTTTCATTACAATGCTCCATGACACTTGTCATCACAATGCTCCATGGCCTTTATCGTCACAATGCTCCCAGGCACTTTTCATCACGATGTTCCATGAAAACTTTCATCACATTGCTCCACGACCATTGTCATCACAATAGTCCATACCCTTGTCAACACAAAGCTGCATAATCCCTGTCATCACAATTCTCCATGACTGCTGTCACCACAATAATCCAGGACAATTTTCATAACAATGCTTCATGCCCCCAGTCATCACAGTGCTCCATGATACCTTTCATCACAATTCCTAGATGATCAATGTCATCACAATGCCCCATGACACCTGTCATCACAATTCGCTATGACCCTTGTCATCACAATACTCGATGAACCGTGTCATCACAGTGTTCCAGGGCACATGTCATCACAATGATCCATGACGACTTTCATCACAATGCTCCAATACACCACTCATCACAATGCTCCATGGCCCCTGTTATCATATTGCTCCATGATCACTTTCATCACAATGCTCCATGACCACTGTCATCACCATTCCTCATGACGCCTGTCATCTCAATGCTCCATGGCCTCTTTCATCACAATGCTCCATGAACCCAGTCATCACAATGTTCCCTGCCCTTTTCATCACAATGCTCCATGGGCCCTGTCATCACAATGCTCCATGCCCTTGTCATCAAAATGCTCCAGAACACTTGTCACCATAATGTTCCTTGCCAATGTCATCAAAATGCCCCATGACATTTGTAATCACATTGCTCCAAGACCGCTGTCATCACAATGCCCCATGACGCCTGCCATCACTAATCTCCTAGGCCTCTCTTACCAAAAACTCCATGATCCCTGTCAGCACAATGTTCCATGACACTTTTCATCAAAATGCTCCATGACCCCTGTCATCACAAAGTTCTCTGCCCACATCATCACAATGCTCCTTGTCACCTTTAATCACAATGCTCCAGAATTCTTGTCATCGCAATGTGCCTTGACCGTGTCATCACAATGCTCCATGACCCTTGTCATCACAAATCTCCATGACCCCTGTCATCACAATGATCTATAACTCCTTTCCTCTCAGTGCTCCAGTACCGTTTTCATCACAGTGCTCCATGCCATTGTCAGCACAATGCTCCTTGGACCGTGTCATCAAAATGCTCCATCCTCTTTTCATCACAATGCTCCAGATATCCTATCACTACAATGCTCCATGCCCGTGTCAACACAATGCTCCATGACCCCAGTCATCAAAATGCTTTATGAACCTTGTTATCAGAATGTTCCATGACCCCTGACATCAATATGATCCATGACCGTTGTCATCACAATGCTGCATGATACCTTTCATCCCAATTCTCTGTGACCGCTGTCATCACAATGCTCCAGGACAATTTTCATCACAATTCTCCATGCCCCCTGTCATCACAGTGCCCCATAACCGCTGTAATCACAATGCTCCATGGACCTTGTCATCACAGTGCTGCAAGCCTTTGTAATCACACTGCTCCATGACCCCTGTAATCACAATGCTCCATGCCCTTGTCATCACAAGGCTCCAGAACACTTGTCATTATAATGCTCCATGTCCGTTTCATCACCATGCTCCATGACACTTGTCATCACAATGCTCCATGGCCCCTCTCATTACTGTGCTCCATAATAAATTTAATCACATTTCTAGATGACCACTGCCATCACAATGCCTCATGACATTGTCATCACAATTCACCATGACCATTGTCATCACAATGCTCCATGAACCATGTCATCACAGGGTCCCTGGACACTTGTCATCAACAATGATCCATGACCACTTTCATCACAAAGCTCCATGACCACTGTCATCTCAATGCTCCATGGCCTTTGTATTCACAATGCTCCATGGCCCCTGTAATCACAGTGCTCCATAACACCTTTCATCATAACGCTCCATGACGACTGTCATCTCAATGCCCCATGAGGCCTGTCATCACAATTCTCCAAGGCACCTCTCATCACAATGCCCCATGACACTTGTCATCACATTGCTCCATAACACCTGTCATCACAGTGTTCCCTGCCCATGTCATCACAATGCTCCATGTCCCCTATAATCACAATGCTCCATGCCTTTTTCCTCACAATGCTCCAGAATTCTTTTCAACACAATGTTCCATGACCGTGGCATCACAATGCTACATGACCCTGCTCATCACAATTCTCCATGACCTTTGTCATCACAATGCTCTATGTCGCTTTTCATCACAATTCTCAATGACCACTTTAATCACTATGATCGCTGACAATTTTTATCACATTTCTCTATTGTCATTACAATTCCCCATGGCCCCTTTCTTCACAATGCTCCATGATGCCTGTTATCAAAATGCTCCATGGAGTTTGTTATCACAATGCTCCAGGACCAGTTTCATCACAATACTCCATCCCCCTTGTCATCACAGTGCACAATGAAACCTTTCATTACAATGCTCCATGACACTTGTCATCACAATGCTCCATGGCCTTTATCGTCACAATGCTCCCAGGCACTTTTCATCACGATGTTCCATGAAAACTTTCATCACATTGCTCCACGACCATTGTCATCACAATAGTCCATACCCTTGTCAACACAAAGCTGCATAATCCCTGTCATCACAATTCTCCATGACTGCTGTCACCACAATAATCCAGGACAATTTTCATAACAATGCTTCATGCCCCCAGTCATCACAGTGCTCCATGATACCTTTCATCACAATTCCTAGATGATCAGTGTCATCACAATGCCCCATGACACCTGTCATCACAATTCGCTATGACCCTTGTCATCACAATACTCGATGAACCGTGTCATCACAGTGTTCCAGGGCACATGTCATCACAATGATCCATGACGACTTTCATCACAATGCTCCAATACACCACTCATCACAATGCTCCATGGCCCCTGTTATCATATTGCTCCATGATCACTTTCATCACAATGCTCCATGACCACTGTCATCACCATTCCTCATGACGCCTGTCATCTCAATGCTCCATGGCCTCTTTCATCACAATGCTCCATGAACCCAGTCATCACAATGTTCCCTGCCCTTTTCATCACAATGCTCCATGGGCCCTGTCATCACAATGCTCCATGCCCTTGTCATCAAAATGCTCCAGAACACTTGTCACCATAATGTTCCTTGCCAATGTCATCAAAATGCCCCATGACATTTGTAATCACATTGCTCCAAGACCGCTGTCATCACAATGCCCCATGACGCCTGCCATCACTAATCTCCTAGGCCTCTCTTACCAAAAACTCCATGATCCCTGTCAGCACAACGTTCCATGACACTTTTCATCAAAATGCTCCATGACCCCTGTCATCACAAAGTTCTCTGCCCACATCATCACAATGCTCCTTGTCACCTTTAATCACAATGCTCCAGAATTCTTGTCATCGCAATGTGCCTTGACCGTGTCATCACAATGCTCCATGACCCTTGTCATCACAAATCTCCATGACCCCTGTCATCACAATGATCTATAACTCCTTTCCTCTCAGTGCTCCAGTACCGTTTTCATCACAGTGCTCCATGCCATTGTCAGCACAATGCTCCTTGGACCGTGTCATCAAAATGCTCCATCCTCTTTTCATCACAATGCTCCAGATATCCTATCACTACAATGCTCCATGCCCGTGTCAACACAATGCTCCATGACCCCAGGCATCAAAATGCTTTATGAACCTTGTTACCAGAATGTTCCATGACCCCTGTCATCAATATGATCCATGACCGTTGTCATCACAATGCTGCATGATACCTTTCATCCCAATTCTCTGTGACCGCTGTCATCACAATGCTCCAGGACAATTTTCATCACAATTCTCCATGCCCCCTGTCATCACAGTGCCCCATAACCCCTGTAATCACAATGCTCCATGGACCTTGTCTTCACAGTGCTCCAAGCCTTTGTAATCACACTGCTCCATGACCCCTGTAATCACAATGCTCCATGCCCTTGTCATCACAAGGCTCCAGAACACTTGTCATTATAATGCTCCATGTCCGTTTCATCACCATGCTCCATGACACTTCTCATCACAATGCTCCATGGCCCCTCTCATTACTGTGCTCCATAATAAATTTAATCACATTTCTAGATGACCACTGCCATCACAATGCCTCATGACATTGTCATCACAATTCACCATGACCATTGTCATCACAATGCTCCATGAACCATGTCATCAAAGGGTCCCTGGACACTTGTCATCAACAATGATCCATGACCACTTTCATCACAATGCTCCATGACCACTGTCATCTCAATGCTCCATGGCCTTTGTATTCACAATGCTCCATGGCCCCTGTAATCACAGTGCTCCATAACACCTTTCATCATAACGCTCCATGACGACTGTCATCTCAATGCCCCATGAGGCCTGTCATCACAATTCTCCAAGGCACCTCTCATCACAATGCTCCATGACACTTGTCATCACATTGCTCCATAACACCTGTCATCACAGTGTTCCCTGCCCATGTCATCACAATGCTCCATGTCCCCTATAATCACAATGCTCCATGCCTTTTTCCTCACAATGCTCCAGAATTCTTTTCAACACAATGTTCCATGACCGTGGCATCACAATGCTACATGACCCTGCTCATCACAATTCTCCATGACCTTTGTCATCACAATGCTCTATGTCGCTTTTCATCACAATTCTCAATGACCACTTTAATCACTATGATCGCTGACAATTTTTATCACATTTCTCTATTGTCATTACAATTCCCCATGGCCCCTTTCTTCACAATGCTCCATGATGCCTGTTATCAAAATGCTCCATGGAGTTTGTTATCACAATGCTCCAGGACCAGTTTCATCACAATAATCCACCCCCCTTGTCATCACAGTGCACAATGAAACCTTTCATTACAATGCTCCATGACACTTGTCATCACAATGCTCCATGGCCTTTATCGTCACAATGCTCCCAGGCACTTTTCATCACGATGTTCCATGAAAACTTTCATCACATTGCTCCACGACCATTGTCATCACAATAGTCCATACCCTTGTCAACACAAAGCTGCATAATCCCTGTCATCACAATTCTCCATGACTGCTGTCACCACAATAATCCAGGACAATTTTCATAACAATGCTTCATGCCCCCAGTCATCACAGTGCTCCATGATACCTTTCATCACAATTCCTAGATGATCAATGTCATCACAAGGCCCCATGACACCTGTCATCACAATTCGCTATGACCCTTGTCATCACAATACTCGATGAACCGTGTCATCACAGTGTTCCAGGGCACATGTCATCACAATGATCCATGACGACTTTCATCACAATGCTCCAATACACCACTCATCACAATGCTCCATGGCCCCTGTTATCATATTGCTCCATGATCACTTTCATCACAATGCTCCATGACCACTGTCATCACCATTCCTCATGACACCTGTCATCTCAATGCTCCATGGCCTCTTTCATCACAATGCTCCATGAACCCAGTCATCACAATGTTCCCTGCCCTTTTCATCACAATGCTCCATGGGCCCTGTCATCACAATGCTCCATGCCCTTGTCATCAAAATGCTCCAGAACACTTGTCACCATAATGTTCCTTGCCAATGTCATCAAAATGCCCCATGACATTTGTAATCACATTGCTCCAAGACCGCTGTCATCACAATGCCCCATGACGCCTGCCATCACTAATCTCCTAGGCCTCTCTTACCAAAAACTCCATGATCCCTGTCAGCACAACGTTCCATGACACTTTTCATCAAAATGCTCCATGACCCCTGTCATCACAAAGTTCTCTGCCCACATCATCACAATGCTCCTTGTCACCTTTAATCACAATGCTCCAGAATTCTTGTCATCGCAATGTGCCTTGACCGTGTCATCACAATGCTCCATGACCCTTGTCATCACAAATCTCCATGACCCCTGGCATTACAATGATCTATAACTCCTTTCCTCTCAGTGCTCCAGTACCGTTTTCATCACAGTGCTCCATGCCATTGTCAGCACAATGCTCCTTGGACCGTGTCATCAAAATGCTCCATCCTCTTTTCATCACAATGCTCCAGATATCCTATCACTACAATGCTCCATGCCCGTGTCAACACAATGCTCCATGACCCCAGGCATCAAAATGCTTTATGAACCTTGTTACCAGAATGTTCCATGACCCCTGTCATCAATATGATCCATGACCGTTGTCATCACAACGCTGCATGATACCTTTCATCCCAATTCTCTGTGACCGCTGTCATCACAATGCTCCAGGACAATTTTCATCACAATTCTCCATGCCCCCTGTCATCACAGTGCCCCATAACCCCTGTAATCACAATGCTCCATGGACCTTGTCTTCACAGTGCTCCAAGCCTTTGTAATCACACTGCTCCATGACCCCTGTAATCACAATGCTCCATGCCCTTGTCATCACAAGGCTCCAGAACACTTGTCATTATAATGCTCCATGTCCGTTTCATCACCATGCTCCATGACACTTCTCATCACAATGCTCCATGGCCCCTCTCATTACTGTGCTCCATAATAAATTTAATCACATTTCTAGATGACCACTGCCATCACAATGCCTCATGACATTGTCATCACAATTCACCATGACCATTGTCATCACAATGCTCCATGAAACATGTCATCAAAGGGTCCCTGGACACTTGTCATCAACAATGATCCATGACCACTTTCATCACAATGCTCCATGACCACTGTCATCTCAATGCTCCATGGCCTTTGTATTCACAATGCTCCATGGCCCCTGTAATCACAGTGCTCCATAACACCTTTCATCATAACGCTCCATGACGACTGTCATCTCAATGCCCCATGAGGCCTGTCATCACAATTCTCCAAGGCACCTCTCATCACAATGCTCCATGACACTTGTCATCACATTGCTCCATAACACCTGTCATCACAGTGTTCCCTGCCCATGTCATCACAATGCTCCATGTCCCCTATAATCACAATGCTCCATGCCTTTTTCCTCACAATGCTCCAGAATTCTTTTCAACACAATGTTCCATGACCCTGGCATCACAATGCTACATGACCCTGCTCATCACAATTCTCCATGACCTTTGTCATCACAATGCTCTATGTCGCTTTTCATCACAATTCTCAATGACCACTTTAATCACTATGATCGCTGACAATTTTTATCACATTTCTCTATTGTCATTACAATTCCCCATGGCCCCTTTCTTCACAATGCTCCATGATGCCTGTTATCAAAATGCTCCATGGAGTTTGTTATCACAATTCTCCAGGACCAGTTTCATCACAATACTCCATCCCCCTTGTCATCACAGTGCACAATGAAACCTTTCATTACAATGCTCCATGACACTTGTCATCACAATGCTCCATGGCCTTTATCATCACAATGCTCCCAGGCACTTTTCATCACGATGTTCCATGAAAACTTTCATCACATTGCTCCACGACCATTGTCATCACAATAGTCCATACCCTTGTCAACACAAAGCTGCATAATCCCTGTCATCACAATTCTCCATGACTGCTGTCACCACAATAATCCAGGACAATTTTCATAACAATGCTTCATGCCCCCAGTCATCACAGTGCTCCATGATACCTTTCATCACAATTCCTAGATGATCAGTGTCATCACAATGCCCCATGACACCTGTCATCACAAATCGCTATGACCCTTGTCATCACAATACTCGATGAACCGTGTCATCACAGTGTTCCAGGGCACATGTCATCACAATGATCCATGACGACTTTCATCACAATGCTCCAATACACCACTCATCACAATGCTCCATGGCCCCTGTTATCATATTGCTCCATGATCACTTTCATCACAATGCTCCATGACCACTGTCATCACCATTCCTCATGACGCCTGTCATCTCAATGCTCCATGGCCTCTTTCATCACAATGCTCCATGAACCCAGTCATCACAATGTTCCCTGCCCTTTTCATCACAATGCTCCATGGGCCCTGTCATCACAATGCTCCATGCCCTTGTCATCAAAATGCTCCAGAACACTTGTCACCATAATGTTCCTTGCCAATGTCATCAAAATGCCCCATGACATTTGTAATCACATTGCTCCAAGACCGCTGTCATCACAATGCCCCATGACGCCTGCCATCACTAATCTCCTAGGCCTCTCTTACCAAAAACTCCATGATCCCTGTCAGCACAATGTTCCATGACACTTTTCATCAAAATGCTCCATGACCCCTGTCATCACAAAGTTCTCTGCCCACATCATCACAATGCTCCTTGTCACCTTTAATCACAATGCTCCAGAATTCTTGTCATCGCAATGTGCCTTGACCGTGTCATCACAATGCTCCATGACCCTTGTCATCACAAATCTCCATGACCCCTGTCATCACAATGATCTATAACTCCTTTCCTCTCAGTGCTCCAGTACCGTTTTCATCACAGTGCTCCATGCCATTGTCAGCACAATGCTCCTTGGACCGTGTCATCAAAATGCTCCATCCTCTTTTCATCACAATGCTCCAGATATCCTATCACTACAATGCTCCATGCTCGTGTCAACACAATGCTCCATGACCCCAGTCATCAAAATGCTTTATGAACCTTGTTATCAGAATGTTCCATGACCCCTGACATCAATATGATCCATGACCGTTGTCATCACAATGCTGCATGATACCTTTCATCCCAATTCTCTGTGACCGCTGTCATCACAATGCTCCAGGACAATTTTCATCACAATTCTCCATGCCCCCTGTCATCACAGTGCCCCATAACCCCTGTAATCACAATGCTCCATGGACTTTGTCTTCACAGTGCTCCAAGCCTTTGTAATCACACTGCTCCATGACCCCTGTAATCACAATGCTCCATGCCCTTGTCATCACAAGGCTCCAGAACACTTGTCATTATAATGCTCCATGTCCGTTTCATCACCATGCTCCATGACACTTGTCATCACAATGCTCCATGGCCCCTCTCATTACTGTGCTCCATAATAAATTTAATCACATTTCTAGATGACCACTGCCATCACAATGCCTCATGACATTGTCATCACAATTCACCATGACCATTGTCATCACAATGCTCCATGAACCATGTCATCACAGGGTCCCTGGACACTTGTCATCAACAATGATCCATGACCACTTTCATCACAAAGCTCCATGACCACTGTCATCTCAATGCTCCATGGCCTTTGTATTCACAATGCTCCATGGCCCCTGTAATCACAGTGCTCCATAACACCTTTCATCATAACGCTCCATGACGACTGTCATCTCAATGCCCCATGAGGCCTGTCATCACAATTCTCCAAGGCACCTCTCATCACAATGCCCCATGACACTTGTCATCACGTTGCTCCATAACACCTCTCATCACAGTGTTCCCTGCCCATGTCATCACAATGCTCCATGTCCCCTATAATCAAAATGCTCCATGCCTTTTTCCTCACAATGCTCCAGAATTCTTTTCAACACAATGTTCCATGACCATGGCATCACAATGCTACATGACCCTGCTCATCACAATTCTCCATGACCTTTGTCATCAAAATGCTCTATGTCGCTTTTCATCACAATTCTCAATGACCACTTTAATCACTATGATCGCTGACAATTTTTATCACATTTCTCTATTGTCATTACAATTCCCCATGGCCCCTTTCTTCACAATGCTCCATGATGCCTGTTATCAAAATGCTCCATGGAGTTTGTTATCACAATGCTCCAGGACCAGTTTCATCACAATACTCCATCCCCCTTGTCATCACAGTGCACAATGAAACCTTTCATTACAATGCTCCATGACACTTGTCATCACAATGCTCCATGGCCTTTATCGTCACAATGCTCCCAGGCACTTTTCATCACGATGTTCCATGAAAACTTTCATCACATTGCTCCACGACCATTGTCATCACAATAGTCCATACCCTTGTCAACACAAAGCTGCATAATCCCTGTCATCACAATTCTCCATGACTGCTGTCACCACAATAATCCAGGACAATTTTCATAACAATGCTTCATGCCCCCAGTCATCACAGTGCTCCATGATACCTTTCATCACAATTCCTAGATGATCAGTGTCATCACAATGCCCCATGACACCTGTCATCACAATTCGCTATGACCCTTGTCATCACAATACTCGATGAACCGTGTCATCACAGTGTTCCAGGGCACATGTCATCACAATGATCCATGACGACTTTCATCACAATGCTCCAATACACCACTCATCACAATGCTCCATGGCCCCTGTTATCATATTGCTCCATGATCACTTTCATCACAATGCTCCCTGACCACTGTCATCACCATTCCTCATGACGCCTGTCATCTCAATGCTCCATGGCCTCTTTCATCACAATGCTCCATGAACCCAGTCATCACAATGTTCCCTGCCCTTTTCATCACAATGCTCCATGGGCCCTGTCATCACAATGCTCCATGCCCTTGTCATCAAAATGCTCCAGAACACTTGTCACCATAATGTTCCTTGCCAATGTCATCAAAATGCCCCATGACATTTGTAATCACATTGCTCCAAGACCGCTGTCATCACAATGCCCCATGACGCCTGCCATCACTAATCTCCTAGGCCTCTCTTACCAAAAACTCCATGATCCCTGTCAGCACAACGTTCCATGACACTTTTCATCAAAATGCTCCATGACCCCTGTCATCACAAAGTTCTCTGCCCACATCATCACAATGCTCCTTGTCACCTTTAATCACAATGCTCCAGAATTCTTGTCATCGCAATGTGCCTTGACCGTGTCATCACAATGCTCCATGACCCTTGTCATCACAAATCTCCATGACCCCTGTCATCACAATGATCTATAACTCCTTTCCTCTCAGTGCTCCAGTACCGTTTTCATCACAGTGCTCCATGCTATTGTCAGCACAATGCTCCTTGGACCGTGTCATCAAAATGCTCCATCCTCTTTTCATCACAATGCTCCAGATATCCTATCACTACAATGCTCCATGCCTGTGTCAACACAATGCTCCATGACCCCAGGCATCAAAATGCTTTATGAACCTTGTTACCAGAATGTTCCATGACCCCTGTCATCAATATGATCCATGACCGTTGTCATCACAATGCTGCATGATACCTTTCATCCCAATTCTCTGTGACCGCTGTCATCACAATGCTCCAGGACAATTTTCATCACAATTCTCCATGCCCCCTGTCATCACAGTGCCCCATAACCCCTGTAATCACAATGCTCCATGGACCTTGTCTTCACAGTGCTCCAAGCCTTTGTAATCACACTGCTCCATGACCCCTGTAATCACAATGCTCCATGCCCTTGTCATCACAAGGCTCCAGAACACTTGTCATTATAATGCTCCATGTCCGTTTCATCACCATGCTCCATGACACTTGTCATCACAATGCTCCATGGCCCCTCTCATTACTGTGCTCCATAATAAATTTAATCACATTTCTAGATGACCACTGCCATCACAATGCCTCATGACATTGTCATCACAATTCACCATGACCATTGTCATCACAATGCTCCATGAACCATGTCATCAAAGGGTCCCTGGACACTTGTCATCAACAATGATCCATGACCACTTTCATCACAATGCTCCATGACCACTGTCATCTCAATGCTCCATGGCCTTTGTATTCACAATGCTCCATGGCCCCTGTAATCACAGTGCTCCATAACACCTTTCATCATAACGCTCCATGACGACTGTCATCTCAATGCCCCATGAGGCCTGTCATCACAATTCTCCAAGGCACCTCTCATCACAATGCTCCATGACACTTGTCATCACATTGCTCCATAACACCTGACATCACAGTGTTCCCTGCCCATGTCATCACAATGCTCCATGTCCCCTATAATCACAATGCTCCATGCCTTTTTCCTCACAATGCTCCAGAATTCTTTTCAACACAATGTTGCATGACCGTGGCATCACAATGCTACATGACCCTGCTCATCACAATTCTCCATGACCTTTGTCATCACAATGCTCTATGTCGCTTTTCATCACAATTCTCAATGACCACTTTAATCACTATGATCGCTGACAATTTTTATCACATTTCTCTATTGTCATTACAATTCCCCATGGCCCCTTTCTTCACAATGCTCCATGATGCCTGTTATCAAAATGCTCCATGGAGTTTGTTATCACAATGCTCCAGGACCAGTTTCATCACAATACTCCACCCCCCTTGTCATCACAGTGCACAATGAAACCTTTCATTACAATGCTCCATGACACTTGTCATCACAATGCTCCATGGCCTTTATTGTCACAATGCTCCCAGGCACTTTTCATCACGATGTTCCATGAAAACTTTCATCACATTGCTCCACGACCATTGTCATCACAATAGTCCATACCCTTGTCAACACAAAGCTGCATAATCCCTGTCATCACAATTCTCCATGACTGCTGTCACCACAATAATCCAGGACAATTTTCATAACAATGCTTCATGCCCCCAGTCATCACAGTGCTCCATGATACCTTTCATCACAATTCCTAGATGATCAATGTCATCACAATGCCCCATGACACCTGTCATCACAATTCGCTATGACCCTTGTCATCACAATACTCGATGAACCGTGTCATCACAGTGTTCCAGGGCACATGTCATCACAATGATCCATGACGACTTTCATCACAATGCTCCAATACACCACTCATCACAATGCTCCATGGCCCCTGTTATCATATTGCTCCATGATCACTTTCATCACAATGCTCCATGACCACTGTCATCACCATTCCTCATGACGCCTGTCATCTCAATGCTCCATGGCCTCTTTCATCACAATGCTCCATGAACCCAGTCATCACAATGTTCCCTGCCCTTTTCATCACAATGCTCCATGGGCCCTGTCATCACAATGCTCCATGCCCTTGTCATCAAAATGCTCCAGAACACTTGTCACCATAATGTTCCTTGCCAATGTCATCAAAATGCCCCATGACATTTGTAATCACATTGCTCCAAGACCGCTGTCATCACAATGCCCCATGACGCCTGCCATCACTAATCTCCTAGGCCTCTCTTACCAAAAACTCCATGATCCCTGTCAGCACAATGTTCCATGACACTTTTCATCAAAATGCTCCATGACCCCTGTCATCACAAAGTTCTCTGCCCACATCATCACAATGCTCCTTGTCACCTTTAATCACAATGCTCCAGAATTCTTGTCATCGCAATGTGCCTTGACCGTGTCATCACAATGCTCCATGACCCTTGTCATCACAAATCTCCATGACACCTGTCATCACAGTGCCCCATAACCCCTGTAATCACAATGCTCCATGGACCTTGTCATCACAGTGCTCCAAGCCTTTGTAATCACACTGCTCCATGACCCCTGTAATCACAATGCTCCATGCCCTTGTCATCACAAGGCTCCAGAACACTTTTCATTATAATGCTCCATGTCCGTTTCATCACCATGCTCCATGACACTTGTCATCACAATGCTCCATGGCCCCTCTCATTACTGTGCTCCATAATAAATTTAATCACATTTCTAGATGACCACTGCCATCACAATGCCTCATGACATTGTCATCACAATTCACCATGACCATTGTCATCACAATGCTCCATGAACCATGTCATCACAGGGTCCTTGGACACTTGTCATCAACAATGATCCATGACCACTTTCATCACAATGCTCCATGACCACTGTCATCTCAATGCTCCATGGCCTTTGTATTCACAATGCTCCATGGCCCCTGTAATCACAGTGCTCCATAACACCTTTCATCATAACGCTCCATGACGACTGTCATCTCAATGCCCCATGAGGCCTGTCATCACAATTCTCCAAGGCACCTCTCATCACAATGCTCCATGACACTTGTCATCACATTGCTCCATAACACCTGTCATCACAGTGTTCCCTGCCCATGTCATCACAATGCTCCATGTCCCCTATAATCACAATGCTCCATGCCTTTTTCCTCACAATGCTCCAGAATTCTTTTCAACACAATGTTCCATGACCGTGGCATCACAATGCTACATGACCCTGCTCATCACAATTCTCCATGACCTTTGTCATCACAATGCTCTATGTCGCTTTTCATCAGAATTCTCAATGACCACTTTAATCACTATGATCGCTGACAATTTTTATCACATTTCTCTATTGTCATTACAATTCCCCATGGCCCCTTTCTTCACAATGCTCCATGATGCCTGTTATCACAATGCTCCAGGACCAGTTTCATCACAATACTCCATCCCCCTTGTCATCACAGTGCACAATGAAACCTTTCATTACAATGCTCCATGACACTTGTCATCACAATGCTCCATGGCCTTTATCGTCACAATGCTCCCAGGCACTTTTCATCACGATGTTCCATGAAAACTTTCATCACATTGCTCCACGACCATTGTCATCACAATAGTCCATACCCTTGTCAACACAAAGCTGCATAATCCCTGTCATCACAATTCTCCATGACTGCTGTCACCACAATAATCCAGGACAATTTTCATAACAATGCTTCATGCCCCCAGTCATCACAGTGCTCCATGATACCTTTCATCACAATTCCTAGATGATCAATGTCATCACAATGCCCCATGACACCTGTCATCACAATTCGCTATGACCCTTGTCATCACAATACTCGATGAACCGTGTCATCACAGTGTTCCAGGGCACATGTCATCACAATGATCCATGACGACTTTCATCACAATGCTCCAATACACCACTCATCACAATGCTCCATGGCCCCTGTTATCATATTGCTCCATGATCACTTTCATCACAATGCTCCATGACCACTGTCATCACCATTCCTCATGACGCCTGTCATCTCAATGCTCCATGGCCTCTTTCATCACAATGCTCCATGAACCCAGTCATCACAATGTTCCCTGCCCTTTTCATCACAATGCTCCATGGGCCCTGTCATCACAATGCTCCATGCCCTTGTCATCAAAATGCTCCAGAACACTTGTCACCATAATGTTCCTTGCCAATGTCATCAAAATGCCCCATGACATTTGTAATCACATTGCTCCAAGACCGCTGTCATCACAATGCCCCATGACGCCTGCCATCACTAATCTCCTAGGCCTCTCTTACCAAAAACTCCATGATCCCTGTCAGCACAATGTTCCATGACACTTTTCATCAAAATGCTCCATGACCCCTGTCATCACAAAGTTCTCTGCCCACATCATCACAATGCTCCTTGTCACCTTTAATCACAATGCTCCAGAATTCTTGTCATCGCAATGTGCCTTGACCGTGTCATCACAATGCTCCATGACCCTTGTCATCACAAATCTCCATGACCCCTGTCATCACAATGATCTATAACTCCTTTCCTCTCAGTGCTCCAGTACCGTTTTCATCACAGTGCTCCATGCCATTGTCAGCACAATGCTCCTTGGACCGTGTCATCAAAATGCTCCATCCTCTTTTCATCACAATGCTCCAGAGATCCTATCACTACAATGCTCCATGCCCGTGTCAACACAATGCTCCATGACCCCAGTCATCAAAATGCTTTATGAACCTTGTTATCAGAATGTTCCATGACCCCTGACATCAATATGATCCATGACCGTTGTCATCACAATGCTGCATGATACCTTTCATCCCAATTCTCTGTGACCGCTGTCATCACAATGCTCCAGGACAATTTTCATCACAATTCTCCATGCCCCCTGTCATCACAGTGCCCCATAACCCCTGTAATCACAATGCTCCATGGACCTTGTCTTCACAGTGCTCCAAGCCTTTGTAATCACACTGCTCCATGACCCCTGTAATCACAATGCTCCATGCCCTTGTCATCACAAGGCTCCAGAACACTTGTCATTATAATGCTCCATGTCCGTTTCATCACCATGCTCCATGACACTTGTCATCACAATGCTCCATGGCCCCTCTCATTACTGTGCTCCATAATAAATTTAATCACATTTCTAGATGACCACTGCCATCACAATGCCTCATGACATTGTCATCACAATTCACCATGACCATTGTCATCACAATGCTCCATGAACCATGTCATCACAGGGTCCCTGGACACTTGTCATCAACAATGATCCATGACCACTTTCATCACAATGCTCCATGACCACTGTCATCTCAATGCTCCATGGCCTTTGTATTCACAATGCTCCATGGCCCCTGTAATCACAGTGCTCCATAACACCTTTCATCATAACGCTCCATGACGACTGTCATCTCAATGCCCCATGAGGCCTGTCATCACAATTCTCCATGGCACCTCTCATCACAATGCTCCATGACACTTGTCATCACATTGCTCCATAACACCTGTCATCACAGTGTTCCCTGCCCATGTCATCACAATGCTCCATGTCCCCTATAATCACAATGCTCCATGCCTTTTTACTCACAATGCTCCAGAATTCTTTTCAACACAATGTTCCATGACCGTGGCATCACAATGCTACATGACCCTGCTCATCACAATTCTCCATGACCTTTGTCATCACAATGCTCTATGTCGCTTTTCATCACAATTCTCAATGACCACTTTAATCACTATGATCGCTGACAATTTTTATCACATTTCTCTATTGTCATTACAATTCCCCATGGCCCCTTTCTTCACAATGCTCCATGATGCCTGTTATCAAAATGCTCCAGGACCAGTTTCATCACAATACTCCATCCCCCTTGTCATCACAGTGAACAATGAAACCTTTCATTACAATGCTCCATGACACTTGTCATCACAATGCTCCATGGCCTTTATCGTCACAATGCTCCCAGGCACTTTTCATCACGATGTTCCATGAAAACTTTCATCACATTGCTCCACGACCATTGTCATCACAATAGTCCATACCCTTGTCAACACAAAGCTGCATAATCCCTGTCATCACAATTCTCCATGACTGCTGTCACCACAATAATCCAGGACAATTTTCATAACAGTGCTTCATGCCGCCAGTCATCACAGTGCTCCATGATACCTTTCATCACAATTCCTAGATGATCAGTGTCATCACAATGCCCCATGACACCTGTCATCACAAATCGCTATGACCCTTGTCATCACAATACTCGATGAACCGTGTCATCACAGTGTTCCAGGGCACATGTCATCACAATGATCCATGACGACTTTCATCACAATGCTCCAATACACCACTCATCACAATGCTCCATGGCCCCTGTTATCATATTGCTCCATGATCACTTTCATCACAATGCTCCATGACCACTGTCATCACCATTCCTCATGACGCCTGTCATCTCAATGCTCCATGGCCTCTTTCATCACAATGCTCCATGAACCCAGTCATCACAATGTTCCCTGCCCTTTTCATCACAATGCTCCATGGGCCCTGTCATCACAATGCTCCATGCCCTTGTCATCAAAATGCTCCAGAACACTTGTCACCATAATGTTCCTTGCCAATGTCATCAAAATGCCCCATGACATTTGTAATCACATTGCTCCAAGACCGCTGTCATCACAATGCCCCATGACGCCTGCCATCACTAATCTCCTAGGCCTCTCTTACCAAAAACTCCATGATCCCTGTCAGCACAATGTTCCATGACACTTTTCATCAAAATGCTCCATGACCCCTGTCATCACAAAGTTCTCTGCCCACATCATCACAATGCTCCTTGTCACCTTTAATCACAATGCTCCAGAATTCTTGTCATCGCAATGTGCCTTGACCGTGTCATCACAATGCTCCATGACCCTTGTCATCACAAATCTCCATGACCCCTGTCATCACAATGATCTATAACTCCTTTCCTCTCAGTGCTCCAGTACCGTTTTCATCACAGTGCTCCATGCCATTGTCAGCACAATGCTCCTTGGACCGTGTCATCAAAATGCTCCATCCTCTTTTCATCACAATGCTCCAGATATCCTATCACTACAATGCTCCATGCCCGTGTCAACACAATGCTCCATGACCCCAGTCATCAAAATGCTTTATGAACCTTGTTATCAGAATGTTCCATGACCCCTGACATCAATATGATCCATGACCGTTGTCATCACAATGCTGCATGATACCTTTCATCCCAATTCTCTGTGACCGCTGTCATCACAATGCTCCAGGACAATTTTCATCACAATTCTCCATGCCCCCTGTCATCACAGTGCCCCATAACCCCTGTAATCACAATGCTCCATGGACCTTGTCTTCACAGTGCTCCAAGCCTTTGTAATCACACTGCTCCATGACCCCTGTAATCACAATGCTCCATGCCCTTGTCATCACAAGGCTCCAGAACACTTGTCATTATAATGCTCCATGTCCGTTTCATCACCATGCTCCATGACACTTGTCATCACAATGCTCCATGGCCCCTCTCATTACTGTGCTCCATAATAAATTTAATCACATTTCTAGATGACCACTGCCATCACAATGCCTCATGACATTGTCATCACAATTCACCATGACCATTGTCATCACAATGCTCCATGAACCATGTCATCACAGGGTCCCTGGACACTTGTCATCAACAATGATCCATGACCACTTTCATCACAATGCTCCATGACCACTGTCATCTCAATGCTCCATGGCCTTTGTATTCACAATGCTCCATGGCCCCTGTAATCACAGTGCTCCATAACACCTTTCATCATAACGCTCCATGACGACTGTCATCTCAATGCCCCATGAGGCCTGTCATCACAATTCTCCATGGCACCTCTCATCACAATGCTCCATGACACTTGTCATCACATTGCTCCATAACACCTGTCATCACAGTGTTCCCTGCCCATGTCATCACAATGCTCCATGTCCCCTATAATCACAATGCTCCATGCCTTTTTACTCACAATGCTCCAGAATTCTTTTCAACACAATGTTCCATGACCGTGGCATCACAATGCTACATGACCCTGCTCATCACAATTCTCCATGACCTTTGTCATCACAATGCTCTATGTCGCTTTTCATCACAATTCTCAATGACCACTTTAATCACTATGATCGCTGACAATTTTTATCACATTTCTCTATTGTCATTACAATTCCCCATGGCCCCTTTCTTCACAATGCTCCATGATGCCTGTTATCAAAATGCTCCAGGACCAGTTTCATCACAATACTCCATCCCCCTTGTCATCACAGTGAACAATGAAACCTTTCATTACAATGCTCCATGACACTTGTCATCACAATGCTCCATGGCCTTTATCGTCACAATGCTCCCAGGCACTTTTCATCACGATGTTCCATGAAAACTTTCATCACATTGCTCCACGACCATTGTCATCACAATAGTCCATACCCTTGTCAACACAAAGCTGCATAATCCCTGTCATCACAATTCTCCATGACTGCTGTCACCACAATAATCCAGGACAATTTTCATAACAGTGCTTCATGCCGCCAGTCATCACAGTGCTCCATGATACCTTTCATCACAATTCCTAGATGATCAGTGTCATCACAATGCCCCATGACACCTGTCATCACAAATCGCTATGACCCTTGTCATCACAATACTCGATGAACCGTGTCATCACAGTGTTCCAGGGCACATGTCATCACAATGATCCATGACGACTTTCATCACAATGCTCCAATACACCACTCATCACAATGCTCCATGGCCCCTGTTATCATATTGCTCCATGATCACTTTCATCACAATGCTCCATGACCACTGTCATCACCATTCCTCATGACGCCTGTCATCTCAATGCTCCATGGCCTCTTTCATCACAATGCTCCATGAACCCAGTCATCACAATGTTCCCTGCCCTTTTCATCACAATGCTCCATGGGCCCTGTCATCACAATGCTCCATGCCCTTGTCATCAAAATGCTCCAGAACACTTGTCACCATAATGTTCCTTGCCAATGTCATCAAAATGCCCCATGACATTTGTAATCACATTGCTCCAAGACCGCTGTCATCACAATGCCCCATGACGCCTGCCATCACTAATCTCCTAGGCCTCTCTTACCAAAAACTCCATGATCCCTGTCAGCACAATGTTCCATGACACTTTTCATCAAAATGCTCCATGACCCCTGTCATCACAAAGTTCTCTGCCCACATCATCACAATGCTCCTTGTCACCTTTAATCACAATGCTCCAGAATTCTTGTCATCGCAATGTGCCTTGACCGTGTCATCACAATGCTCCATGACCCTTGTCATCACAAATCTCCATGACCCCTGTCATCACAATGATCTATAACTCCTTTCCTCTCAGTGCTCCAGTACCGTTTTCATCACAGTGCTCCATGCCATTGTCAGCACAATGCTCCTTGGACCGTGTCATCAAAATGCTCCATCCTCTTTTCATCACAATGCTCCAGATATCCTATCACTACAATGCTCCATGCCCGTGTCAACACAATGCTCCATGACCCCAGTCATCAAAATGCTTTATGAACCTTGTTATCAGAATGTTCCATGACCCCTGACATCAATACGATCCATGACCGTTGTCATCACAATGCTGCATGATACCTTTCATCCCAATTCTCTGTGACCGCTGTCATCACAATGCTCCAGGACAATTTTCATCACAATTCTCCATGCCCCCTGTCATCACAGTGCCCCATAACCCCTGTAATCACAATGCTCCATGGACCTTGTCATCACAGTGCTCCAAGCCATTGTAATCACACTGCTCCATGACCCCTGTAATCACAATGCTCCATGCCCTTGTCATCACAAGGCTCCAGAACACTTGTCATTATAATGCTCCATGTCCGTTTCATCACCATGCTCCATGACACCTGTCATCACAATGCTCCATGACACTTTTCATCACAATGCTCGATGGCCCTTGTCATCACAATGTTCCTTGGTGCTTTTCATCACAATGCTCCATGACAACTCTCATCAAAATACTCCAAGATTTGTTTCATCACAATGCTCCATGGCCCTTGTCATTACAAATCCACATGATCCCTTTCATCACAATTGTCCATGGCAACTTACATAAAAATGCTCCATGCCCCTGTCATCACAATGCCCAAAGATACCTGTTCTTACAATGATCCATGACTCTTGTCATCACAAGGCTCCATGTCCCTTGTATTCACATTGATCCAGGGCCCTTGTCATCACAATGCTCCATAGCGCTTTTCATCGCAATGCTCCATGACCGCTTTCAGCACAATGCCCCATGACCCCTGTCATCATGATGCTAAACTGCCCTTGTCATCACAAGTCTCCATGAAACATTTCCTCAAAATGCTCCAGTACGCCTTTCATCCAAATTCCCCATGGCCACTGTCATCACAATTCTCCATGACCACTGTCATCATAATGGTCCATGACCCGTTTCATCTCAATGCTCCATGACACCTGTCACCACAATGCTCCATGGCCTTTTTCATCACAATGCTCCATGTCCCCTATGATCAAAATGCTCCATGCCTTTTTCCTCACAATGCTCCAGAATTCTTGTCATCACAATGTTCCATGACCGTGTCATCACAATGCTACATGACCCTGGTCATCCAGTTCTCCCTGACCTTTGTCATCACAATGCTTTATGTCGCTTTTCATCACAATTCTCAAAGACCACTTTAATCACTATGCTCGCTGACCATTTTCATCACATTTCTCTATTGTCATTACAATTCCCCATCGTCCCTTTCTTCACAATGCTCCATGATGCCTGTCATCACAATGCTCCACGGCTTCTGTTATCACAATGCTCCAGGACCAGTTTCATCACAATACTCCATCCCCCTTGTCATCACAGTGCACAATGAAACCTTTCATTACAATGCTCCATGACACTTGTCAACACAATGCTCCATGGCCTTTATCGTCACAATGCTCCCAGGCACTTTTCATCACGATGTTCCATGAAAACTTTCATCACATTGCTCCATGACCATTGTCATCACAATAGTCCATACCCTTGTCAACACAATGCTGCATAACCCTTGTCATCACAATTCTCCATGACTGCTGTCATCACATAATCCAGGACAATTTTCATAACAATGCTTCTTGCCCCCAGTCATCACAGTGCTCCATGATACATTTCATCACAATTCATAGATGATCAATGTCATCACAATGCCCATGACACCTGTCGTCACAATTCGCTATGACCCTTGTCATCACCATACTCGATGAACCGTGTCATCACAGTGTTCCAGGACACATGTCATCACAATGATCCATGACTACTTTCATCACAATGCTCCAATACACCTGTCATCACAATGCTCCATGGCCCCTATTATCATATTGCTCCATGATCTCTTTGATCACAATGCTCCATGACCAGTGTCATCACCATGCCTCATGACGCCTGTCATCTCAATGCTCCATGGCCCCTTTCATCACAATGCTCCATGAACCCAGTCATCACAATGTTCCCTGCCCATATCATCACAATGCTCCTTTTCACCATTAATCACAATGCTCCATGCCCTTTCATCACAATGCTACAGAATTCTTGTCATCGCAATGTTCCTTGACCGTGTCATCACAATGCTCCATGATGCTTGTCATCACAAATCTTCATGACCCCTCTCATCACAATGATCCATGACACTTCTCATCACAAAGCTCCATGACCCCTGTCATCACAATGCTCCATGACCCTTGTCATCACAAAGCTCCATGACCCCTGTCATCACATTGATCCATGACTCCTTTCCTCACAGTGCTCCAGTACCCTTTTCATCACAATGCTCCATGCCATTGTCAGCACAATGCTCCTTGGATCCTGTCATCAAAATGCTCCATCCCCTTTTCATCACAATGATCCGATATCCTATCATTACAATGCTCCATGCCCGTGTCAACACAATGTTCCATGACCCATGTCATCAAAATGCTTTATGAACCTTGTTATCAGAATATTCCATGACCCCTGTCATCAAAATGATCCATGACAGTTGTCATCACAATGCTGCATGATACCTTTCATCCCTACTCTCTGTGACCGCTGTCATCACAAAGCTCCAGGACAATTTTCATCACAATGCTCCATGCCCCCTGTCATCACAGTGCCCCTTAACCCCTGTAATCACAATGCTCCATGACCCTGTCATCACAATGCTACATGACCCCTGTCATCACATTGTTCCATGGCCTATGTATTCACAATGCTCCATGGACCCTGTAATCACACTGCTCCATGTTCCCTTTCAACACAATGGTCCATGACCCCTGTCATCACAACGTTCCACGAAAGTTGTCATCAAAAGTCTCCATGACCCTGGTCACCACAAGGTTCCCTGCTCTTGTCATCACAATGCTCCATGACCCTTGTAATCACAGTGGTACATGGCCTTGTCACCACAATGCTCCATGGCCTCTGTCATCACCATGCTCCATGGTCTTTCTCATCACAAAGCTCTATGACCCCTGTCATCACTATGCTTGATGACCATTGTCATCACAATGCTCCAAGGCCCCTGTCATCACAATGCCTCATGGTCTTGTAATCACAAAGCTCCATGACCCCTGTCATCACAATGCTCCATGCCTTTGTCATCACAATGCTCCATGGCCCCTGTAATCACAATGCTACAGAACACTTGTCAGCATAATACTCCATTCCCGTGTCATCCCATTGCTCAATGACATTTGTCATCAAAATGTTCCCTGGCCTTTGTCATCACAGTGATCCATGATAACTTTAATCAAAATTCTACATGACCATTGTCATCACAATGCAAGGTGAGAAATGTCATCACAATGCCCCAAGACACGTGTCATCACAATTCGCCTTGGCCCTTGTTATCTCCATGCTGTATGAACCGTGTCATCACTAGGTTTCAGGACACTTGTCATCAAAGAGATCCATGACAACATTCATCACAATGCCCCATGAACTCTGTTATCTCAATGCTCCATGGCCATTGTATTCCCAATGTTCCATTGTCCCGATAATCGCATTGCTCCATGAACACTTTCATCACAATGCTCCTTGACCACTGTCACCGTAATGACCCAAGACGTTTCTCATCACTGTGCTCCAAGGCCACTCTCATCAAAATGCTCCATTATCTGTGTCAGCCCAATATTGCATGACAGTTGTCATCACAACGCTCTATGATCCCTGTAATCACAATGATCCCTGCCAATAACATCACAATGTTCCATGTCTCCTGTAATCACAATGCACCATGCCCTTGTCATCACAATGCTCCAGGTCTGTTTTCATCACCATGCTTCATGCCCGTGTCATCACAATGCTCCATGAATCTTGTCTTCACAATGCTCCATGGCCCATGTCATCACAATGCTCCGTGACTCCTGTCAACACAATGCCTGATGACTCCTGTCATCAAAATGCTAAATGGCACTTGTCATCACAATGCTCTATGACGCCTGTCATCACTATTTTCCATGTCACTTGTTATCACAATGCTCCATGGCCCCTCTAATCACAGTACTCCATGACCCCTATCATCACAATGCCCAATGCCACCTCTTATCACAATTCTCCATGGCATTTGTCATCACGATGCTCCATGACACCTGTCATCACAATGCTCCATGACACTTGTCATCACAATGCTCGATGGCCCTTGTCATCACAATGTTCCTTGGTGCTTTTCATCACAATGCTCCATGACAACTCTCATCAAAACACTCCAAGATTTGTTTCATCACAATGCTCCATGGCCCTTGTCATTACAAATCCACATGATCCCTTTCATCACAATTGTCCATGGCAACTTACATAAAAATGCTCCATGCCCCTGTCATCACAATGCCCAAAGATACCTGTTCTTACAATGATCCATGACTCTTGTCATCACAAGGCTCCATGTCCCTTGTATTCACATTGATCCAGGGCCCTTGTCATCACAATGCTCCATAGCGCTTTTCATCGCAATGCTCCATGACCGCTTTCAACACAATGCCCCATGACCCCTGTCATCATGATGCTCAACTGCCCTTGTCATCACAAGTCTCCATGAAACATTTCCTCAAAATGCTCCAGTACGCCTTTCATCCAAATTCCCCATGGCCACTGTCATCACAATTCTCCATGACCACTGTCATCATAATGGTCCATGACCCGTTTCATCTCAATGCTCCATGACACCTGTCACCACAATGCTCCATGGCCTTTGTCATCACAATGCTCCATGTCCCCTATGATCAAAATGCTCCATGCCTTTTTCCTCACAATGCTCCCGAATTCTTGTCATCACAATGTTCCATGCCCGTGGCATCACAATGCTCCATGGCTCTTGTCATCACAATGCTCCAGAATTCTTGTCATCACAATGTTCCATGACCGTGTCATCACAATGCTACATGACCCTGGTCATCACAGTTCTCCCTGACCTTTGTCATCACAATGCTTTATGTCGCTTTTCATCACAATTCTCAAAGACCACTTTAATCACTATGCTCGCTGACCATTTTCATCACATTTGTCTATTGTCATTACAATTCCCCATCGTCCCTTTCTTCTCAATGCTCCATGATGCCTGTCATCACAATGCTCCACGGCTTCTGTTATCACAATGCTCCAGGACCAGTTTCATCACAATACTCCATCCCCCTTGTCATCACAGTGCACAATGAAACCTTTCATTACAATGCTCCATGACACTTGTCAACACAATGCTCCATGGCCTTTATCGTCACAATGCTCCCAGGCACTTTTCATCACGATGTTCCATGAAAACTTTCATCACATTGCTCCATGACCATTGTCATCACAATAGTCCATACCCTTGTCAACACAATGCTGCATAATCCTTGTCATCACAATTCTCCATGACTGCTGTCATCACATAATCCAGGACAATTTTCATAACAATGCTTCATGCCCCCAGTCATCACAGTGCTCCATGATACATTTCATCACAATTCCTAGATGATCAATGTCATCACAATGCCCATGACACCTGTTGTCACAATTCGCTATGACCCTTGTCATCACCATACTCGATGAACCGTGTCATCACAGTGTTCCAGGACACATGTCATCACAATGATCCATGACTACTTTCATCACAATGCTCCAATACACCTGTCATCACAATGCTCCATGGCCCCTATTATCATATTGCTCCATGATCTCTTTGATCACAATGCTCCATGACCAGTGTCATCACCATGCCTCATGACGCCTGTCATCTCAATGTTCCATGGCCCCTTTCATCACAATGCTCCATGAACCCAGTCATCACAATGTTCCCTGCCCATATCATCACAATGCTCCTTTTCACCATTAATCACAATGCTCCATGCCCTTTCATCACAATGCTACAGAATTCTTGTCATCGCAATGTTCCTTGACCGTGTCATCACAATGCTCCATGATGCTTGTCATCACAAATCTTCATGACCCCTCTCATCACAATGATCCATGACACTTCTCATCACAAAGCTCCATGACCCCTGTCATCACAATGCTCCATGACCCTTGTCATCACAAATCTCCATGACCCCTGTCATCACAGTGCCCCATAACCCCTGTAATCACAATGCTCCATGGACCTTGTCATCACAGTGCTCCAAGCCTTTGTAATCACACTGCTCCATGACCCCTGTAATCACAATGCTCCATGCCCTTGTCATCACAAGGCTCCAGAACACTTGTCATTATAATGCTCCATGTCCGTTTCATCACCATGCTCCATGACACTTGTCATCACAATGCTCCATGGCCCCTCTCATTACTGTGCTCCATAATAAATTTAATCACATTTCTAGATGACCACTGCCATCACAATGCCTCATGACATTGTCATCACAATTCACCATGACCATTGTCATCACAATGCTCCATGAACCATGTCATCACAGGGTCCCTGGACACTTGTCATCAACAATGATCCATGACCACTTTCATCACAATGCTCCATGACCACTGTCATCTCAATGCTCCATGGCCTTTGTATTCACAATGCTCCATGGCCCCTGTAATCACAGTGCTCCATAACACCTTTCATCATAACGCTCCATGACGACTGTCATCTCAATGCCCCATGAGGCCTGTCATCACAATTCTCCAAGGCACCTCTCATCACAATGCTCCATGACACTTGTCATCACATTGCTCCATAACACCTGTCATCACAGTGTTCCCTGCCCATGTCATCACAATGCTCCATGTCCCCTATAATCACAATGCTCCATGCCTTTTTCCTCACAATGCTCCAGAATTCTTTTCAACACAATGTTCCATGACCGTGGCATCACAATGCTACATGACCCTGCTCATCACAATTCTCCATGACCTTTGTCATCACAATGCTCTATGTCGCTTTTCATCAGAATGCTCAATGACCACTTTAATCACTATGATCGCTGACAATTTTTATCACATTTCTCTATTGTCATTACAATTCCCCATGGCCCCTTTCTTCACAATGCTCCATGATGCCTGTTATCAAAATGCTCCATGGAGTTTGTTATCACAATGCTCCAGGACCAGTTTCATCACAATACTCCACCCCCCTTGTCATCACAGTGCACAATGAAACCTTTCATTACAATGCTCCATGACACTTTTCATCACAATGCTCCATGGCCTTTATCGTCACAATGCTCCCAGGCACTTTTCATCACGATGTTCCATGAAAACTTTCATCACATTGCTCCACGACCATTGTCATCACAATAGTCCATACCCTTGTCAACACAAAGCTGCATAATCCCTGTCATCACAATTCTCCATGACTGCTGTCACCACAATAATCCAGGACAATTTTCATAACAATGCTTCATGCCCCCAGTCATCACAGTGCTCCATGATACCTTTCATCACAATTCCTAGATGATCAATGTCATCACAATGCCCCATGACACCTGTCATCACAATTCGCTATGACCCTTGTCATCACAATACTCTATGAACCGTGTCATCACAGTGTTCCAGGGCACATGTCATCACAATGATCCATGACGACTTTCATCACAATGCTCCAATACACCACTCATCACAATGCTCCATGGCCCCTGTTATCATATTGCTCCATGATCACTTTCATCACAATGCTCCATGACCACTGTCATCACCATTCCTCATGACGCCTGTCATCTCAATGCTCCATGGCCTCTTTCATCACAATGCTCCATGAACCCAGTCATCACAATGTTCCCTGCCCTTTTCATCACAATGCTCCATGGGCCCTGTCATCACAATGCTCCATGCCCTTGTCATCAAAATGCTCCAGAACACTTGTCACCATAATGTTCCTTGCCAATGTCATCAAAATGCCCCATGACATTTGTAATCACATTGCTCCAAGACCGCTGTCATCACAATGCCCCATGACGCCTGCCATCACTAATCTCCTAGGCCTCTCTTACCAAAAACTCCATGATCCCTGTCAGCACAATGTTCCATGACACTTTTCATCAAAATGCTCCATGACCCCTGTCATCACAAAGTTCTCTGCCCACATCATCACAATGCTCCTTGTCACCTTTAATCACAATGCTCCAGAATTCTTGTCATCGCAATGTGCCTTGACCGTGTCATCACAATGCTCCATGACCCTTGTCATCACAAATCTCCATGACCCCTGTCATCACAATGATCTATAACTCCTTTCCTCTCAGTGCTCCAGTACCGTTTTCATCACAGTGCTCCATGCCATTGTCAGCACAATGCTCCTTGGACCGTGTCATCAAAATGCTCCATCCTCTTTTCATCACAATGCTCCAGATATCCTATCACTACAATGCTCCATGCCCGTGTCAACACAATGCTCCATGACCCCAGTCATCAAAATGCTTTATGAACCTTGTTATCAGAATGTTCCATGACCCCTGACATCAATATGATCCATGACCGTTGTCATCACAATGCTGCATGATACCTTTCATCCCAATTCTCTGTGACCGCTGTCATCACAATGCTCCAGGACAATTTTCATCACAATTCTCCATGCCCCCTGTCATCACAGTGCCCCATAACCCCTGTAATCACAATGCTCCATGGACCTTGTCTTCACAGTGCTCCAAGCCTTTGTAATCACACTGCTCCATGACCCCTGTAATCACAATGCTCCATGCCCTTGTCATCACAAGGCTCCAGAACACTTGTCATTATAATGCTCCATGTCCGTTTCATCACCATGCTCCATGACACTTGTCATCACAATGCTCCATGGCCCCTCTCATTACTGTGCTCCATAATAAATTTAATCACATTTCTAGATGACCACTGCCATCACAATGCCTCATGACATTGTCATCACAATTCACCATGACCATTGTCATCACAATGCTCCATGAACCATGTCATCACAGGGTCCCTGGACACTTGTCATCAACAATGATCCATGACCACTTTCATCACAATGCTCCATGACCACTGTCATCTCAATGCTCCATGGCCTTTGTATTCACAATGCTCCATGGCCCCTGTAATCACAGTGCTCCATAACACCTTTCATCATAACGCTCCATGACGACTGTCATCTCAATGCCCCATGAGGCCTGTCATCACAATTCTCCATGGCACCTCTCATCACAATGCTCCATGACACTTGTCATCACATTGCTCCATAACACCTGTCATCACAGTGTTCCCTGCCTATGTCATCACAATGCTCCATGTCCCCTATAATCACAATGCTCCATGCCTTTTTACTCACAATGCTCCAGAATTCTTTTCAACACAATGTTCCATGACCGTGGCATCACAATGCTACATGACCCTGCTCATCACAATTCTCCATGACCTTTGTCATCACAATGCTCTATGTCGCTTTTCATCACAATTCTCAATGACCACTTTAATCACTATGATCGCTGACAATTTTTATCACATTTCTCTATTGTCATTACAATTCCCCATGGCCCCTTTCTTCACAATGCTCCATGATGCCTGTTATCAAAATGCTCCAGGACCAGTTTCATCACAATACTCCATCCCCCTTGTCATCACAGTGAACAATGAAACCTTTCATTACAATGCTCCATGACACTTGTCATCACAATGCTCCATGGCCTTTATCGTCACAATGCTCCCAGGCACTTTTCATCACGATGTTCCATGAAAACTTTCATCACATTGCTCCACGACCATTGTCATCACAATAGTCCATACCCTTGTCAACACAAAGCTGCATAATCCCTGTCATCACAATTCTCCATGACTGCTGTCACCACAATAATCCAGGACAATTTTCATAACAATGCTTCATGCCCCAAGTCATCACAGTGCTCCATGATACCTTTCATCACAATTCCTAGATGATCAGTGTCATCACAATGCCCCATGACACCTGTCATCACAAATCGCTATGACCCTTGTCATCACAATACTCGATGAACCGTGTCATCACAGTGTTCCAGGGCACATGTCATCACAATGATCCATGACGACTTTCATCACAATGCTCCAATACACCACTCATCACAATGCTCCATGGCCCCTGTTATCATATTGCTCCATGATCACTTTCATCACAATGATCCATGACCAATGTCATCACCATTCCTCATGACGCCTGTCATCTCAATGCTCCATGGCCTCTTTCATCACAATGCTCCATGAACCCAGTCATCACAATGTTCCCTGCCCTTTTCATCACAATGCTCCATGGGCCCTGTCATCACAATGCTCCATGCCCTTGTCATCAAAATGCTCCAGAACACTTGTCACCATAATGTTCCTTGCCAATGTCATCAAAATGCCCCATGACATTTGTAATCACATTGCTCCAAGACTGCTGTCATCACAATGCCCCATGACGCCTGCCATCACTAATCTCCTAGGCCTCTCTTACCAAAAACTCCATGATCCCTGTCAGCACAATGTTCCATGACACTTTTCATCAAAATGCTCCATGACCCCTGTCATCACAAAGTTCTCTGCCCACATCATCACAATGCTCCTTGTCACCTTTAATCACAATGCTCCAGAATTCTTGTCATCGCAATGTGCCTTGACCGTGTCATCACAATGCTCCATGACCCTTGTCATCACAAATCTCCATGACCCCTGTCATCACAATGATCTATAACTCCTTTCCTCTCAGTGCTCCAGTACCGTTTTCATCACAGTGCTCCATGCCATTGTCAGCACAATGCTCCTTGGACCGTGTCATCAAAATGCTCCATCCTCTTTTCATCACAATGCTCCAGATATCCTATCACTACAATGCTCCATGCCCGTGTCAACACAATGCTCCATGACCCCAGTCATCAAAATGCTTTATGAACCTTGTTATCAGAATGTTCCATGACCCCTGACATCAATACGATCCATGACCGTTGTCATCACAATGCTGCATGATACCTTTCATCCCAATTCTCTGTGACCGCTGTCATCACAATGCTCCAGGACAATTTTCATCACAATTCTCCATGCCCCCTGTCATCACAGTGCCCCATAACCCCTGTAATCACAATGCTCCATGGACCTTGTCATCACAGTGCTCCAAGCCATTGTAATCACACTGCTCCATGACCCCTGTAATCACAATGCTCCATGCCCTTGTCATCACAAGGCTCCAGAACACTTGTCATTATAATGCTCCATGTCCGTTTCATCACCATGCTCCATGACACCTGTCATCACAATGCTCCATGACACTTTTCATCACAATGCTCGATGGCCCTTGTCATCACAATGTTCCTTGGTGCTTTTCATCACAATGCTCCATGACAACTCTCATCAAAATACTCCAAGATTTGTTTCATCACAATGCTCCATGGCCCTTGTCATTACAAATCCACATGATCCCTTTCATCACAATTGTCCATGGCAACTTACATAAAAATGCTCCATGCCCCTGTCATCACAATGCCCAAAGATACCTGTTCTTACAATGATCCATGACTCTTGTCATCACAAGGCTCCATGTCCCTTGTATTCACATTGATCCAGGGCCCTTGTCATCACAATGCTCCATAGCGCTTTTCATCGCAATGCTCCATGACCGCTTTCAGCACAATGCCCCATGACCCCTGTCATCATGATGCTAAACTGCCCTTGTCATCACAAGTCTCCATGAAACATTTCCTCAAAATGCTCCAGTACGCCTTTCATCCAAATTCCCCATGGCCACTGTCATCACAATTCTCCATGACCACTGTCATCATAATGGTCCATGACCCGTTTCATCTCAATGCTCCATGACACCTGTCACCACAATGCTCCATGGCCTTTTTCATCACAATGCTCCATGTCCCCTATGATCAAAATGCTCCATGCCTTTTTCCTCACAATGCTCCAGAATTCTTGTCATCACAATGTTCCATGACCGTGTCATCACAATGCTACATGACCCTGGTCATCCAGTTCTCCCTGACCTTTGTCATCACAATGCTTTATGTCGCTTTTCATCACAATTCTCAAAGACCACTTTAATCACTATGCTCGCTGACCATTTTCATCACATTTCTCTATTGTCATTACAATTCCCCATCGTCCCTTTCTTCACAATGCTCCATGATGCCTGTCATCACAATGCTCCACGGCTTCTGTTATCACAATGCTCCAGGACCAGTTTCATCACAATACTCCATCCCCCTTGTCATCACAGTGCACAATGAAACCTTTCATTACAATGCTCCATGACACTTGTCAACACAATGCTCCATGGCCTTTATCGTCACAATGCTCCCAGGCACTTTTCATCACGATGTTCCATGAAAACTTTCATCACATTGCTCCATGACCATTGTCATCACAATAGTCCATACCCTTGTCAACACAATGCTGCATAACCCTTGTCATCACAATTCTCCATGACTGCTGTCATCACATAATCCAGGACAATTTTCATAACAATGCTTCATGCCCCCAGTCATCACAGTGCTCCATGATACATTTCATCACAATTCCTAGATGATCAATGTCATCACAATGCCCATGACACCTGTCGTCACAATTCGCTATGACCCTTGTCATCACCATACTCGATGAACCGTGTCATCACAGTGTTCCAGGACACATGTCATCACAATGATCCATGACTACTTTCATCACAATGCTCCAATACACCTGTCATCACAATGCTCCATGGCCCCTATTATCATATTGCTCCATGATCTCTTTGATCACAATGCTCCATGACCAGTGTCATCACCATGCCTCATGACGCCTGTCATCTCAATGCTCCATGGCCCCTTTCATCACAATGCTCCATGAACCCAGTCATCACAATGTTCCCTGCCCATATCATCACAATGCTCCTTTTCACCATTAATCACAATGCTCCATGCCCTTTCATCACAATGCTACAGAATTCTTGTCATCGCAATGTTCCTTGACCGTGTCATCACAATGCTCCATGATGCTTGTCATCACAAATCTTCATGACCCCTCTCATCACAATGATCCATGACACTTCTCATCACAAAGCTCCATGACCCCTGTCATCACAATGCTCCATGACCCTTGTCATCACAAAGCTCCATGACCCCTGTCATCACATTGATCCATGACTCCTTTCCTCACAGTGCTCCAGTACCCTTTTCATCACAATGCTCCATGCCATTGTCAGCACAATGCTCCTTGGATCCTGTCATCAAAATGCTCCATCCCCTTTTCATCACAATGATCCGATATCCTATCATTACAATGCTCCATGCCCGTGTCAACACAATGTTCCATGACCCATGTCATCAAAATGCTTTATGAACCTTGTTATCAGAATATTCCATGACCCCTGTCATCAAAATGATCCATGACAGTTGTCATCACAATGCTGCATGATACCTTTCATCCCTACTCTCTGTGACCGCTGTCATCACAAAGCTCCAGGACAATTTTCATCACAATGCTCCATGCCCCCTGTCATCACAGTGCCCCTTAACCCCTGTAATCACAATGCTCCATGACCCTGTCTTCACAATGCTACATGACCCCTGTCATCACATTGTTCCATGGCCTATGTATTCACAATGCTCCATGGACCCTGTAATCACACTGCTCCATGTTCCCTTTCAACACAATGGTCCATGACCCCTGTCATCACAACGTTCCACGAAAGTTGTCATCAAAAGTCTCCATGACCCTGGTCACCACAAGGTTCCCTGCTCTTGTCATCACAATGCTCCATGACCCTTGTAATCACAGTGGTACATGGCCTTGTCACCACAATGCTCCATGGCCTCTGTCATCACCATGCTCCATGGTCTTTCTCATCACAAAGCTCTATGACCCCTGTCATCACTATGCTTGATGACCATTGTCATCACAATGCTCCAAGGCCCCTGTCATCACAATGCCTCATGGTCTTGTAATCACAAAGCTCCATGACCCCTGTCATCACAATGCTCCATGCCTTTGTCATCACAATGCTCCATGGCCCCTGTAATCACAATGCTACAGAACACTTGTCAGCATAATACTCCATTCCCGTGTCATCCCATTGCTCAATGACATTTGTCATCAAAATGTTCCCTGGCCTTTGTCATCACAGTGATCCATGATAACTTTAATCAAAATTCTACATGACCATTGTCATCACAATGCAAGGTGAGAAATGTCATCACAATGCCCCAAGACACGTGTCATCACAATTCGCCTTGGCCCTTGTTATCTCCATGCTGTATGAACCGTGTCATCACTAGGTTTCAGGACACTTGTCATCAAAGAGATCCATGACAACATTCATCACAATGCCCCATGAACTCTGTTATCTCAATGCTCCATGGCCATTGTATTCCCAATGTTCCATTGTCCCGATAATCGCATTGCTCCATGAACACTTTCATCACAATGCTCCTTGACCACTGTCACCGTAATGACCCAAGACGTTTCTCATCACTGTGCTCCAAGGCCACTCTCATCAAAATGCTCCATGATCTGTGTCAGCCCAATATTGCATGACAGTTGTCATCAAAACGCTCTATGATCCCTGTAATCACAATGATCCCTGCCAATAACATCACAATGTTCCATGTCTCCTGTAATCACAATGCACCATGCCCTTGTCATCACAATGCTCCAGGTCTGTTTTCATCACCATGCTTCATGCCCGTGTCATCACAATGCTCCATGAATCTTGTCTTCACAATGCTCCATGGCCCATGTCATCACAATGCTCCGTGACTCCTGTCAACACAATGCCTGATGACTCCTGTCATCAAAATGCTAAATGGCACTTGTCATCACAATGCTCTATGACGCCTGTCATCACTATTTTCCATGTCACTTGTTATCACAATGCTCCATGGCCCCTCTAATCACAGTACTCCATGACCCCTATCATCACAATGCCCAATGCCACCTCTTATCACAATTCTCCATGGCATTTCTCATCACGATGCTCCATGACACCTGTCATCACAATGCTCCATGACACTTGTCATCACAATGCTCGATGGCCCTTGTCATCACAATGTTCCTTGGTGCTTTTCATCACAATGCTCCATGACAACTCTCATCAAAATACTCCAAGATTTGTTTCATCACAATGCTCCATGGCCCTTGTCATTACAAATCCACATGATCCCTTTCATCACAATTGTCCATGGCAACTTACATAAAAATGCTCCATGCCCCTGTCATCACAATGCCCAAAGATACCTGTTCTTACAATGATCCATGACTCTTGTCATCACAAGGCTCCATGTCCCTTGTATTCACATTGATCCAGGGCCCTTGTCATCACAATGCTCCATAGCGCTTTTCATCGCAATGCTCCATGACAGCTTTCAGCACAATGCCCCATGACCCCTGTCATCATGATGCTCAACTGCCCTTGTCATCACAAGTCTCCATGAAACATTTCCTCAAAATGCTCCAGTACGCCTTTCATCCAAATTCCCCATGGCCACTGTCATCACAATTCTCCATGACCACTGTCATCATAATGGTCCATGACCCGTTTCATCTCAATGCTCCATGACACCTGTCACCACAATGCTCCATGGCCTTTGTCATCACAATGCTCCATGTCCCCTATGATCAAAATGCTCCATGCCTTTTTCCTCACAATGCTCCAGAATTCTTGTCATCACAATGTTCCATGCCCGTGGCATCACAATGCTCCATGGCCCTTGTCATCACAATGCTCCAGAATTCTTGTCATCACAATGTTCCATGACCATGTCATCACAATGCTACATGACCCTGGTCATCACAGTTCTCCCTGACCTTTGTCATCACAATGCTTTATGTCGCTTTTCATCACAATTCTCAAAGACCACTTTAATCACTATGCTCGCTGACCATTTTCATCACATTTCTCTATTGTCATTACAATTCCCCATCGTCCCTTTCTTCACAATGCTCCATGATGCCTGTCATCACAATGCTCCACGGCTTCTGTTATCACAATGCTCCAGGACCAGTTTCATCACAATACTCCATCCCCCTTGTCATCACAGTGCACAATGAAACCTTTCATTACAATGCTCCATGACACTTGTCAACACAATGCTCCATGGCCTTTATCGTCACAATGCTCCCAGGCACTTTTCATCACGATGTTCCATGAAAACTTTCATCACATTGCTCCATGACCATTGTCATCACAATAGTCCATACCCTTGTCAACACAATGCTGCATAATCCTTGTCATCACAATTCTCCATGACTGCTGTCATCACATAATCCAGGACAATTTTCATAACAATGCGTCATGCCCCCAGTCATCACAGTGCTCCATGATACATTTCATCACAATTCCTAGATGATCAATGTCATCACAATGCCCATGACACCTGTCGTCACAATTCGCTATGACCCTTGTCATCACAATACTCGATGAACCGTGTCATCACAGTGTTCCAGGACACATGTCATCACAATGATCCATGACTACTTTCATCACAATGCTCCAATACACCTGTCATCACAATGCTCCATGGCCCCTATTATCATATTGCTCCATGATCTCTTTGATCACAATGCTCCATGACCAGTGTCATCACCATGCCTCATGACGCCTGTCATCTCAATGCTCCATGGCCCCTTTCATCACAATGCTCCATGAACCCAGTCATCACAATGTTCCCTGCCCATATCATCACAATGCTCCTTTTCACCATTAATCACAATGCTCCATGCCCTTTCATCACAATGCTACAGAATTCTTGTCATCGCAATGTTCCTTGACCGTGTCATCACAATGCTCCATGATGCTTGTCATCACAAATCTTCATGACCCCTCTCATCACAATGATCCATGACACTTCTCATCACAAAGCTCCATGACCCCTGTCATCACAATGCTCCATGACCCTTGTCATCACAAAGCTCCATGACCCCTGTCATCACATTGATCCATGACTCCTTTCCTCACAGTGCTCCAGTACCCTTTTCATCACAATGCTCCATGCCATTGTCAGCACAATGCTCCTTGGATCCTGTCATCAAAATGCTCCATCCCCTTTTCATCACAATGATCCAGATATCCTATCATTACAATGCTCCATGCCCGTGTCAACACAATGCTCCATGACCCATGTCATCAAAATGCTTTATGAACCTTGTTATCAGAATATTCCATGACCCCTGTCATCAAAATGATCCATGACAGTTGTCATCACAATGCTGCATGATACCTTTCATCCCTACTCTCTGTGACCGCTGTCATCACAATGCTCCAGGACAATTTTCATCACAATGCTCCATGCCCCCTGTCATCACAGTGCCCCTTAACCCCTGTAATCACAATGCTCCATGACCCTGTCATCACAATGCTACATGACCCCTGTCATCACATTGTTCCATGGCCTATGTATTCACAATGCTCCATGGACCCTGTAATCACACTGCTCCATGTTCCCTTTCAACACAATGGTCCATGACCCCTGTCATCACAACGTTCCACGAAAGTTGTCATCAAAAGTCTCCATGACCCTGGTCACCACAAGGTTCCCTGCTCTTGTCATCACAATGCTCCATGACCCTTGTAATCACAGTGGTACATGGCCTTGTCACCACAATGCTCCATGGCCTCTGTCATCACCATGCTCCATGGTCTTTCTCATCACAAAGCTCTATGACCCCTGTCATCACTATGCTTGATGACCATTGTCATCACAATGCTCCAAGGCCCCTGTCATCACAATGCCTCATGGTCTTGTAATCACAAAGCTCCATGACCCCTGTCATCACAATGCTCCATGCCTTTGTCATCACAATGCTCCATGGCCCCTGTAATCACAATGCTACAGAACACTTGTCAGCATAATACTCCATTCCCGTGTCATCCCATTGCTCAATGACATTTGTCATCAAAATGTTCCCTGGCCTTTGTCATCACAGTGATCCATGATAACTTTAATCAAAATTCTACATGACCATTGTCATCACAATGCAAGGTGAGAAATGTCATCACAATGCCCCAAGACACGTGTCATCACAATTCGCCTTGGCCCTTGTTATCTCCATGCTGTATGAACCGTGTCATCACTAGGTTTCAGGACACTTGTCATCAAAGAGATCCATGACAACATTCATCACAATGCCCCATGAACTCTGTTATCTCAATGCTCCATGGCCATTGTATTCCCAATGTTCCATTGTCCCGATAATCGCATTGCTCCATGAACACTTTCATCACAATGCTCCTTGACCACTGTCACCGTAATGACCCAAGACGTTTCTCATCACTGTGCTCCAAGGCCACTCTCATCAAAATGCTCCATGATCTGTGTCAGCCCAATATTGCATGACAGTTGTCATCACAACGCTCTATGATCCCTGTAATCACAATGATCCCTGCCAATAACATCACAATGTTCCATGTCCTCTGTAATCACAATGCACCATGCCCTTGTCATCACAATGCTCCAGGTCTGTTTTCATCACCATGCTTCATGCCCGTGTCATCACAATGCTCCATGAATCTTGTCTTCACAATGCTCCATGGCCCATGTCATCACAATGCTCCATGACTCCTGTCAACACAATGCCTGATGACTCCTGTCATCAAAATGCTAAATGGCACTTGTCATCGCAATGCTCTATGACGCCTGTCATCACTATTTTCCATGTCACTTGTTATCACAATGCTCCATGGCCCCTCTAATCACAGTACTCCATGACCCCTATCATCACAATGCCCAATGCCACCTCTTATCACAATTCTCCATGGCATTTGTCATCACGATGCTCCATGACACCTGTCATCACAATGCTCCATGACACTTGTCATCACAATGCTCGATGGCCCTTGTCATCACAATGTTCCTTGGTGCTTTTCATCACAATGCTCCATGACAACTCTCATCAAAATACTCCAAGATTTGTTTCATCACAATGCTCCATGGCCCTTGTCATTACAAATCCACATGATCCCTTTCATCACAATTGTCCATGGCAACTTACATAAAAATGCTCCATGCCCCTGTCATCACAATGCCCAAAGATACCTGTTCTTACAATGATCCATGACTCTTGTCATCACAAGGCTCCATGTCCCTTGTATTCACATTGATCCAGGGCCCTTGTCATCACAATGCTCCATAGCGCTTTTCATCGCAATGCTCCATGACCGCTTTCAGCACAATGCCCCATGACCCCTGTCATCATGATGCTCAACTGCCCTTGTCATCACAAGTCTCCATGAAACATTTCCTCAAAATGCTCCAGTACGCCTTTCATCCAAATTCCCCATGGCCACTGTCATCACAATTCTCCATGACCACTGTCATCATAATGGTCCATGACCCGTTTCATCTCAATGCTCCATGACACCTGTCACCACAATGCTCCATGGCCTTTTTCATCACAATGCTCCATGTCCCCTATGATCAAAATGCTCCATGCCTTTTTCCTCACAATGCTCCAGAATTCTTGTCATCACAATGTTCCATGCCCGTGGCATCACAATGCTCCATGGCCCTTGTCATCACAATGCTCCAGAATTCTTGTCATCACAATGTTCCATGACCATGTCATCACAATGCTACATGACCCTGGTCATCACAGTTCTCCCTGACCTTTGTCATCACAATGCTTTATGTCGCTTTTCATCACAATTCTCAAAGACCACTTTAATCACTATGCTCGCTGACCATTTTCATCACATTTCTCTATTGTCATTACAATTCCCCATCGTCCCTTTCTTCACAATGCTCCATGATGCCTGTCATCACAATGCTCCACGGCTTCTGTTATCACAATGCTCCAGGACCAGTTTCATCACAATACTCCATCCCCCTTGTCATCACAGTGCACAATGAAACCTTTCATTACAATGCTCCATGACACTTGTCAACACAATGCTCCATGGCCTTTATCGTCACAATGCTCCCAGGCACTTTTCATCACGATGTTCCATGAAAACTTTCATCACATTGCTCCATGACCATTGTCATCACAATAGTCCATACCCTTGTCAACACAATGCTGCATAATCCTTGTCATCACAATTCTCCATGACTGCTGTCATCACATAATCCAGGACAATTTTCATAACAATGCTTCATGCCCCCAGTCATCACAGTGCTCCATGATACATTTCATCACAATTCCTAGATGATCAATGTCATCACAATGCCCATGACACCTGTCGTCACAATTCGCTATGACCCTTGTCATCACAATACTCGATGAACCGTGTCATCACAGTGTTCCAGGACACATGTCATCACAATGATCCATGACTACTTTCATCACAATGCTCCAATACACCTGTCATCACAATGCTCCATGGCCCCTATTATCATATTGCTCCATGATCTCTTTGATCACAATGCTCCATGACCAGTGTCATCACCATGCCTCATGACGCCTGTCATCTCAATGCTCCATGGCCCCTTTCATCACAATGCTCCATGAACCCAGTCATCACAATGTTCCCTGCCCATATCATCACAATGCTCCTTTTCACCATTAATCACAATGCTCCATGCCCTTTCATCACAATGCTACAGAATTCTTGTCATCGCAATGTTCCTTGACCGTGTCATCACAATGCTCCATGATGCTTGTCATCACAAATCTTCATGACCCCTCTCATCACAATGATCCATGACACTTCTCATCACAAAGCTCCATGACCCCTGTCATCACAATGCTCCATGACCCTTGTCATCACAAAGCTCCATGACCCCTGTCATCACATTGATCCATGACTCCTTTCCTCACAGTGCTCCAGTACCCTTTTCATCACAATGCTCCATGCCATTGTCAGCACAATGCTCCTTGGATCCTGTCATCAAAATGCTCCATCCCCTTTTCATCACAATGATCCAGATATCCTATCATTACAATGCTCCATGCCCGTGTCAACACAATGCTCCATGACCCATGTCATCAAAATGCTTTATGAACCTTGTTATCAGAATATTCCATGACCCCTGTCATCAAAATGATCCATGACAGTTGTCATCACCATGCTGCATGATACCTTTCATTCCTACTCTCTGTGACCGCTGTCATCACAATGCTCCAGGACAATTTTCATCACAATGCTCCATGCCCCCTGTCATCACAGTGCCCCTTAACCCCTGTAATCACAATGCTCCATGACCCTGTCATCACAATGCTACATGACCCCTGTCATCACATTGTTCCATGGCCTATGTATTCACAATGCTCCATGGACCCTGTAATCACACTGCTCCATGTTCCCTTTCAACACAATGGTCCATGAACCCTGTCATCACAACGTTCCATGAAATTTGTCATCAAAAGTCTCCATGACCCTGGTCACCACAAGGTTCCCTGCTCTTGTCATCACAATGCTCCATGACCCTTGTAATCACAGTGGTACATGGCCTTGTCACCACAATGCTCCATGGCCTCTGTCATCACCATGCTCCATGGTCTTTCTCATCACAAAGCTCTATGACCCCTGTCATCACTATGCTTGATGACCATTGTCATCACAATGCTCCAAGGCCCCTGTCATCACAATGCCTCATGGTCTTGTAATCACAAAGCTCCATGACCCCTGTCATCACAATGCTCCATGCCTTTGTCATCACAATGCTCCATGGCCCCTGTAATCACAATGCTACAGAACACTTGTCAGCATAATACTCCATTCCCGTGTCATCCCATTGCTCAATGACATTTGTCATCAAAATATTCCCTGGCCTTTGTCATCACAGTGGTCCATGATAACTTTAATCAAAATTCTACATGATCATTGTCATCACAATGCAAGGTGAGAAATGTCATCACAATGCCCCAAGACACGTGTCATCACAATTCGCCTTGGCCCTTGTTATCTCCATGCTGTACGAACCGTGTCATCACTAGGTTTCAGGACACTTGTCATCAAAGAGATCCATGACAACATTCATCACAATGCCCCATGAACTCTGTTATCTCAATGCTCCTTGGCCATCGTATTCCCAATGTTCCATTGTCCCGATAATCGCATTGCTCCATGAACACTTTCATCACAATGCTCCTTGACCACTGTCACCGTAATGACCCAAGACGTTTCTCATCACTGTGCTCCAAGGCCACTCTCATCAAAATGCTCCATGATCTGTGTCAGCCCAATATTGCATGACAGTTGTCATCACAACGCTCTATGATCCCTGTAATCACAATGATCCCTGCCAATAACATCACAATGTTCCATGTCTCCTGTAATCACAATGCACCATGCCCTTGTCATCACAATGCTCCAGGTCTGTTTTCATCACCATGCTTCATGCCCGTGTCATCACAATGCTCCATGAATCTTGTCTTCACAATGCTCCATGGCCCATGTCATCACAATGCTCCGTGACTCCTGTCAACACAATGCCTGATGACTCCTGTCATCAAAATGCTAAATGGCACTTGTCATCGCAATGCTCTATGACGCCTGTCATCACTATTTTCCATGTCACTTGTTATCACAATGCTCCATGGCCCCTCTATTCACAGTACTCCATGACCCCTATCATCACAATGCCCAATGCCACCTCTTATCACAATTCTCCATGGCATTTGTCATCACGATGCTCCATGACACCTGTCATCACAATGCTCCATGACACTTCTCATCACAATGCTCGATGGCCCTTGTCATCACAATGTTCCTTGGTGCTTTTCATCACAATGCTCCATGACAACTCTCATCAAAATACTCCAAGATTTGTTTCATCACAATGCTCCATGGCCCTTGTCATTACAAATCCACATGATCCCTTTCATCACAATTGTCCATGGCAACTTACATAAAAATGCTCCATGCCCCTGTCATCACAATGCCCAAAGATACCTGTTCTTACAATGATCCATGACTCTTGTCATCACAAGGCTCCATGTCCCTTGTATTCACATTGATCCAGGGCCCTTGTCATCACAATGCTCCATAGCGCTTTTCATCGCAATGCTCCATGACCGCTTTCAGCACAATGCCCCATGACCCCTGTCATCATGATGCTCAACTGCCCTTGTCATCACAAGTCTCCATGAAACATTTCCTCAAAATGCTCCAGTACGCCTTTCATCCAAATTCCCCATGGCCACTGTCATCACAATTCTCCATGACCACTGTCATCATAATGGTCCATGACCCGTTTCATCTCAATGCTCCATGACACCTGTCACCACAATGCTCCATGGCCTTTGTCATCACAATGCTCCATGTCCCCTATGATCAAAATGCTCCATGCCTTTTTCCTCACAATGCTCCCGAATTCTTGTCATCACAATGTTCCATGCCCGTGGCATCACAATGCTCCATGGCCCTTGTCATCACAATGCTCCAGAATTCTTGTCATCACAATGTTCCATGACCGTGTCATCACAATGCTACATGACCCTGGTCATCACAGTTCTCCCTGACCTTTGTCATCACAATGCTTTATGTCGCTTTTCATCACAATTCTCAAAGACCACTTTAATCACTATGCTCGCTGACCATTTTCATCACATTTCTCTATTGTCATTACAATTCCCCATCGTCCCTTTCTTCACAATGCTCCATGATGCCTGTCATCACAATGCTCCACGGCTTCTGTTATCACAATGCTCCAGGACCAGTTTCATCACAATACTCCATCCCCCTTGTCATCACAGTGCACAATGAAACCTTTCATTACAATGCTCCATGACACTTGTCAACACAATGCTCCATGGCCTTTATCGTCACAATGCTCCCAGGCACTTTTCATCACGATGTTCCATGAAAACTTTCATCACATTGCTCCATGACCATTGTCATCACAATAGTCCATACCCTTGTCAACACAATGCTGCATAATCCTTGTCATCACAATTCTCCATGGCTGCTGTCATCACATAATCCAGGACAATTTTCATAACAATGCTTCATGCCCCCAGTCATCACAGTGCTCCATGATACATTTCATCACAATTCCTAGATGATCAATGTCATCACAATGCCCATGACACCTGTCGTCACAATTCGCTATGACCCTTGTCATCACAATACTCGATGAACCGTGTCATCACAGTGTTCCAGGACACATGTCATCACAATGATCCATGACTACTTTCATCACAATGCTCCAATACACCTGTCATCACAATGCTCCATGGCCCCTATTATCATATTGCTCCATGATCTCTTTGATCACAATGCTCCATGACCAGTGTCATCACCATGCCTCATGACGCCTGTCATCTCAATGCTCCATGGCCCCTTTCATCACAATGCTCCATGAACCCAGTCATCACAATGTTCCCTGCCCATATCATCACAATGCTCCTTTTCACCATTAATCACAATGCTCCATGCCCTTTCATCACAATGCTACAGAATTCTTGTCATCGCAATGTTCCTTGACCGTGTCATCACAATGCTCCATGATGCTTGTCATCACAAATCTTCATGACCCCTCTCATCACAATGATCCATGACACTTCTCATCACAAAGCTCCATGACACCTGTCATCACAATGCTCCATGACCCTTGTCATCACAAAGCTCCATGACCCCTGTCATCACATTGATCCATGACTCCTTTCTTCACAGTGCTCCAGTACCCTTTTCATCACAATGCTCCATGCCATTGTCAGCACAATGCTCCTTGGATCCTGTCATCAAAATGCTCCATCCCCTTTTCATCACAATGAACCATATATCCTATCATTACAATGCTCCATGCCCGTGTCAACACAATGCTCCATGACCCATGTCATCAAAATGCTTTATGAACCTTGTTATCAGAATATTCCATGACCCCTGTCATCAAAATGATCCATGACAGTTGTCATCACAATGCTGCATGATACCTTTCATCCCTACTCTCTGTGACCGCTGTCATCACAATGCTCCAGGACAATTTTCATCACAATGCTCCATGCCCCCTGTCATCACAGTGCCCCTTAACCCCTGTAATCACAATGCTCCATGACCCTGTCATCACAATGCTACATGACCCCTGTCATCACATTGTTCCATGGCCTATGTATTCACAATGCTCCATGGACCCTGTAATCACACTGCTCCATGTTCCCTTTCAACACAATGGTCCATGACCCCTGTCATCACAACGTTCCACGAAAGTTGTCATCAAAAGTCTCCATGACCCTGGTCACCACAAGGTTCCCTGCTCTTGTCATCACAATGCTCCATGACCCTTGTAATCACAGTGGTACATGGCCTTGTCACCACAATGCTCCATGGCCTCTGTCATCACCATGCTCCATGGTCTTTCTCATCACAAAGCTCTATGACCCCTGTCATCACTATGCTTGATGACCATTGTCATCACAATGCTCCAAGGCCCCTGTCATCACAATGCCTCATGGTCTTGTAATCACAAAGCTCCATGACCCCTGTCATCACAATGCTCCATGCCTTTGTCATCACAATGCTCCATGGCCCCTGTAATCACAATGCTACAGAACACTTGTCAGCATAATACTCCATTCCCGTGTCATCCCATTGCTCAATGACATTTGTCATCAAAATGTTCCCTGGCCTTTGTCATCACAGTGATCCATGATAACTTTAATCAAAATTCTACATGACCATTGTCATCACAATGCAAGGTGAGAAATGTCATCACAATGCCCCAAGACACGTGTCATCACAATTCGCCTTGGCCCTTGTTATCTCCATGCTGTATGAACCGTGTCATCACTAGGTTTCAGGACACTTGTCATCAAAGAGATCCATGACAACATTCATCACAATGCCCCATGAACTCTGTTATCTCAATGCTCCATGGCCATTGTATTCCCAATGTTCCATTGTCCCGATAATCGCATTGCTCCATGAACACTTTCATCACAATGCTCCTTGACCACTGTCACCGTAATGACCCAAGACGTTTCTCATCACTGTGCTCCAAGGCCACTCTCATCAAAATGCTCCATGATCTGTGTCAGCCCAATATTGCATGACAGTTGTCATCACAACGCTCTATGATCCCTGTAATCACAATGATCCCTGCCAATAACATCACAATGTTCCATGTCTCCTGTAATCACAATGCACCATGCCCTTGTCATCACAATGCTCCAGGTCTGTTTTCATCACCATGCTTCATGCCCGTGTCATCACAATGCTCCATGAATCTTGTCTTCACAATGCTCCATGGCCCATGTCATCACAATGCTCCGTGACTCCTGTCAACACAATGCCTGATGACTCCTGTCATCAAAATGCTAAATGGCACTTGTCATCACAATGCTCTATGACGCCTGTCATCACTATTTTCCATGTCACTTGTTATCACAATGCTCCATGGCCCCTCTAATCACAGTACTCCATGACCCCTATCATCACAATGCCCAATGCCACCTCTTATCACAATTCTCCATGGCATTTGTCATCACGATGCTCCATGACACCTGTCATCACAATGCTCCATGACACTTGTCATCACAATGCTCGATGGCCCTTGTCATCACAATGTTCCTTGGTGCTTTTCATCACAATGCTCCATGACAACTCTCATCAAAATACTCCAAGATTTGTTTCATCACAATGCTCCATGGCCCTTGTCATTACAAATCCACATGATCCCTTTCATCACAATTGTCCATGGCAACTTACATAAAAATGCTCCATGCCCCTGTCATCACAATGCCCAAAGATACCTGTTCTTACAATGATCCATGACTCTTGTCATCACAAGGCTCCATGTCCCTTGTATTCACATTGATCCAGGGCCCTTGTCATCACAATGCTCCATAGCGCTTTTCATCGCAATGCTCCATGACCGCTTTCAGCACAATGCCCCATGACCCCTGTCATCATGATGCTCAACTGCCCTTGTCATCACAAGTCTCCATGAAACATTTCCTCAAAATGCTCCAGTACGCCTTTCATCCAAATTCCCCATGGCCACTGTCATCACAATTCTCCATGACCACTGTCATCATAATGGTCCATGACCCGTTTCATCTCAATGCTCCATGACACCTGTCACCACAATGCTCCATGGCCTTTGTCATCACAATGCTCCATGTCCCCTATGATCAAAATGCTCCATGCCTTTTTCCTCACAATGCTCCCGAATTCTTGTCATCACAATGTTCCATGCCCGTGGCATCACAATGCTCCATGGCCCTTGTCATCACAATGCTCCAGAATTCTTGTCATCACAATGTTCCATGACCGTGTCATCACAATGCTACATGACCCTGGTCATCACAGTTCTCCCTGACCTTTGTCATCACAATGCTTTATGTCGCTTTTCATCACAATTCTCAAAGACCACTTTAATCACTATGCTCGCTGACCATTTTCATCACATTTCTCTATTGTCATTACAATTCCCCATCGTCCCTTTCTTCACAATGCTCCATGATGCCTGTCATCACAATGCTCCACGGCTTCTGTTATCACAATGCTCCAGGACCAGTTTCATCACAATACTCCATCCCCCTTGTCATCACAGTGCACAATGAAACCTTTCATTACAATGCTCCATGACACTTGTCAACACAATGCTCCATGGCCTTTATCGTCACAATGCTCCCAGGCACTTTTCATCACGATGTTCCATGAAAACTTTCATCACATTGCTCCATGACCATTGTCATCACAATAGTCCATACCCTTGTCAACACAATGCTGCATAATCCTTGTCATCACAATTCTCCATGGCTGCTGTCATCACATAATCCAGGACAATTTTCATAACAATGCTTCATGCCCCCAGTCATCACAGTGCTCCATGATACATTTCATCACAATTCCTAGATGATCAATGTCATCACAATGCCCATGACACCTGTCGTCACAATTCGCTATGACCCTTGTCATCACAATACTCGATGAACCGTGTCATCACAGTGTTCCAGGACACATGTCATCACAATGATCCATGACTACTTTCATCACAATGCTCCAATACACCTGTCATCACAATGCTCCATGGCCCCTATTATCATATTGCTCCATGATCTCTTTGATCACAATGCTCCATGACCAGTGTCATCACCATGCCTCATGACGCCTGTCATCTCAATGCTCCATGGCCCCTTTCATCACAATGCTCCATGAACCCAGTCATCACAATGTTCCCTGCCCATATCATCACAATGCTCCTTTTCACCATTAATCACAATGCTCCATGCCCTTTCATCACAATGCTACAGAATTCTTGTCATCGCAATGTTCCTTGACCGTGTCATCACTATGCTCCATGATGCTTGTCATCACAAATCTTCATGACCCCTCTCATCACAATGATCCATGACACTTCTCATCACAAAGCTCCATGACCCCTGTCATCACAATGCTCCATGACCCTTGTCATCACAAAGCTCCATGACCCCTGTCATCACATTGATCCATGACTCCTTTCCTCACAGTGCTCCAGTACCCTTTTCATCACAATGCTCCATGCCATTGTCAGCACAATGCTCCTTGGATCCTGTCATCAAAATGCTCCATCCCCTTTTCATCACAATGATCCAGATATCCTATCATTACAATGCTCCATGCCCATGTCAACACAATGCTCCATGACCCATGTCATCAAAATGCTTTATGAACCTTGTTATCAGAATATTCCATGACCCCTGTCATCAAAATGATCCATGACAGTTGTCATCACAATGCTGCATGATACCTTTCATTCCTACTCTCTGTGACCGCTGTCATCACAATGCTCCAGGACAATTTTCATCACAATGCTCCATGCCCCCTGTCATCACAGTGCCCCTTAACCCCTGTAATCACAATGCTCCATGACCCTGTCATCACAATGCTACATGACCCCTGTCATCACATTGTTCCATGGCCTATGTATTCACAATGCTCCATGGACCCTGTAATCACACTGCTCCATGTTCCCTTTCAACACAATGGTCCATGACCCCTGTCATCACAACGTTCCACGAAAGTTGTCATCAAAAGTCTCCATGACCCTGGTCACCACAAGGTTCCCTGCTCTTGTCATCACAATGCTCCATGACCCTTGTAATCACAGTGGTACATGGCCTTGTCACCACAATGCTCCATGGCCTCTGTCATCACCATGCTCCATGGTCTTTCTCATCACAAAGCTCTATGACCCCTGTCATCACTATGCTTGATGACCATTGTCATCACAATGCTCCAAGGCCCCTGTCATCACAATGCCTCATGGTCTTGTAATCACAAAGCTCCATGACCCCTGTCATCACAATGCTCCATGCCTTTGTCATCACAATGCTCCATGGCCCCTGTAATCACAATGCTACAGAACACTTGTCAGCATAATACTCCATTCCCGTGTCATCCCATTGCTCAATGACATTTGTCATCAAAATGTTCCCTGGCCTTTGTCATCACAGTGATCCATGATAACTTTAATCAAAATTCTACATGATCATTGTCATCACAATGCAAGGTGAGAAATGTCATCACAATGCCCCAAGACACGTGTCATCACAATTCGCCTTGGCCCTTGTTATCTCCATGCTGTATGAACCGTGTCATCACTAGGTTTCAGGACACTTGTCATCAAAGAGATCCATGACAACATTCATCACAATGCCCCATGAACTCTGTTATCTCAATGCACCATGGCCATCGTATTCCCAATGTTCCATTGTCCCGATAATCGCATTGCTCCATGAACACTTTCATCACAATGCTCCTTGACCACTGTCACCGTAATGACCCAAGACGTTTCTCATCACTGTGCTCCAAGGTCACTCTCATCAAAATGCTCCATGATCTGTGTCAGCCCAATATTGCATGACAGTTGTCATCACAACGCTCTATGATCCCTGTAATCACAATGATCCCTGCCAATAACATCACAATGTTCCATGTCTCCTGTAATCACAATGCACCATGCCCTTGTCATCACAATGCTCCAGGTCTGTTTTCATCACCATGCTTCATGCCCGTGTCATCACAATGCTCCATGAATCTTGTCTTCACAATGCTCCATGGCCCATGTCATCACAATGCTCCGTGACTCCTGTCAACACAATGCCTGATGACTCCTGTCATCAAAATGCTAAATGGCACTTGTCATCACAATGCTCTATGACGCCTGTCATCACTATTTTCCATGTCACTTGTTATCACAATGCTCCATGGCCCCTCTAATCACAGTACTCCATGACCCCTATCATCACAATGCCCAATGCCACCTCTTATCACAATTCTCCATGGCATTTGTCATCACGATGCTCCATGACACCTGTCATCACAATGCTCCATGACACTTGTCATCACAATGCTCGATGGCCCTTGTCATCACAATGTTCCTTGGTGCTTTTCATCACAATGCTCCATGACAACTCTCATCAAAATACTCCAAGATTTGTTTCATCACAATGCTCCATGGCCCTTGTCATTACAAATCCACATGATCCCTTTCATCACAATTGTCCATGGCAACTTACATAAAAATGCTGCATGCCCCTGTCATCACAATGCCCAAAGATACCTGTTCTTACAATGATCCATGACTCTTGTCATCACAAGGCTCCATGTCCCTTGTATTCACATTGATCCAGGGCCCTTGTCATCACAATGCTCCATAGCGCTTTTCATCGCAATGCTCCATGACCGCTTTCAGCACAATGCCCCATGAACCCTGTCATCATGATGCTCAACTGCCCTTGTCATCACAAGTCTCCATGAAACATTTCCTCAAAATGCTCCAGTACGCCTTTCATCCAAATTCCCCATGGCCACTGTCATCACAATTCTCCATGACCACTGTCATCATAATGGTCCATGACCCGTTTCATCTCAATGCTCCATGACACCTGTCACCACAATGCTCCATGGCCTTTTTCATCACAATGCTCCATGTCCCCTATGATCAAAATGCTCCATGCCTTTTTCCTCACAATGCTCCCGAATTCTTGTCATCACAATGTTCCATGCCCGTGGCATCACAATGCTCCATGGCCCTTGTCATCACAATGCTCCAGAATTCTTGTCATCACAATGTTCCATGACCGTGTCATCACAATGCTACATGACCCTGGTCATCACAGTTCTCCCTGACCTTTGTCATCACAATGCTTTATGTCGCTTTTCATCACAATTCTCAAAGACCACTTTAATCACTATGCTCGCTGACCATTTTCATCACATTTCTCTATTGTCATTACAATTCCCCATCGTCCCTTTCTTCACAATGCTCCATGATGCCTGTCATCACAATGCTCCACGGCTTCTGTTATCACAATGCTCCAGGACCAGTTTCATCACAATACTCCATCCCCCTTGTCATCACAGTGCACAATGAAACCTTTCATTACAATGCTCCATGACACTTGTCAACACAATGCTCCATGGCCTTTATCGTCACAATGCTCCCAGGCACTTTTCATCACGATGTTCCATGAAAACTTTCATCACATTGCTCCATGACCATTGTCATCACAATAGTCCATACCCTTGTCAACACAATGCTGCATAATCCTTGCCATCACAATTCTCCATGACTGCTGTCATCACATAATCCAGGACAATTTTCATAACAATGCTTCATGCCCCCAGTCATCACAGTGCTCCATGATACATTTCATCACAATTCCTAGATGATCAATGTCATCACAATGCCCATGACACCTGTCGTCACAATTCGCTATGACCCTTGTCATCACAATACTCGATGAACCGTGTCATCACAGTGTTCCAGGACACATGTCATCACAATGATCCATGACTACTTTCATCACAATGCTCCAATACACCTGTCATCACAATGCTCCATGGCCCCTATTATCATATTGCTCCATGATCTCTTTGATCACAATGCTCCATGACCAGTGTCATCACCATGCCTCATGACGCCTGTCATCTCAATGCTCCATGGCCCCTTTCATCACAATGCTCCATGAACCCAGTCATCACAATGTTCCCTGCCCATATCATCACAATGCTCCTTTTCACCATTAATCACAATGCTCCATGCCCTTTCATCACAATGCTACAGAATTCTTGTCATCGCAATGTTCCTTGACCGTGTCATCACAATGCTCCATGATGCTTGTCATCACAAATCTTCATGACCCCTCTCATCACAATGATCCATGACACTTCTCATCACAAAGCTCCATGACCCCTGTCATCACAATGCTCCATGACCCTTGTCATCACAAAGCTCCATGACCCCTGTCATCACATTGATCCATGACTCCTTTCCTCACAGTGCTCCAGTACCCTTTTCATCACAATGCTCCATGCCATTGTCAGCACAATGCTCCTTGGATCCTGTCATCAAAATGCTCCATCCCCTTTTCATCACAATGATCCAGATATCCTATCATTACAATGCTCCATGCCCGTGTCAACACAATGCTCCATGACCCATGTCATCAAAATGCTTTATGAACCTTGTTATCAGAATATTCCATGACCCCTGTCATCAAAATGATCCATGACAGTTGTCATCACAATGCTGCATGATACCTTTCATTCCTACTCTCTGTGACCGCTGTCATCACAATGCTCCAGGACAATTTTCATCACAATGCTCCATGCCCCCTGTCATCACAGTGCCCCTTAACCCCTGTAATCACAATGCTCCATGACCCTGTCATCACAATGCTACATGACCCCTGTCATCACATTGTTCCATGGCCTATGTATTCACAATGCTCCATGGACCCTGTAATCACACTGCTCCATGTTCCCTTTCAACACAATGGTCCATGACCCCTGTCATCACAACGTTCCACGAAAGTTGTCATCAAAAGTCTCCATGACCCTGGTCACCACAAGGTTCCCTGCTCTTGTCATCACAATGCTCCATGACCCTTGTAATCACAGTGGTACATGGCCTTGTCACCACAATGCTCCATGGCCTCTGTCATCACCATGCTCCATGGTCTTTCTCATCACAAAGCTCTATGACCCCTGTCATCACTATGCTTGATGACCATTGTCATCACAATGCTCCAAGGCCCCTGTCATCACAATGCCTCATGGTCTTGTAATCACAAAGCTCCATGACCCCTGTCATCACAATGCTCCATGCCTTTGTCATCACAATGCTCCATGGCCCCTGTAATCACAATGCTACAGAACACTTGTCAGCATAATACTCCATTCCCGTGTCATCCCATTGCTCAATGACATTTGTCATCAAAATGTTCCCTGGCCTTTGTCATCACAGTGATCCATGATAACTTTAATCAAAATTCTACATGACCATTGTCATCACAATGCAAGGTGAGAAATGTCATCACAATGCCCCAAGACACGTGTCATCACAATTCGCCTTGGCCCTTGTTATCTCCATGCTGTATGAACCGTGTCATCACTAGGTTTCAGGACACTTGTCATCAAAGAGATCCATGACAACATTCATCACAATGCCCCATGAACTCTGTTATCTCAATGCTCCATGGCCATTGTATTCCCAATGTTCCATTGTCCCGATAATCGCATTGCTCCATGAACACTTTCATCACAATGCTCCTTGACCACTGTCACCGTAATGACCCAAGACGTTTCTCATCACTGTGCTCCAAGGCCACTCTCATCAAAATGCTCCATGATCTGTGTCAGCCCAATATTGCATGACAGTTGTCATCACAACGCTCTATGATCCCTGTAATCACAATGATCCCTGCCAATAACATCACAATGTTCCATGTCTCCTGTAATCACAATGCACCATGCCCTTGTCATCACAATGCTCCAGGTCTGTTTTCATCACCATGCTTCATGCCCGTGTCATCACAATGCTCCATGAATCTTGTCTTCACAATGCTCCATGGCCCATGTCATCACAATGCTCCGTGACTCCTGTCAACACAATGCCTGATGACTCCTGTCATCAAAATGCTAAATGGCACTTGTCATCACAATGCTCTATGACGCCTGTCATCACTATTTTCCATGTCACTTGTTATCACAATGCTCCATGGCCCCTCTAATCACAGTACTCCATGACCCCTATCATCACAATGCCCAATGCCACCTCTTATCACAATTCTCCATGGCATTTGTCATCACGATGCTCCATGACACCTGTCATCACAATGCTCCATGACACTTGTCATCACAATGCTCGATGGCCCTTGTCATCACAATGTTCCTTGGTGCTTTTCATCACAATGCTCCATGACAACTCTCATCAAAATACTCCAAGATTTGTTTCATCACAATGCTCCATGGCCCTTGTCATTACAAATCCACATGATCCCTTTCATCACAATTGTCCATGGCAACTTACATAAAAATGCTCCATGCCCCTGTCATCACAATGCCCAAAGATACCTGTTCTTACAATGATCCATGACTCTTGTCATCACAAGGCTCCATGTCCCTTGTATTCACATTGATCCAGGGCCCTTGTCATCACAATGCTCCATAGCGCTTTTCATCGCAATGCTCCATGACCGCTTTCAGCACAATGCCCCATGAACCCTGTCATCATGATGCTCAACTGCCCTTGTCATCACAAGTCTCCATGAAACATTTCCTCAAAATGCTCCAGTACGCCTTTCATCCAAATTCCCCATGGCCACTGTCATCACAATTCTCCATGACCACTGTCATCATAATGGTCCATGACCCGTTTCATCTCAATGCTCCATGACACCTGTCACCACAATGCTCCATGGCCTTTTTCATCACAATGCTCCATGTCCCCTATGATCAAAATGCTCCATGCCTTTTTCCTCACAATGCTCCAGAATTCTTGTCATCACAATGTTCCATGCCCGTGGCATCACAATGCTCCATGGCCCTTGTCATCACAATGCTCCAGAATTCTTGTCATCACAATGTTCCATGACCGTGTCATCACAATGCTACATGACCCTGGTCATCACAGTTCTCCCTGACCTTTGTCATCACAATGCTTTATGTCGCTTTTCATCACAATTCTCAAAGACCACTTTAATCACTATGCTCGCTGACCATTTTCATCACATTTCTCTATTGTCATTACAATTCCCCATCGTCCCTTTCTTCACAATGCTCCATGATGCCTGTCATCACAATGCTCCACGGCTTCTGTTATCACAATGCTCCAGGACCAGTTTCATCACAATACTCCATCCCCCTTGTCATCACAGTGCACAATGAAACCTTTCATTACAATGCTCCATGACACTTGTCAACACAATGCTCCATGGCCTTTATCGTCACAATGCTCCCAGGCACTTTTCATCACGATGTTCCATGAAAACTTTCATCACATTGCTCCATGACCATTGTCATCACAATAGTCCATACCCTTGTCAACACAATGCTGCATAATCCTTGCCATCACAATTCTCCATGACTGCTGTCATCACATAATCCAGGACAATTTTCATAACAATGCTTCATGCCCCCAGTCATCACAGTGCTCCATGATACATTTCATCACAATTCCTAGATGATCAATGTCATCACAATGCCCATGACACCTGTCGTCACAATTCGCTATGACCCTTGTCATCACAATACTCGATGAACCGTGTCATCACAGTGTTCCAGGACACATGTCATCACAATGATCCATGACTACTTTCATCACAATGCTCCAATACACCTGTCATCACAATGCTCCATGGCCCCTATTATCATATTGCTCCATGATCTCTTTGATCACAATGCTCCATGACCAGTGTCATCACCATGCCTCATGACGCCTGTCATCTCAATGCTCCATGGCCCCTTTCATCACAATGCTCCCTGAACCCAGTCATCACAATGTTCCCTGCCCATATCATCACAATGCTCCTTTTCACCATTAATCACAATGCTCCATGCCCTTTCATCACAATGCTACAGAATTCTTGTCATCGCAATGTTCCTTGACCGTGTCATCACAATGCTCCATGATGCTTGTCATCACAAATCTTCATGACCCCTCTCATCACAATGATCCATGACACTTCTCATCACAAAGCTCCATGACCCCTGTCATCACAATGCTCCATGACCCTTGTCATCACAAAGCTCCATGACCCCTGTCATCACATTGATCCATGACTCCTTTCCTCACAGTGCTCCAGTACCCTTTTCATCACAATGCTCCATGCCATTGTCAGCACAATGCTCCTTGGATCCTGTCATCAAAATGCTCCATCCCCTTTTCATCACAATGATCCAGATATCCTATCATTACAATGCTCCATGCCCGTGTCAACACAATGCTCCATGACCCATGTCATCAAAATGCTTTATGAACCTTGTTATCAGAATATTCCATGACCCCTGTCATCAAAATGATCCATGACAGTTGTCATCACAATGCTGCATGATACCTTTCATCCCTACTCTCTGTGACCGCTGTCATCACAATGCTCCAGGACAATTTTCATCACAATGCTCCATGCCCCCTGTCATCACAGTGCCCCTTAACCCCTGTAATCACAATGCTCCATGACCCTGTCATCACAATGCTACATGACCCCTGTCATCACATTGTTCCATGGCCTATGTATTCACAATGCTCCATGGACCCTGTAATCACACTGCTCCATGTTCCCTTTCAACACAATGGTCCATGACCCCTGTCATCACAACGTTCCACGAAAGTTGTCATCAAAAGTCTCCATGACCCTGGTCACCACAAGGTTCCCTGCTCTTGTCATCACAATGCTCCATGACCCTTGTAATCACAGTGGTACATGGCCTTGTCACCACAATGCTCCATGGCCTCTGTCATCACCATGCTCCATGGTCTTTCTCATCACAAAGCTCTATGACCCCTGTCATCACTATGCTTGATGACCATTGTCATCACAATGCTCCAAGGCCCCTGTCATCACAATGCCTCATGGTCTTGTAATCACAAAGCTCCATGACCCCTGTCATCACAATGCTCCATGCCTTTGTCATCACAATGCTCCATGGCCCCTGTAATCACAATGCTACAGAACACTTGTCAGCATAATACTCCATTCCCGTGTCATCCCATTGCTCAATGACATTTGTCATCAAAATGCTCCCTGGCCTTTGTCATCACAGTGATCCATGATAACTTTAATCAAAATTCTACATGACCATTGTCATCACAATGCAAGGTGAGAAATGTCATCACAATGCCCCAAGACACGTGTCATCACAATTCGCCTTGGCCCTTGTTATCTCCATGCTGTATGAACCGTGTCATCACTAGGTTTCAGGACACTTGTCATCAAAGAGATCCATGACAACATTCATCACAATGCCCCATGAACTCTGTTATCTCAATGCTCCATGGCCATTGTATTCCCAATGTTCCATTGTCCCGATAATCGCATTGCTCCATGAACACTTTCATCACAATGCTCCTTGACCACTGTCACCGTAATGACCCAAGACGTTTCTCATCACTGTGCTCCAAGGCCACTCTCATCAAAATGCTCCATGATCTGTGTCAGCCCAATATTGCATGACAGTTGTCATCACAACGCTCTATGATCCCTGTAATCACAATGATCCCTGCCAATAACATCACAATGTTCCATGTCTCCTGTAATCACAATGCACCATGCCCTTGTCATCACAATGCTCCAGGTCTGTTTTCATCACCATGCTTCATGCCCGTGTCATCACAATGCTCCATGAATCTTGTCTTCACAATGCTCCATGGCCCATGTCATCACAATGCTCCGTGACTCCTGTCAACACAATGCCTGATGACTCCTGTCATCAAAATGCTAAATGGCACTTGTCATCACAATGCTCTATGACGCCTGTCATCACTATTTTCCATGTCACTTGTTATCACAATGCTCCATGGCCCCTCTAATCACAGTACTCCATGACCCCTATCATCACAATGCCCAATGCCACCTCTTATCACAATTCTCCATGGCATTTGTCATCACGATGCTCCATGACACCTGTCATCACAATGCTCCATGACACTTGTCATCACAATGCTCGATGGCCCTTGTCATCACAATGTTCCTTGGTGCTTTTCATCACAATGCTCCATGACAACTCTCATCAAAATACTCCAAGATTTGTTTCATCACAATGCTCCATGGCCCTTGTCATTACAAATCCACATGATCCCTTTCATCACAATTGTCCATGGCAACTTACATAAAAATGCTCCATGCCCCTGTCATCACAATGCCCAAAGATACCTGTTCTTACAATGATCCATGACTCTTGTCATCACAAGGCTCCATGTCCCTTGTATTCACATTGATCCAGGGCCCTTGTCATCACAATGCTCCATAGCGCTTTTCATCGCAATGCTCCATGACCGCTTTCAGCACAATGCCCCATGACCCCTGTCATCATGATGCTCAACTGCCCTTGTCATCACAAGTCTCCATGAAACATTTCCTCAAAATGCTCCAGTATGCCTTTCATCCAAATTCCCCATGGCCACTGTCATCACAATTCTCCATGACCACTGTCATCATAATGGTCCATGACCCGTTTCATCTCAATGCTCCATGACACCTGTCACCACAATGCTCCATGGCCTTTGTCATCACAATGCTCCATGTCCCCTATGATCAAAATGCTCCATGCCTTTTTCCTCACAATGTTCCCGAATTCTTGTCATCACAATGTTCCATGCCAGTGGCATCACAATGCTCCATGGCCTTTGTCATCACAATGCTCCAGAATTCTTGTCATCACAATGTTCCATGACCGTGTCATCACAATGCTACATGACCCTGGTCATCACAGTTCTCCCTGACCTTTGTCATCACAATGCTTTATGTCGCTTTTCATCACAATTCTCAAAGACCACTTTAATCACTATGCTCACTGACCATTTTCATCACATTTCTCTATTGTCATTACAATTCCCCATCGTCCCTTTCTTCACAATGCTCCATGATGCCTGTCATCACAATGCTCCACGGCTTCTGTTATCACAATGCTCCAGGACCAGTTTCATCACAATACTCCATCCCCCTTGTCATCACAGTGCACAATGAAACCTTTCATTACAATGCTCCATGACACTTGTCATCACAATGCTCCATGGCCTTTATCGTCACAATGCTCCCAGGCACATTTCATCACGATGTTCCATGAAAACTTTCATCACATTGCTCCATGACCATTGTCATCACAATAGTCCATACCCTTGTCAACACAATGCTGCATAATCCTTGTCATCACAATTCTCCATGACTGCTGTCATCACATAATCCAGGACAATTTTCATAACAATGCTTCATGCCCCCAGTCATCACAGTGCTCCATGATACATTTCATCACAATTCCTAGATGATCAATGGCATCACAATGCCCATGACACCTGTCATCACAATTCGCTATGACCCTTGTCATCACAATACTCGATGAACCGTGTCATCACAGTGTTCCAGGACACATGTCATCACAATGATCCATGACTACTTTCATCACAATGCTCCAATACACCTGTCATCACAATGCTCCATGGCCCCTATTATCATATTGCTCCATGATCTCTTTGATCACAATGCTCCATGACCAGTGTCATCACCATGCCTCATGACGCCTGTCATCTCAATGCTCCATGGCCCCTTTCATCACAATGCTCCATGAACCCAGTCATCACAATGTTCCCTGCCCATATCATCACAATGCTCCTTTTCACCATTAATCACAATGCTCCATGCCCTTTCATCACAATGCTACAGAATTCTTGTCATCGCAATGTTCCTTGACCGTGTCATCACAATGCTCCATGATGCTTGTCATCACAAATCTTCATGACCCCTCTCATCACAATGATCCATGACACTTCTCATCACAAAGCTCCATGACCCCTGTCATCACAATGCTCCATGACCCTTGTCATCACAAAGCTCCATGACCCCTGTCATCACATTGATCCATGACTCCTTTCCTCACAGTGCTCCAGTACCCTTTTCATCACAATGCTCCATGCCATTGTCAGCACAATGCTCCTTGGATCCTGTCATCAAAATGCTCCATCCCCTTTTCATCACAATGATCCAGATATCCTATCATTACAATGCTCCATGCCCGTGTCAACACAATGCTCCATGACCCATGTCATCAAAATGCTTTATGAACCTTGTTATCAGAATATTCCATGACCCCTGTCATCAAAATGATCCATGACAGTTGTCATCACAATGCTGCATGATACCTTTCATCCCTACTCTCTGTGACCGCTGTCATCACAATGCTCCAGGACAATTTTCATCACAATGCTCCATGCCCCCTGTCATCACAGTGCCCCTTAACCCCTGTAATCACAATGCTCCATGACCCTGTCATCACAATGCTACATGACCCCTGTCATCACATTGTTCCATGGCCTATGTATTCACAATGCTCCATGGACCCTGTAATCACACTGCTCCATGTTCCCTTTCAACACAATGGTCCATGACCCCTGTCATCACAACGTTCCACGAAAGTTGTCATCAAAAGTCTCCATGACCCTGGTCACCACAAGGTTCCCTGCTCTTGTCATCACAATGCTCCATGACCCTTGTAATCACAGTGGTACATGGCCTTGTCACCACAATGCTCCATGGCCTCTGTCATCACCATGCTCCATGGTCTTTCTCATCACAAAGCTCTATGACCCCTGTCATCACTATGCTTGATGACCATTGTCATCACAATGCTCCAAGGCCCCTGTCATCACAATGCCTCATGGTCTTGTAATCACAAAGCTCCATGACCCCTGTCATCACAATGCTCCATGCCTTTGTCATCACAATGCTCCATGGCCCCTGTAATCACAATGCTACAGAACACTTGTCAGCATAATACTCCATTCCCGTGTCATCCCATTGCTCAATGACATTTGTCATCAAAATGTTCCCTGGCCTTTGTCATCACAGTGATCCATGATAACTTTAATCAAAATTCTACATGACCATTGTCATCACAATGCAAGGTGAGAAATGTCATCACAATGCCCCAAGACACGTGTCATCACAATTCGCCTTGGCCCTTGTTATCTCCATGCTGTATGAACCGTGTCATCACTAGGTTTCAGGACACTTGTCATCAAAGAGATCCATGACAACATTCATCACAATGCCCCATGAACTCTGTTATCTCAATGCTCCATGGCCATTGTATTCCCAATGTTCCATTGTCCCGATAATCGCATTGCTCCATGAACACTTTCATCACAATGCTCCTTGACCACTGTCACCGTAATGACCCAAGACGTTTCTCATCACTGTGCTCCAAGGCCACTCTCATCAAAATGCTCCATGATCTGTGTCAGCCCAATATTGCATGACAGTTGTCATCACAACGCTCTATGATCCCTGTAATCACAATGATCCCTGCCAATAACATCACAATGTTCCATGTCTCCTGTAATCACAATGCACCATGCCCTTGTCATCACAATGCTCCAGGTCTGTTTTCATCACCATGCTTCATGCCCGTGTCATCACAATGCTCCATGAATCTTGTCTTCACAATGCTCCATGGCCCATGTCATCACAATGCTCCGTGACTCCTGTCAACACAATGCCTGATGACTCCTGTCATCAAAATGCTAAATGGCACTTGTCATCACAATGCTCTATGACGCCTGTCATCACTATTTTCCATGTCACTTGTTATCACAATGCTCCATGGCCCCTCTAATCACAGTACTCCATGACCCCTATCATCACAATGCCCAATGCCACCTCTTATCACAATTCTCCATGGCATTTGTCATCACGATGCTCCATGACACCTGTCATCACAATGCTCCATGACACTTGTCATCACAATGCTCGATGGCCCTTGTCATCACAATGTTCCTTGGTGCTTTTCATCACAATGCTCCATGACAACTCTCATCAAAATACTCCAAGATTTGTTTCATCACAATGCTCCATGGCCCTTGTCATTACAAATCCACATGATCCCTTTCATCACAATTGTCCATGGCAACTTACATAAAAATGCTCCATGCCCCTGTCATCACAATGCCCAAAGATACCTGTTCTTACAATGATCCATGACTCTTGTCATCACAAGGCTCCATGTCCCTTGTATTCACATTGATCCAGGGCCCTTGTCATCACAATGCTCCATCGCGCTTTTCATCGCAATGCTCCATGACCGCTTTCAGCACAATGCCCCATGACCCCTGTCATCATGATGCTCAACTGCCCTTGTCATCACAAGTCTCCATGAAACATTTCCTCAAAATGCTCCAGTACGCCTTTCATCCAAATTCCCCATGGCCACTGTCATCACAATTCTCCATGACCACTGTCATCATAATGGTCCATGACCCGTTTCATCTCAATGCTCCATGACACCTGTCACCACAATGCTCCATGGCCTTTTTCATCACAATGCTCCATGTCCCCTATGATCAAAATGCTCCATGCCTTTTTCCTCACAATGCTCCAGAATTCTTGTCATCACAATGTTCCATGACCGTGTCATCACAATGCTACATGACCCTGGTCATCACAGTTCTCCCTGACCTTTGTCATCACAATGCTTTATGTCGCTTTTCATCACAATTCTCAAAGACCACTTTAATCACTATGCTCGCTGACCATTTTCATCACATTTCTCTATTGTCATTACAATTCCCCATCGTCCCTTTCTTCACAATGCTCCATGATGCCTGTCATCACAATGCTCCACGGCTTCTGTTATCACAATGCTCCAGGACCAGTTTCATCACAATACTCCATCCCCCTTGTCATCACAGTGCACAATGAAACCTTTCATTACAATGCTCCATGACACTTGTCAACACAATGCTCCATGGCCTTTATCGTCACAATGCTCCCAGGCACTTTTCATCACGATGTTCCATGAAAACTTTCATCACATTGCTCCATGACCATTGTCATCACAATAGTCCATACCCTTGTCAACACAATGCTGCATAATCCTTGTCATCACAATTCTCCATGACTGCTGTCATCACATAATCCAGGACAATTTTCATAACAATGCTTCATGCCCCCAGTCATCACAGTGCTCCATGATACATTTCATCACAATTCCTAGATGATCAATGTCATCACAATGCCCATGACACCTGTCGTCACAATTCGCTATGACCCTTGTCATCACAATACTCGATGAACCGTGTCATCACAGTGTTCCAGGACACATGTCATCACAATGATCCATGACTACTTTCATCACAATGCTCCAATACACCTGTCATCACAATGCTCCATGGCCCCTATTATCATATTGCTCCATGATCTCTTTGATCACAATGCTCCATGACCAGTGTCATCACCATGCCTCATGACGCCTGTCATCTCAATGCTCCATGGCCCCTTTCATCACAATGCTCCATGAACCCAGTCATCACAATGTTCCCTGCCCATATCATCACAATGCTCCTTTTCACCATTAATCACAATGCTCCATGCCCTTTCATCACAATGCTACAGAATTCTTGTCATCGCAATGTTCCTTGACCGTGTCATCACAATGCTCCATGATGCTTGTCATCACAAATCTTCATGACCCCTCTCATCACAATGATCCATGACACTTCTCATCACAAAGCTCCATGACCCCTGTCATCACAATGCTCCATGACCCTTGTCATCACAAAGCTCCATGACCCCTGTCATCACATTGATCCATGACTCCTTTCCTCACAGTGCTCCAGTACCCTTTTCATCACAATGCTCCATGCCATTGTCAGCACAATGCTCCTTGGATCCTGTCATCAAAATGCTCCATCCCCTTTTCATCACAATGATCCAGATATCCTATCATTACAATGCTCCATGCCCGTGTCAACACAATGCTCCATGACCCATGTCATCAAAATGCTTTATGAACCTTGTTATCAGAATATTCCATGACCCCTGTCATCAAAATGATCCATGACAGTTGTCATCACAATGCTGCATGATACCTTTCATCCCTACTCTCTGTGACCGCTGTCATCACAATGCTCCAGGACAATTTTCATCACAATGCTCCATGCCCCCTGTCATCACAGTGCCCCTTAACCCCTGTAATCACAATGCTCCATGACCCTGTCATCACAATGCTACATGACCCCTGTCATCACATTGTTCCATGGCCTATGTATTCACAATGCTCCATGGACCCTGTAATCACACTGCTCCATGTTCCCTTTCAACACAATGGTCCATGACCCCTGTCATCACAACGTTCCACGAAAGTTGTCATCAAAAGTCTCCATGACCCTGGTCACCACAAGGTTCCCTGCTCTTGTCATCACAATGCTCCATGACCCTTGTAATCACAGTGGTACATGGCCTTGTCACCACAATGCTCCATGGCCTCTGTCATCACCATGCTCCATGGTCTTTCTCATCACAAAGCTCTATGACCCCTGTCATCACTATGCTTGATGACCATTGTCATCACAATGCTCCAAGGCCCCTGTCATCACAATGCCTCATGGTCTTGTAATCACAAAGCTCCATGACCCCTGTCATCACAATGCTCCATGCCTTTGTCATCACAATGCTCCATGGCCCCTGTAATCACAATGCTACAGAACACTTGTCAGCATAATACTCCATTCCCGTGTCATCCCATTGCTCAATGACATTTGTCATCAAAATGTTCCCTGGCCTTTGTCATCACAGTGATCCATGATAACTTTAATCAAAATTCTACATGACCATTGTCATCACAATGCAAGGTGAGAAATGTCATCACAATGCCCCAAGACACGTGTCATCACAATTCGCCTTGGCCCTTGTTATCTCCATGCTGTATGAACCGTGTCATCACTAGGTTTCAGGACACTTGTCATCAAAGAGATCCATGACAACATTCATCACAATGCCCCATGAACTCTGTTATCTCAATGCTCCATGGCCATTGTATTCCCAATGTTCCATTGTCCCGATAATCGCATTGCTCCATGAACACTTTCATCACAATGCTCCTTGACCACTGTCACCGTAATGACCCAAGACGTTTCTCATCACTGTGCTCCAAGGCCACTCTCATCAAAATGCTCCATGATCTGTGTCAGCCCAATATTGCATGACAGTTGTCATCACAACGCTCTATGATCCCTGTAATCACAATGATCCCTGCCAATAACATCACAATGTTCCATGTCTCCTGTAATCACAATGCACCATGCCCTTGTCATCACAATGCTCCAGGTCTGTTTTCATCACCATGCTTCATGCCCGTGTCATCACAATGCTCCATGAATCTTGTCTTCACAATGCTCCATGGCCCATGTCATCACAATGCTCCGTGACTCCTGTCAACACAATGCCTGATGACTCCTGTCATCAAAATGCTAAATGGCACTTGTCATCACAATGCTCTATGACGCCTGTCATCACTATTTTCCATGTCACTTGTTATCACAATGCTCCATGGCCCCTCTAATCACAGTACTCCATGACCCCTATCATCACAATGCCCAATGCCACCTCTTATCACAATTCTCCATGGCATTTGTCATCACGATGCTCCATGACACCTGTCATCACAATGCTCCATGACACTTGTCATCACAATGCTCGATGGCCCTTGTCATCACAATGTTCCTTGGTGCTTTTCATCACAATGCTCCATGACAACTCTCATCAAAATACTCCAAGATTTGTTTCATCACAATGCTCCATGGCCCTTGTCATTACAAATCCACATGATCCCTTTCATCACAATTGTCCATGGCAACTTACATAAAAATGCTCCATGCCCCTGTCATCACAATGCCCAAAGATACCTGTTCTTACAATGATCCATGACTCTTGTCATCACAAGGCTCCATGTCCCTTGTATTCACATTGATCCAGGGCCCTTGTCATCACAATGCTCCATAGCGCTTTTCATCGCAATGCTCCATGACCGCTTTCAGCACAATGCCCCATGACCCCTGTCATCATGATGCTCAACTGCCCTTGTCATCACAAGTCTCCATGAAACATTTCCTCAAAATGCTCCAGTACGCCTTTCATCCAAATTCCCCATGGCCACTGTCATCACAATTCTCCATGACCACTGTCATCATAATGGTCCATGACCCGTTTCATCTCAATGCTCCATGACACCTGTCACCACAATGCTCCATGGCCTTTTTCATCACAATGCTCCATGTCCCCTATGATCAAAATGCTCCATGCCTTTTTCCTCACAATGCTCCAGAATTCTTGTCATCACAATGTTCCATGACCGTGTCATCACAATGCTACATGACCCTGGTCATCACAGTTCTCCCTGACCTTTGTCATCACAATGCTTTATGTCGCTTTTCATCACAATTCTCAAAGACCACTTTAATCACTATGCTCGCTGACCATTTTCATCACATTTCTCTATTGTCATTACAATTCCCCATCGTCCCTTTCTTCACAATGCTCCATGATGCCTGTCATCACAATGCTCCACGGCTTCTGTTATCACAATGCTCCAGGACCAGTTTCATCACAATACTCCATCCCCCTTGTCATCACAGTGCACAATGAAACCTTTCATTACAATGCTCCATGACACTTGTCAACACAATGCTCCATGGCCTTTATCGTCACAATGCTCCCAGGCACTTTTCATCACGATGTTCCATGAAAACTTTCATCACATTGCTCCATGACCATTGTCATCACAATAGTCCATACCCTTGTCAACACAATGCTGCATAATCCTTGTCATCACAATTCTCCATGACTGCTGTCATCACATAATCCAGGACAATTTTCATAACAATGCTTCATGCCCCCAGTCATCACAGTGCTCCATGATACATTTCATCACAATTCCTAGATGATCAATGTCATCACAATGCCCATGACACCTGTCGTCACAATTCGCTATGACCCTTGTCATCACAATACTCGATGAACCGTGTCATCACAGTGTTCCAGGACACATGTCATCACAATGATCCATGACTACTTTCATCATAATGCTCCAATACACCTGTCATCACAATGCTCCATGGCCCCTATTATCATATTGCTCCATGATCTCTTTGATCACAATGCTCCATGACCAGTGTCATCACCATGCCTCATGACGCCTGTCATCTCAATGCTCCATGGCCCCTTTCATCACAATGCTCCATGAACCCAGTCATCACAATGTTCCCTGCCCATATCATCACAATGCTCCTTTTCACCATTAATCACAATGCTCCATGCCCTTTCATCACAATGCTACAGAATTCTTGTCATCGCAATGTTCCTTGACCGTGTCATCACAATGCTCCATGATGCTTGTCATCACAAATCTTCATGACCCCTCTCATCACAATGATCCATGACACTTCTCATCACAAAGCTCCATGACCCCTGTCATCACAATGCTCCATGACCCTTGTCATCACAAAGCTCCATGACCCCTGTCATCACATTGATCCATGACTCCTTTCCTCACAGTGCTCCAGTACCCTTTTCATCACAATGCTCCATGCCATTGTCAGCACAATGCTCCTTGGATCCTGTCATCAAAATGCTCCATCCCCTTTTCATCACAATGATCCAGATATCCTATCATTACAATGCTCCATGCCCGTGTCAACACAATGCTCCATGACCCATGTCATCAAAATGCTTTATGAAACTTGTTATCAGAATATTCCATGACCCCTGTCATCAAAATGATCCATGACAGTTGTCATCACAATGCTGCATGATACCTTTCATCCCTACTCTCTGTGACCGCTGTCATCACAATGCTCCAGGACAATTTTCATCACAATGCTCCATGCCCCCTGTCATCACAGTGCCCCTTAACCCCTGTAATCACAATGCTCCATGACCCTGTCATCACAATGCTACATGACCCCTGTCATCACATTGTTCCATGGCCTATGTATTCACAATGCTCCATGGACCCTGTAATCACACTGCTCCATGTTCCCTTTCAACACAATGGTCCATGACCCCTGTCATCACAACGTTCCACGAAAGTTGTCATCAAAAGTCTCCATGACCCTGGTCACCACAAGGTTCCCTGCTCTTGTCATCACAATGCTCCATGACCCTTGTAATCACAGTGGTACATGGCCTTGTCACCACAATGCTCCATGGCCTCTGTCATCACCATGCTCCATGGTCTTTCTCATCACAAAGCTCTATGACCCCTGTCATCACTATGCTTGATGACCATTGTCATCACAATGCTCCAAGGCCCCTGTCATCACAATGCCTCATGGTCTTGTAATCACAAAGCTCCATGACCACTGTCATCACAATTCTCCATGCCTTTGTCATCACAATGCTCCATGGCCCCTGTAATCACAATGCTACAGAACACTTGTCAGCATAATACTCCATTCCCGTGTCATCCCATTGCTCAATGACATTTGTCATCAAAATGTTCCCTGGCCTTTGTCATCACAGTGATCCATGATAACTTTAATCAAAATTCTACATGACCATTGTCATCACAATGCAAGGTGAGAAATGTCATCACAATGCCCCAAGACACGTGTCATCACAATTCGCCTTGGCCCTTGTTATCTCCATGCTGTATGAACCGTGTCATCACTAGGTTTCAGGACACTTGTCATCAAAGAGATCCATGACAACATTCATCACAATGCCCCATGAACTCTGTTATCTCAATGCTCCATGGCCATTGTATTCCCAATGTTCCATTGTCCCGATAATCGCATTGCTCCATGAACACTTTCATCACAATGCTCCTTGACCACTGTCACCGTAATGACCCAAGACGTTTCTCATCACTGTGCTCCAAGGCCACTCTCATCAAAATGCTCCATGATCTGTGTCAGCCCAATATTGCATGACAGTTGTCATCACAACGCTCTATGATCCCTGTAATCACAATGATCCCTGCCAATAACATCACAATGTTCCATGTCTCCTGTAATCACAATGCACCATGCCCTTGTCATCACAATGCTCCAGGTCTGTTTTCATCACCATGCTTCATGCCCGTGTCATCACAATGCTCCATGAATCTTGTCTTCACAATGCTCCATGGCCCATGTCATCACAATGCTCCGTGACTCCTGTCAACACAATGCCTGATGACTCCTGTCATCAAAATGCTAAATGGCACTTGTCATCACAATGCTCTATGACGCCTGTCATCACTATTTTCCATGTCACTTGTTATCACAATGCTCCATGGCCCCTCTAATCACAGTACTCCATGACCCCTATCATCACAATGCCCAATGCCACCTCTTATCACAATTCTCCATGGCATTTGTCATCACGATGCTCCATGACACCTGTCATCACAATGCTCCATGACACTTGTCATCACAATGCTCGATGGCCCTTGTCATCACAATGTTCCTTGGTGCTTTTCATCACAATGCTCCATGACAACTCTCATCAAAATACTCCAAGATTTGTTTCATCACAATGCTCCATGGCCCTTGTCATTACAAATCCACATGATCCCTTTCATCACAATTGTCCATGGCAACTTACATAAAAATGCTCCATGCCCCTGTCATCACAATGCCCAAAGATACCTGTTCTTACAATGATCCATGACTCTTGTCATCACAAGGCTCCATGTCCCTTGTATTCACATTGATCCAGGGCCCTTGTCATCACAATGCTCCATAGCGCTTTTCATCGCAATGCTCCATGACCGCTTTCAGCACAATGCCCCATGACCCCTGTCATCATGATGCTCAACTGCCCTTGTCATCACAAGTCTCCATGAAACATTTCCTCAAAATGCTCCAGTACGCCTTTCATCCAAATTCCCCATGGCCACTGTCATCACAATTCTCCATGACCACTGTCATCATAATGGTCCATGACCCGTTTCATCTCAATGCTCCATGACACCTGTCACCACAATGCTCCATGGCCTTTGTCATCACAATGCTCCATGTCCCCTATGATCAAAATGCTCCATGCCTTTTTCCTCACAATGCTCCCGAATTCTTGTCATCACAATGTTCCATGCCCGTGGCATCACAATGCTCCATGGCCCTTGTCATCACAATGCTCCAGAATTCTTGTCATCACAATGTTCCATGACCGTGTCATCACAATGCTACATGACCCTGGTCATCACAGTTCTCCCTGACCTTTGTCATCACAATGCTTTATGTCGCTTTTCATCACAATTCTCAAAGACCACTTTAATCACTATGCTCGCTGACCATTTTCATCACATTTGTCTATTGTCATTACAATTCCCCATCGTCCCTTTCTTCACAATGCTCCATGATGCCTGTCATCACAATGCTCCACGGCTTCTGTTATCACAATGCTCCAGGACCAGTTTCATCACAATACTCCATCCCCCTTGTCATCACAGTGCACAATGAAACCTTTCATTACAATGCTCCATGACACTTGTCAACACAATGCTCCATGGCCTTTATCGTCACAATGCTCCCAGGCACTTTTCATCACGATGTTCCATGAAAACTTTCATCACATTGCTCCATGACCATTGTCATCACAATAGTCCATACCCTTGTCAACACAATGCTGCATAATCCTTGCCATCACAATTCTCCATGACTGCTGTCATCACATAATCCAGGACAATTTTCATAACAATGCTTCATGCCCCCAGTCATCACAGTGCTCCATGATACATTTCATCACAATTCCTAGATGATCAATGTCATCACAATGCCCATGACACCTGTCGTCACAATTCGCTATGACCCTTGTCATCACAATACTCGATGAACCGTGTCATCACAGTGTTCCAGGACACATGTCATCACAATGATCCATGACTACTTTCATCACAATGCTCCAATACACCTGTCATCACAATGCTCCATGGCCCCTATTATCATATTGCTCCATGATCTCTTTGATCACAATGCTCCATGACCAGTGTCATCACCATGCCTCATGACGCCTGTCATCTCAATGCTCCATGGCCCCTTTCATCACAATGCTCCCTGAACCCAGTCATCACAATGTTCCCTGCCCATATCATCACAATGCTCCTTTTCACCATTAATCACAATGCTCCATGCCCTTTCATCACAATGCTACAGAATTCTTGTCATCGCAATGTTCCTTGACCGTGTCATCACAATGCTCCATGATGCTTGTCATCACAAATCTTCATGACCCCTCTCATCACAATGATCCATGACACTTCTCATCACAAAGCTCCATGACCCCTGTCATCACAATGCTCCATGACCCTTGTCATAACAAAGCTCCATGACCCCTGTCATCACATTGATCCATGACTCCTTTCCTCACAGTGCTCCAGTACCCTTTTCATCACAATGCTCCATGCCATTGTCAGCACAATGCTCCTTGGATCCTGTCATCAAAATGCTCCATCCCCTTTTCATCACAATGATCCAGATATCCTATCATTACAATGCTCCATGCCCGTGTCAACACAATGCTCCATGACCCATGTCATCAAAATGCTTTATGAACCTTGTTATCAGAATATTCCATGACCCCTGTCATCAAAATGATCCATGACAGTTGTCATCACAATGCTGCATGATACCTTTCATCCCTACTCTCTGTGACCGCTGTCATCACAATGCTCCAGGACAATTTTCATCACAATGCTCCATGCCCCCTGTCATCACAGTGCCCCTTAACCCCTGTAATCACAATGCTCCATGACCCTGTCATCACAATGCTACATGACCCCTGTCATCACATTGTTCCATGGCCTATGTATTCACAATGCTCCATGGACCCTGTAATCACACTGCTCCATGTTCCCTTTCAACACAATGGTCCATGACCCCTGTCATCACAACGTTCCACGAAAGTTGTCATCAAAAGTCTCCATGACCCTGGTCACCACAAGGTTCCCTGCTCTTGTCATCACAATGCTCCATGACCCTTGTAATCACAGTGGTACATGGCCTTGTCACCACAATGCTCCATGGCCTCTGTCATCACCATGCTCCATGGTCTTTCTCATCACAAAGCTCTATGACCCCTGTCATCACTATGCTTGATGACCATTGTCATCACAATGCTCCAAGGCCCCTGTCATCACAATGCCTCATGGTCTTGTAATCACAAAGCTCCATGACCCCTGTCATCACAATGCTCCATGCCTTTGTCATCACAATGCTCCATGGCCCCTGTAATCACAATGCTACAGAACACTTGTCAGCATAATACTCCATTCCCGTGTCATCCCATTGCTCAATGACATTTGTCATCAAAATGCTCCCTGGCCTTTGTCATCACAGTGATCCATGATAACTTTAATCAAAATTCTACCTGACCATTGTCATCACAATGCAAGGTGAGAAATGTCATCACAATGCCCCAAGACACGTGTCATCACAATTCGCCTTGGCCCTTGTTATCTCCATGCTGTATGAACCGTGTCATCACTAGGTTTCAGGACACTTGTCATCAAAGAGATCCATGACAACATTCATCACAATGCCCCATGAACTCTGTTATCTCAATGCTCCATGGCCATTGTATTCCCAATGTTCCATTGTCCCGATAATCGCATTGCTCCATGAACACTTTCATCACAATGCTCCTTGACCACTGTCACCGTAATGACCCAAGACGTTTCTCATCACTGTGCTCCAAGGCCACTCTCATCAAAATGCTCCATGATCTGTGTCAGCCCAATATTGCATGACAGTTGTCATCACAACGCTCTATGATCCCTGTAATCACAATGATCCCTGCCAATAACATCACAATGTTCCATGTCTCCTGTAATCACAATGCACCATGCCCTTGTCATCACAATGCTCCAGGTCTGTTTTCATCACCATGCTTCATGCCCGTGTCATCACAATGCTCCATGAATCTTGTCTTCACAATGCTCCATGGCCCATGTCATCACAATGCTCCGTGACTCCTGTCAACACAATGCCTGATGACTCCTGTCATCAAAATGCTAAATGGCACTTGTCATCACAATGCTCTATGACGCCTGTCATCACTATTTTCCATGTCACTTGTTATCACAATGCTCCATGGCCCCTCTAATCACAGTACTCCATGACCCCTATCATCACAATGCCCAATGCCACCTCTTATCACAATTCTCCATGGCATTTGTCATCACGATGCTCCATGACACCTGTCATCACAATGCTCCATGACACTTGTCATCACAATGCTCGATGGCCCTTGTCATCACAATGTTCCTTGGTGCTTTTCATCACAATGCTCCATGACAACTCTCATCAAAATACTCCAAGATTTGTTTCATCACAATGCTCCATGGCCCTTGTCATTACAAATCCACATGATCCCTTTCATCACAATTGTCCATGGCAACTTACATAAAAATGCTCCATGCCCCTGTCATCACAATGCCCAAAGATACCTGTTCTTACAATGATCCATGACTCTTGTCATCACAAGGCTCCATGTCCCTTGTATTCACATTGATCCAGGGCCCTTGTCATCACAATGCTCCATAGCGCTTTTCATCGCAATGCTCCATGCCCGCTTTCAGCACAATGCCCCATGACCCCTGTCATCATGATGCTCAACTGCCCTTGTCATCACAAGTCTCCATGAAACATTTCCTCAAAATGCTCCAGTATGCCTTTCATCCAAATTCCCCATGGCCACTGTCATCACAATTCTCCATGACCACTGTCATCATAATGGTCCATGACCCGTTTCATCTCAATGCTCCATGACACCTGTCACCACAATGCTCCATGGCCTTTGTCATCACAATGCTCCATGTCCCCTATGATCAAAATGCTCCATGCCTTTTTCCTCACAATGTTCCCGAATTCTTGTCATCACAATGTTCCATGCCAGTGGCATCACAATGCTCCATGGCCTTTGTCATCACAATGCTCCAGAATTCTTGTCATCACAATGTTCCATGACCGTGTCATCACAATGCTACATGACCCTGGTCATCACAGTTCTCCCTGACCTTTGTCATCACAATGCTTTATGTCGCTTTTCATCACAATTCTCAAAGACCACTTTAATCACTATGCTCACTGACCATTTTCATCACATTTCTCTATTGTCATTACAATTCCCCATCGTCCCTTTCTTCACAATGCTCCATGATGCCTGTCATCACAATGCTCCACGGCTTCTGTTATCACAATGCTCCAGGACCAGTTTCATCACAATACTCCATCCCCCTTGTCATCACAGTGCACAATGAAACCTTTCATTACAATGCTCCATGACACTTGTCATCACAATGCTCCATGGCCTTTATCGTCACAATGCTCCCAGGCACTTTTCATCACGATGTTCCATGAAAACTTTCATCACATTGCTCCATGACCATTGTCATCACAATAGTCCATACCCTTGTCAACACAATGCTGCATAATCCTTGTCATCACAATTCTCCATGACTGCTGTCATCACATAATCCAGGACAATTTTCATAACAATGCTTCATGCCCCCAGTCATCACAGTGCTCCATGATACATTTCATCACAATTCCTAGATGATCAATGGCATCACAATGCCCATGACACCTGTCATCACAATTCGCTATGACCCTTGTCATCACAATACTCGATGAACCGTGTCATCACAGTGTTCCAGGACACATGTCATCACAATGATCCATGACTACTTTCATCACAATGCTCCAATACACCTGTCATCACAATGCTCCATGGCCCCTATTATCATATTGCTCCATGATCTCTTTGATCACAATGCTCCATGACCAGTGTCATCACCATGCCTCATGACGCCTGTCATCTCAATGCTCCATGGCCCCTTTCATCACAATGCTCCATGAACCCAGTCATCACAATGTTCCCTGCCCATATCATCACAATGCTCCTTTTCACCATTAATCACAATGCTCCATGCCCTTTCATCACAATGCTACAGAATTCTTGTCATCGCAATGTTCCTTGACCGTGTCATCACAATGCTCCATGATGCTTGTCATCACAAATCTTCATGACCCCTCTCATCACAATGATCCATGACACTTCTCATCACAAAGCTCCATGACCCCTGTCATCACAATGCTCCATGACCCTTGTCATCACAAAGCTCCATGACCCCTGTCATCACATTGATCCATGACTCCTTTCCTCACAGTGCTCCAGTACCCTTTTCATCACAATGCTCCATGCCATTGTCAGCACAATGCTCCTTGGATCCTGTCATCAAAATGCTCCATCCCCTTTTCATCACAATGATCCAGATATCCTATCATTACAATGCTCCATGCCCGTGTCAACACAATGCTCCATGACCCATGTCATCAAAATGCTTTATGAACCTTGTTATCAGAATATTCCATGACCCCTGTCATCAAAATGATCCATGACAGTTGTCATCACAATGCTGCATGATACCTTTCATCCCTACTCTCTGTGACCGCTGTCATCACAATGCTCCAGGACAATTTTCATCACAATGCTCCATGCCCCCTGTCATCACAGTGCCCCTTAACCCCTGTAATCACAATGCTCCATGACCCTGTCATCACAATGCTACATGACCCCTGTCATCACATTGTTCCATGGCCTATGTATTCACAATGCTCCATGGACCCTGTAATCACACTGCTCCATGTTCCCTTTCAACACAATGGTCCATGACCCCTGTCATCACAACGTTCCACGAAAGTTGTCATCAAAAGTCTCCATGACCCTGGTCACCACAAGGTTCCCTGCTCTTGTCATCACAATGCTCCATGACCCTTGTAATCACAGTGGTACATGGCCTTGTCACCACAATGCTCCATGGCCTCTGTCATCACCATGCTCCATGGTCTTTCTCATCACAAAGCTCTATGACCCCTGTCATCACTATGCTTGATGACCATTGTCATCACAATGCTCCAAGGCCCCTGTCATCACAATGCCTCATGGTCTTGTAATCACAAAGCTCCATGACCCCTGTCATCACAATGCTCCATGCCTTTGTCATCACAATGCTCCATGGCCCCTGTAATCACAATGCTACAGAACACTTGTCAGCATAATACTCCATTCCCGTGTCATCCCATTGCTCAATGACATTTGTCATCAAAATGTTCCCTGGCCTTTGTCATCACAGTGATCCATGATAACTTTAATCAAAATTCTACATGACCATTGTCATCACAATGCAAGGTGAGAAATGTCATCACAATGCCCCAAGACACGTGTCATCACAATTCGCCTTGGCCCTTGTTATCTCCATGCTGTATGAACCGTGTCATCACTAGGTTTCAGGACACTTGTCATCAAAGAGATCCATGACAACATTCATCACAATGCCCCATGAACTCTGTTATCTCAATGCTCCATGGCCATTGTATTCCCAATGTTCCATTGTCCCGATAATCGCATTGCTCCATGAACACTTTCATCACAATGCTCCTTGACCACTGTCACTGTAATGACCCAAGACGTTTCTCATCACTGTGCTCCAAGGCCACTCTCATCAAAATGCTCCATGATCTGTGTCAGCCCAATATTGCATGACAGTTGTCATCACAACGCTCTATGATCCCTGTAATCACAATGATCCCTGCCAATAACATCACAATGTTCCATGTCTCCTGTAATCACAATGCACCATGCCCTTGTCATCACAATGCTCCAGGTCTGTTTTCATCACCATGCTTCATGCCCGTGTCATCACAATGCTCCATGAATCTTGTCTTCACAATGCTCCATGGCCCATGTCATCACAATGCTCCGTGACTCCTGTCAACACAATGCCTGATGACTCCTGTCATCAAAATGCTAAATGGCACTTGTCATCACAATGCTCTATGACGCCTGTCATCACTATTTTCCATGTCACTTGTTATCACAATGCTCCATGGCCCCTCTAATCACAGTACTCCATGACCCCTATCATCACAATGCCCAATGCCACCTCTTATCACAATTCTCCATGGCATTTGTCATCACGATGCTCCATGACACCTGTCATCACAATGCTCCATGACACTTGTCATCACAATGCTCGATGGCCCTTGTCATCACAATGTTCCTTGGTGCTTTTCATCACAATGCTCCATGACAACTCTCATCAAAATACTCCAAGATTTGTTTCATCACAATGCTCCATGGCCCTTGTCATTACAAATCCACATGATCCCTTTCATCACAATTGTCCATGGCAACTTACATAAAAATGCTCCATGCCCCTGTCATCACAATGCCCAAAGATACCTGTTCTTACAATGATCCATGACTCTTGTCATCACAAGGCTCCATGTCCCTTGTATTCACATTGATCCAGGGCCCTTGTCATCACAATGCTCCATAGCGCTTTTCATCGCAATGCTCCATGACCGCTTTCAGCACAATGCCCCATGACCCCTGTCATCATGATGCTCAACTGCCCTTGTCATCACAAGTCTCCATGAAACATTTCCTCAAAATGCTCCAGTACGCCTTTCATCCAAATTCCCCATGGCCACTGTCATCACAATTCTCCATGACCACTGTCATCATAATGGTCCATGACCCGTTTCATCTCAATGCTCCATGACACCTGTCACCACAATGCTCCATGGCCTTTTTCATCACAATGCTCCATGTCCCCTATGATCAAAATGCTCCATGCCTTTTTCCTCACAATGCTCCAGAATTCTTGTCATCACAATGTTCCATGACCGTGTCATCACAATGCTACATGACCCTGGTCATCACAGTTCTCCCTGACCTTTGTCATCACAATGCTTTATGTCGCTTTTCATCACAATTCTCAAAGACCACTTTAATCACTATGCTCGCTGACCATTTTCATCACATTTCTCTATTGTCATTACAATTCCCCATCGTCCCTTTCTTCACAATGCTCCTTGATGCCTGTCATCACAATGCTCCACGGCTTCTGTTATCACAATGCTCCAGGACCAGTTTCATCACAATACTCCATCCCCCTTGTCATCACAGTGCACAATGAAACCTTTCATTACAATGCTCCATGACACTTGTCAACACAATGCTCCATGGCCTTTATCGTCACAATGCTCCCAGGCACTTTTCATCACGATGTTCCATGAAAACTTTCATCACATTGCTCCATGACCATTGTCATCACAATAGTCCATACCCTTGTCAACACAATGCTGCATAATCCTTGTCATCACAATTCTCCATGACTGCTGTCATCACATAATCCAGGACAATTTTCGTAACAATGCTTCATGCCCCCAGTCATCACAGTGCTCCATGATACATTTCATCACAATTCCTAGATGATCAATGTCATCACAATGCCCATGACACCTGTCGTCACAATTCGCTATGACCCTTGTCATCACAATACTCGATGAACCGTGTCATCACAGTGTTCCAGGACACATGTCATCACAATGATCCATGACTACTTTCATCACAATGCTCCAATACACCTGTCATCACAATGCTCCATGGCCCCTATTATCATATTGCTCCATGATCTCTTTGATCACAATGCTCCATGACCAGTGTCATCACCATGCCTCATGACGCCTGTCATCTCAATGCTCCATGGCCCCTTTCATCACAATGCTCCATGAACCCAGTCATCACAATGTTCCCTGCCCATATCATCACAATGCTCCTTTTCACCATTAATCACAATGCTCCATGCCCTTTCATCACAATGCTACAGAATTCTTGTCATCGCAATGTTCCTTGACCGTGTCATCACAATGCTCCATGATGCTTGTCATCACAAATCTTCATGACCCCTCTCATCACAATGATCCATGACACTTCTCATCACAAAGCTCCATGACCCCTGTCATCACAATGCTCCATGACCCTTGTCATCACAAAGCTCCATGACCCCTGTCATCACATTGATCCATGACTCCTTTCCTCACAGTGCTCCAGTACCCTTTTCATCACAATGCTCCATGCCATTGTCAGCACAATGCTCCTTGGATCCTGTCATCAAAATGCTCCATCCCCTTTTCATCACAATGATCCAGATATCCTATCATTACAATGCTCCATGCCCGTGTCAACACAATGCTCCATGACCCATGTCATCAAAATGCTTTATGAAACTTGTTATCAGAATATTCCATGACCCCTGTCATCAAAATGATCCATGACAGTTGTCATCACAATGCTGCATGATACCTTTCATCCCTACTCTCTGTGACCGCTGTCATCACAATGCTCCAGGACAATTTTCATCACAATGCTCCATGCCCCCTGTCATCACAGTGCCCCTTAACCCCTGTAATCACAATGCTCCATGACCCTGTCATCACAATGCTACATGACCCCTGTCATCACATTGTTCCATGGCCTATGTATTCACAATGCTCCATGGACCCTGTAATCACACTGCTCCATGTTCCCTTTCAACACAATGGTCCATGACCCCTGTCATCACAACGTTCCACGAAAGTTGTCATCAAAAGTCTCCATGACCCTGGTCACCACAAGGTTCCCTGCTCTTGTCATCACAATGCTCCATGACCCTTGTAATCACAGTGGTACATGGCCTTGTCACCACAATGCTCCATGGCCTCTGTCATCACCATGCTCCATGGTCTTTCTCATCACAAAGCTCTATGACCCCTGTCATCACTATGCTTGATGACCATTGTCATCACAATGCTCCAAGGCCCCTGTCATCACAATGCCTCATGGTCTTGTAATCACAAAGCTCCATGACCCCTGTCATCACAATGCTCCATGCCTTTGTCATCACAATGCTCCATGGCCCCTGTAATCACAATGCTACAGAACACTTGTCAGCATAATACTCCATTCCCGTGTCATCCCATTGCTCAATGACATTTGTCATCAAAATGCTCCCTGGCCTTTGTCATCACAGTGATCCATGATAACTTTAATCAAAATTCTACCTGACCATTGTCATCACAATGCAAGGTGAGAAATGTCATCACAATGCCCCAAGACACGTGTCATCACAATTCGCCTTGGCCCTTGTTATCTCCATGCTGTATGAACCATGTCATCACTAGGTTTCAGGACACTTGTCATCAAAGAGATCCATGACAACATTCATCACAATGCCCCATGAACTCTGTTATCTCAATGCTCCATGGCCATTGTATTCCCAATGTTCCATTGTCCCGATAATCGCATTGCTCCATGAACACTTTCATCACAATGCTCCTTGACCACTGTCACCGTAATGACCCAAGACGTTTCTCATCACTGTGCTCCAAGGCCACTCTCATCAAAATGCTCCATGATCTGTGTCAGCCCAACATTGCATGACAGTTGTCATCACAACGCTCTATGATCCCTGTAATCACAATGATCCCTGCCAATAACATCACAATGTTCCATGTCTCCTGTAATCACAATGCACCATGCCCTTGTCATCACAATGCTCCAGGTCTGTTTTCATCACCATGCTTCATGCCCGTGTCATCACAATGCTCCATGAATCTTGTCTTCACAATGCTCCATGGCCCATGTCATCACAATGCTCCGTGACTCCTGTCAACACAATGCCTGATGACTCCTGTCATCAAAATGCTAAATGGCACTTGTCATCACAATGCTCTATGACGCCTGTCATCACTATTTTCCATGTCACTTGTTATCACAATGCTCCATGGCCCCTCTAATCACAGTACTCCATGACCCCTATCATCACAATGCCCAATGCCACCTCTTATCACAATTCTCCATGGCATTTGTCATCACGATGCTCCATGACACCTGTCATCACAATGCTCCATGACACTTGTCATCACAATGCTCGATGGCCCTTGTCATCACAATGTTCCTTGGTGCTTTTCATCACAATGCTCCATGACAACTCTCATCAAAATACTCCAAGATTTGTTTCATCACAATGCTCCATGGCCCTTGTCATTACAAATCCACATGATCCCTTTCATCACAATTGTCCATGGCAACTTACATAAAAATGCTCCATGCCCCTGTCATCACAATGCCCAAAGATACCTGTTCTTACAATGATCCATGACTCTTGTCATCACAAGGCTCCATGTCCCTTGTATTCACATTGATCCAGGGCCCTTGTCATCACAATGCTCCATAGCGCTTTTCATCGCAATGCTCCATGACCGCTTTCAGCACAATGCCCCATGACCCCTGTCATCATGATGCTCAACTGCCCTTGTCATCACAAGTCTCCATGAAACATTTCCTCAAAATGCTCCAGTACGCCTTTCATCCAAATTCCCCATGGCCACTGTCATCACAATTCTCCATGACCACTGTCATCATAATGGTCCATGACCCGTTTCATCTCAATGCTCCATAACACCTGTCACCACAATGCTCCATGGCCTTTTTCATCACAATGCTCCATGTCCCCTATGATCAAAATGCTCCATCCCCTTTTCATCACAATGATCCAGATATCCTATCATTACAATGCTCCATGCCCGTGTCAACACAATGCTCCATGACCCATGTCATCAAAATGCTTTATGAACCTTGTTATCAGAATATTCCATGACCCCTGTCATCAAAATGATCCATGACAGTTGTCATCACAATGCTGCATGATACCTTTCATCCCTACTCTCTGTGACCGCTGTCATCACAATGCTCCAGGACAATTTTCATCACAATGCTCCATGCCCCCTGTCATCACAGTGCCCCTTAACCCCTGTAATCACAATGCTCCATGACCCTGTCATCACAATGCTACATGACCCCTGTCATCACATTGTTCCATGGCCTATGTATTCACAATGCTCCATGGACCCTGTAATCACACTGCTCCATGTTCCCTTTCAACACAATGGTCCATGACCCCTGTCATCACAACGTTCCACGAAAGTTGTCATCAAAAGTCTCCATGACCCTGGTCACCACAAGGTTCCCTGCTCTTGTCATCACAATGCTCCATGACCCTTGTAATCACAGTGGTACATGGCCTTGTCACCACAATGCTCCATGGCCTCTGTCATCACCATGCTCCATGGTCTTTCTCATCACAAAGCTCTATGACCCCTGTCATCACTATGCTTGATGACCATTGTCATCACAATGCTCCAAGGCCCCTGTCATCACAATGCCTCATGGTCTTGTAATCACAAAGCTCCATGACCCCTGTCATCACAATGCTCCATGCCTTTGTCATCACAATGCTCCATGGCCCCTGTAATCACAATGCTACAGAACACTTGTCAGCATAATACTCCATTCCCGTGTCATCCCATTGCTCAATGACATTTGTCATCAAAATGTTCCCTGGCCTTTGTCATCACAGTGATCCATGATAACTTTAATCAAAATTCTACATGACCATTGTCATCACAATGCAAGGTGAGAAATGTCATCACAATGCCCCAAGACACGTGTCATCACAATTCGCCTTGGCCCTTGTTATCTCCATGCTGTATGAACCGTGTCATCACTAGGTTTCAGGACACTTGTCATCAAAGAGATCCATGACAACATTCATCACAATGCCCCATGAACTCTGTTATCTCAATGCTCCATGGCCATTGTATTCCCAATGTTCCATTGTCCCGATAATCGCATTGCTCCATGAACACTTTCATCACAATGCTCCTTGACCACTGTCACTGTAATGACCCAAGACGTTTCTCATCACTGTGCTCCAAGGCCACTCTCATCAAAATGCTCCATGATCTGTGTCAGCCCAATATTGCATGACAGTTGTCATCACAACGCTCTATGATCCCTGTAATCACAATGATCCCTGCCAATAACATCACAATGTTCCATGTCTCCTGTAATCACAATGCACCATGCCCTTGTCATCACAATGCTCCAGGTCTGTTTTCATCACCATGCTTCATGCCCGTGTCATCACAATGCTCCATGAATCTTGTCTTCACAATGCTCCATGGCCCATGTCATCACAATGCTCCGTGACTCCTGTCAACACAATGCCTGATGACTCCTGTCATCAAAATGCTAAATGGCACTTGTCATCACAATGCTCTATGACGCCTGTCATCACTATTTTCCATGTCACTTGTTATCACAATGCTCCATGGCCCCTCTAATCACAGTACTCCATGACCCCTATCATCACAATGCCCAATGCCACCTCTTATCACAATTCTCCATGGCATTTGTCATCACGATGCTCCATGACACCTGTCATCACAATGCTCCATGACACTTGTCATCACAATGCTCGATGGCCCTTGTCATCACAATGTTCCTTGGTGCTTTTCATCACAATGCTCCATGACAACTCTCATCAAAATACTCCAAGATTTGTTTCATCACAATGCTCCATGGCCCTTGTCATTACAAATCCACATGATCCCTTTCATCACAATTGTCCATGGCAACTTACATAAAAATGCTCCATGCCCCTGTCATCACAATGCCCAAAGATACCTGTTCTTACAATGATCCATGACTCTTGTCATCACAAGGCTCCATGTCCCTTGTATTCACATTGATCCAGGGCCCTTGTCATCACAATGCTCCATAGCGCTTTTCATCGCAATGCTCCATGACCGCTTTCAGCACAATGCCCCATGACCCCTGTCATCATGATGCTCAACTGCCCTTGTCATCACAAGTCTCCATGAAACATTTCCTCAAAATGCTCCAGTACGCCTTTCATCCAAATTCCCCATGGCCACTGTCATCACAATTCTCCATGACCACTGTCATCATAATGGTCCATGACCCGTTTCATCTCAATGCTCCATGACACCTGTCACCACAATGCTCCATGGCCTTTTTCATCACAATGCTCCATGTCCCCTATGATCAAAATGCTCCATGCCTTTTTCCTCACAATGCTCCAGAATTCTTGTCATCACAATGTTCCATGACCGTGTCATCACAATGCTACATGACCCTGGTCATCACAGTTCTCCCTGACCTTTGTCATCACAATGCTTTATGTCGCTTTTCATCACAATTCTCAAAGACCACTTTAATCACTATGCTCGCTGACCATTTTCATCACATTTCTCTATTGTCATTACAATTCCCCATCGTCCCTTTCTTCACAATGCTCCATGATGCCTGTCATCACAATGCTCCACGGCTTCTGTTATCACAATGCTCCAGGACCAGTTTCATCACAATACTCCATCCCCCTTGTCATCACAGTGCACAATGAAACCTTTCATTACAATGCTCCATGACACTTGTCAACACAATGCTCCATGGCCTTTATCGTCACAATGCTCCCAGGCACTTTTCATCACGATGTTCCATGAAAACTTTCATCACATTGCTCCATGACCATTGTCATCACAATAGTCCATACCCTTGTCAACACAATGCTGCATAATCCTTGTCATCACAATTCTCCATGACTGCTGTCATCACATAATCCAGGACAATTTTCATAACAATGCTTCATGCCCCCAGTCATCACAGTGCTCCATGATACATTTCATCACAATTCCTAGATGATCAATGTCATCACAATGCCCATGACACCTGTCGTCACAATTCGCTATGACCCTTGTCATCACAATACTCGATGAACCGTGTCATCACAGTGTTCCAGGACACATGTCATCACAATGATCCATGACTACTTTCATCACAATGCTCCAATACACCTGTCATCACAATGCTCCATGGCCCCTATTATCATATTGCTCCATGATCTCTTTGATCACAATGCTCCATGACCAGTGTCATCACCATGCCTCATGACGCCTGTCATCTCAATGCTCCATGGCCCCTTTCATCACAATGCTCCATGAACCCAGTCATCACAATGTTCCCTGCCCATATCATCACAATGCTCCTTTTCACCATTAATCACAATGCTCCATGCCCTTTCATCACAATGCTACAGAATTCTTGTCATCGCAATGTTCCTTGACCGTGTCATCACAATGCTCCATGATGCTTGTCATCACAAATCTTCATGACCCCTCTCATCACAATGATCCATGACACTTCTCATCACAAAGCTCCATGACCCCTGTCATCACAATGCTCCATGACCCTTGTCATCACAAAGCTCCATGACCCCTGTCATCACATTGATCCATGACTCCTTTCCTCACAGTGCTCCAGTACCCTTTTCATCACAATGCTCCATGCCATTGTCAGCACAATGCTCCTTGGATCCTGTCATCAAAATGCTCCATCCCCTTTTCATCACAATGATCCAGATATCCTATCATTACAATGCTCCATGCCCGTGTCAACACAATGCTCCATGACCCATGTCATCAAAATGCTTTATGAAACTTGTTATCAGAATATTCCATGACCCCTGTCATCAAAATGATCCATGACAGTTGTCATCACAATGCTGCATGATACCTTTCATCCCTACTCTCTGTGACCGCTGTCATCACAATGCTCCAGGACAATTTTCATCACAATGCTCCATGCCCCCTGTCATCACAGTGCCCCTTAACCCCTGTAATCACAATGCTCCATGACCCTGTCATCACAATGCTACATGACCCCTGTCATCACATTGTTCCATGGCCTATGTATTCACAATGCTCCATGGACCCTGTAATCACACTGCTCCATGTTCCCTTTCAACACAATGGTCCATGACCCCTGTCATCACAACGTTCCACGAAAGTTGTCATCAAAAGTCTCCATGACCCTGGTCACCACAAGGTTCCCTGCTCTTGTCATCACAATGCTCCATGACCCTTGTAATCACAGTGGTACATGGCCTTGTCACCACAATGCTCCATGGCCTCTGTCATCACCATGCTCCATGGTCTTTCTCATCACAAAGCTCTATGACCCCTGTCATCACTATGCTTGATGACCATTGTCATCACAATGCTCCAAGGCCCCTGTCATCACAATGCCTCATGGTCTTGTAATCACAAAGCTCCATGACCCCTGTCATCACAATGCTCCATGCCTTTGTCATCACAATGCTCCATGGCCCCTGTAATCACAATGCTACAGAACACTTGTCAGCATAATACTCCATTCCCGTGTCATCCCATTGCTCAATGACATTTGTCATCAAAATGCTCCCTGGCCTTTGTCATCACAGTGATCCATGATAACTTTAATCAAAATTCTACCTGACCATTGTCATCACAATGCAAGGTGAGAAATGTCATCACAATGCCCCAAGACACGTGTCATCACAATTCGCCTTGGCCCTTGTTATCTCCATGCTGTATGAACCATGTCATCACTAGGTTTCAGGACACTTGTCATCAAAGAGATCCATGACAACATTCATCACAATGCCCCATGAACTCTGTTATCTCAATGCTCCATGGCCATTGTATTCCCAATGTTCCATTGTCCCGATAATCGCATTGCTCCATGAACACTTTCATCACAATGCTCCTTGACCACTGTCACCGTAATGACCCAAGACGTTTCTCATCACTGTGCTCCAAGGCCACTCTCATCAAAATGCTCCATGATCTGTGTCAGCCCAACATTGCATGACAGTTGTCATCACAACGCTCTATGATCCCTGTAATCACAATGATCCCTGCCAATAACATCACAATGTTCCATGTCTCCTGTAATCACAATGCACCATGCCCTTGTCATCACAATGCTCCAGGTCTGTTTTCATCACCATGCTTCATGCCCGTGTCATCACAATGCTCCATGAATCTTGTCTTCACAATGCTCCATGGCCCATGTCATCACAATGCTCCGTGACTCCTGTCAACACAATGCCTGATGACTCCTGTCATCAAAATGCTAAATGGCACTTGTCATCACAATGCTCTATGACGCCTGTCATCACTATTTTCCATGTCACTTGTTATCACAATGCTCCATGGCCCCTCTAATCACAGTACTCCATGACCCCTATCATCACAATGCCCAATGCCACCTCTTATCACAATTCTCCATGGCATTTGTCATCACGATGCTCCATGACACCTGTCATCACAATGCTCCATGACACTTGTCATCACAATGCTCGATGGCCCTTGTCATCACAATGTTCCTTGGTGCTTTTCATCACAATGCTCCATGACAACTCTCATCAAAATACTCCAAGATTTGTTTCATCACAATGCTCCATGGCCCTTGTCATTACAAATCCACATGATCCCTTTCATCACAATTGTCCATGGCAACTTACATAAAAATGCTCCATGCCCCTGTCATCACAATGCCCAAAGATACCTGTTCTTACAATGATCCATGACTCTTGTCATCACAAGGCTCCATGTCCCTTGTATTCACATTGATCCAGGGCCCTTGTCATCACAATGCTCCATAGCGCTTTTCATCGCAATGCTCCATGACCGCTTTCAGCACAATGCCCCATGACCCCTGTCATCATGATGCTCAACTGCCCTTGTCATCACAAGTCTCCATGAAACATTTCCTCAAAATGCTCCAGTACGCCTTTCATCCAAATTCCCCATGGCCACTGTCATCACAATTCTCCATGACCACTGTCATCATAATGGTCCATGACCCGTTTCATCTCAATGCTCCATAACACCTGTCACCACAATGCTCCATGGCCTTTTTCATCACAATGCTCCATGTCCCCTATGATCAAAATGCTCCATCCCCTTTTCATCACAATGATCCAGATATCCTATCATTACAATGCTCCATGCCCGTGTCAACACAATGCTCCATGACCCATGTCATCAAAATGCTTTATGAACCTTGTTATCAGAATATTCCATGACCCCTGTCATCAAAATGATCCATGACAGTTGTCATCACAATGCTGCATGATACCTTTCATCCCTACTCTCTGTGACCGCTGTCATCACAATGCTCCAGGACAATTTTCATCACAATGCTCCATGCCCCCTGTCATCACAGTGCCCCTTAACCCCTGTAATCACAATGCTCCATGACCCTGTCATCACAATGCTACATGACCCCTGTCATCACATTGTTCCATGGCCTATGTATTCACAATGCTCCATGGACCCTGTAATCACACTGCTCCATGTTCCCTTTCAACACAATGGTCCATGACCCCTGTCATCACAACGTTCCACGAAAGTTGTCATCAAAAGTCTCCATGACCCTGGTCACCACAAGGTTCCCTGCTCTTGTCATCACAATGCTCCATGACCCTTGTAATCACAGTGGTACATGGCCTTGTCACCACAATGCTCCATGGCCTCTGTCATCACCATGCTCCATGGTCTTTCTCATCACAAAGCTCTATGACCCCTGTCATCACTATGCTTGATGACCATTGTCATCACAATGCTCCAAGGCCCCTGTCATCACAATGCCTCATGGTCTTGTAATCACAAAGCTCCATGACCCCTGTCATCACAATGCTCCATGCCTTTGTCATCACAATGCTCCATGGCCCCTGTAATCACAATGCTACAGAACACTTGTCAGCATAATACTCCATTCCCGTGTCATCCCATTGCTCAATGACATTTGTCATCAAAATGTTCCCTGGCCTTTGTCATCACAGTGATCCATGATAACTTTAATCAAAATTCTACATGACCATTGTCATCACAATGCAAGGTGAGAAATGTCATCACAATGCCCCAAGACACGTGTCATCACAATTCGCCTTGGCCCTTGTTATCTCCATGCTGTATGAACCGTGTCATCACTAGGTTTCAGGACACTTGTCATCAAAGAGATCCATGACAACATTCATCACAATGCCCCATGAACTCTGTTATCTCAATGCTCCATGGCCATTGTATTCCCAATGTTCCATTGTCCCGATAATCGCATTGCTCCATGAACACTTTCATCACAATGCTCCTTGACCACTGTCACTGTAATGACCCAAGACGTTTCTCATCACTGTGCTCCAAGGCCACTCTCATCAAAATGCTCCATGATCTGTGTCAGCCCAATATTGCATGACAGTTGTCATCACAACGCTCTATGATCCCTGTAATCACAATGATCCCTGCCAATAACATCACAATGTTCCATGTCTCCTGTAATCACAATGCACCATGCCCTTGTCATCACAATGCTCCAGGTCTGTTTTCATCACCATGCTTCATGCCCGTGTCATCACAATGCTCCATGAATCTTGTCTTCACAATGCTCCATGGCCCATGTCATCACAATGCTCCGTGACTCCTGTCAACACAATGCCTGATGACTCCTGTCATCAAAATGCTAAATGGCACTTGTCATCACAATGCTCTATGACGCCTGTCATCACTATTTTCCATGTCACTTGTTATCACAATGCTCCATGGCCCCTCTAATCACAGTACTCCATGACCCCTATCATCACAATGCCCAATGCCACCTCTTATCACAATTCTCCATGGCATTTGTCATCACGATGCTCCATGACACCTGTCATCACAATGCTCCATGACACTTGTCATCACAATGCTCGATGGCCCTTGTCATCACAATGTTCCTTGGTGCTTTTCATCACAATGCTCCATGACAACTCTCATCAAAATACTCCAAGATTTGTTTCATCACAATGCTCCATGGCCCTTGTCATTACAAATCCACATGATCCCTTTCATCACAATTGTCCATGGCAACTTACATAAAAATGCTCCATGCCCCTGTCATCACAATGCCCAAAGATACCTGTTCTTACAATGATCCATGACTCTTGTCATCACAAGGCTCCATGTCCCTTGTATTCACATTGATCCAGGGCCCTTGTCATCACAATGCTCCATAGCGCTTTTCATCGCAATGCTCCATGACCGCTTTCAGCACAATGCCCCATGACCCCTGTCATCATGATGCTCAACTGCCCTTGTCATCACAAGTCTCCATGAAACATTTCCTCAAAATGCTCCAGTACGCCTTTCATCCAAATTCCCCATGGCCACTGTCATCACAATTCTCCATGACCACTGTCATCATAATGGTCCATGACCCGTTTCATCTCAATGCTCCATGACACCTGTCACCACAATGCTCCATGGCCTTTTTCATCACAATGCTCCATGTCCCCTATGATCAAAATGCTCCATGCCTTTTTCCTCACAATGCTCCAGAATTCTTGTCATCACAATGTTCCATGACCGTGTCATCACAATGCTACATGACCCTGGTCATCACAGTTCTCCCTGACCTTTGTCATCACAATGCTTTATGTCGCTTTTCATCACAATTCTCAAAGACCACTTTAATCACTATGCTCGCTGACCATTTTCATCACATTTCTCTATTGTCATTACAATTCCCCATCGTCCCTTTCTTCACAATGCTCCATGATGCCTGTCATCACAATGCTCCACGGCTTCTGTTATCACAATGCTCCAGGACCAGTTTCATCACAATACTCCATCCCCCTTGTCATCACAGTGCACAATGAAACCTTTCATTACAATGCTCCATGACACTTGTCAACACAATGCTCCATGGCCTTTATCGTCACAATGCTCCCAGGCACTTTTCATCACGATGTTCCATGAAAACTTTCATCACATTGCTCCATGACCATTGTCATCACAATAGTCCATACCCTTGTCAACACAATGCTGCATAATCCTTGTCATCACAATTCTCCATGACTGCTGTCATCACATAATCCAGGACAATTTTCATAACAATGCTTCATGCCCCCAGTCATCACAGTGCTCCATGATACATTTCATCACAATTCCTAGATGATCAATGTCATCACAATGCCCATGACACCTGTCGTCACAATTCGCTATGACCCTTGTCATCACAATACTCGATGAACCGTGTCATCACAGTGTTCCAGGACACATGTCATCACAATGATCCATGACTACTTTCATCACAATGCTCCAATACACCTGTCATCACAATGCTCCATGGCCCCTATTATCATATTGCTCCATGATCTCTTTGATCACAATGCTCCATGACCAGTGTCATCACCATGCCTCATGACGCCTGTCATCTCAATGCTCCATGGCCCCTTTCATCACAATGCTCCATGAACCCAGTCATCACAATGTTCCCTGCCCATATCATCACAATGCTCCTTTTCACCATTAATCACAATGCTCCATGCCCTTTCATCACAATGCTACAGAATTCTTGTCATCGCAATGTTCCTTGACCGTGTCATCACAATGCTCCATGATGCTTGTCATCACAAATCTTCATGACCCCTCTCATCACAATGATCCATGACACTTCTCATCACAAAGCTCCATGACCCCTGTCATCACAATGCTCCATGACCCTTGTCATCACAAAGCTCCATGACCCCTGTCATCACATTGATCCATGACTCCTTTCCTCACAGTGCTCCAGTACCCTTTTCATCACAATGCTCCATGCCATTGTCAGCACAATGCTCCTTGGATCCTGTCATCAAAATGCTCCATCCCCTTTTCATCACAATGATCCAGATATCCTATCATTACAATGCTCCATGCCCGTGTCAACACAATGCTCCATGACCCATGTCATCAAAATGCTTTATGAAACTTGTTATCAGAATATTCCATGACCCCTGTCATCAAAATGATCCATGACAGTTGTCATCACAATGCTGCATGATACCTTTCATCCCTACTCTCTGTGACCGCTGTCATCACAATGCTCCAGGACAATTTTCATCACAATGCTCCATGCCCCCTGTCATCACAGTGCCCCTTAACCCCTGTAATCACAATGCTCCATGACCCTGTCATCACAATGCTACATGACCCCTGTCATCACATTGTTCCATGGCCTATGTATTCACAATGCTCCATGGACCCTGTAATCACACTGCTCCATGTTCCCTTTCAACACAATGGTCCATGACCCCTGTCATCACAACGTTCCACGAAAGTTGTCATCAAAAGTCTCCATGACCCTGGTCACCACAAGGTTCCCTGCTCTTGTCATCACAATGCTCCATGACCCTTGTAATCACAGTGGTACATGGCCTTGTCACCACAATGCTCCATGGCCTCTGTCATCACCATGCTCCATGGTCTTTCTCATCACAAAGCTCTATGACCCCTGTCATCACTATGCTTGATGACCATTGTCATCACAATGCTCCAAGGCCCCTGTCATCACAATGCCTCATGGTCTTGTAATCACAAAGCTCCATGACCCCTGTCATCACAATGCTCCATGCCTTTGTCATCACAATGCTCCATGGCCCCTGTAATCACAATGCTACAGAACACTTGTCAGCATAATACTCCATTCCCGTGTCATCCCATTGCTCAATGACATTTGTCATCAAAATGCTCCCTGGCCTTTGTCATCACAGTGATCCATGATAACTTTAATCAAAATTCTACCTGACCATTGTCATCACAATGCAAGGTGAGAAATGTCATCACAATGCCCCAAGACACGTGTCATCACAATTCGCCTTGGCCCTTGTTATCTCCATGCTGTATGAACCGTGTCATCACTAGGTTTCAGGACACTTGTCATCAAAGAGATCCATGACAACATTCATCACAATGCCCCATGAACTCTGTTATCTCAATGCTCCATGGCCATTGTATTCCCAATGTTCCATTGTCCCGATAATCGCATTGCTCCATGAACACTTTCATCACAATGCTCCTTGACCACTGTCACCGTAATGACCCAAGACGTTTCTCATCACTGTGCTCCAAGGCCACTCTCATCAAAATGCTCCATGATCTGTGTCAGCCCAACATTGCATGACAGTTGTCATCACAACGCTCTATGATCCCTGTAATCACAATGATCCCTGCCAATAACATCACAATGTTCCATGTCTCCTGTAATCACAATGCACCATGCCCTTGTCATCACAATGCTCCAGGTCTGTTTTCATCACCATGCTTCATGCCCGTGTCATCACAATGCTCCATGAATCTTGTCTTCACAATGCTCCATGGCCCATGTCATCACAATGCTCCGTGACTCCTGTCAACACAATGCCTGATGACTCCTGTCATCAAAATGCTAAATGGCACTTGTCATCACAATGCTCTATGACGCCTGTCATCACTATTTTCCATGTCACTTGTTATCACAATGCTCCATGGCCCCTCTAATCACAGTACTCCATGACCCCTATCATCACAATGCCCAATGCCACCTCTTATCACAATTCTCCATGGCATTTGTCATCACGATGCTCCATGACACCTGTCATCACAATGCTCCATGACACTTGTCATCACAATGCTCGATGGCCCTTGTCATCACAATGTTCCTTGGTGCTTTTCATCACAATGCTCCATGACAACTCTCATCAAAATACTCCAAGATTTGTTTCATCACAATGCTCCATGGCCCTTGTCATTACAAATCCACATGATCCCTTTCATCACAATTGTCCATGGCAACTTACATAAAAATGCTCCATGCCCCTGTCATCACAATGCCCAAAGATACCTGTTCTTACAATGATCCATGACTCTTGTCATCACAAGGCTCCATGTCCCTTGTATTCACATTGATCCAGGGCCCTTGTCATCACAATGCTCCATAGCGCTTTTCATCGCAATGCTCCATGACCGCTTTCAGCACAATGCCCCATGACCCCTGTCATCATGATGCTCAACTGCCCTTGTCATCACAAGTCTCCATGAAACATTTCCTCAAAATGCTCCAGTACGCCTTTCATCCAAATTCCCCATGGCCACTGTCATCACAATTCTCCATGACCACTGTCATCATAATGGTCCATGACCCGTTTCATCTCAATGCTCCATAACACCTGTCACCACAATGCTCCATGGCCTTTTTCATCACAATGCTCCATGTCCCCTATGATCAAAATGCTCCATGCCTTTTTCCTCACAATGCTCCAGAATTCTTGTCATCACAATGTTCCATGCCCGTGGCATCACAATGCTCCATGGCCCTTGTCATCACAATGCTCCAGAATTCTTGTCATCACAATGTTCCATGACCGTGTCATCACAATGCTACATGACCCTGGTCATCACAGTTCTCCCTGACCTTTGTCATCATAATGCTTTATGTCGCTTTTCATCACAATTCTCAAAGACCACTTTAATCACTATGCTCGCTGACCATTTTCATCACATTTCTCTATTGTCATTACAATTCCCCATCGTCCCTTTCTTCACAATGCTCCATGATGCCTGTCATCACAATGCTCCACGGCTTCTGTTATCACAATGCTCCAGGACCAGTTTCATCACAATACTCCATCCCCCTTGTCATCACAGTGCACAATGAAACCTTTCATTACAATGCTCCATGACACTTGTCAACACAATGCTCCATGGCCTTTATCGTCACAATGCTCCCAGGCACTTTTCATCACGATGTTCCATGAAAACTTTCATCACATTGCTCCATGACCATTGTCATCACAATAGTCCATACCCTTGTCAACACAATGCTGCATAATCCTTGTCATCACAATTCTCCATGACTGCTGTCATCACATAATCCAGGACAATTTTCATAACAATGCTTCATGCCACCAGTCATCACAGTGCTCCATGATACATTTCATCACAATTCCTAGATGATCAATGTCATCACAATGCCCATGACACCTGTCATCACAATTCGCTATGACCCTTGTCATCACAATACTCGATGAACCATGTCATCACAGTGTTCCAGGACACATGCCATCACAATGATCCATGACTACTTTCATCACAATGCTCCAATACTCCTGTCATCACAATGCTCCATGGCCCCTGTTATCATATTGCTCCATGATCTCTTTGATCACAATGCTCCATGACCAGTGTCATCACCATGCCTCATGACGCCTGTCATCTCAATGCTCCATGGCCCCTTTCATCACAATGCTCCATGAACCCACTCATCACAATGTTCCCTGCCCTTTTCATCACAATGCTCCATGCCCTTGTCATCAAAATGCTCCAGAACTCTTGTCATCATAATTCTCCATGCAAATGTCATCAAAATGCCCCATGACACTTGTCATCACAATGCTGCATGGCCTTTTTCATCACAATGTTCCATGGCCCCTGTCATAACAGTGCTCCATGATACCATTCATCACAATTCTAGATGAACACAGTCATCACAATGCCCCATGACAGATGTCATCACAATTCGCCAGGGTCCTTGTCATCACAATGCTCCATGAACCATGTCATCACAAGGTTCCAGGATACTTGTCATCACAATGATCCATGATCATTTTCATCACAATGCTACATGAACCCTGTCATCTCAATGTTCCATAGCCTGTGTATTAACAATGCTCCATGGCCCCTGTAATCACAGTGCTCCATGACCCCTTTCATCACAATGCTCCAAGACCGCTGTCATCACAATGCCCCATGACGCCTGCCATCACAAATCTCCAAGGCTTCTCTTACCAAAGAGCTCCATGATCCCTGTCAGAACAATGTTCCATGACACTTTTCATCACAATGCTCCATGACCCCTGTCATCACAAAGTTCTCTGCCCATATCATCACAATGCTCCTTGTCACCTTTAATCACAATGCTCCATGACCTTTCATCACAATGCTCCAGAATTCTTGTCATCGCAATGTTCCTTGACCGTGTCATCACAATGCTCCATTACCCTTGTCATCAAAAAGCTCCATGACCCCTGTCATCACAATGATCCATGACTCCTTTCCTCACAGTTCTCCAGTACCCTTTTCATCACAATGGTCCATGCCATTGTCAGCACAATGCTCCTTGGACCCTCTCATCAAAATGCTCCATTCCATTTTCATCACAATGCTCCAGATAGCCTATCATTACAATGCTCCATGCCCGTGTCATCACAATGCTCCATGCTATTGTCATCACAATGCTCCATGGCCCCTGTAATCACAATGTTCCATGCCCTTTTCATCACAATGCTCCTGAACACTTGTCATCATAATACTCCATTGCCGTGTCTTCCCATTGCTCAATGTCACTTGTCATCAAAATGTTCCTTGGCCTTTGTCATCCCAGGGTTCCATGACACCTTTAATCAAAATTCTACATGACCACTGTCATCACAATGCAAGATGACCAATGTCATCACAATGCCCCATGGCACGTGTCATCACAATGCCCCATGACACGTGTCATCACCATTCGCCTTAGCCCTTGTCATCTCAATGCTGTGTGAACCGTGTCATCACTAGGTTCCAGGACACTTGTCATCATAGTGATCCAAGACCACTTTCATCACAATGCTCCATGAACTCTGTTATCTCAATGCTCCTTGGCCTTTGTATTCACAATGCTCCATTGTCCCGATAATCGTGGTGTTCCATGAACACTTTCATCACAATGCTCCTTGACCACTGTCACCATAATGCCCCATGACGTCTCTCATCACTGTGCTCCAAGGCCACTCTCATCAAAATGCTCCATGATCTGTGTCAGCACTATATTGCATGACACTTGTCATCACAATGCTGCATGATCCATGTAATAACAATGATCCCTGCCAATGCCATCACAATGCTCCATGTCTCCTGTCATCACAATGCTCCATGCCTTTGTCATCACAATGCTCCAGGTCTGTTGTCATCACCATGCTTCATGCCCGTGTCATCACAATGCTCCATGAAACTTGTCTTCACAATGCTCCATGAAACTTGTCTTCACAATGCTCCATGGCCCATGTCATCACAGTGCTCCATGACCCGTGTCATCACAATGCTCTATGGCCTTTGTCATCACAATGCTCCGTGACCCCTGTCAGCACAATGCCTATTGACCCCTGTCATCAAAATGCTAAATGGCACTTGTCATCACAATGCTCTATGACGCCTGTCATCACTATTCTCCATGTCACATGTTATCACAATGCTCCATGGCCCCTGTAATCCCAGGACTCCATGACCCCTTTCATCACAATGCCCAATGCCACCTCTCATCACAATTCTCCATGGTATTTGTCATCACGATGCTCCATGACACATTTCGTCACAATGATCCATGACCATTGTCATCACAAGGCTCCATGTCCCTTGTATTCACAATGCTCCATGGCCCTTGTCATCACAATGATCCATAGTGCTTTTCATCGCAATGCTCCATGAACGCTTTCAGCACAATGCCCCATGAACCCTGTCATCACGATGCTCCATGGCCCTTGTCATCACAATGCTCCATGAAACATTTCCTCACAATGCTCCAGTACGCCTTTCATCCAAATTCCCCATGGCCACTGTCATCACAATTCTCCATGACCCCTGTCATCATAATGGTCCATGACCCATTTCATCTCAATGCTCCATGACACCTGTCATCACAATGCTCCATGGCCTTTATCATCACAATGCTCCATGGCCCCTCTAATCACAGTGTTGCATGACCTGTTTCATCTCAATGCTCCATGACCTCACTCATCACAATGCCCCATGACCCCTGTAATCACAATGCTCCATGGCCCTTGACATCACAGTGCTCCAAGCCTTTGTCATCACACTGCTCCATGGCCCCTGTAATCACAATGCTCCATGCCCTTGTCATCACAAGGCTCCAGAACTCTTGTCATTGTAATGCTCCATGTCCGTTTCATCACCATGCTCCATGACACTTTTCATCACAATGCTCCATGGCCCCTCTCATTACTGTGCTCCATAATAACTTTAATCACATTTCTAGATGACCACTGCCATCACAATGCCCCATGACATTGTCACCACAATTCGCCATGACCATTGTCATCACAATGCTCCATGAACCATGTCATCACACGGTCCCAGGACACTTGTCATCACAATGATCCATTACCACTTTCATCACAATGCTCCATGACCACTGTCATCTCAATGCTCCATGGCCTTTGTATTCACAATGCTCCATGGCCCCTGTAATCACAGTGCTCCATAACACCTTCCATCATAATGCTCCATGAGCACTGCCATCTCAATGCCCCATGACGCCTGTCATCACAATTCTCCAAGGCCCCTCTCATCACAATGCTCCAAGACACTTGTCATCACAATGCTCCATGGCCTTTGTCATCACAATGTTCCATGGCCCCTGTCATCACAGTGCACCTGATACATTTCATCACTATTCTAGATGAACACTGTCATCACAATGCCCCATGACAGATGTCATCACAATTCGCCAGGGTCCTTGTCATCACAATGCTCCATGAACCGTGTCATCACAAGGTTCCAGGATACTTGTCATCACAATGATCCATGATCATTTTCATCACAATGCTACATGAACCCTGTCATCTCAATGTTCCATAGCCTGTGTATTTACAATGCTCCATAGCCCCTGTAATCACAGTGCTCCATGACCCCTTTCATCACAATGCTCCAAGACCGCTGTCATAACAATGCCCCATGACGCCTGCCATCACAAATCTCCAAGGCCTCTCTTACCAAAAAGCTCCATGATCCCTGTCAGCACAATGTTCCATGACACTTTTCATCACAATGCTCCATGACCCCTGTCATCACAAAGTTCTCTGCCCATATCATCACAATGCTCCTTGTCACCTTTAATCACAATGCTCCATGCCCTTTCATCACAATGCTCCAGAATTCTTGTCATCGCAATGTTCCTTGACAGTGTCATCACAATGCTCCATGACCCTTGTCATCAAAAAGCTCCATGACCCCTGTCATCACAATGATCCATGACTCCTTTCCTCACAGTTCTCCAGTACCCTTTTCATCACAATGGTCCATGCCATTGTCAGCACAAAGCTCCTTGGACCCTCTCATCAAAATGCTCCATCCCATTTTCATCACAATGCTCCAGATAGCCTATCATTACAATGCTCCATGCCCGTGTCATCACAATGCTCCATGCCATTGTCATCATAATGCTCCATAGCCCCTGTAATCACAATGTTCCAAGCCCTTGTCATCACAATGCTCCTGAACACTTGTCATCATGATACTGCATTCCCATGTCATCACAATGCTCCATGGCCCCTCTAATCACAATGCTCCATGCCCTTATCATCACAATGCTCCAGAACACTTGTCATCATAATACTCCATTGCTGTGTCATCCCATTGCTCAATGACACTTGTCATCAAAATGTTCCTTGGCCTTTGTCATCACAGTGTTCCATGATACCTTTAATCAAAATTCTACATGACCCCTGTCATCACAATGCAAGATAACCAATGTCATCACAATGCCCCATGACACGTGTCATCACAATTCGCCTTGGCCGTTGTCATCTCAATGCTGTATGAACCGTGTCATCACTAGGTTTCAGGACACTTGTCATCACAGTGATCCATGACCACTTTCATCACAATGCTCCATGAACTCTGTTATCTCAATGCTCCTTGGCCTTTGTATTCACAATGCTCCATTGTCCCGATAATCGCGGTGCTCCATGAACACTTTAATCACAATGCTCCTTGACCACTGTCACCATAATGCCCCATGACGTCTCTCATCACTGTGCTCCAAGGCCAATCTCATCAAAATGCTCCATGATCTGTGTCAGCACAATATTGCATGACACTTGTCATCACAATGCTCCATGGTCCCTGTAATCACAATGATTCCTGCCAATGTCATCACAATGCTCCATGTCTCCTGTAATCACAATGCTCCATGCCCTTTTCATCACAAAGCTCCAGGCCTGTTGTCAGCACCATGCTTCATTCCGGTGTCATCACAACGCTCCATGAAATTTGTCTTCACAATGCTCCATGGCCCATGTCATCACAGTGCTCCATGACCCCTGTCATCACAATGCTCTATGGCTTTGTCATCACAATGCTCTGTGACCCCTGTCAACACAATGCCTGATGAACCCTGTCATCAAAATGCTAAATGTCACTCGTCATCACAATGCCCTATGATGCCTGTCATCACTATTCTCCATGTCACTTGTTATCAGAATGCTCCATGGCCCCTGTAATCACAGTACTCCATGAACCCTTTCATCACAATGCACAATGCCACCTCTCATCACAATTCTCCATGGCATTTTTCATCAAGATGCTCCATGACACCTGTCATCACAATGCTTCATGACACTTGTCATCACGATGCTCCATGGCCCTTGTCATCAAAATGCTCCATGAAACATATTCCTCACAATGCTCCAGTACGCCTTTCATCCAAATTCCCCATGGCCACTGTCATCACAATTCTCCATGACCACTGTCATCATAATGGTCCATGACCCGTTTCATCTCAATGCTCCATGACACCTGTCACCACAATGCCCCATGGCCTTTGTCATCACAATGCTCCATGTCCCCTATGATCAAAATGCTCCATGCCTTTTTCCTCACAATGCTCCAGAATTCTTGTCATCACAATGTTCCATGACCGTGGCATCACAATGCTCCAGAATTCTTGTCATCACAATGTTCCATGACCGTGTCATCACAATGCTACATGACCCTGGTCATCACAGTTCTCCCTGACCTTTGTCATCACAATGCTTTATGTCGCTTTTCATCACAATTCTCAAAGACCACTTTAATCACTATGCTCGCTGACCATTTTCATCACATTTCTCTATTGTCATTACAATTCCCCATCGTCCCTTTCTTCACAATGCTCCATGATGCCTGTCATCACAATGCTCCACGGCTTCTGTTATCACAATGCTCCAGGACCAGTTTCATCACAATACTCCATCCCCCTTGTCATCACAGTGCACAATGAAACCTTTCATTACAATGCTCCATGACACTTGTCAACACAATGCTCCATGGCCTTTATCGTCACAATGCTCCCAGGCACTTTTCATCACGATGTTCCATGAAAACTTTCATCACATTGCTCCATGACCATTGTCATCACAATAGTCCATACCCTTGTCAACACAATGCTGCATAATCCTTGTCATCACAATTCTCCATGACTGCTGTCATCACATAATCCAGGACAATTTTCATAACAATGCTTCATGCCACCAGTCATCACAGTGCTCCATGATACATTTCATCACAATTCCTAGATGATCAATGTCATCACAATGCCCATGACACCTGTCATCACAATTCGCTATGACCCTTGTCATCACAATACTCGATGAACCGTGTCATCACAGTGTTCCAGGACACATGCCATCACAATGATCCATGACTACTTTCATCACAATGCTCCAATACACCTGTCATCACAATGCTCCATGGCCCCTGTTATCATATTGCTCCATGATCTCTTTGATCACAATGCTCCATGACCAGTGTCATCACCATGCCTTATGACGCCTGTCATCACAATGCTCCATGGCCCCTTTCATCACAATGCTCCATGAACCCAGTCATCACAATGTTCCCTGCCCTTTTCATCACAATGCTCCATGCCCTTGTCATCATAATGCTCCATGCAAATGTCATCAAAATGCCCCATGACACTTGTCATCACAATGCTGCAGGGCCTTTTTCATCACAATGTTCCATGGCCCCTGTCATCACAGTGCTCCATGATACCATTCATCACAATTCTAGATGAACACAGTCATCACAATGCCCCATGACAGATGTCATCACAATTCGCCAGGGTCCTTGTCATCACAATGCTCCACGAACCATGTCATCACAAAGTTCCAGAATACTTGTCATCACAATGATCCATGATCATTTTCATCACAATGCTACATGAACCCTGTCATCTCAATGTTCCATAGCCTGTGTATTAACAATGCTCCATGGCCCCTGTAATCACAGTGCTCCATGCCCCTTTCATCACAATGCTCCAAGATTGCTGTCATCACAATGCCCCATGACGCCTGCCATCACAAATCTCCAAGGCTTCCCTTACCAAAAAGCTCCATGATCCCTGTCAGCACAATGTTCCATGACACTTTTCATCACAATGCTCCATGACTCCTGTCATCACAAAGTTCTCTGCCCATATCATCACAATGCTCCTTGTCACCTTTAATCACAATGCTCCATGACCTTTCATCACAATGCTCCAGAATTCTTGTCATCGCAATGCTCCATTACCCTTGTCATCAAAAAGCTCCATGAACCCTGTCATCACAATGATCCATGACTCCTTTCCTCACAGTTCTCCAGTACCCTTTTCATCACAATGGTCCATGCCATTGTCAGCACAATGCTCCAGATAGCCTATCATTACAATGCTCCATGCCCGTGTCATCACAATGTTCCATGCCATTGTCATCACAATGCTCCATTGCCCCTCTAATCACAATGTTCCCTGCCCTTTTCATCACAATGCTCCTGAACACTTGTCATCATAATACTCCTTTGCCGTGTCTTCCCATTGCTCAATGTCACTTGTCATCAAAATGTTCCTTGGCCTTTGTCATCACAGGGTTCCATGACACCTTTAATCAAAATTCTACATGACCACTGTCATCACAATGCAAGATGACCAATGTCATCACAATGCCCCATGACACGTGTCATCACAATGCCCCATGACACGTGTCATCACCATTCGCCTTTGCCCTTGTCATCTCAATGCTGTGTGAACCATGTCATCACTAGGTGCCAGGACACTTGTCATCATAGTGATCCAAGACCACTTTCATCACAATGCTCCATGAACTCTGTTATCTCAATGCTCCTTGGCCTTTGTATTCACAATGCTCCATTGTCCCGATAATCGTGGTGTTCCATGAACACTTTCATCACAATGCTCCTTGACCACTGTCACCATAATGCCCCATGACGTCTCTCATCACTGTGCTCCAAGGCCACTCTCATCAAAATGCTCCATGATCTGTGTCAGCACTATATTGCATGACACTTGTCATCACAATGCTGCATGATCCATGTAATAACAATGATCCCTGCCAATGCCATCACAATGCTCCATGTCTCCTGTCATCACAATGCTCCATGCCTTTGTCATCACAATGCTCCAGGTCTGTTGTCATCACCATGCTTCATGCCCGTGTCATCACAATGCTCCATGAAACTTGTCTTCACATTGCTCCATGAAACTTGTCTTCACAATGCTCCATGGCCCATATCATCACAGTGCTCCATGACCCGTGTCATCACAATGCTCTATGGCCTTTGTCATCACAATGCTCCGTGACCCCTGTCAGCACAATGCCTATTGACCCCTGTCATCAAAATGCTAAATGGCACTTTTCATCACAATGCTCTATGAGGCCTGTCATCACTATTCTCCATGTCACATGTTATCACAATGCTCCGTGGCCCCTGTAATCCCAGGACTCCATGACCCCTTTCATCACAATGCCCAATGCCACCTCTCATCACAATTCTCCATGGTATTTGTCATCACGATGCTCCATGACACTTTTCGTCACAATGATCCATGACCATTGTCATCACAAGGCTCCATGTCCCTTGTATTCACAATGCTCCATGGCCCTTGTCATCCCAATGATCCATAGTGCTTTTCATCGCAATGCTCCATGAACGCTTTCAGCACAATGCCCCATGAACCCTGTCATCACGATGCTCCATGGCCCTTGTCATCACAATGCTCCATGAAACATTTCCTCACAATGCTCCAGTACGCCTTTCATCCAAATTCCCCATGGCCACTGTCATCACAATTCTCCATGACCCCTGTCATCATAATGGTCCATGACCCATTTCATCTCAATGCTCCATGACACCTGTCATCACAATGCTCCATGGCCTTTATCATCACAATGCTCCATGGCCCCTCTAATCACAGTGTTGCATGACCTGTTTCATCTCAATGCTCCATGACCTCACTCATCACAATGCCCCATGACCCCTGTAATCACAATGCTCCATGGCCCTTGACATCACAGTGCTCCAAGCCTTTGTCATCACACTGCTCCATGGCCCCTGTAATCACAATGCTCCATGCCCTTGTCATCACAAGGCTCCAGAACTCTTGTCATTGTAATGCTCCATGTCCGTTTCATCACCATGCTCCATGACACTTTTCATCACAATGCTCCATGGCCCCTCTCATTACTGTGCTCCATAATAACTTTAATCACATTTCTAGATGACCACTGCCATCACAATGCCCCATGACATTGTCACCACAATTCGCCATGACCATTGTCATCACAATGCTCCATGAACCATGTCATCACACGGTCCCAGGACACTTGTCATCACAATGATCCATTACCACTTTCATCACAATGCTCCATGACCACTGTCATCTCAATGCTCCATGGCCTTTGTATTCACAATGCTCCATGGCCCCTGTAATCACAGTGCTCCATAACACCTTCCATCATAATGCTCCATGAGCACTGCCATCTCAATGCCCCATGACGCCTGTCATCACAATTCTCCAAGGCCCCTCTCATCACAATGCTCCAAGACACTTGTCATCACAATGCTCCATGGCCTTTGTCATCACAATGTTCCATGGCCCCTGTCATCACAGTGAACCTGATACATTTCATCACTATTCTAGATGAACACTGTCATCACAATGCCCCATGACAGATGTCATCACAATTCGCCAGGGTCCTTGTCATCACAATGCTCCATGAACCGTGTCATCACAAGGTTCCAGGATACTTGTCATCACAATGATCCATGATCATTTTCATCACAATGCTACATGAACCCTGTCATCTCAATGTTCCATAGCCTGTGTATTTACAATGCTCCATAGCCCCTGTAATCACAGTGCTCCATGACCCCTTTCATCACAATGCTCCAAGACCGCTGTCATAACAATGCCCCATGACGCCTGCCATCACAAATCTCCAAGGCCTCTCTTACCAAAAAGCTCCATGATCCCTGTCAGCACAATGTTCCATGACACTTTTCATCACAATGCTCCATGACCCCTGTCATCACAAAGTTCTCTGCCCATATCATCACAATGCTCCTTGTCACCTTTAATCACAATGCTCCATGCCCTTTCATCACAATGCTCCAGAATTCTTGTCATCGCAATGTTCCTTGACAGTGTCATCACAATGCTCCATGACCCTTGTCATCAAAAAGCTCCATGACCCCTGTCATCACAATGATCCATGACTCCTTTCCTCACAGTTCTCCAGTACCCTTTTCATCACAATGGTCCATGCCATTGTCAGCACAAAGCTCCTTGGACCCTCTCATCAAAATGCTCCATCCAATTTTCATCACAATGCTCCAGATAGCCTATCATTACAATGCTCCATGCCCGTGTCATCACAATGCTCCATGCCATTGTCATCACAATGCTCCATAGCCCCTGTAATCACAATGTTCCAAGCCCTTGTCATCACAATGCTCCTGACCACTTGTCATCATGATACTGCATTCCCATGTCATCACAATGCTCCATGGCCCGTCTAATCAAAATGCTCCATGCCCTTATCATCACAATGCTCCAGAACACTTGTCATCATAATACTCCATTGCTGTGTCATCCTATTGCTCAATGACACTTGTCATCAAAATGTTCCTTGGCCTTTGTCATCACAGTGTTCCATGATACCTTTAATCAAAATTCTACATGACCACTGTCATCACAATGCAAGATAACCAATGTCATCACAATGCCCCATGACACGTGTCATCACAATTCGCCTTGGCCGTTGTCATCTCAATGCTGTATGAACCGTGTCATCACTAGGTTCCAGGACACTTGTCATCACAGTGATCCATGACCACTTTCATCACAATGCTCCATGAACTCTGTTATCTCAATGCTCCTTGGCCTTTGTATTCACAATGCTCCATTGTCCCGATAATCGCGGTGCTCCATGAACACTTTAATCACAATGCTCCTTGACCAATGTCACCATAATGCCCCATGACGTCTCTCATCACTGTGCTCCAAGTCCACTCTCATCAAAATGCTCCATGATCTGTGTCAGCACAATATTGCATGACACTTGTCATCACAATGCTCCATGGTCCCTGTAATCACAATGATTCCTGCCAATGTCATCACAATGCTCCATGTCTCCTGTAATCACAATGCTCCATGCCCTTTTCATCACAAAGCTCCAGGCCTGTTGTCATCACCATGCTTCATTCCCGTGTCATCACAACGCTCCATGAAATTTGTCTTCACAATGCTCCATGGCCCATGTCATCACAGTGCTCCATGACCCCTGTCATCACAATGCTCTATGGCTTTGTCATCACAATGCTCTGTGACCCCTGTCAACACAATGCCTGATGAACCCTGTCATCAAAATGCTAAATGTCACTTGTCATCACAATGCCCTATGATGCCTGTCATCACTATTCTCCATGTCACTTGTTATCAGAATGCTCCATGGCCCCTGTAATCACAGTACTCCATGAACCCTTTCATCACAATGCACAATGCCACCTCTCATCACAATTCTCCATGGCATTTTTCATCAAGATGCTCCATGACACCTGTCATCACAATGCTTCATGACACTTGTCATAACAATGTTCGATGGCCCTTGTCATCACAATGTTCTTTGGTGCTTCTCATCACAATGCTCCATGACAACTTTCATGAAAATACTCCAAGATTTGTTTCATCACAATGCTCCATGGCCCTTGTCATTACAAAGCCACATGATTCCTTTCATCATAATTCTCCATGGCAACTTACATATAAATGCTCCATTCCCCTGTCATCACACTGCCCAATGATACCTGTTTTTACAATGATCCATGACCCTTGTCATCACAAGGCTCCATGTCCCTTGTATTCGCAATGCTCCAGGGCCCTTGTCATCACAATGCTCCATAGCGCTTTTCATCGCAATGCTCCATGACCGCTTTAAGCACAATGCCCCATGACCCCTGTCATCACTCTGCTCCATGGCCCTTGTCATCACAATGCTCCATGAAACATTTCCTCACAATGCTCCAGTACGCCTTTCATACAAATTCCCCATGCCCTTGTCATCACAATGCTCCAGAACACTTGTCATCATAATATTCCATTCCCGTGGCATCCCATTGGTCAATGACACTTGTCATTAAAATGTTCCTTGGCCTTTGTCATCACAGTGCTCCATGATACATTTAATCAAAATTCTACATGACAACAGTCATCACAATGCAAGATGACCAATGTCATCAAAATGCCCCATGACAAGTGTCATTACAATTCACCTTGGCCCTTGTCATCTCAATTCTGTATGAACCGTGTCATCACTAGGTTCCAGGACACTTGTCATCACAGTGATCCATGACCACTTTCATCACAATGCTCCATGAACTCTGTTATCTCAATGTTCCAAGGCCTTTGTATTCACAATGCTCCATTGTCCCATTCATCTTGTTGCTCCATGAACACTTTCATCACAATGCTCCTTGACCACTGTCACCATAATGCCCCATGACGTCTCTCATCACTGTGCTCCAAGGCCACTCTCATCAAAATGCTCCATGATCTGTGTCAGCACCATATTGCATGATAATTTTCATCACAATGCTCCATGATTACTGTAATCACAATGATCGCTGCCAATGTCATCACAATGCTCCAGGTCTGTTGTCATCAGCATGCTTCATGCCCGTGTCATCACAATGCTCCATGAATCTTGTCTTCACAATTCTCCATGGCCCATGTCATCACAGTGCTCCATGACCCCTATCATCACAATGCTCTATGGCCTTTGTCATCGCAATGCTCCATGACCCATGTCATCACAATGCTCTATGGCGTTTGTCATCACAGTGCTCCGTGACCCGTCCCAACACAATGCCTGATGACCCCTGTCATCAAAATGCTAAATGGCACTTGTCATCACAATGCTCTATGAGGCCTGTCATCACTATTCTCCATGTCACTTGTTATCACAATGCTCCATGGCCCCTGTAATTACAGATCTCCTTGACCCTTTTCATCACAATGCCCAATGCCACCTCTCATCACGAAGCTCCATGACACCTGTCATCACAATGACCCATGACACTTGTCATCACAAAGCTTGATGGCCCTTGTCATCACAATGTTCCTTCGTGCTTTTCATCTCAATGCTCCATGACACCTGTCATCACAAAGCTTCATGGCCTTTGTCATCACAATGCTCCATGGCCCCAGTAAACACAGTGCTCCCTGATCCGTTTCATCTCAATGCTCCATGACCTCACTCATCACAATGCCCCATGACCCCTCTAATCACAGTGTTCCATGGCCCTTGTCATCACAGTGCTCCAAGCCTGTGTCATCACACTGCTCCATGGCGCCTGTAATCACAATGCTCCATGCCCTTGTCATCACAAGGCTCCAGAACACTTGTCATTATAATGCTCCATGTCCGTTTCACCACCATGCTCCATGACACTTGTCATCACAATGCTCCATGGCCCCTCTCATTACTGTGCTCCATAATAAATTTAATCACATTTCTAGATGACCACTACCATTACAATTCCCCATGACATTGTCATTACAATTCGCCATGACCAATGTCATCACAATGCTCCTTGAACCATGTCATCACAGTGTCCCAGGACACTTGTCATCACAATGATCCATTACCACTTTCATCACAATGCTCCATGACCACTGTCATCTCAATGCCTCATGACGCCTGTCATCACAATTCTCCAAGGCCCCTCTAATCACAATGCTCCAAGACACGTGTCATTATATTGCTCCATCACACCTGTCATCACAGTGCTCCCTGCCCATGTCATCACAATACTCCATGTCCCCGATAATCACAATGATCCATGCCTTTATCCTCACAATGCTCCAGAATTCTTGTCATCACAGTGTTCCATGACCGTGGCATCACAATGCTCCATGGCCCTTGTCATCACAATGCTCCAGAATTCTTGTCATCACAATGTTCCATGGATTTTGTTATCACCATGCTCCAGAACAAGTTTCCTCACAATATTCCATCCTCCTTTCATCACAGTGTACAATGTAACCTTTTATTACAATGCTCCATGACACTTGTCACCACAATGCTCCATGGCCTTTGTCACCACAATGTACCATGGCCCCTATCATCACAGTGCTCCATGATATTTTCATCACAATTCTAGATGACCACTGTCATCACAATGCCCCATGACAGATGTCATCACAATTCGCTATGTTCCTTGTCATCACAATGTTACATGAACCGTGTCATCAAAAGGTTCCAGGACACTTGTCATCAGAATCATCCATGACCCCTTTCATCACAATGCCAAATGCCACCTCTCTTCACAATTCTCCATGGCATTTGTCATCACGTTGCTCCATGACACCTGTCACCACAATGCTCCATGACACTTGTCATCACAATACTCGGCCCTTGTCATCACAATGTTCCTTGGTGCTTTTCATCGCAATGCTCCATGACAACTTTCATCAAAATACTCCAAGATTTGTTTCATCACAATGTTCCATGGCCCTTGTCATCACAAATCCCCATGATCCGTTTCATCACAAATCTCCATGGCAAATTACATTAAAATGCTCCATGTCCCTGTCATCACAATGCCCAATGATACCGGTTTTTACAATGATCCATGACAATTGTCATCACAAGGCTTCATGTCCCTTGTATTCACAAAGCTCCATGGCCCTTGTCATCACAATGCTCCACAGCTTTTGTTATCACCATGCTCCAGGACCCGTTTCATCACAATACTCCATCCCCCTTGTCATCACAGTGCACAATGAAACCTTCCATTACAAACTCCATGACACTTGTCATCACAATGATCCATGGCCTTTATTGTCACGATTCTCCCAGGCACTTTTCTTCACGATGTACCATGAAAACTTTCATCACTTTGCTCCACGACCATTTTCATCACAATAGTCCATACCCTTGTCAACACAATGCTGCATAATCCCTGTCATCACAATTCTCCTTGACTGCTGTCATCACGATAATCCAGGACAATTTTCATAACAATGATTCATTCCCCGAGTCATCTCAGTGCTCCATGATACCTTTCATCACAATTCCTAGATGATCAATGTCATCACAAGGCCCCATGACACCTGTCATCACAATTTGCTATGACCCTTGTCATCACAATACTCGATGAACCGTGTCATCACAGTGTTCCAGGGCACATGTCATCACAATGATCCATGACGACTTTCATCACAATGCTCCAATACACCTGTCATCACAATGCTCCATGGCCCCTGTTATCATATTGCTCCATGATCACTTTCATCACAATGATCCATGACCAATGTCATCACCATTCCTAATGACGCCTGTCATCTCAATGCTCCATGGCACCTTCATCACAATGCTCCATGAACCCATTCATCACAATGTTCCCTGTCCTTTTCATCACAATGTTCCATGGGCCCTGTCATCACAATGCTCCATGCGCTTGTCATCAAAATGCTCCAGAACTCTTGTCATCATAATGCTCCATGCCAGTGTCATCAAAATGCCCCATGACACTTGTCATCACAATGCTCCACGTCATTTGTCATCACAATGCTCCATGACCCTTGTCATAACAATGGTCCATGGCCTTGTCATCACAATGTTCCATGGCCTCTGACATCACTATGCTCTATGGTTTTTCTCATCACAATGCTCTTTGACCCCTGTCACCACAATGCTTGATGACCATTGTCATCACAATGCTCCAAGAACCCTGTCATCACAATGCTCCATGCCGTTGACATCACAATGCTCCATGGCCCTTGTAATTAGAATGCTCCATGCCCTTGTCATCACAATGCTCCAGAACACTTGTGATCATAATACGTCTTTCCTGTGTCATCCCATTGCTCAATGACCCTTGTCATCAAAATATTCCTTGTCCTTTGTCATCACAGTGCTCCATGATACCTTTAATCAAAATTCTACATGACAACTGTCATCACAATGCAAGATGACCAATGTCATCACAAGGCCCCATGACACGTGTCATCACAATTCGCCTTGGCCCTGGACATCTCAATGCTCTATGAACCGTGTCATCACTAGTTTCCAGGACACTTGTCATCACAATGCTCCATGAACTCTGTTATCTCAATGTTCCATGGCCTTTGTATTCACAATGCTCCATTGTCCTGATAATCGCATTGCTCCATGAACACTTTCATCACAATGCTCCTTGACCACTGTCACCCTAATTCCCCATGACGTCTCGCCTCACTGTCTTCCAAGGCCACTCTCATCAAAATGCTCCATGATCTGTGTCAGCACAATATTGCATGACACTTGTCATCACAATGCTCCATGATGCCTGTCATCACAATGCTCCATGAATTTGTTATCACAATGCTCCAGGACCAGTTTCATCACAATACTCCATCCCCCTTTTCATCACAGTGCACAATGAAACCTTTCATTACAATGCTCCATGACACTTGTCATCACAATGCTCAACGGCCTTTATCGTCACAATGCTCCCAGGCACTTTTCATCACGATGTTCCATGAAAACTTACATCACTTTGCTCCACGACCATTGTCATCACAATAGTCCATACCCTTGTCAACACAATGCTGCATAATCCCTGTCATCACAATTCTCCTTGACTGCTGTCATCACGATAATCCAGGACAATTTTCATAACAATGGTTCATTCCCCCAGTCATCTCAGTGCTCCATGATACCTTTCATCACAATTCCTAGATGATCAATGTCATCACAAGGCCCCATGACACCTGTCATCACAATTCGCTATGACCCTTGTCATCACAATACTCGATGAACCGTGTCATCACAGTGTTCCAGGGCACATGTCATCACAATGATCCATGACGACTTTCATCACAATGCTCCAATACACCTGTCATCACAATGCTCCATGGCCCCTGTTATCATATTGCTCCATGGTCACTTTCATCACAATGATCCATGACCAATGTCATCACCATTCCTAATGACGCCTGTCATCTCAATGCTCCATGGCACCTTCATCACAATGCTCCATGAACCCATTCATCACAATGTTCCCTGTCCTTTTCATCACAATGTTCCATGGGCCCTGTCATCACAATGCTCCATGCGCTTGTCATCAAAATGCTCCAGAACTCTTGTCATCATAATGCTCCATGCCAGTGTCATCAAAATGCCCCATGACACTTGTCATCACAATGCTCCACGTCATTTGTCATCACAATGCTCCATGACCCTTGTCATAACAATGGTCCATGGCCTTGTCATCACAATGTTCCATGGCCTCTGACATCACTATGCTCTATGGTTTTTCTCATCACAATGCTCTTTGACCCCTGTCACCACAATGCTTGATGACCATTGTCATCACAATGCTCCAAGAACCCTGTCATCACAATGCTCCATGCCGTTGACATCACAATGCTCCATGGCCCTTGTAATTAGAATGCTCCATGCCCTTGTCATCACAATGCTCCAGAACACTTGTGATCATAATACGCCTTTCCTGTGTCATCCCATTGCTCAATGACCCTTGTCATCAAAATATTCCTTGTCCTTTGTCATCACAGTGCTCCATGATACCTTTAATCAAAATTCTACATGACAACTGTCATCACAATGCAAGATGACCAATGTCATCACAAGGCCCCATGACACGTGTCATCACAATTCGCCTTGGCCCTGGACATCTCAATGCTGTATGAACCGTGTCATCACTAGGTTCCAGGACACTTGTCATCACAATGCTCCATGAACTCTGTTATCTCAATGTTCCATGGCCTTTGTATTCACAATGCTCCATTGTCCTGATAATCGCATTGCTCCATGAACACTTTCATCACAATGCTCCTTGACCACTGTCACCCTAATTCCCCATGACGTCTCGCCTCACTGTCTTCCAAGGCCACTCTCATCAAAATGCTCCATGATCTGTGTCAGCACAATATTGCATGACACTTGTCATCACAATGCTCCATGATGCCTGTCATCACAATTCTCCATGAATTTGTTATCACAATGCTCCAGGACCAGTTTCATCACAATACTCCATCCCACTTTTCATCACAGTGCACAATGAAACCTTTCATTACAATGCTCCATGACACTTGTCATCACAATGCTCAACGGCCTTTATCGTCACAATGCTCCCAGGCACTTTTCATCACGATGTTCCATGAAAACTTACATCACTTTGCTCCACGACCATTGTCATCACAATAGTCCATACCCTTGTCAACACAATGCTGCATAATCCCTGTCATCACAATTCTCCTTGACTGCTGTCATCACGATAATCCAGGACAATTTTCAGAACAATGGTTCATTCCCCCAGTCATCTCAGTGCTCCATGATACCTTTCATCAAAATTCCTAGATGATCAATGTCATCACAAGGCCCCATGACACCTGTCATCACAATTTGCTATGACCCTTGTCATCACAATACTCGATGAACCGTGTCATCACAGTGTTCCAGGGCACATGTCATCACAATGATCCATGACGACTTTCATCACAATGCTCCAATACACCTGTCATCACAATGCTCCATGGCCCCTGTTATCATATTGCTCCATGATCACTTTCATCACAATGATCCATGACCAATGTCATCACCATTCCTAATGACGCCTGTCATCTCAATGCTCCATGGCACCTTCATCACAATGCTCCATGAACCCATTCATCACAATGTTCCCTGTCCTTTTCATCACAATGTTCCATGGGCCCTGTCATCACAATGCTCCATGCGCTTGTCATCAAAATGCTCCAGAACTCTTGTCATCATAATGCTCCATGCCAGTGTCATCAAAATGCCCCATGACACTTGTCATCACAATGCTCCACGTCATTTGTCATCACAATGCTCCATGACCCTTGTCATAACAATGGTCCATGGCCTTGTCATCACAATGTTCCATGGCCTCTGACATCACTATGCTCTATGGTTTTTCTCATCACAATGCTCTTTGACCCCTGTCATCACAATGCTTGATGACCATTGTCATCACAATGCTCCAAGAACCCTGTCATCACAATGCTCCATGCCGTTGACATCACAATGCTCCATGGCCCTTGTAATTAGAATGCTCCATGCCCTTGTCATCACAATGCTCCAGAACACTTGTGATCATAATACGCCTTTCCTGTGTCATCCCATTGCTCAATGACCCTTGTCATCAAAATATTCCTTGTCCTTTGTCATCACAGTGCTCCATGATACCTTTAATCAAAATTCTACATGACAACTGTCATCACAATGCAAGATGACCAATGTCATCACAAGGCCCCATGACACGTGTCATCACAATTCGCCTTGGCCCTGGACATCTCAATGCTGTATGAACCGTGTCATCACTAGGTTCCAGGACACTTGTCATCACAATGCTCCATGAACTCTGTTATCTCAATGTTCCATGGCCTTTGTATTCACAATGCTCCATTGTCCTGATAATCGCATTGCTCCATGAACACTTTCATCACAATGCTCCTTGACCACTGTCACCCTAATTCCCCATGACGTCTCGCCTCACTGTCTTCCAAGGCCACTCTCATCAAAATGCTCCATGATCTGTGTCAGCACAATATTGCATGACACTTGTCATCACAATGCTCCATGATGCCTGTCATCACAATGCTCCATGAATTTGTTATCACAATGCTCCAGGACCAGTTTCATCACAATACTCCATCCCCCTTTTCATCACAGTGCACAATGAAACCTTTCATTACAATGCTCCATGACACTTGTCATCACAATGCTCAACGGCCTTTATCGTCACAATGCTCCCAGGCACTTTTCATCACGATGTTCCATGAAAACTTACATCACTTTGCTCCACGACCATTGTCATCACAATAGTCCATACCCTTGTCAACACAATGCTGCATAATCCCTGTCATCACAATTCTCCTTGACTGCTGTCATCACGATAATCCAGGACAATTTTCATAACAATGGTTCATTCCCCCAGTCATCTCAGTGCTCCATGATACCTTTCATCACAATTCCTAGATGATCAATGTCATCACAAGGCCCCATGACACCTGTCATGACAATTCGCTATGACCCTTGTCATCACAATACTCGATGAACCGTGTCATCACAGTGTTCCAGGGCACATGTCATCACAATGATCCATGACGACTTTCATCACAATGCTCCAATACACCTGTCATCACAATGCTCCATGGCCCCTGTTATCATATTGCTCCATGATCACTTTCATCACAATGATCCATGACCAATGTCATCACCATTCCTAATGACGCCTGTCATCTCAATGCTCCATGGCACCTTCATCACAATGCTCCATGAACCCATTCATCACAATGTTCCCTGTCCTTTTCATCACAATGTTCCATGGGCCCTGTCATCACAATGCTCCATGCGCTTGTCATCAAAATGCTCCAGAACTCTTGTCATCATAATGCTCCATGCCAGTGTCATCAAAATGCCCCATGACACTTGTCATCACAATGCTCCACGTCATTTGTCATCACAATGCTCCATGACCCTTGTCATAACAATGGTCCATGGCCTTGTCATCACAATGTTCCATGGCCTCTGACATCACTATGCTCTATGGTTTTTCTCATCACAATGCTCTTTGACCCCTGTCACCACAATGCTTGATGACCATTGTCATCACAATGCTCCAAGAACCCTGTCATCACAATGCTCCATGCCGTTGACATCACAATGCTCCATGGCCCTTGTAATTAGAATGCTCCATGCCCTTGTCATCACAATGCTCCAGAACACTTGTGATCATAATACGCCTTTCCTGTGTCATCCCATTGCTCAATGACCCTTGTCATCAAAATATTCCTTGTCCTTTGTCATCACAGTGCTCCATGATACCTTTAATCAAAATTCTACATGACAACTGTCATCACAATGCAAGATGACCAATGTCATCACAAGGCCCCATGACACGTGTCATCACAATTCGCCTTGGCCCTGGACATCTCAATGCTGTATGAACCGTGTCATCACTAGGTTCCAGGACACTTGTCATCACAATGCTCCATGAACTCTGTTATCTCAATGTTCCATGGCCTTTGTATTCACAATGCTCCATTGTCCTGATAATCGCATTGCTCCATGAACACTTTCATCACAATGCTCCTTGACCACTGTCACCCTAATTCCCCATGACGTCTCGCCTCACTGTCTTCCAAGGCCACTCTCATCAAAATGCTCCATGATCTGTGTCAGCACAATATTGCATGACACTTGTCATCACAATGCTCCATGATGCCTGTCATCACAATGCTCCATGAATTTGTTATCACAATGCTCCAGGACCAGTTTCATCACAATACTCCATCCCCCTTTTCATCACAGTGCACAATGAAACCTTTCATTACAATGCTCCATGACACTTGTCATCACAATGCTCAACGGCCTTTATCGTCACAATGCTCCCAGGCACTTTTCATCACGATGTTCCATGAAAACTTACATCACTTTGCTCCACGACCATTGTCATCACAATAGTCCATACCCTTGTCAACACAATGCTGCATAATCCCTGTCATCACAATTCTCCTTGACTGCTGTCATCACGATAATCCAGGACAATTTTCATAACAATGATTCATTCCCCCAGTCATCTCAGTGCTCCATGATACCTTTCATCACAATTCCTAGATGATCAATGTCATCACAAGGCCCCATGACACCTGTCATCACAATTTGCTATGACCCTTGTCATCACAATACTCGATGAACCGTGTCATCACAGTGTTCCAGGGCACATGTCATCACAATGATCCATGACGACTTTCATCACAATGCTCCAATACACCTGTCATCACAATGCTCCATGGCCCCTGTTATCATATTGCTCCATGATCACTTTCATCACAATGATCCATGACCAATGTCATCACCATTCCTAATGACGCCTGTCATCTCAATGCTCCATGGCACCTTCATCACAATGCTCCATGAACCCATTCATCACAATGTTCCCTGTCCTTTTCATCACAATGTTCCATGGGCCCTGTCATCACAATGCTCCATGCGCTTGTCATCAAAATGCTCCAGAACTCTTGTCATCATAATGCTCCATGCCAATGTCATCAAAATGCCCCATGACACTTGTCATCACAATGCTCCACGTCATTTGTCATCACAATGCTCCATGACCCTTGTCATAACAATGGTCCATGGCCTTGTCATCACAATGTTCCATGGCCTCTGACATCACTATGCTCTATGGTTTTTCTCATCACAATGCTCTTTGACCCCTGTCACCACAATGCTTGATGACCATTGTCATCACAATGCTCCAAGAACCCTGTCATCACAATGCTCCATGCCGTTGACATCACAATGCTCCATGGCCCTTGTAATTAGAATGCTCCATGCCCTTGTCATCACAATGCTCCAGAACACTTGTGATCATAATACGCCTTTCCTGTGTCATCCCATTGCTCAATGACCCTTGTCATCAAAATATTCCTTGTCCTTTGTCATCACAGTGCTCCATGATACCTTTAATCAAAATTCTACATGACAACTGTCATCACAATGCAAGATGACCAATGTCATCACAAGGCCCCATGACACGTGTCATCACAATTCGCCTTGGCCCTGGACATCTCAATGCTGTGTGAACCGTGTCATCACTAGGTTCCAGGACACTTGTCATCACAATGCTCCATGAACTCTGTTATTTCAATGTTCCATGGCCTTTGTATACACAATGCTCCATTGTCCTGATAATCGCATTGCTCCATGAACACTTTCATCACAATGCTCCTTGACCACTGTCACCCTAATTCCCCATGACGTCTCGCCTCACTGTCTTCCAAGGCCACTCTCATCAAAATGCTCCATGATCTGTGTCAGCACAATATTGCATGACACTTGTCATCACAATGCTCCATGATGCCTGTCATCACAATGCTCCATGAATTTGTTATCACAATGCTCCAGGACCAGTTTCATCACAATACTCCATCCCCCTTTTCATCACAGTGCACAATGAAACCTTTCATTACAATGCTCCATGACACTTGTCATCACAATGCTCAACGGCCTTTATCGTCACAATGCTCCCAGGCACTTTTCATCACGATGTTCCATGAAAACTTACATCACTTTGCTCCACGACCATTGTCATCACAATAGTCCATACCCTTGTCAACACAATGCTGCATAATCCCTGTCATCACAATTCTCCTTGACTGCTGTCATCACGATAATCCAGGACAATTTTCATAACAATGGTTCATTCCCCCAGTCATCTCAGTGCTCCATGATACCTTTCATCACAATTCCTAGATGATCAATGTCATCACAAGGCCCCATGACACCTGTCATCACAATTTGCTATGACCCTTGTCATCACAATACTCGATGAACCGTGTCATCACAGTGTTCCAGGGCACATGTCATCACAATGATCCATGACGACTTTCATCACAATGCTCCAATACACCTGTCATCACAATGCTCCATGGCCCCTGTTATCATATTGCTCCATGATCACTTTCATCACAATGATCCATGACCAATGTCATCACCATTCCTAATGACGCCTGTCATCTCAATGCTCCATGGCACCTTCATCACAATGCTCCATGAACCCATTCATCACAATGTTCCCTGTCCTTTTCATCACAATGTTCCATGGGCCCTGTCATCACAATGCTCCATGCGCTTGTCATCAAAATGCTCCAGAACTCTTGTCATCATAATGCTCCATGCCAGTGTCATCAAAATGCCCCATGACACTTGTCATCACAATGCTCCACGTCATTTGTCATCACAATGCTCCATGACCCTTGTCATAACAATGGTCCATGGCCTTGTCATCACAATGTTCCATGGCCTCTGACATCACTATGCTCTATGGTTTTTCTCATCACAATGCTCTTTGACCCCTGTCACCACAATGCTTGATGACCATTGTCATCACAATGCTCCAAGAACCCTGTCATCACAATGCTCCATGCCGTTGACATCACAATGCTCCATGGCCCTTGTAATTAGAATGCTCCATGCCCTTGTCATCACAATGCTCCAGAACACTTGTGATCATAATACGCCTTTCCTGTGTCATCCCATTGCTCAATGACCCTTGTCATCAAAATATTCCTTGTCCTTTGTCATCACAGTGCTCCATGATACCTTTAATCAAAATTCTACATGACAACTGTCATCACAATGCAAGATGACCAATGTCATCACAAGGCCCCATGACACGTGTCATCACAATTCGCCTTGGCCCTGGACATCTCAATGCTGTGTGAACCGTGTCATCACTAGGTTCCAGGACACTTGTCATCACAATGCTCCATGAACTCTGTTATTTCAATGTTCCATGGCCTTTGTATACACAATGCTCCATTGTCCTGATAATCGCATTGCTCCATGAACACTTTCATCACAATGCTCCTTGACCACTGTCACCCTAATTCCCCATGACGTCTCGCCTCACTGTCTTCCAAGGCCACTCTCATCAAAATGCTCCATGATCTGTGTCAGCACAATATTGCATGACACTTGTCATCACAATGCTCCATGATGCCTGTCATCACAATGCTCCATGAATTTGTTATCACAATGCTCCAGGACCAGTTTCATCACAATACTCCATCCCCCTTTTCATCACAGTGCACAATGAAACCTTTCATTACAATGCTCCATGACACTTGTCATCACAATGCTCAACGGCCTTTATCGTCACAATGCTCCCAGGCACTTTTCATCACGATGTTCCATGAAAACTTACATCACTTTGCTCCACGACCATTGTCATCACAATAGTCCATACCCTTGTCAACACAATGCTGCATAATCCCTGTCATCACAATTCTCCTTGACTGCTGTCATCACGATAATCCAGGACAATTTTCATAACAATGGTTCATTCCCCCAGTCATCTCAGTGCTCCATGATACCTTTCATCACAATTCCTAGATGATCAATGTCATCACAAGGCCCCATGACACCTGTCATGACAATTCGCTATGACCCTTGTCATCACAATACTCGATGAACCGTGTCATCACAGTGTTCCAGGGCACATGTCATCACAATGATCCATGACGACTTTCATCACAATGCTCCAATACACCTGTCATCACAATGCTCCATGGCCCCTGTTATCATATTGCTCCATGATCACTTTCATCACAATGATCCATGACCAATGTCATCACCATTCCTAATGACGCCTGTCATCTCAATGCTCCATGGCACCTTCATCACAATGCTCCATGAACCCATTCATCACAATGTTCCCTGTCCTTTTCATCACAATGTTCCATGGGCCCTGTCATCACAATGCTCCATGCGCTTGTCATCAAAATGCTCCAGAACTCTTGTCATCATAATGCTCCATGCCAGTGTCATCAAAATGCCCCATGACACTTGTCATCACAATGCTCCACGTCATTTGTCATCACAATGCTCCATGACCCTTGTCATAACAATGGTCCATGGCCTTGTCATCACAATGTTCCATGGCCTCTGACATCACTATGCTCTATGGTTTTTCTCATCACAATGCTCTTTGACCCCTGTCACCACAATGCTTGATGACCATTGTCATCACAATGCTCCAAGAACCCTGTCATCACAATGCTCCATGCCGTTGACATCACAATGCTCCATGGCCCTTGTAATTAGAATGCTCCATGCCCTTGTCATCACAATGCTCCAGAACACTTGTGATCATAATACGCCTTTCCTGTGTCATCCCATTGCTCAATGACCCTTGTCATCAAAATATTCCTTGTCCTTTGTCATCACAGTGCTCCATGATACCTTTAATCAAAATTCTACATGACAACTGTCATCACAATGCAAGATGACCAATGTCATCACAAGGCCCCATGACACGTGTCATCACAATTCGCCTTGGCCCTGGACATCTCAATGCTGTATGAACCGTGTCATCACTAGGTTCCAGGACACTTGTCATCACAATGCTCCATGAACTCTGTTATCTCAATGTTCCATGGCCTTTGTATTCACAATGCTCCATTGTCCTGATAATCGCATTGCTCCATGAACACTTTCATCACAATGCTCCTTGACCACTGTCACCCTAATTCCCCATGACGTCTCGCCTCACTGTCTTCCAAGGCCACTCTCATCAAAATGCTCCATGATCTGTGTCAGCACAATATTGCATGACACTTGTCATCACAATGCTCCATGATGCCTGTCATCACAATGCTCCATGAATTTGTTATCACAATGCTCCAGGACCAGTTTCATCACAATACTCCATCCCCCTTTTCATCACAGTGCACAATGAAACCTTTCATTACAATGCTCCATGACACTTGTCATCACAATGCTCAACGGCCTTTATCGTCACAATGCTCCCAGGCACTTTTCATCACGATGTTCCATGAAAACTTACATCACTTTGCTCCACGACCATTGTCATCACAATAGTCCATACCCTTGTCAACACAATGCTGCATAATCCCTGTCATCACAATTCTCCTTGACTGCTGTCATCACGATAATCCAGGACAATTTTCATAACAATGATTCATTCCCCCAGTCATCTCAGTGCTCCATGATACCTTTCATCACAATTCCTAGATGATCAATGTCATCACAAGGCCCCATGACACCTGTCATCACAATTTGCTATGACCCTTGTCATCACAATACTCGATGAACCGTGTCATCACAGTGTTCCAGGGCACATGTCATCACAATGATCCATGACGACTTTCATCACAATGCTCCAATACACCTGTCATCACAATGCTCCATGGCCCCTGTTATCATATTGCTCCATGATCACTTTCATCACAATGATCCATGACCAATGTCATCACCATTCCTAATGACGCCTGTCATCTCAATGCTCCATGGCACCTTCATCACAATGCTCCATGAACCCATTCATCACAATGTTCCCTGTCCTTTTCATCACAATGTTCCATGGGCCCTGTCATCACAATGCTCCATGCGCTTGTCATCAAAATGCTCCAGAACTCTTGTCATCATAATGCTCCATGCCAATGTCATCAAAATGCCCCATGACACTTGTCATCACAATGCTCCACGTCATTTGTCATCACAATGCTCCATGACCCTTGTCATAACAATGGTCCATGGCCTTGTCATCACAATGTTCCATGGCCTCTGACATCACTATGCTCTATGGTTTTTCTCATCACAATGCTCTTTGACCCCTGTCACCACAATGCTTGATGACCATTGTCATCACAATGCTCCAAGAACCCTGTCATCACAATGCTCCATGCCGTTGACATCACAATGCTCCATGGCCCTTGTAATTAGAATGCTCCATGCCCTTGTCATCACAATGCTCCAGAACACTTGTGATCATAATACGCCTTTCCTGTGTCATCCCATTGCTCAATGACCCTTGTCATCAAAATATTCCTTGTCCTTTGTCATCACAGTGCTCCATGATACCTTTAATCAAAATTCTACATGACAACTGTCATCACAATGCAAGATGACCAATGTCATCACAAGGCCCCATGACACGTGTCATCACAATTCGCCTTGGCCCTGGACATCTCAATGCTGTGTGAACCGTGTCATCACTAGGTTCCAGGACACTTGTCATCACAATGCTCCATGAACTCTGTTATTTCAATGTTCCATGGCCTTTGTATACACAATGCTCCATTGTCCTGATAATCGCATTGCTCCATGAACACTTTCATCACAATGCTCCTTGACCACTGTCACCCTAATTCCCCATGACGTCTCGCCTCACTGTCTTCCAAGGCCACTCTCATCAAAATGCTCCATGATCTGTGTCAGCACAATATTGCATGACACTTGTCATCACAATGCTCCATGATGCCTGTCATCACAATGCTCCATGAATTTGTTATCACAATGCTCCAGGACCAGTTTCATCACAATACTCCATCCCCCTTTTCATCACAGTGCACAATGAAACCTTTCATTACAATGCTCCATGACACTTGTCATCACAATGCTCAACGGCCTTTATCGTCACAATGCTCCCAGGCACTTTTCATCACGATGTTCCATGAAAACTTACATCACTTTGCTCCACGACCATTGTCATCACAATAGTCCATACCCTTGTCAACACAATGCTGCATAATCCCTGTCATCACAATTCTCCTTGACTGCTGTCATCACGATAATCCAGGACAATTTTCATAACAATGGTTCATTCCCCCAGTCATCTCAGTGCTCCATGATACCTTTCATCACAATTCCTAGATGATCAATGTCATCACAAGGCCCCATGACACCTGTCATCACAATTTGCTATGACCCTTGTCATCACAATACTCGATGAACCGTGTCATCACAGTGTTCCAGGGCACATGTCATCACAATGATCCATGACGACTTTCATCACAATGCTCCAATACACCTGTCATCACAATGCTCCATGGCCCCTGTTATCATATTGCTCCATGATCACTTTCATCACAATGATCCATGACCAATGTCATCACCATTCCTAATGACGCCTGTCATCTCAATGCTCCATGGCACCTTCATCACAATGCTCCATGAACCCATTCATCACAATGTTCCCTGTCCTTTTCATCACAATGTTCCATGGGCCCTGTCATCACAATGCTCCATGCGCTTGTCATCAAAATGCTCCAGAACTCTTGTCATCATAATGCTCCATGCCAGTGTCATCAAAATGCCCCATGACACTTGTCATCACAATGCTCCACGTCATTTGTCATCACAATGCTCCATGACCCTTGTCATAACAATGGTCCATGGCCTTGTCATCACAATGTTCCATGGCCTCTGACATCACTATGCTCTATGGTTTTTCTCATCACAATGCTCTTTGACCCCTGTCACCACAATGCTTGATGACCATTGTCATCACAATGCTCCAAGAACCCTGTCATCACAATGCTCCATGCCGTTGACATCACAATGCTCCATGGCCCTTGTAATTAGAATGCTCCATGCCCTTGTCATCACAATGCTCCAGAACACTTGTGATCATAATACGCCTTTCCTGTGTCATCCCATTGCTCAATGACCCTTGTCATCAAAATATTCCTTGTCCTTTGTCATCACAGTGCTCCATGATACCTTTAATCAAAATTCTACATGACAACTGTCATCACAATGCAAGATGACCAATGTCATCACAAGGCCCCATGACACGTGTCATCACAATTCGCCTTGGCCCTGGACATCTCAATGCTGTGTGAACCGTGTCATCACTAGGTTCCAGGACACTTGTCATCACAATGCTCCATGAACTCTGTTATTTCAATGTTCCATGGCCTTTGTATACACAATGCTCCATTGTCCTGATAATCGCATTGCTCCATGAACACTTTCATCACAATGCTCCTTGACCACTGTCACCCTAATTCCCCATGACGTCTCGCCTCACTGTCTTCCAAGGCCACTCTCATCAAAATGCTCCATGATCTGTGTCAGCACAATATTGCATGACACTTGTCATCACAATGCTCCATGATGCCTGTCATCACAATGCTCCATGAATTTGTTATCACAATGCTCCAGGACCAGTTTCATCACAATACTCCATCCCCCTTTTCATCACAGTGCACAATGAAACCTTTCATTACAATGCTCCATGACACTTGTCATCACAATGCTCAACGGCCTTTATCGTCACAATGCTCCCAGGCACTTTTCATCACGATGTTCCATGAAAACTTACATCACTTTGCTCCACGACCATTGTCATCACAATAGTCCATACCCTTGTCAACACAATGCTGCATAATCCCTGTCATCACAATTCTCCTTGACTGCTGTCATCACGATAATCCAGGACAATTTTCATAACAATGGTTCATTCCCCCAGTCATCTCAGTGCTCCATGATACCTTTCATCACAATTCCTAGATGATCAATGTCATCACAAGGCCCCATGACACCTGTCATCACAATTTGCTATGACCCTTGTCATCACAATACTCGATGAACCGTGTCATCACAGTGTTCCAGGGCACATGTCATCACAATGATCCATGACGACTTTCATCACAATGCTCCAATACACCTGTCATCACAATGCTCCATGGCCCCTGTTATCATATTGCTCCATGATCACTTTCATCACAATGATCCATGACCAGTGTCATCACCATTCCTAATGACGCCTGTCATCTCAATGCTCCATGGCACCTTCATCACAATGCTCCATGAACCCATTCATCACAATGTTCCCTGTCCTTTTCATCACAGTGTTCCATGGGCCCTGTCATCACAATGCTCCATGCGCTTGTCATCAAAATGCTCCAGAACTCTTGTCATCATAATGCTCCATGCCAGTGTCATCAAAATGCCCCATGACACTTGTCATCACAATGCTCCACGTCATTTGTCATCACAATGCTCCATGACCCTTGTCATAACAATGGTCCATGGCCTTGTCATCACAATGTTCCATGGCCTCTGACATCACTATGCTCTATGGTTTTTCTCATCACAATGCTCTTTGACCCCTGTCACCACAATGCTTGATGACCATTGTCATCACAATGCTCCAAGAACCCTGTCATCACAATGCTCCATGCCGTTGACATCACAATGCTCCATGGCCCTTGTAATTAGAATGCTCCATGCCCTTGTCATCACAATGCTCCAGAACACTTGTGATCATAATACGCCTTTCCTGTGTCATCCCATTGCTCAATGACCCTTGTCATCAAAATATTCCTTGTCCTTTGTCATCACAGTGCTCCATGATACCTTTAATCAAAATTCTACATGACAACTGTCATCACAATGCAAGATGACCAATGTCATCACAAGGCCCCATGACACGTGTCATCACAATTCGCCTTGGCCCTGGACATCTCAATGCTGTATGAACCGTGTCATCACTAGGTTCCAGGACACTTGTCATCACAATGCTCCATGAACTCTGTTATCTCAATGTTCCATGGCCTTTGTATTCACAATGCTCCATTGTCCTGATAATCGCATTGCTCCATGAACACTTTCATCACAATGCTCCTTGACCACTGTCACCCTAATTCCCCATGACGTCTCGCCTCACTGTCTTCCAAGGCCACTCTCATCAAAATGCTCCATGATCTGTGTCAGCACAATATTGCATGACACTTGTCATCACAATGCTCCATGATGCCTGTCATCACAATGCTCCATGAATTTGTTATCACAATGCTCCAGGACCAGTTTCATCACAATACTCCATCCCCCTTTTCATCACAGTGCACAATGAAACCTTTCATTACAATGCTCCATGACACTTGTCATCACAATGCTCAACGGCCTTTATCGTCACAATGCTCCCAGGCACTTTTCATCACGATGTTCCATGAAAACTTACATCACTTTGCTCCACGACCATTGTCATCACAATAGTCCATACCCTTGTCAACACAATGCTGCATAATCCCTGTCATCACAATTCTCCTTGACTGCTGTCATCACGATAATCCAGGACAATTTTCATAACAATGGTTCATTCCCCCAGTCATCTCAGTGCTCCATGATACCTTTCATCACAATTCCTAGATGATCAATGTCATCACAAGGCCCCATGACTCCTGTCATCACAATTTGCTATGACCCTTGTCATCACAATACTCGATGAACCGTGTCATCACAGTGTTCCAGGGCACATGTCATCACAATGATCCATGACGACTTTCATCACAATGCTCCAATACACCTGTCATCACAATGCTCCATGGCCCCTGTTATCATATTGCTCCATGATCACTTTCATCACAATGATCCATGACCAGTGTCATCACCATTCCTAATGACGCCTGTCATCTCAATGCTCCATGGCACCTTCATCACAATGCTCCATGAACCCATTCATCACAATGTTCCCTGTCCTTTTCATCACAGTGTTCCATGGGCCCTGTCATCACAATGCTCCATGCGCTTGTCATCAAAATGCTCCAGAACTCTTGTCATCATAATGCTCCATGCCAGTGTCATCAAAATGCCCCACGACACTTGTCATCACAATGCTCCACGTCATTTGTCATCACAATGCTCCATGACCCTTGTCATAACAATGGTCCATGGCCTTGTCATCACAATGTTCCATGGCCTCTGACATCACTATGCTCTATGGTTTTTCTCATCACAATGCTCTTTGACCCCTGTCACCACAATGCTTGATGACCATTGTCATCACAATGCTCCAAGAACCCTGTCATCACAATGCTCCATGCCGTTGACATCACAATGCTCCATGGCCCTTGTAATTAGAATGCTCCATGCCCTTGTCATCACAATGCTCCAGAACACTTGTGATCATAATACGCCTTTCCTGTGTCATCCCATTGCTCAATGACCCTTGTCATCAAAATATTCCTTGTCCTTTTTCATCACAGTGCTCCATGATACCTTTAATCAAAATTCTACATGACAACTGTCATCACAATGCAAGATGACCAATGTCATCACAAGGCCCCATGACACGTGTCATCACAATTCGCCTTGGCCCTGGACATCTCAATGCTGTATGAACCGTGTCATCACTAGGTTCCAGGACACTTGTCATCACAATGCTCCATGAACTCTGTTATCTCAATGTTCCATGGCCTTTGTATTCACAATGCTCCATTGTCCTGATAATCGCATTGCTCCATGAACACTTTCATCACAATGCTCCTTGACCACTGTCACCCTAATTCCCCATGACGTCTCGCCTCACTGTCTTCCAAGGCCACTCTCATCAAAATGCTCCATGATCTGTGTCAGCACAATATTGCATGACACTTGTCATCACAATGCTCCATGATGCCTGTCATCACAATGCTCCATGAATTTGTTATCACAATGCTCCAGGACCAGTTTCATCACAATACTCCATCCCCCTTTTCATCACAGTGCACAATGAAACCTTTCATTACAATGCTCCATGACACTTGTCATCACAATGCTCAACGGCCTTTATCGTCACAATGCTCCCAGGCACTTTTCATCACGATGTTCCATGAAAACTTACATCACTTTGCTCCACGACCATTGTCATCACAATAGTCCATACCCTTGTCAACACAATGCTGCATAATCCCTGTCATCACAATTCTCCTTGACTGCTGTCATCACGATAATCCAGGACAATTTTCATAACAATGGTTCATTCCCCCAGTCATCTCAGTGCTCCATGATACCTTTCATCACAATTCCTAGATGATCAATGTCATCACAAGGCCCCATGACACCTGTCATCACAATTTGCTATGACCCTTGTCATCACAATACTCGATGAACCGTGTCATCACAGTGTTCCAGGGCACATGTCATCACAATGATCCATGACGACTTTCATCACAATGCTCCAATACACCTGTCATCACAATGCTCCATGGCCCCTGTTATCATATTGCTCCATGATCACTTTCATCACAATGATCCATGACCAATGTCATCACCATTCCTAATGACGCCTGTCATCTCAATGCTCCATGGCACCTTCATCACAATGCTCCATGAACCCATTCATCACAATGTTCCCTGTCCTTTTCATCACAATGTTCCATGGGCCCTGTCATCACAATGCTCCATGCGCTTGTCATCAAAATGCTCCAGAACTCTTGTCATCATAATGCTCCATGCCAATGTCATCAAAATGCCCCATGACACTTGTCATCACAATGCTCCACGTCATTTGTCATCACAATGCTCCATGACCCTTGTCATAACAATGGTCCATGGCCTTGTCATCACAATGTTCCATGGCCTCTGACATCACTATGCTCTATGGTTTTTCTCATCACAATGCTCTTTGACCCCTGTCATCACAATGCTTGATGACCATTGTCATCACAATGCTCCAAGAACCCTGTCATCACAATGCTCCATGCCGTTGACATCACAATGCTCCATGGCCCTTGTAATTAGAATGCTCCATGCCCTTGTCATCACAATGCTCCAGAACACTTGTGATCATAATACGCCTTTCCTGTGTCATCCCATTGCTCAATGACCCTTGTCATCAAAATATTCCTTGTCCTTTGTCATCACAGTGCTCCATGATACCTTTAATCAAAATTCTACATGACAACTGTCATCACAATGCAAGATGACCAATGTCATCACAAGGCCCCATGACACGTGTCATCACAATTCGCCTTGGCCCTGGACATCTCAATGCTGTGTGAACCGTGTCATCACTAGGTTCCAGGACACTTGTCATCACAATGCTCCATGAACTCTGTTATCTCAATGTTCCATGGCCTTTGTATACACAATGCTCCATTGTCCTGATAATCGCATTGCTCCATGAACTCTTTCATCACAATGCTCCTTGACCACTGTCACCCTAATTCCCCATGACGTCTCGCCTCACTGTCTTCCAAGGCCACTCTCATCAAAATGCTCCATGATCTGTGTCAGCACAATATTGCATGACACTTGTCATCACAATGCTCCATGATGCCTGTCATCACAATGCTCCATGAATTTGTTATCACAATGCTCCAGGACCAGTTTCATCACAATACTCCATTCCCCTTTTCATCACAGTGCACAATGAAACCTTTCATTACAATGCTCCATGACACTTGTCATCACAATGCTCAACGACCTTTATCGTCACAATGCTCCCAGGCACTTTTCATCACGATGTTCCATGAAAACTTACATCACTTTGCTCCACGACCATTGTCATCACAATAGTCCATACCCTTGTCAACACAATGCTGCATAATCCCTGTCATCACAATTCTCCTTGACTGCTGTCATCACGATAATCCAGGACAATTTTCATAACAATGGTTCATTCCCCCAGTCATCTCAGTGCTCCATGATACCTTTCATCACAATTCCTAGATGATCAATGTCATCACAAGGCCCCATGACACCTGTCATCACAATTTGCTATGACCCTTGTCATCACAATACTCGATGAACCGTGTCATCACAGTGTTCCAGGGCACATGTCATCACAATGATCCATGACGACTTTCATCACAATGCTCCAATACACCTGTCATCACAATGCTCCATGGCCCCTGTTATCATATTGCTCCATGATCACTTTCATCACAATGATCCATGACCAATGTCATCACCATTCCTAATGACGCCTGTCATCTCAATGCTCCATGGCACCTTCATCACAATGCTCCATGAACCCATTCATCACAATGTTCCCTGTCCTTTTCATCACAATGTTCCATGGGCCCTGTCATCACAATGCTCCATGCGCTTGTCATCAAAATGCTCCAGAACTCTTGTCATCATAATGCTCCATGCCAGTGTCATCAAAATGCCCCATGACACTTGTCATCACAATGCTCCACGTCATTTGTCATCACAATGCTCCATGACCCTTGTCATAACAATGGTCCATGGCCTTGTCATCACAATGTTCCATGGCCTCTGACATCACTATGCTCTATGGTTTTTCTCATCACAATGCTCTTTGACCCCTGTCACCACAATGCTTGATGACCATTGTCATCACAATGCTCCAAGAACCCTGTCATCACAATGCTCCATGCCGTTGACATCACAATGCTCCATGGCCCTTGTAATTAGAATGCTCCATGCCCTTGTCATCACAATGCTCCAGAACACTTGTGATCATAATACGCCTTTCCTGTGTCATCCCATTGCTCAATGACCCTTGTCATCAAAATATTCCTTGTCCTTTGTCATCACAGTGCTCCATGATACCTTTAATCAAAATTCTACATGACAACTGTCATCACAATGCAAGATGACCAATGTCATCACAAGGCCCCATGACACGTGTCATCACAATTCGCCTTGGCCCTGGACATCTCAATGCTGTATGAACCGTGTCATCACTAGGTTCCAGGACACTTGTCATCACAATGCTCCATGAACTCTGTTATCTCAATGTTCCATGGCCTTTGTATTCACAATGCTCCATTGTCCTGATAATCGCATTGCTCCATGAACACTTTCATCACAATGCTCCTTGACCACTGTCACCCTAATTCCCCATGACGTCTCGCCTCACTGTCTTCCAAGGCCACTCTCATCAAAATGCTCCATGATCTGTGTCAGCACAATATTGCATGACACTTGTCATCACAATGCTCCATGATGCCTGTCATCACAATGCTCCATGAATTTGTTATCACAATGCTCCAGGACCAGTTTCATCACAATACTCCATCCCCCTTTTCATCACAGTGCACAATGAAACCTTTCATTACAATGCTCCATGACACTTGTCATCACAATGCTCAATGGCCTTTATCGTCACAATGCTCCCAGGCACTTTTCATCACGATGTTCGATGAAAACTTACATCACTTTGCTCCACGACCATTGTCATCACAATAGTCCATACCCTTGTCAACACAATGCTGCATAATCCCTGTCATCACAATTCTCCTTGACTGCTGTCATCACGATAATCCAGGACAATTTTCATAACAATGGTTCATTCCCCCAGTCATCTCAGTGCTCCATGATACCTTTCATCACAATTCCTAGATGATCAATGTCATCACAAGGCCCCATGACACCTGTCATCACAATTTGCTATGACCCTTGTCATCACAATACTCGATGAACCGTGTCATCACAGTGTTCCAGGGCACATGTCATCACAATGATCCATGACGACTTTCATCACAATGCTCCAATACACCTGTCATCACAATGCTCCATGGCCCCTGTTATCATATTGCTCCATGATCACTTTCATCACAATGATCCATGACCAATGTCATCACCATTCCTAATGACGCCTGTCATCTCAATGCTCCATGGCACCTTCATCACAATGCTCCATGAACCCATTCATCACAATGTTCCCTGTCCTTTTCATCACAATGTTCCATGGGCCCTGTCATCACAATGCTCCATGCGCTTGTCATCAAAATGCTCCAGAACTCTTGTCATCATAATGCTCCATGCCAGTGTCATCAAAATGCCCCATGACACTTGTCATCACAATGCTCCACGTCATTTGTCATCACAATGCTCCATGACCCTTGTCATAACAATGGTCCATGGCCTTGTCATCACAATGTTCCATGGCCTCTGACATCACTATGCTCTATGGTTTTTCTCATCACAATGCTCTTTGACCCCTGTCACCACAATGCTTGATGACCATTGTCATCACAATGCTCCAAGAACCCTGTCATCACAATGCTCCATGCCGTTGACATCACAATGCTCCATGGCCCTTGTAATTAGAATGCTCCATGCCCTTGTCATCACAATGCTCCAGAACACTTGTGATCATAATACGCCTTTCCTGTGTCATCCCATTGCTCAATGACCCTTGTCATCAAAATATTCCTTGTCCTTTGTCATCACAGTGCTCCATGATACCTTTAATCAAAATTCTACATGACAACTGTCATCACAATGCAAGATGACCAATGTCATCACAAGGCCCCATGACACGTGTCATCACAATTCGCCTTGGCCCTGGACATCTCAATGCTGTATGAACCGTGTCATCACTAGGTTCCAGGACACTTGTCATCACAATGCTCCATGAACTCTGTTATCTCAATGTTCCATGGCCTTTGTATTCACAATGCTCCATTGTCCTGATAATCGCATTGCTCCATGAACACTTTCATCACAATGCTCCTTGACCACTGTCACCCTAATTCCCCATGACGTCTCGCCTCACTGTCTTCCAAGGCCACTCTCATCAAAATGCTCCATGATCTGTGTCAGCACAATATTGCATGACACTTGTCATCACAATGCTCCATGATGCCTGTCATCACAATGCTCCATGAATTTGTTATCACAATGCTCCAGGACCAGTTTCATCACAATACTCCATCCCCCTTTTCATCACAGTGCACAATGAAACCTTTCATTACAATGCTCCATGACACTTGTCATCACAATGCTCAACGGCCTTTATCGTCACAATGCTCCCAGGCACTTTTCATCACGATGTTCGATGAAAACTTACATCACTTTGCTCCACGACCATTGTCATCATAATAGTCCATACCCTTGTCAACACAATGCTGCATAATCCCTGTCATCACAATTCTCCTTGACTGCTGTCATCACGATAATCCAGGACAATTTTCATAACAATGGTTCATTCCCCCAGTCATCTCAGTGCTCCATGATACCTTTCATCACAATTCCTAGATGATCAATGTCATCACAAGGCCCCATGACACCTGTCATCACAATTTGCTATGACCCTTGTCATCACAATACTCGATGAACCGTGTCATCACAGTGTTCCAGGGCACATGTCATCACAATGATCCATGACGACTTTCATCACAATGCTCCAATACACCTGTCATCACAATGCTCCATGGCCCCTGTTATCATATTGCTCCATGATCACTTTCATCACAATGATCCATGACCAATGTCATCACCATTCCTAATGACGCCTGTCATCTCAATGCTCCATGGCACCTTCATCACAATGCTCCATGAACCCATTCATCACAATGTTCCCTGTCCTTTTCATCACAATGTTCCATGGGCCCTGTCATCACAATGCTCCATGCGCTTGTCATCAAAATGCTCCAGAACTCTTGTCATCATAATGCTCCATGCCAGTGTCATCAAAATGCCCCATGACACTTGTCATCACAATGCTCCACGTCATTTGTCATCACAATGCTCCATGACCCTTGTCATAACAATGGTCCATGGCCTTGTCATCACAATGTTCCATGGCCTCTGACATCACTATGCTCTATGGTTTTTCTCATCACAATGCTCTTTGACCCCTGTCATCACAATGCTTGATGACCATTGTCATCACAATGCTCCAAGAACCCTGTCATCACAATGCTCCATGCCGTTGACATCACAATGCTCCATGGCCCTTGTAATTAGAATGCTCCATGCCCTTGTCATCACAATGCTCCAGAACACTTGTGATCATAATACGCCTTTCCTGTGTCATCCCATTGCTCAATGACCCTTGTCATCAAAATATTCCTTGTCCTTTGTCATCACAGTGCTCCATGATACCTTTAATCAAAATTCTACATGACAACTGTCATCACAATGCAAGATGACCAATGTCATCACAAGGCCCCATGACACGTGTCATCACAATTCGCCTTGGCCCTGGACATCTCAATGCTGTATGAACCGTGTCATCACTAGGTTCCAGGACACTTGTCATCACAATGCTCCATGAACTCTGTTATCTCAATGTTCCATGGCCTTTGTATTCACAATGCTCCATTGTCCTGATAATCGCATTGCTCCATGAACACTTTCATCACAATGCTCCTTGACCACTGTCACCCTAATTCCCCATGACGTCTCGCCTCACTGTCTTCCAAGGCCACTCTCATCAAAATGCTCCATGATCTGTGTCAGCACAATATTGCATGACACTTGTCATCACAATGCTCCATGATGCCTGTCATCACAATGCTCCATGAATTTGTTATCACAATGCTCCAGGACCAGTTTCATCACAATACTCCATCCCCCTTTTCATCACAGTGCACAATGAAACCTTTCATTACAATGCTCCATGACACTTGTCATCACAATGCTCAACGGCCTTTATCGTCACAATGCTCCCAGGCACTTTTCATCACGATGTTCCATGAAAACTTACATCACTTTGCTCCACGACCATTGTCATCACAATAGTCCATACCCTTGTCAACACAATGCTGCATAATCCCTGTCATCACAATTCTCCTTGACTGCTGTCATCACGATAATCCAGGACAATTTTCATAACAATGGTTCATTCCCCCAGTCATCTCAGTGCTCCATGATACCTTTCATCACAATTCCTAGATGATCAATGTCATCACAAGGCCCCATGACACCTGTCATCACAATTTGCTATGACCCTTGTCATCACAATACTCGATGAACCGTGTCATCACAGTGTTCCAGGGCACATGTCATCACAATGATCCATGACGACTTTCATCACAATGCTCCAATACACCTGTCATCACAATGCTCCATGGCCCCTGTTATCATATTGCTCCATGATCACTTTCATCACAATGATCCATGACCAATGTCATCACCATTCCTAATGACGCCTGTCATCTCAATGCTCCATGGCACCTTCATCACAATGCTCCATGAACCCATTCATCACAATGTTCCCTGTCCTTTTCATCACAATGTTCCATGGGCCCTGTCATCACAATGCTCCATGCGCTTGTCATCAAAATGCTCCAGAACTCTTGTCATCATAATGCTCCATGCCAGTGTCATCAAAATGCCCCATGACACTTGTCATCACAATGCTCCACGTCATTTGTCATCACAATGCTCCATGACCCTTGTCATAACAATGGTCCATGGCCTTGTCATCACAATGTTCCATGGCCTCTGACATCACTATGCTCTATGGTTTTTCTCATCACAATGCTCTTTGACCCCTGTCACCACAATGCTTGATGACCATTGTCATCACAATGCTCCAAGAACCCTGTCATCACAATGCTCCATGCCGTTGACATCACAATGCTCCATGGCCCTTGTAATTAGAATGCTCCATGCCCTTGTCATCACAATGCTCCAGAACACTTGTGATCATAATACGCCTTTCCTGTGTCATCCCATTGCTCAATGACCCTTGTCATCAAAATATTCCTTGTCCTTTGTCATCACAGTGCTCCATGATACCTTTAATCAAAATTCTACATGACAACTGTCATCACAATGCAAGATGACCAATGTCATCACAAGGCCCCATGACACGTGTCATCACAATTCGCCTTGGCCCTGGACATCTCAATGCTGTATGAACCGTGTCATCACTAGGTTCCAGGACACTTGTCATCACAATGCTCCATGAACTCTGTTATCTCAATGTTCCATGGCCTTTGTATTCACAATGCTCCATTGTCCTGATAATCGCATTGCTCCATGAACACTTTCATCACAATGCTCCTTGACCACTGTCACCCTAATTCCCCATGACGTCTCGCCTCACTGTCTTCCAAGGCCACTCTCATCAAAATGCTCCATGATCTGTGTCAGCACAATATTGCATGACACTTGTCATCACAATGCTCCATGATGCCTGTCATCACAATGCTCCATGAATTTGTTATCACAATGCTCCAGGACCAGTTTCATCACAATACTCCATCCCCCTTTTCATCACAGTGCACAATGAAACCTTTCATTACAATGCTCCATGACACTTGTCATCACAATGCTCAACGGCCTTTATCGTCACAATGCTCCCAGGCACTTTTCATCACGATGTTCGATGAAAACTTACATCACTTTGCTCCACGACCATTGTCATCATAATAGTCCATACCCTTGTCAACACAATGCTGCATAATCCCTGTCATCACAATTCTCCTTGACTGCTGTCATCACGATAATCCAGGACAATTTTCATAACAATGGTTCATTCCCCCAGTCATCTCAGTGCTCCATGATACCTTTCATCACAATTCCTAGATGATCAATGTCATCACAAGGCCCCATGACACCTGTCATCACAATTTGCTATGACCCTTGTCATCACAATACTCGATGAACCGTGTCATCACAGTGTTCCAGGGCACATGTCATCACAATGATCCATGACGACTTTCATCACAATGCTCCAATACACCTGTCATCACAATGCTCCATGGCCCCTGTTATCATATTGCTCCATGATCACTTTCATCACAATGATCCATGACCAATGTCATCACCATTCCTAATGACGCCTGTCATCTCAATGCTCCATGGCACCTTCATCACAATGCTCCATGAACCCATTCATCACAATGTTCCCTGTCCATTTCATCACAATGTTCCATGGGCCCTGTCATCACAATGCTCCATGCGCTTGTCATCAAAATGCTCCAGAACTCTTGTCATCATAATGCTCCATGCCAATGTCATCAAAATGTCCCATGACACTTGTCATCACAATGCTCCACGTCATTTGTCATCACAATGCTCCATGACCCTTGTCATAACAATGGTCCATGGCCTTGTCATCACAATGTTCCATGGCCTCTGACATCACTATGCTCTATGGTTTTTCTCATCACAATGCTCTTTGACCCCTGTCATCACAATGCTTGATGACCATTGTCATCACAATGCTCCAAGAACCCTGTCATCACAATGCTCCATGCCGTTGACATCACAATGCTCCATGGCCCTTGTAATTAGAATGCTCCATGCCCTTGTCATCACAATGCTCCAGAACACTTGTGATCATAATACGCCTTTCCTGTGTCATCCCATTGCTCAATGACCCTTCTCATCAAAATATTCCTTGTCCTTTGTCATCACAGTGCTCCATGATACCTTTAATCAAAATTCTACATGACAACTGTCATCACAATGCAAGATGACCAATGTCATCACAAGGCCCCATGACACGTGTCATCACAATTCGCCTTGGCCCTGGACATCTCAATGCTGTGTGAACCGTGTCATCACTAGGTTCCAGGACACTTGTCATCACAATGCTCCATGAACTCTGTTATCTCAATGTTCCATGGCCTTTGTATACACAATGCTCCATTGTCCTGATAATCGCATTGCTCCATGAACACTTTCATCACAATGCTCCTTGACCACTGTCACTCTAATTCCCCATGACGTCTCGCCTCACTGTCTTCCAAGGCCACTCTCATCAAAATGCTCCATGATCTGTGTCAGCACAATATTGCATGACACTTGTCATCACAATGCTCCATGATGCCTGTCATCACAATGCTCCATGAATTTGTTATCACAATGCTCCAGGACCAGTTTCATCACAATACTCCATCCCCCTTTTCATCACAGTGCACAATGAAACCTTTCATTACAATGCTCCATGACACTTGTCATCACAATGCTCAACGGCCTTTATCGTCACAATGCTCCCAGGCACTTTTCATCACGATGTTCGATGAAAACTTACATCACTTTGCTCCACGACCATTGTCATCACAATAGTCCATACCCTTGTCAACACAATGCTGCATAATCCCTGTCATCACAATTCTCCTTGACTGCTGTCATCACGATAATCCAGGACAATTTTCATAACAATGGTTCATTCCCCCAGTCATCTCAGTGCTCCATGATACCTTTCATCACAATTCCTAGATGATCAATGTCATCACAAGGCCCCATGACACCTGTCATCACAATTTGCTATGACCCTTGTCATCACAATACTCGATGAACCGTGTCATCACAGTGTTCCAGGGCACATGTCATCACAATGATCCATGACGACTTTCATCACAATGCTCCAATACACCTGTCATCACAATGCTCCATGGCCCCTGTTATCATATTGCTCCATGATCACTTTCATCACAATGATCCATGACCAATGTCATCACCATTCCTAATGACGCCTGTCATCTCAATGCTCCATGGCACCTTCATCACAATGCTCCATGAACCCATTCATCACAATGTTCCCTGTCCTTTTCATCACAATGTTCCATGGGCCCTGTCATCACAATGCTCCATGCGCTTGTCATCATAATGCTCCAGAACTCTTGTCATCATAATGCTCCATGCCAGTGTCATCAAAATGCCCCATGACACTTGTCATCACAATGCTCCACGTCATTTGTCATCACAATGCTCCATGACCCTTGTCATAACAATGGTCCATGGCCTTGTCATCACAATGTTCCATGGCCTCTGACATCACTATGCTCTATGGTTTTTCTCATCACAATGCTCTTTGACCCCTGTCATCACAATGCTTGATGACCATTGTCATCACAATGCTCCAAGAACCCTGTCATCACAATGCTCCATGCCGTTGACATCACAATGCTCCATGGCCCTTGTAATTAGAATGCTCCATGCCCTTGTCATCACAATGCTCCAGAACACTTGTGATCATAATACGCCTTTCCTGTGTCATCCCATTGCTCAATGACCCTTCTCATCAAAATATTCCTTGTCCTTTGTCATCACAGTGCTCCATGATACCTTTAATCAAAATTCTACATGACAACTGTCATCACAATGCAAGATGACCAATGTCATCACAAGGCCCCATGACACGTGTCATCACAATTCGCCTTGGCCCTTGACATCTCAATGCTGTATGAACCGTGTCATCACTAGGTTCCAGGACACTTGTCATCACAATGCTCCATGAACTCTGTTATCTCAATGTTCCATGGCCTTTGTATTCACAATGCTCCATTGTCCTGATAATCGCATTGCTCCATGAACACTTTCATCACAATGCTCCTTGACCACTGTCACCCTAATTCCCCATGACGTCTCGCCTCACTGTCTTCCAAGGCCACTCTCATCAAAATGCTCCATGATCTGTGTCAGCACAATATTGCATGACACTTGTCATCACAATGCTCCATGATGCCTGTCATCACAATGCTCCATGAATTTGTTATCACAATGCTCCAGGACCAGTTTCATCACAATACTCCATCCCCCTTTTCATCACAGTGCACAATGAAACCTTTCATTACAATGCTCCATGACACTTGTCATCACAATGCTCAACGGCCTTTATCGTCACAATGCTCCCAGGCACTTTTCATCACGATGTTCCATGAAAACTTACATCACTTTGCTCCACGACCATTGTCATCACAATAGTCCATACCCTTGTCAACACAATGCTGCATAATCCCTGTCATCACAATTCTCCTTGACTGCTGTCATCACGATAATCCAGGACAATTTTCATAACAATGGTTCATTCCCCCAGTCATCTCAGTGCTCCATGATACCTTTCATCACAATTCCTAGATGATCAATGTCATCACAAGGCCCCATGACACCTGTCATCACAATTTGCTATGACCCTTGTCATCACAATACTCGATGAACCGTGTCATCACAGTGTTCCAGGGCACATGTCATCACAATGATCCATGACGACTTTCATCACAATGCTCCAATACACCTGTCATCACAATGCTCCATGGCCCCTGTTATCATATTGCTCCATGATCACTTTCATCACAATGATCCATGACCAATGTCATCACCATTCCTAATGACGCCTGTCATCTCAATGCTCCATGGCACCTTCATCACAATGCTCCATGAACCCATTCATCACAATGTTCCCTGTCCTTTTCATCACAATGTTCCATGGGCCCTGTCATCACAATGCTCCATGCGCTTGTCATCAAAATGCTCCAGAACTCTTGTCATCATAATGCTCCATGCCAATGTCATCAAAATGTCCCATGACACTTGTCATCACAATGCTCCACGTCATTTGTCATCACAATGCTCCATGACCCTTGTCATAACAATGGTCCATGGCCTTGTCATCACAATGTTCCATGGCCTCTGACATCACTATGCTCTATGGTTTTTCTCATCACAATGCTCTTTGACCCCTGTCATCACAATGCTTGATGACCATTGTCATCACAATGCTCCAAGAACCCTGTCATCACAATGCTCCATGCCGTTGACATCACAATGCTCCATGGCCCTTGTAATTAGAATGCTCCATGCCCTTGTCATCACAATGCTCCAGAACACTTGTGATCATAATACGCCTTTCCTGTGTCATCCCATTGCTCAATGACCCTTGTCATCAAAATATTCCTTGTCCTTTGTCATCACAGTGCTCCATGATACCTTTAATCAAAATTCTACATGACAACTGTCATCACAATGCAAGATGACCAATGTCATCACAAGGCCCCATGACACGTGTCATCACAATTCGCCTTGGCCCTGGACATCTCAATGCTGTGTGAACCGTGTCATCACTAGGTTCCAGGACACTTGTCATCACAATGCTCCATGAACTCTGTTATCTCAATGTTCCATGGCCTTTGTATACACAATGCTCCATTGTCCTGATAATCGCATTGCTCCATGAACACTTTCATCACAATGCTCCTTGACCACTGTCACTCTAATTCCCCATGACGTCTCGCCTCACTGTCTTCCAAGGCCACTCTCATCAAAATGCTCCATGATCTGTGTCAGCACAATATTGCATGACACTTGTCATCACAATGCTCCATGATGCCTGTCATCACAATGCTCCATGAATTTGTTATCACAATGCTCCAGGACCAGTTTCATCACAATACTCCATCCCCCTTTTCATCACAGTGCACAATGAAACCTTTCATTACAATGCTCCATGACACTTGTCATCACAATGCTCAACGGCCTTTATCGTCACAATGCTCCCAGGCACTTTTCATCACGATGTTCCATGAAAACTTACATCACTTTGCTCCACGACCATTGTCATCACAATAGTCCATACCCTTGTCAACACAATGCTGCATAATCCCTGTCATCACAATTCTCCTTGACTGCTGTCATCACGATAATCCAGGACAATTTTCATAACAATGGTTCATTCCCCCAGTCATCTCAGTGCTCCATGATACCTTTCATCACAATTCCTAGATGATCAATGTCATCACAAGGCCCCATGACACCTGTCATCACAATTTGCTATGACCCTTGTCATCACAATACTCGATGAACCGTGTCATCACAGTGTTCCAGGGCACATGTCATCACAATGATCCATGACGACTTTCATCACAATGCTCCAATACACCTGTCATCACAATGCTCCATGGCCCCTGTTATCATATTGCTCCATGATCACTTTCATCACAATGATCCATGACCAATGTCATCACCATTCCTAATGACGCCTGTCATCTCAATGCTCCATGGCACCTTCATCACAATGCTCCATGAACCCATTCATCACAATGTTCCCTGTCCTTTTCATCACAATGTTCCATGGGCCCTGTCATCACAATGCTCCATGCGCTTGTCATCAAAATGCTCCAGAACTCTTGTCATCATAATGCTCCATGCCAGTGTCATCAAAATGCCCCATGACACTTGTCATCACAATGTACCACGTCATTTGTCATCACAATGCTCCATGACCCTTGTCATAACAATGGTCCATGGCCTTGTCATCACAATGTTCCATGGCCTCTGACATCACTATGCTCTATGGTTTTTCTCATCACAATGCTCTTTGACCCCTGTCATCACAATGCTTGATGACCATTGTCATCACAATGCTCCAAGAACCCTGTCATCACAATGCTCCATGCCGTTGACATCACAATGCTCCATGGCCCTTGTAATTAGAATGCTCCATGCCCTTGTCATCACAATGCTCCAGAACACTTGTGATCATAATACGCCTTTCCTGTGTCATCCCATTGCTCAATGACCCTTCTCATCAAAATATTCCTTGTCCTTTGTCATCACAGTGCTCCATGATACCTTTAATCAAAATTCTACATGACAACTGTCATCACAATGCAAGATGACCAATGTCATCACAAGGCCCCATGACACGTGTCATCACAATTCGCCTTGGCCCTTGACATCTCAATGCTGTATGAACCGTGTCATCACTAGGTTCCAGGACACTTGTCATCACAATGCTCCATGAACTCTGTTATCTCAATGTTCCATGGCCTTTGTATTCACAATGCTCCATTGTCCTGATAATCGCATTGCTCCATGAACACTTTCATCACAATGCTCCTTGACCACTGTCACCCTAATTCCCCATGACGTCTCGCCTCACTGTCTTCCAAGGCCACTCTCATCAAAATGCTCCATGATCTGTGTCAGCACAATATTGCATGACACTTGTCATCACAATGCTCCATGATGCCTGTCATCACAATGCTCCATGAATTTGTTATCACAATGCTCCAGGACCAGTTTCATCACAATACTCCATCCCCCTTTTCATCACAGTGCACAATGAAACCTTTCATTACAATGCTCCATGACACTTGTCATCACAATGCTCAACGGCCTTTATCGTCACAATGCTCCCAGGCACTTTTCATCACGATGTTCCATGAAAACTTACATCACTTTGCTCCACGACCATTGTCATCACAATAGTCCATACCCTTGTCAACACAATGCTGCATAATCCCTGTCATCACAATTCTCCTTGACTGCTGTCATCACGATAATCCAGGACAATTTTCATAACAATGGTTCATTCCCCCAGTCATCTCAGTGCTCCATGATACCTTTCATCACAATTCCTAGATGATCAATGTCATCACAAGGCCCCATGACACCTGTCATCACAATTTGCTATGACCCTTGTCATCACAATACTCGATGAACCGTGTCATCACAGTGTTCCAGGGCACATGTCATCACAATGATCCATGACGACTTTCATCACAATGCTCCAATACACCTGTCATCACAATGCTCCATGGCCCCTGTTATCATATTGCTCCATGATCACTTTCATCACAATGATCCATGACCAATGTCATCACCATTCCTAATGACGCCTGTCATCTCAATGCTCCATGGCACCTTCATCACAATGCTCCATGAACCCATTCATCACAATGTTCCCTGTCCTTTTCATCACAATGTTCCATGGGCCCTGTCATCACAATGCTCCATGCGCTTGTCATCAAAATGCTCCAGAACTCTTGTCATCATAATGCTCCATGCCAATGTCATCAAAATGTCCCATGACACTTGTCATCACAATGCTCCACGTCATTTGTCATCACAATGCTCCATGACCCTTGTCATAACAATGGTCCATGGCCTTGTCATCACAATGTTCCATGGCCTCTGACATCACTATGCTCTATGGTTTTTCTCATCACAATGCTCTTTGACCCCTGTCATCACAATGCTTGATGACCATTGTCATCACAATGCTCCAAGAACCCTGTCATCACAATGCTCCATGCCGTTGACATCACAATGCTCCATGGCCCTTGTAATTAGAATGCTCCATGCCCTTGTCATCACAATGCTCCAGAACACTTGTGATCATAATACGCCTTTCCTGTGTCATCCCATTGCTCAATGACCCTTGTCATCAAAATATTCCTTGTCCTTTGTCATCACAGTGCTCCATGATACCTTTAATCAAAATTCTACATGACAACTGTCATCACAATGCAAGATGACCAATGTCATCACAAGGCCCCATGACACGTGTCATCACAATTCGCCTTGGCCCTGGACATCTCAATGCTGTGTGAACCGTGTCATCACTAGGTTCCAGGACACTTGTCATCACAATGCTCCATGAACTCTGTTATCTCAATGTTCCATGGCCTTTGTATACACAATGCTCCATTGTCCTGATAATCGCATTGCTCCATGAACACTTTCATCACAATGCTCCTTGACCACTGTCACCCTAATTCCCCATGACGTCTCGCCTCACTGTCTTCCAAGGCCACTCTCATCAAAATGCTCCATGATCTGTGTCAGCACAATATTGCATGACACTTGTCATCACAATGCTCCATGATGCCTGTCATCACAATGCTCCATGAATTTGTTATCACAATGCTCCAGGACCAGTTTCATCACAATACTCCATCCCCCTTTTCATCACAGTGCACAATGAAACCTTTCATTACAATGCTCCATGACACTTGTCATCACAATGCTCAACGGCCTTTATCGTCACAATGCTCCCAGGCACTTTTCATCACGATGTTCGATGAAAACTTACATCACTTTGCTCCACGACCATTGTCATCACAATAGTCCATACCCTTGTCAACACAATGCTGCATAATCCCTGTCATCACAATTCTCCTTGACTGCTGTCATCACGATAATCCAGGACAATTTTCATAACAATGGTTCATTCCCCCAGTCATCTCAGTGCTCCATGATACCTTTCATCACAATTCCTAGATGATCAATGTCATCACAAGGCCCCATGACACCTGTCATCACAATTTGCTATGACCCTTGTCATCACAATACTCGATGAACCGTGTCATCACAGTGTTCCAGGGCACATGTCATCACAATGATCCATGACGACTTTCATCACAATGCTCCAATACACCTGTCATCACAATGCTCCATGGCCCCTGTTATCATATTGCTCCATGATCACTTTCATCACAATGATCCATGACCAATGTCATCACCATTCCTAATGACGCCTGTCATCTCAATGCTCCATGGCACCTTCATCACAATGCTCCATGAACCCATTCATCACAATGTTCCCTGTCCTTTTCATCACAATGTTCCATGGGCCCTGTCATCACAATGCTCCATGCGCTTGTCATCAAAATGCTCCAGAACTCTTGTCATCATAATGCTCCATGCCAGTGTCATCAAAATGCCCCATGACACTTGTCATCACAATGCTCCACGTCATTTGTCATCACAATGCTCCATGACCCTTGTCATAACAATGGTCCATGGCCTTGTCATCACAATGTTCCATGGCCTCTGACATCACTATGCTCTATGGTTTTTCTCATCACAATGCTCTTTGACCCCTGTCATCACAATGCTTGATGACCATTGTCATCACAATGCTCCAAGAACCCTGTCATCAAAATGCTCCATGCCGTTGACATCACAATGCTCCATGGCCCTTGTAATTAGAATGCTCCATGCCCTTGTCATCACAATGCTCCAGAACACTTGTGATCATAATACGCCTTTCCTGTGTCATCCCATTGCTCAATGACCCTTGTCATCAAAATATTCCTTGTCCTTTGTCATCACAGTGCTCCATGATACCTTTAATCAAAATTCTACATGACAACTGTCATCACAATGCAAGATGACCAATGTCATCACAAGGCCCCATGACACGTGTCATCACAATTCGCCTTGGCCCTGGACATCTCAATGCTGTGTGAACCGTGTCATCACTAGGTTCCAGGACACTTGTCATCACAATGCTCCATGAACTCTGTTATCTCAATGTTCCATGGCCTTTGTATACACAATGCTCCATTGTCCTGATAATCGCATTGCTCCATGAACACTTTCATCACAATGCTCCTTGACCACTGTCACCCTAATTCCCCATGACGTCTCGCCTCACTGTCTTCCAAGGCCACTCTCATCAAAATGCTCCATGATCTGTGTCAGCACAATATTGCATGACACTTGTCATCACAATGCTCCATGATGCCTGTCATCACAATGCTCCATGAATTTGTTATCACAATGCTCCAGGACCAGTTTCATCACAATACTCCATCCCCCTTTTCATCACAGTGCACAATGAAACCTTTCATTACAATGCTCCATGACACTTGTCATCACAATGCTCAACGGCCTTTATCGTCACAATGCTCCCAGGCACTTTTCATCACGATGTTCCATGAAAACTTACATCACTTTGCTCCACGACCATTGTCATCACAATAGTCCATACCCTTGTCAACACAATGCTGCATAATCCCTGTCATCACAATTCTCCTTGACTGCTGTCATCACGATAATCCAGGACAATTTTCATAACAATGGTTCATTCCCCCAGTCATCTCAGTGCTCCATGATACCTTTCATCACAATTCCTAGATGATCAATGTCATCACAAGGCCCCATGACACCTGTCATCACAATTTGCTATGACCCTTGTCATCACAATACTCGATGAACCGTGTCATCACAGTGTTCCAGGGCACATGTCATCACAATGATCCATGACGACTTTCATCACAATGCTCCAATACACCTGTCATCACAATGCTCCATGGCCCCTGTTATCATATTGCTCCATGATCACTTTCATCACAATGATCCATGACCAATGTCATCACCATTCCTAATGACGCCTGTCATCTCAATGCTCCATGGCACCTTCATCACAATGCTCCATGAACCCATTCATCACAATGTTCCCTGTCCTTTTCATCACAATGTTCCATGGGCCCTGTCATCACAATGCTCCATGCGCTTGTCATCAAAATGCTCCAGAACTCTTGTCATCATAATGCTCCATGCCAATGTCATCAAAATGCCCCATGACACTTGTCATCACAATGCTCCACGTCATTTGTCATCACAATGCTCCATGACCCTTGTCATAACAATGGTCCATGGCCTTGTCATCACAATGTTCCATGGCCTAAAACATCACTATGCTCTATGGTTTTTCTCATCACAATGCTCTTTGACCCCTGTCATCACAATGCTTGATGACCATTGTCATCACAATGCTCCAAGAACCCTGTCATCACAATGCTCCATGCCGTTGACATCACAATGCTCCATGGCCCTTGTAATTAGAATGCTCCATGCCCTTGTCATCACAATGCTCCAGAACACTTGTGATCATAATACGCCTTTCCTGTGTCATCCCATTGCTCAATGACCCTTGTCATCAAAATATTCCTTGTCCTTTGTCATCACAGTGCTCCATGATACCTTTAATCAAAATTCTACATGACAACTGTCATCACAATGCAAGATGACCAATGTCATCACAAGGCCCCATGACACGTGTCATCACAATTCGCCTTGGCCCTGGACATCTCAATGCTGTATGAACCGTGTCATCACTAGGTTCCAGGACACTTGTCATCACAATGCTCCATGAACTCTGTTATCTCAATGTTCCATGGCCTTTGTATTCACAATGCTCCATTGTCCTGATAATCGCATTGCTCCATGAACACTTTCATCACAATGCTCCTTGACCACTGTCACCCTAATTCCCCATGACGTCTCGCCTCACTGTCTTCCAAGGCCACTCTCATCAAAATGCTCCATGATCTGTGTCAGCACAATATTGCATGACACTTGTCATCACAATGCTCCATGATGCCTGTCATCACAATGCTCCATGAATTTGTTATCACAATGCTCCAGGACCAGTTTCATCACAATACTCCATCCCCCTTTTCATCACAGTGCACAATGAAACCTTTCATTACAATGCTCCATGACACTTGTCATCACAATGCTCAACGGCCTTTATCGTCACAATGCTCCCAGGCACTTTTCATCACGATGTTCCATGAAAACTTACATCACTTTGCTCCACGACCATTGTCATCACAATAGTCCATACCCTTGTCAACACAATGCTGCATAATCCCTGTCATCACAATTCTCCTTGACTGCTGTCATCACGATAATCCAGGACAATTTTCATAACAATGGTTCATTCCCCCAGTCATCTCAGTGCTCCATGATACCTTTCATCACAATTCCTAGATGATCAATGTCATCACAAGGCCCCATGACACCTGTCATCACAATTTGCTATGACCCTTGTCATCACAATACTCGATGAACCGTGTCATCACAGTGTTCCAGGGCACATGTCATCACAATGATCCATGACGACTTTCATCACAATGCTCCAATACACCTGTCATCACAATGCTCCATGGCCCCTGTTATCATATTGCTCCATGATCACTTTCATCACAATGATCCATGACCAATGTCATCACCATTCCTAATGACGCCTGTCATCTCAATGCTCCATGGCACCTTCATCACAATGCTCCATGAACCCATTCATCACAATGTTCCCTGTCCTTTTCATCACAATGTTCCATGGGCCCTGTCATCACAATGCTCCATGCGCTTGTCATCAAAATGCTCCAGAACTCTTGTCATCATAATGCTCCATGCCAATGTCATCAAAATGCCCCATGACACTTGTCATCACAATGCTCCACGTCATTTGTCATCACAATGCTCCATGACCCTTGTCATAACAATGGTCCATGGCCTTGTCATCACAATATTCCATGGCCTCTGACATCACTATGCTCTATGGTTTTTCTCATCACAATGCTCTTTGACCCCTGTCACCACAATGCTTGATGACCATTGTCATCACAATGCTCCAAGAACCCTGTCATCACAATGCTCCATGCCGTTGACATCACAATGCTCCATGGCCCTTGTAATTAGAATGCTCCATGCCCTTGTCATCACAATGCTCCAGAACACTTGTGATCATAATACGCCTTTCCTGTGTCATCCCATTGCTCAATGACCCTTGTCATCAAAATATTCCTTGTCCTTTGTCATCACAGTGCTCCATGATACCTTTAATCAAAATTCTACATGACAACTGTCATCACAATGCAAGATGACCAATGTCATCACAAGGCCCCATGACACGTGTCATCACAATTCGCCTTGGCCCTGGACATCTCAATGCTGTGTGAACCGTGTCATCACTAGGTTCCAGGACACTTGTCATCACAATGCTCCATGAACTCTGTTATCTCAATGTTCCATGGCCTTTGTATACACAATGCTCCATTGTCCTGATAATCGCATTGCTCCATGAACACTTTCATCACAATGCTCCTTGACCACTGTCACCCTAATTCCCCATGACGTCTCGCCTCACTGTCTTCCAAGGCCACTCTCATCAAAATGCTCCATGATCTGTGTCAGCACAATATTGCATGACACTTGTCATCACAATGCTCCATGATGCCTGTCATCACAATGCTCCATGAATTTGTTATCACAATGCTCCAGGACCAGTTTCATCACAATACTCCATCCCCCTTTTCATCACAGTGCACAATGAAACCTTTCATTACAATGCTCCATGACACTTGTCATCACAATGCTCAACGGCCTTTATCGTCACAATGCTCCCAGGCACTTTTCATCACGATGTTCGATGAAAACTTACATCACTTTGCTCCACGACCATTGTCATCACAATAGTCCATACCCTTGTCAACACAATGCTGCATAATCCCTGTCATCCCAATTCTCCTTGACTGCTGTCATCACGATAATCCAGGACAATTTTCATAACAATGGTTCATTCCCCCAGTCATCTCAGTGCTCCATGATACCTTTCATCACAATTCCTAGATGATCAATGTCATCACAAGGCCCCATGACACCTGTCATCACAATTTGCTATGACCCTTGTCATCACAATACTCGATGAACCGTGTCATCACAGTGTTCCAGGGCACATGTCATCACAATGATCCATGACGACTTTCATCACAATGCTCCAATACACCTGTCATCACAATGCTCCATGGCCCCTGTTATCATATTGCTCCATGATCACTTTCATCACAATGATCCATGACCAATGTCATCACCATTCCTAATGACGCCTGTCATCTCAATGCTCCATGGCACCTTCATCACAATGCTCCATGAACCCATTCATCACAATGTTCCCTGTCCTTTTCATCACAATGTTCCATGGGCCCTGTCATCACAATGCTCCATGCGCTTGTCATCAAAATGCTCCAGAACTCTTGTCATCATAATGCTCCATGCCAGTGTCATCAAAATGCCCCATGACACTTGTCATCACAATGCTCCACGTCATTTGTCATCACAATGCTCCATGACCCTTGTCATAACAATGGTCCATGGCCTTGTCATCACAATGTTCCATGGCCTCTGACATCACTATGCTCTATGGTTTTTCTCATCACAATGCTCTTTGACCCCTGTCATCACAATGCTTGATGACCATTGTCATCACAATGCTCCAAGAACCCTGTCATCACAATGCTCCATGCCGTTGACATCACAATGCTCCATGGCCCTTGTAATTAGAATGCTCCATGCCCTTGTCATCACAATGCTCCAGAACACTTGTGATCATAATACGCCTTTCCTGTGTCATCCCATTGCTCAATGACCCTTGTCATCAAAATATTCCTTGTCCTTTGTCATCACAGTGCTCCATGATACCTTTAATCAAAATTCTACATGACAACTGTCATCACAATGCAAGATGACCAATGTCATCACAAGGCCCCATGACACGTGTCATCACAATTCGCCTTGGCCCTGGACATCTCAATGCTGTATGAACCGTGTCATCACTAGGTTCCAGGACACTTGTCATCACAATGCTCCATGAACTCTGTTATCTCAATGTTCCATGGCCTTTGTATTCACAATGCTCCATTGTCCTGATAATCGCATTGCTCCATGAACACTTTCATCACAATGCTCCTTGACCACTGTCACCCTAATTCCCCATGACGTCTCGCCTCACTGTCTTCCAAGGCCACTCTCATCAAAATGCTCCATGATCTGTGTCAGCACAATATTGCATGACACTTGTCATCACAATGCTCCATGATGCCTGTCATCACAATGCTCCATGAATTTGTTATCACAATGCTCCAGGACCAGTTTCATCACAATACTCCATCCCCCTTTTCATCACAGTGCACAATGAAACCTTTCATTACAATGCTCCATGACACTTGTCATCACAATGCTCAACGGCCTTTATCGTCACAATGCTCCCAGGCACTTTTCATCACGATGTTCCATGAAAACTTACATCACTTTGCTCCACGACCATTGTCATCACAATAGTCCATACCCTTGTCAACACAATGCTGCATAATCCCTGTCATCACAATTCTCCTTGACTGCTGTCATCACGATAATCCAGGACAATTTTCATAACAATGGTTCATTCCCCCAGTCATCTCAGTGCTCCATGATACCTTTCATCACAATTCCTAGATGATCAATGTCATCACAAGGCCCCATGACACCTGTCATCACAATTTGCTATGACCCTTGTCATCACAATACTCGATGAACCGTGTCATCACAGTGTTCCAGGGCACATGTCATCACAATGATCCATGACGACTTTCATCACAATGCTCCAATACACCTGTCATCACAATGCTCCATGGCCCCTGTTATCATATTGCTCCATGATCACTTTCATCACAATGATCCATGACCAATGTCATCACCATTCCTAATGACGCCTGTCATCTCAATGCTCCATGGCACCTTCATCACAATGCTCCATGAACCCATTCATCACAATGTTCCCTGTCCTTTTCATCACAATGTTCCATGGGCCCTGTCATCACAATGCTCCATGCGCTTGTCATCAAAATGCTCCAGAACTCTTGTCATCATAATGCTCCATGCCAATGTCATCAAAATGCCCCATGACACTTGTCATCACAATGCTCCACGTCATTTGTCATCACAATGCTCCATGACCCTTGTCATAACAATGGTCCATGGCCTTGTCATCACAATATTCCATGGCCTCTGACATCACTATGCTCTATGGTTTTTCTCATCACAATGCTCTTTGACCCCTGTCACCACAATGCTTGATGACCATTGTCATCACAATGCTCCAAGAACCCTGTCATCACAATGCTCCATGCCGTTGACATCACAATGCTCCATGGCCCTTGTAATTAGAATGCTCCATGCCCTTGTCATCACAATGCTCCAGAACACTTGTGATCATAATACGCCTTTCCTGTGTCATCCCATTGCTCAATGACCCTTGTCATCAAAATATTCCTTGTCCTTTGTCATCACAGTGCTCCATGATACCTTTAATCAAAATTCTACATGACAACTGTCATCACAATGCAAGATGACCAATGTCATCACAAGGCCCCATGACACGTGTCATCACAATTCGCCTTGGCCCTGGACATCTCAATGCTGTGTGAACCGTGTCATCACTAGGTTCCAGGACACTTGTCATCACAATGCTCCATGAACTCTGTTATCTCAATGTTCCATGGCCTTTGTATACACAATGCTCCATTGTCCTGATAATCGCATTGCTCCATGAACACTTTCATCACAATGCTCCTTGACCACTGTCACCCTAATTCCCCATGACGTCTCGCCTCACTGTCTTCCAAGGCCACTCTCATCAAAATGCTCCATGATCTGTGTCAGCACAATATTGCATGACACTTGTCATCACAATGCTCCATGATGCCTGTCATCACAATGCTCCATGAATTTGTTATCACAATGCTCCAGGACCAGTTTCATCACAATACTCCATCCCCCTTTTCATCACAGTGCACAATGAAACCTTTCATTACAATGCTCCATGACACTTGTCATCACAATGCTCAACGGCCTTTATCGTCACAATGCTCCCAGGCACTTTTCATCACGATGTTCCATGAAAACTTACATCACTTTGCTCCACGACCATTGTCATCACAATAGTCCATACCCTTGTCAACACAATGCTGCATAATCCCTGTCATCACAATTCTCCTTGACTGCTGTCATCACGATAATCCAGGACAATTTTCATAACAATGGTTCATTCCCCCAGTCATCTCAGTGCTCCATGATACCTTTCATCACAATTCCTAGATGATCAATGTCATCACAAGGCCCCATGACACCTGTCATCACAATTTGCTATGACCCTTGTCATCACAATACTCGATGAACCGTGTCATCACAGTGTTCCAGGGCACATGTCATCACAATGATCCATGACGACTTTCATCACAATGCTCCAATACACCTGTCATCACAATGCTCCATGGCCCCTGTTATCATATTGCTCCATGATCACTTTCATCACAATGATCCATGACCAATGTCATCACCATTCCTAATGACGCCTGTCATCTCAATGCTCCATGTCACCTTCATCACAATGCTCCATGAACCCATTCATCACAATGTTCCCTGTCCTTTTCATCACAATGTTCCATGGGCCCTGTCATCACAATGCTCCATGCGCTTGTCATCAAAATGCTCCAGAACTCTTGTCATCATAATGCTCCATGCCAGTGTCATCAAAATGCCCCATGACACTTGTCATCACAATGCTCCACGTCATTTGTCATCACAATGCTCCATGACCCTTGTCATAACAATGGTCCATGGCCTTGTCATCACAATGTTCCATGGCCTCTGACATCACTATGCTCTATGGTTTTTCTCATCACAATGCTCTTTGACCCCTGTCATCACAATGCTTGATGACCATTGTCATCACAATGCTCCAAGAACCCTGTCATCACAATGCTCCATGCCGTTGACATCACAATGCTCCATGGCCCTTGTAATTAGAATGCTCCATGCCCTTGTCATCACAATGCTCCAGAACACTTGTGATCATAATACGCCTTTCCTGTGTCATCCCATTGCTCAATGACCCTTGTCATCAAAATATTCCTTGTCCTTTGTCATCACAGTGCTCCATGATACCTTTAATCAAAATTCTACATGACAACTGTCATCACAATGCAAGATGACCAATGTCATCACAAGGCCCCATGACACGTGTCATCACAATTCGCCTTGGCCCTGGACATCTCAATGCTGTATGAACCGTGTCATCACTAGGTTCCAGGACACTTGTCATCACAATGCTCCATGAACTCTGTTATCTCAATGTTCCATGGCCTTTGTATTCACAATGCTCCATTGTCCTGATAATCGCATTGCTCCATGAACACTTTCATCACAATGCTCCTTGACCACTGTCACCCTAATTCCCCATGACGTCTCGCCTCACTGTCTTCCAAGGCCACTCTCATCAAAATGCTCCATGATCTGTGTCAGCACAATATTGCATGACACTTGTCATCACAATGCTCCATGATGCCTGTCATCACAATGCTCCATGAATTTGTTATCACAATGCTCCAGGACCAGTTTCATCACAATACTCCATCCCCCTTTTCATCACAGTGCACAATGAAACCTTTCATTACAATGCTCCATGACACTTGTCATCACAATGCTCAACGGCCTTTATCGTCACAATGCTCCCAGGCACTTTTCATCACGATGTTCCATGAAAACTTACATCACTTTGCTCCACGACCATTGTCATCACAATAGTCCATACCCTTGTCAACACAATGCTGCATAATCCCTGTCATCACAATTCTCCTTGACTGCTGTCATCACGATAATCCAGGACAATTTTCATAACAATGGTTCATTCCCCCAGTCATCTCAGTGCTCCATGATACCTTTCATCACAATTCCTAGATGATCAATGTCATCACAAGGCCCCATGACACCTGTCATCACAATTTGCTATGACCCTTGTCATCACAATACTCGATGAACCGTGTCATCACAGTGTTCCAGGGCACATGTCATCACAATGATCCATGACGACTTTCATCACAATGCTCCAATACACCTGTCATCACAATGCTCCATGGCCCCTGTTATCATATTGCTCCATGATCACTTTCATCACAATGATCCATGACCAATGTCATCACCATTCCTAATGACGCCTGTCATCTCAATGCTCCATGGCACCTTCATCACAATGCTCCATGAACCCATTCATCACAATGTTCCCTGTCCTTTTCATCACAATGTTCCATGGGCCCTGTCATCACAATGCTCCATGCGCTTGTCATCAAAATGCTCCAAAACTCTTGTCATCATAATGCTCCATGCCAATGTCATCAAAATGCCCCATGACACTTGTCATCACAATGCTCCACGTCATTTGTCATCACAATGCTCCATGACCCTTGTCATAACAATGGTCCATGGCCTTGTCATCACAATGTTCCATGGCCTCTGACATCACTATGCTCTATGGTTTTTCTCATCACAATGCTCTTTGACCCCTGTCACCACAATGCTTGATGACCATTGTCATCACAATGCTCCAAGAAACCTGTCATCACAATGCTCCATGCCGTTGACATCACAATGCTCCATGGCCCTTGTAATTAGAATGCTCCATGCCCTTGTCATCACAATGCTCCAGAACACTTGTGATCATAATACGCCTTTCCTGTGTCATCCCATTGCTCAATGACCCTTGTCATCAAAATATTCCTTGTCCTTTGTCATCACAGTGCTCCATGATACCTTTAATCAAAATTCTACATGACAACTGTCATCACAATGCAAGATGACCAATGTCATCACAAGGCCCCATGACACGTGTCATCACAATTCGCCTTGGCTCTTGACATCTCAATGCTGTATGAACCGTATCATCACTAGGTTCCTGGACACTTGTCATCACAATGCTCCATGAACTCTGTTATCTCAATGTTCCATGGCCTTTGTATTCACAATGCTCCATTGTCCTGATAATCGCATTGCTCCATGAACACTTTCATCACAATGCTCCTTGACCACTGTCACCCTAATTCCCCATGACGTCTCGCCTCACTGTCTTCCAAGGCCACTCTCATCAAAATGCTCCATGATCTGTGTCAGCACAATATTGCATGACACTTGTCATCACAATGCTCCATGATGCCTGTCATCACAATGCTCCATGAATTTGTTATCACAATGCTCCAGGACCAGTTTCATCACAATACTCCATCCCCCTTTTCATCACAGTGCACAATGAAACCTTTCATTACAATGCTCCATGACACTTGTCATCACAATGCTCAACGGCCTTTATCGTCACAATGCTCCCAGGCACTCTTCATCACGATGTTCCATGAAAACTTACATCACTTTGCTCCACGACCATTGTCATCACAATAGTCCATACCCTTGTCAACACAATGCTGCATAATCCCTGTCATCACAATTCTCCTTGACTGCTGTCATCACGATAATCCAGGACAATTTTCAGAACAATGGTTCATTCCCCCAGTCATCTCAGTGCTCCATGATACCTTTCATCACAATTCCTAGATGATCAATGTCATCACAAGGCCCCATGACACCTGTCATCACAATTTGCTATGACCCTTGTCATCACAATACTCGATGAACCGTGTCATCACAGTGTTCCAGGGCACATGTCATCACAATGATCCATGACGACTTTCATCACAATGCTCCAATACACCTGTCATCACAATGCTCCATGGCCCCTGTTATCATATTGCTCCATGATCACTTTCATCACAATGATCCATGACCAATGTCATCACCATTCCTAATGACGCCTGTCATCTCAATGCTCCATGGCACCTTCATCACAATGCTCCATGAACCCATTCATCACAATGTTCCCTGTCCTTTTCATCACAATGTTCCATGGGCCCTGTCATCACAATGCTCCATGCGCTTGTCATCAAAATGCTCCAGAACTCTTCTCATCATAATGCTCCATGCCAATGTCATCAAAATGCCCCATGACACTTGTCATCACAATGCTCCACGTCATTTGTCATCACAATGCTCCATGACCCTTGTCATAACAATGGTCCATGGCCTTGTCATCACAATGTTCCATGGCCTCTGACATCACTATGCTCTATGGTTTTTCTCATCACAATGCTCTTTGACCCCTGTCATCACAATGCTTGATGACCATTGTCATCACAATGCTCCAAGAACCCTGTCATCACAATGCTCCATGCCGTTGACATCACAATGCTCCATGGCCCTTGTAATTAGAATGCTCCATGCCCTTGTCATCACAATGCTCCAGAACACTTGTGATCATAATACGCCTTTCCTGTGTCATCCCATTGCTCAATGACCCTTGTCATCAAAATATTCCTTGTCCTTTGTCATCACAGTGCTCCATGATACCTTTAATCAAAATTCTACATGACCACTGTCATCACAATGCAAGATGACCAATGTCATCACAAGGCCCCATGACACGTGTCATCACAATTCGCCTTGGCCCTGGACATCTCAATGCTGTGTGAACCGTGTCATCACTAGGTTCCAGGACACTTGTCATCACAATGCTCCATGAACTCTGTTATCTCAATGTTCCATGGCCTTTGTATTCACAATGCTCCATTGTCCTGATAATCGCATTGCTCCATGAACACTTTCATCACAATGCTCCTTGACCACTGTCACCCTAATTCCCCATGACGTCTCGCCTCACTGTCTTCCAAGGCCACTCTCATCAAAATGCTCCATGATCTGTGTCAGCACAATATTGCATGACACTTGTCATCACAATGCTCCATGATGCCTGTCATCACAATGCTCCATGAATTTGTTATCACAATGCTCCAGGACCAGTTTCATCACAATACTCCATCCCCCTTTTCATCACAGTGCACAATGAAACCTTTCATTACAATGCTCCATGACACTTGTCATCACAATGCTCAACGGCCTTTATCGTCACAATGCTCCCAGGCACTTTTCATCACGATGTTCCATGAAAACTTACATCACTTTGCTCCACGACCATTGTCATCACAATAGTCCATACCCTTGTCAACACAATGCTGCATAATCCCTGTCATCACAATTCTCCTTGACTGCTGTCATCACGATAATCCAGGACAATTTTCATAACAATGGTTCATTCCCCCAGTCATCTCAGTGCTCCATGATACCTTTCATCACAATTCCTAGATGATCAATGTCATCACAAGGCCCCATGACACCTGTCATCACAATTTGCTATGACCCTTGTCATCACAATACTCGATGAACCGTGTCATCACAGTGTTCCAGGGCACATGTCATCACAATGATCCATGACGACTTTCATCACAATGCTCCAATACACCTGTCATCACAATGCTCCATGGCCCCTGTTATCATATTGCTCCATGATCACTTTCATCACAATGATCCATGACCAATGTCATCACCATTCCTAATGACGCCTGTCATCTCAATGCTCCATGGCACCTTCATCACAATGCTCCATGAACCCATTCATCACAATGTTCCCTGTCCTTTTCATCACAATGTTCCATGGGCCCTGTCATCACAATGCTCCATGCGCTTGTCATCAAAATGCTCCAGAACTCTTGTCATCATAATGCTCCATGCCAGTGTCATCAAAATGCCCCATGACACTTGTCATCACAATGCTCCACGTCATTTGTCATCACAATGCTCCATGACCCTTGTCATAACAATGGTCCATGGCCTTGTCATCACAATGTTCCATGGCCTCTGACATCACTATGCTCTATGGTTTTTCTCATCACAATGCTCTTTGACCCCTGTCACCACAATGCTTGATGACCATTGTCATCACAATGCTCCAAGAAACCTGTCATCACAATGCTCCATGCCGTTGACATCACAATGCTCCATGGCCCTTGTAATTAGAATGCTCCATGCCCTTGTCATCACAATGCTCCAGAACACTTGTGATCATAATACGCCTTTCCTGTGTCATCCCATTGCTCAATGACCCTTGTCATCAAAATATTCCTTGTCCTTTGTCATCACAGTGCTCCATGATACCTTTAATCAAAATTCTACATGACAACTGTCATCACAATGCAAGATGACCAATGTCATCACAAGGCCCCATGACACGTGTCATCACAATTCGCCTTGGCCCTGGACATCTCAATGCTGTATGAACCGTATCATCACTAGGTTCCAGGACACTTGTCATCACAATGCTCCATGAACTCTGTTATCTCAATGTTCCATGGCCTTTGTATTCACAATGCTCCATTGTCCTGATAATCGCATTGCTCCATGAACACTTTCATCACAATGCTCCTTGACCACTGTCACCCTAATTCCCCATGACGTCTCGCCTCACTGTCTTCCAAGGCCACTCTCATCAAAATGCTCCATGATCTGTGTCAGCACAATATTGCATGACACTTGTCATCACAATGCTCCATGATGCCTGTCATCACAATGCTCCATGAATTTGTTATCACAATGCTCCAGGACCAGTTTCATCACAATACTCCATCCCCCTTTTCATCACAGTGCACAATGAAACCTTTCATTACAATGCTCCATGACACTTGTCATCACAATGCTCAACGGCCTTTATCGTCACAATGCTCCCAGGCACTCTTCATCACGATGTTCCATGAAAACTTACATCACTTTGCTCCACGACCATTGTCATCACAATAGTCCATACCCTTGTCAACACAATGCTGCATAATCCCTGTCATCACAATTCTCCTTGACTGCTGTCATCACGATAATCCAGGACAATTTTCAGAACAATGGTTCATTCCCCCAGTCATCTCAGTGCTCCATGATACCTTTCATCACAATTCCTAGATGATCAATGTCATCACAAGGCCCCATGACACCTGTCATCACAATTTGCTATGACCCTTGTCATCACAATACTCGATGAACCGTGTCATCACAGTGTTCCAGGGCACATGTCATCACAATGATCCATGACGACTTTCATCACAATGCTCCAATACACCTGTCATCACAATGCTCCATGGCCCCTGTTATCATATTGCTCCATGATCACTTTCATCACAATGATCCATGACCAATGTCATCACCATTCCTAATGACGCCTGTCATCTCAATGCTCCATGGCACCTTCATCACAATGCTCCATGAACCCATTCATCACAATGTTCCCTGTCCTTTTCATCACAATGTTCCATGGGCCCTGTCATCACAATGCTCCATGCGCTTGTCATCAAAATGCTCCAGAACTCTTGTCATCATAATGCTCCATGCCAGTGTCATCAAAATGCCCCATGACACTTGTCATCACAATGCTCCACGTCATTTGTCATCACAATGCTCCATGACCCTTGTCATAACAATGGTCCATGGCCTTGTCATCACAATGTTCCATGGCCTCTGACATCACTATGCTCTATGGTTTTTCTCATCACAATGCTCTTTGACCCCTGTCACCACAATGCTTGATGACCATTGTCATCACAATGCTCCAAGAAACCTGTCATCACAATGCTCCATGCCGTTGACATCACAATGCTCCATGGCCCTTGTAATTAGAATGCTCCATGCCCTTGTCATCACAATGCTCCAGAACACTTGTGATCATAATACGCCTTTCCTGTGTCATCCCATTGCTCAATGACCCTTCTCATCAAAATATTCCTTGTCCTTTGTCATCACAGTGCTCCATGATACCTTTAATCAAAATTCTACATGACAACTGTCATCACAATGCAAGATGACCAATGTCATCACAAGGCCCCATGACACGTGTCATCACAATTCGCCTTGGCCCTGGACATCTCAATGCTGTATGAACCGTATCATCACTAGGTTCCAGGACACTTGTCATCACAATGCTCCATGAACTCTGTTATCTCAATGTTCCATGGCCTTTGTATTCACAATGCTCCATTGTCCTGATAATCGCATTGCTCCATGAACACTTTCATCACAATGCTCCTTGACCACTGTCACCCTAATTCCCCATGACGTCTCGCCTCACTGTCTTCCAAGGCCACTCTCATCAAAATCCTCCATGATCTGTGTCAGCACAATATTGCATGACACTTGTCATCACAATGCTCCATGATGCCTGTCATCACAATGCTCCATGAATTTGTTATCACAATGCTCCAGGACCAGTTTCATCACAATACTCCATCCCCCTTTTCATCACAGTGCACAATGAAACCTTTCATTACAATGCTCCATGACACTTGTCATCACAATGCTCAACGGCCTTTATCGTCACAATGCTCCCAGGCACTCTTCATCACGATGTTCCATGAAAACTTACATCACTTTGCTCCACGACCATTGTCATCACAATAGTCCATACCCTTGTCAACACAATGCTGCATAATCCCTGTCATCACAATTCTCCTTGACTGCTGTCATCACGATAATCCAGGACAATTTTCATAACAATGGTTCATTCCCCCAGTCATCTCAGTGCTCCATGATACCTTTCATCACAATTCCTAGATGATCAATGTCATCACAAGGCCCCATGACACCTGTCATCACAATTTGCTATGACCCTTGTCATCACAATACTCGATGAACCGTGTCATCACAGTGTTCCAGGGCACATGTCATCACAATGATCGATGACGACTTTCATCACAATGCTCCAATACACCTGTCATCACAATGCTCCATGGCCCCTGTTATCATATTGCTCCATGATCACTTTCATCACAATGATCCATGACCAATGTCATCACCATTCCTAATGACGCCTGTCATCTCAATGCTCCATGGCACCTTCATCACAATGCTCCATGAACCCATTCATCACAATGTTCCCTGTCCTTTTCATCACAATGTTCCATGGGCCCTGTCATCACAATGCTCCATGCGCTTGTCATCAAAATGCTCCAGAACTCTTGTCATCATAATGCTCCATGCCAATGTCATCAAAATGCCCCATGACACTTGTCATCACAATGCTCCACGTCATTTGTCATCACAATGCTCCATGACCCTTGTCATAACAATGGTCCATGGCCTTGTCATCACAATGTTCCATGGCCTCTGACATCACTATGCTCTATGGTTTTTCTCATCACAATGCTCTTTGACCCCTGTCATCACAATGCTTGATGACCATTGTCATCACAATGCTCCAAGAACCCTGTCATCACAATGCTCCATGCCGTTGACATCACAATGCTCCATGGCCCTTGTAATTAGAATGCTCCATGCCCTTGTCATCACAATGCTCCAGAACACTTGTGATCATAATACGCCTTTCCTGTGTCATCCCATTGCTCAATGACCCTTGTCATCAAAATATTCCTTGTCCTTTGTCATCACAGTGCTCCATGATACCTTTAATCAAAATTCTACATGACCACTGTCATCACAATGCAAGATGACCAATGTCATCACAAGGCCCCATGACACGTGTCATCACAATTCGCCTTGGCCCTGGACATCTCAATGCTGTGTGAACCGTGTCATCACTAGGTTTCAGGACACTTGTCATCACAATGCTCCATGAACTCTGTTATCTCAATGTTCCATGGCCTTTGTATACACAATGCTCCATTGTCCTGATAATCGCATTGCTCCATGAACACTTTCATCACAATGCTCCTTGACCACTGTCACCCTAATTCCCCATGACGTCTCGCCTCACTGTCTTCCAAGGCCACTCTCATCAAAATGCTCCATGATCTGTGTCAGCACAATATTGCATGACACTTGTCATCACAATGCTCCATGATGCCTGTCATCACAATGCTCCATGAATTTGTTATCACAATGCTCCAGGACCAGTTTCATCACAATACTCCATCCCCCTTTTCATCACAGTGCACAATGAAACCTTTCATTACAATGCTCCATGACACTTGTCATCACAATGCTCAACGGCCTTTATCGTCACAATGCTCCCAGGCACTTTTCATCACGATGTTCCATGAAAACTTACATCACTTTGCTCCACGACCATTGTCATCACAATAGTCCATACCCTTGTCAACACAATGCTGCATAATCCCTGTCATCACAATTCTCCTTGACTGCTGTCATCACGATAATCCAGGACAATTTTCATAACAATGGTTCATTCCCCCAGTCATCTCAGTGCTCCATGATACCTTTCATCACAATTCCTAGATGATCAATGTCATCACAAGGCCCCATGACACCTGTCATCACAATTTGCTATGACCCTTGTCATCACAATACTCGATGAACCGTGTCATCACAGTGTTCCAGGGCACATGTCATCACAATGATCCATGACGACTTTCATCACAATGCTCCAATACACCTGTCATCACAATGCTCCATGGCCCTTGTTATCATATTGCTCCAAGATCACTTTCATCACAATGATCCATGACCAATGTCATCACCATTCCTAATGACGCCTGTCATCTCAATGCTCCATGGCACCTTCATCACAATGCTCCATGAACCCATTCATCACAATGTTCCCTGTCCTTTTCATCACAATGTTCCATGGGCCCTGTCATCACAATGCTCCATGCGCTTGTCATCAAAATGCTCCAGAACTCTTGTCATCATAATGCTCCATGCCAGTGTCATCAAAATGCCCCATGACACTTGTCATCACAATGCTCCACGTCATTTGTCATCACAATGCTCCATGACCCTTGTCATAACAATGGTCCATGGCCTTGTCATCACAATGTTCCATGGCCTCTGACATCACTATGCTCTATGGTTTTTCTCATCACAATGCTCTTTGACCCCTGTCATCACAATGCTTGATGACCATTGTCATCACAATGCTCCAAGAACCCTGTCATCACAATGCTCCATGCCGTTGACATCACAATGCTCCATGGCCCTTGTAATTAGAATGCTCCATGCCCTTGTCATCACAATGCTCCAGAACACTTGTGATCATAATACGCCTTTCCTGTGTCATCCCATTGCTCAATGACCCTTGTCATCAAAATATTCCTTGTCCTTTGTCATCACAGTGCTCCATGATACCTTTAATCAAAATTCTACATGACAACTGTCATCACAATGCAAGATGACCAATGTCATCACAAGGCCCCATGACACGTGTCATCACAATTCGCCTTGGCCCTGGACATCTCAATGCTGTATGAACCGTGTCATCACTAGGTTCCAGGACACTTGTCATCACAATGCTCCATGAACTCTGTTATCTCAATGTTCCATGGCCTTTGTATTCACAATGCTCCATTGTCCTGATAATCGCATTGCTCCATGAACACTTTCATCACAATGCTCCTTGACCACTGTCACCCTAATTCCCCATGACGTCTCGCCTCACTGTCTTCCAAGGCCACTCTCATCAAAATGCTCCATGATCTGTGTCAGCACAATATTGCATGACACTTGTCATCACAATGCTCCATGATGCCTGTCATCACAATGCTCCATGAATTTGTTATCACAATGCTCCAGGACCAGTTTCATCACAATACTCCATCCCCCTTTTCATCACAGTGCACAATGAAACCTTTCATTACAATGCTCCATGACACTTGTCATCACAATGCTCAACGGCCTTTATCGTCACAATGCTCCCAGGCACTTTTCATCACGATGTTCCATGAAAACTTACATCACTTTGCTCCACGACCATTGTCATCACAATAGTCCATACCCTTGTCAACACAATGCTGCATAATCCCTGTCATCACAATTCTCCTTGACTGCTGTCATCACGATAATCCAGGACAATTTTCATAACAATGGTTCATTCCCCCAGTCATCTCAGTGCTCCATGATACCTTTCATCACAATTCCTAGATGATCAATGTCATCACAAGGCCCCATGACACCTGTCATCACAATTTGCTATGACCCTTGTCATCACAATACTCGATGAACCGTGTCATCACAGTGTTCCAGGGCACATGTCATCACAATGATCCATGACGACTTTCATCACAATGCTCCAATACACCTGTCATCACAATGCTCCATGGCCCCTGTTATCATATTGCTCCATGATCACTTTCATCACAATGATCCATGACCAATGTCATCACCATTCCTAATGACGCCTGTCATCTCAATGCTCCATGGCACCTTCATCACAATGCTCCATGAACCCATTCATCACAATGTTCCCTGTCCTTTTCATCACAATGTTCCATGGGCCCTGTCATCACAATGCTCCATGCGCTTGTCATCAAAATGCTCCAGAACTCTTGTCATCATAATGCTCCATGCCAATGTCATCAAAATGCCCCATGACACTTGTCATCACAATGCTCCACGTCATTTGTCATCACAATGCTCCATGACCCTTGTCATAACAATGGTCCATGGCCTTGTCATCACAATGTTCCATGGCCTCTGACATCACTATGCTCTATGGTTTTTCTCATCACAATGCTCTTTGACCCCTGTCATCACAATGCTTGATGACCATTGTCATCACAATGCTCCAAGAACCCTGTCATCACAATGCTCCATGCCGTTGACATCACAATGCTCCATGGCCCTTGTAATTAGAATGCTCCATGCCCTTGTCATCACAATGCTCCAGAACACTTGTGATCATAATACGCCTTTCCTGTGTCATCCCATTGCTCAATGACCCTTGTCATCAAAATATTCCTTGTCCTTTGTCATCACAGTGCTCCATGATACCTTTAATCAAAATTCTACATGACCACTGTCATCACAATGCAAGATGACCAATGTCATCACAAGGCCCCATGACACGTGTCATCACAATTCGCCTTGGCCCTGGACATCTCAATGCTGTGTGAACCGTGTCATCACTAGGTTTCAGGACACTTGTCATCACAATGCTCCATGAACTCTGTTATCTCAATGTTCCATGGCCTTTGTATACACAATGCTCCATTGTCCTGATAATCGCATTGCTCCATGAACACTTTCATCACAATGCTCCTTGACCACTGTCACCCTAATTCCCCATGACGTCTCGCCTCACTGTCTTCCAAGGCCACTCTCATCAAAATGCTCCATGATCTGTGTCAGCACAATATTGCATGACACTTGTCATCACAATGCTCCATGATGCCTGTCATCACAATGCTCCATGAATTTGTTATCACAATGCTCCAGGACCAGTTTCATCACAATACTCCATCCCCCTTTTCATCACAGTGCACAATGAAACCTTTCATTACAATGCTCCATGACACTTGTCATCACAATGCTCAACGGCCTTTATCGTCACAATGCTCCCAGGCACTTTTCATCACGATGTTCCATGAAAACTTACATCACTTTGCTCCACGACCATTGTCATCACAATAGTCCATACCCTTGTCAACACAATGCTGCATAATCCCTGTCATCACAATTCTCCTTGACTGCTGTCATCACGATAATCCAGGACAATTTTCATAACAATGGTTCATTCCCCCAGTCATCTCAGTGCTCCATGATACCTTTCATCACAATTCCTAGATGATCAATGTCATCACAAGGCCCCATGACACCTGTCATCACAATTTGCTATGACCCTTGTCATCACAATACTCGATGAACCGTGTCATCACAGTGTTCCAGGGCACATGTCATCACAATGATCCATGACGACTTTCATCACAATGCTCCAATACACCTGTCATCACAATGCTCCATGGCCCTTGTTATCATATTGCTCCAAGATCACTTTCATCACAATGATCCATGACCAATGTCATCACCATTCCTAATGACGCCTGTCATCTCAATGCTCCATGGCACCTTCATCACAATGCTCCATGAACCCATTCATCACAATGTTCCCTGTCCTTTTCATCACAATGTTCCATGGGCCCTGTCATCACAATGCTCCATGCGCTTGTCATCAAAATGCTCCAGAACTCTTGTCATCATAATGCTCCATGCCAGTGTCATCAAAATGCCCCATGACACTTGTCATCACAATGCTCCACGTCATTTGTCATCACAATGCTCCATGACCCTTGTCATAACAATGGTCCATGGCCTTGTCATCACAATGTTCCATGGCCTCTGACATCACTATGCTCTATGGTTTTTCTCATCACAATGCTCTTTGACCCCTGTCATCACAATGCTTGATGACCATTGTCATCACAATGCTCCAAGAACCCTGTCATCACAATGCTCCATGCCGTTGACATCACAATGCTCCATGGCCCTTGTAATTAGAATGCTCCATGCCCTTGTCATCACAATGCTCCAGAACACTTGTGATCATAATACGCCTTTCCTGTGTCATCCCATTGCTCAATGACCCTTGTCATCAAAATATTCCTTGTCCTTTGTCATCACAGTGCTCCATGATACCTTTAATCAAAATTCTACATGACAACTGTCATCACAATGCAAGATGACCAATGTCATCACAAGGCCCCATGACACGTGTCATCACAATTCGCCTTGGCCCTGGACATCTCAATGCTGTATGAACCGTGTCATCACTAGGTTCCAGGACACTTGTCATCACAATGCTCCATGAACTCTGTTATCTCAATGTTCCATGGCCTTTGTATTCACAATGCTCCATTGTCCTGATAATCGCATTGCTCCATGAACACTTTCATCACAATGCTCCTTGACCACTGTCACCCTAATTCCCCATGACGTCTCGCCTCACTGTCTTCCAAGGCCACTCTCATCAAAATGCTCCATGATCTGTGTCAGCACAATATTGCATGACACTTGTCATCACAATGCTCCATGATGCCTGTCATCACAATGCTCCATGAATTTGTTATCACAATGCTCCAGGACCAGTTTCATCACAATACTCCATCCCCCTTTTCATCACAGTGCACAATGAAACCTTTCATTACAATGCTCCATGACACTTGTCATCACAATGCTCAACGGCCTTTATCGTCACAATGCTCCCAGGCACTTTTCATCACGATGTTCCATGAAAACTTACATCACTTTGCTCCACGACCATTGTCATCACAATAGTCCATACCCTTGTCAACACAATGCTGCATAATCCCTGTCATCACAATTCTCCTTGACTGCTGTCATCACGATAATCCAGGACAATTTTCATAACAATGGTTCATTCCCCCAGTCATCTCAGTGCTCCATGATACCTTTCATCACAATTCCTAGATGATCAATGTCATCACAAGGCCCCATGACACCTGTCATCACAATTTGCTATGACCCTTGTCATCACAATACTCGATGAACCGTGTCATCACAGTGTTCCAGGGCACATGTCATCACAATGATCCATGACGACTTTCATCACAATGCTCCAATACACCTGTCATCACAATGCTCCATGGCCCCTGTTATCATATTGCTCCATGATCACTTTCATCACAATGATCCATGACCAATGTCATCACCATTCCTAATGACGCCTGTCATCTCAATGCTCCATGGCACCTTCATCACAATGCTCCATGAACCCATTCATCACAATGTTCCCTGTCCTTTTCATCACAATGTTCCATGGGCCCTGTCATCACAATGCTCCATGCGCTTGTCATCAAAATGCTCCAGAACTCTTGTCATCATAATGCTCCATGCCAATGTCATCAAAATGCCCCATGACACTTGTCATCACAATGCTCCACGTCATTTGTCATCACAATGCTCCATGACCCTTGTCATAACAATGGTCCATGGCCTTGTCATCACAATGTTCCATGGCCTCTGACATCACTATGCTCTATGGTTTTTCTCATCACAATGCTCTTTGACCCCTGTCACCACAATGCTTGATGACCATTGTCATCACAATGCTCCAAGAAACCTGTCATCACAATGCTCCATGCCGTTGACATCACAATGCTCCATGGCCCTTGTAATTAGAATGCTCCATGCCCTTGTCATCACAATGCTCCAGAACACTTGTGATCATAATACGCCTTTCCTGTGTCATCCCATTGCTCAATGACCCTTGTCATCAAAATATTCCTTGTCCTTTGTCATCACAGTGCTCCATGATACCTTTAATCAAAATTCTACATGACAACTGTCATCACAATGCAAGATGACCAATGTCATCACAAGGCCCCATGACACGTGTCATCACAATTCGCCTTGGCCCTTGACATCTCAATGCTGTATGAACCGTATCATCACTAGGTTCCTGGACACTTGTCATCACAATGCTCCATGAACTCTGTTATCTCAATGTTCCATGGCCTTTGTATTCACAATGCTCCATTGTCCTGATAATCGCATTGCTCCATGAACACTTTCATCACAATGCTCCTTGACCACTGTCACCCTAATTCCCCATGACGTCTCGCCTCACTGTCTTCCAAGGCCACTCTCATCAAAATGCTCCATGATCTGTGTCAGCACAATATTGCATGACACTTGTCATCACAATGCTCCATGATTCCTGTCATCACAATGCTCCATGAATTTGTTATCTACAATGCTCCAGGACCAGTTTCATCACAATACTCCATCCCCCTTTTCATCACAGTGCACAATGAAACCTTTCATTACAATGCTCCATGACACTTGTCATCACAATGCTCAACGGCCTTTATCGTCACAATGCTCCCAGGCACTCTTCATCACGATGTTCCATGAAAACTTACATCACTTTGCTCCACGACCATTGTCATCACAATAGTCCATACCCTTGTCAACACAATGCTGCATAATCCCTGTCATCACAATTCTCCTTGACTGCTGTCATCACGATAATCCAGGACAATTTTCAGAACAATGGTTCATTCCCCCAGTCATCTCAGTGCTCCATGATACCTTTCATCACAATTCCTAGATGATCAATGTCATCACAAGGCCCCATGACACCTGTCATCACAATTTGCTATGACCCTTGTCATCACAATACTCGATGAACCGTGTCATCACAGTGTTCCAGGGCACATGTCATCACAATGATCCATGACGACTTTCATCACAATGCTCCAATACACCTGTCATCACAATGCTCCATGGCCCCTGTTATCATATTGCTCCATGATCACTTTCATCACAATGATCCATGACCAATGTCATCACCATTCCTAATGACGCCTGTCATCTCAATGCTCCATGGCACCTTCATCACAATGCTCCATGAACCCATTCATCACAATGTTCCCTGTCCTTTTCATCACAATGTTCCATGGGCCCTGTCATCACAATGCTCCATGCGCTTGTCATCAAAATGCTCCAGAACTCTTCTCATCATAATGCTCCATGCCAATGTCATCAAAATGCCCCATGACACTTGTCATCACAATGCTCCACGTCATTTGTCATCACAATGCTCCATGACCCTTGTCATAACAATGGTCCATGGCCTTGTCATCACAATGTTCCATGGCCTCTGACATCACTATGCTCTATGGTTTTTCTCATCACAATGCTCTTTGACCCCTGTCATCACAATGCTTGATGACCATTGTCATCACAATGCTCCAAGAACCCTGTCATCACAATGCTCCATGCCGTTGACATCACAATGCTCCATGGCCCTTGTAATTAGAATGCTCCATGCCCTTGTCATCACAATGCTCCAGAACACTTGTGATCATAATACGCCTTTCCTGTGTCATCCCATTGCTCAATGACCCTTGTCATCAAAATATTCCTTGTCCTTTGTCATCACAGTGCTCCATGATACCTTTAATCAAAATTCTACATGACCACTGTCATCACAATGCAAGATGACCAATGTCATCACAAGGCCCCATGACACGTGTCATCACAATTCGCCTTGGCCCTGGACATCTCAATGCTGTGTGAACCGTGTCATCACTAGGTTCCAGGACACTTGTCATCACAATGCTCCATGAACTCTGTTATCTCAATGTTCCATGGCCTTTGTATTCACAATGCTCCATTGTCCTGATAATCGCATTGCTCCATGAACACTTTCATCACAATGCTCCTTGACCACTGTCACCCTAATTCCCCATGACGTCTCGCCTCACTGTCTTCCAAGGCCACTCTCATCAAAATGCTCCATGATCTGTGTCAGCACAATATTGCATGACACTTGTCATCACAATGCTCCATGATGCCTGTCATCACAATGCTCCATGAATTTGTTATCACAATGCTCCAGGACCAGTTTCATCACAATACTCCATCCCCCTTTTCATCACAGTGCACAATGAAACCTTTCATTACAATGCTCCATGACACTTGTCATCACAATGCTCAACGGCCTTTATCGTCACAATGCTCCCAGGCACTTTTCATCACGATGTTCCATGAAAACTTACATCACTTTGCTCCACGACCATTGTCATCACAATAGTCCATACCCTTGTCAACACAATGCTGCATAATCCCTGTCATCACAATTCTCCTTGACTGCTGTCATCACGATAATCCAGGACAATTTTCATAACAATGGTTCATTCCCCCAGTCATCTCAGTGCTCCATGATACCTTTCATCACAATTCCTAGATGATCAATGTCATCACAAGGCCCCATGACACCTGTCATCACAATTTGCTATGACCCTTGTCATCACAATACTCGATGAACCGTGTCATCACAGTGTTCCAGGGCACATGTCATCACAATGATCCATGACGACTTTCATCACAATGCTCCAATACACCTGTCATCACAATGCTCCATGGCCCCTGTTATCATATTGCTCCATGATCACTTTCATCACAATGATCCATGACCAATGTCATCACCATTCCTAATGACGCCTGTCATCTCAATGCTCCATGGCACCTTCATCACAATGCTCCATGAACCCATTCATCACAATGTTCCCTGTCCTTTTCATCACAATGTTCCATGGGCCCTGTCATCACAATGCTCCATGCGCTTGTCATCAAAATGCTCCAGAACTCTTGTCATCATAATGCTCCATGCCAGTGTCATCAAAATGCCCCATGACACTTGTCATCACAATGCTCCACGTCATTTGTCATCACAATGCTCCATGACCCTTGTCATAACAATGGTCCATGGCCTTGTCATCACAATGTTCCATGGCCTCTGACATCACTATGCTCTATGGTTTTTCTCATCACAATGCTCTTTGACCCCTGTCACCACAATGCTTGATGACCATTGTCATCACAATGCTCCAAGAAACCTGTCATCACAATGCTCCATGCCGTTGACATCACAATGCTCCATGGCCCTTGTAATTAGAATGCTCCATGCCCTTGTCATCACAATGCTCCAGAACACTTGTGATCATAATACGCCTTTCCTGTGTCATCCCATTGCTCAATGACCCTTGTCATCAAAATATTCCTTGTCCTTTGTCATCACAGTGCTCCATGATACCTTTAATCAAAATTCTACATGACAACTGTCATCACAATGCAAGATGACCAATGTCATCACAAGGCCCCATGACACGTGTCATCACAATTCGCCTTGGCCCTGGACATCTCAATGCTGTATGAACCGTATCATCACTAGGTTCCAGGACACTTGTCATCACAATGCTCCATGAACTCTGTTATCTCAATGTTCCATGGCCTTTGTATTCACAATGCTCCATTGTCCTGATAATCGCATTGCTCCATGAACACTTTCATCACAATGCTCCTTGACCACTGTCACCCTAATTCCCCATGACGTCTCGCCTCACTGTCTTCCAAGGCCACTCTCATCAAAATGCTCCATGATCTGTGTCAGCACAATATTGCATGACACTTGTCATCACAATGCTCCATGATGCCTGTCATCACAATGCTCCATGAATTTGTTATCACAATGCTCCAGGACCAGTTTCATCACAATACTCCATCCCCCTTTTCATCACAGTGCACAATGAAACCTTTCATTACAATGCTCCATGACACTTGTCATCACAATGCTCAACGGCCTTTATCGTCACAATGCTCCCAGGCACTCTTCATCACGATGTTCCATGAAAACTTACATCACTTTGCTCCACGACCATTGTCATCACAATAGTCCATACCCTTGTCAACACAATGCTGCATAATCCCTGTCATCACAATTCTCCTTGACTGCTGTCATCACGATAATCCAGGACAATTTTCAGAACAATGGTTCATTCCCCCAGTCATCTCAGTGCTCCATGATACCTTTCATCACAATTCCTAGATGATCAATGTCATCACAAGGCCCCATGACACCTGTCATCACAATTTGCTATGACCCTTGTCATCACAATACTCGATGAACCGTGTCATCACAGTGTTCCAGGGCACATGTCATCACAATGATCCATGACGACTTTCATCACAATGCTCCAATACACCTGTCATCACAATGCTCCATGGCCCCTGTTATCATATTGCTCCATGATCACTTTCATCACAATGATCCATGACCAATGTCATCACCATTCCTAATGACGCCTGTCATCTCAATGCTCCATGGCACCTTCATCACAATGCTCCATGAACCCATTCATCACAATGTTCCCTGTCCTTTTCATCACAATGTTCCATGGGCCCTGTCATCACAATGCTCCATGCGCTTGTCATCAAAATGCTCCAGAACTCTTGTCATCATAATGCTCCATGCCAGTGTCATCAAAATGCCCCATGACACTTGTCATCACAATGCTCCACGTCATTTGTCATCACAATGCTCCATGACCCTTGTCATAACAATGGTCCATGGCCTTGTCATCACAATGTTCCATGGCCTCTGACATCACTATGCTCTATGGTTTTTCTCATCACAATGCTCTTTGACCCCTGTCACCACAATGCTTGATGACCATTGTCATCACAATGCTCCAAGAAACCTGTCATCACAATGCTCCATGCCGTTGACATCACAATGCTCCATGGCCCTTGTAATTAGAATGCTCCATGCCCTTGTCATCACAATGCTCCAGAACACTTGTGATCATAATACGCCTTTCCTGTGTCATCCCATTGCTCAATGACCCTTCTCATCAAAATATTCCTTGTCCTTTGTCATCACAGTGCTCCATGATACCTTTAATCAAAATTCTACATGACAACTGTCATCACAATGCAAGATGACCAATGTCATCACAAGGCCCCATGACACGTGTCATCACAATTCGCCTTGGCCCTGGACATCTCAATGCTGTATGAACCGTATCATCACTAGGTTCCAGGACACTTGTCATCACAATGCTCCATGAACTCTGTTATCTCAATGTTCCATGGCCTTTGTATTCACAATGCTCCATTGTCCTGATAATCGCATTGCTCCATGAACACTTTCATCACAATGCTCCTTGACCACTGTCACCCTAATTCCCCATGACGTCTCGCCTCACTGTCTTCCAAGGCCACTCTCATCAAAATCCTCCATGATCTGTGTCAGCACAATATTGCATGACACTTGTCATCACAATGCTCCATGATGCCTGTCATCACAATGCTCCATGAATTTGTTATCACAATGCTCCAGGACCAGTTTCATCACAATACTCCATCCCCCTTTTCATCACAGTGCACAATGAAACCTTTCATTACAATGCTCCATGACACTTGTCATCACAATGCTCAACGGCCTTTATCGTCACAATGCTCCCAGGCACTCTTCATCACGATGTTCCATGAAAACTTACATCACTTTGCTCCACGACCATTGTCATCACAATAGTCCATACCCTTGTCAACACAATGCTGCATAATCCCTGTCATCACAATTCTCCTTGACTGCTGTCATCACGATAATCCAGGACAATTTTCAGAACAATGGTTCATTCCCCCAGTCATCTCAGTGCTCCATGATACCTTTCATCACAATTCCTAGATGATCAATGTCATCACAAGGCCCCATGACACCTGTCATCACAATTTGCTATGACCCTTGTCATCACAATACTCGATGAACCGTGTCATCACAGTGTTCCAGGGCACATGTCATCACAATGATCGATGACGACTTTCATCACAATGCTCCAATACACCTGTCATCACAATGCTCCATGGCCCCTGTTATCATATTGCTCCATGATCACTTTCATCACAATGATCCATGACCAATGTCATCACCATTCCTAATGACGCCTGTCATCTCAATGCTCCATGGCACCTTCATCACAATGCTCCATGAACCCATTCATCACAATGTTCCCTGTCCTTTTCATCACAATGTTCCATGGGCCCTGTCATCACAATGCTCCATGCGCTTGTCATCAAAATGCTCCAGAACTCTTGTCATCATAATGCTCCATGCCAATGTCATCAAAATGCCCCATGACACTTGTCATCACAATGCTCCACGTCATTTGTCATCACAATGCTCCATGACCCTTGTCATAACAATGGTCCATGGCCTTGTCATCACAATGTTCCATGGCCTCTGACATCACTATGCTCTATGGTTTTTCTCATCACAATGCTCTTTGACCCCTGTCATCACAATGCTTGATGACCATTGTCATCACAATGCTCCAAGAACCCTGTCATCACAATGCTCCATGCCGTTGACATCACAATGCTCCATGGCCCTTGTAATTAGAATGCTCCATGCCCTTGTCATCACAATGCTCCAGAACACTTGTGATCATAATACGCCTTTCCTGTGTCATCCCATTGCTCAATGACCCTTGTCATCAAAATATTCCTTGTCCTTTGTCATCACAGTGCTCCATGATACCTTTAATCAAAATTCTACATGACCACTGTCATCACAATGCAAGATGACCAATGTCATCACAAGGCCCCATGACACGTGTCATCACAATTCGCCTTGGCCCTGGACATCTCAATGCTGTGTGAACCGTGTCATCACTAGGTTTCAGGACACTTGTCATCACAATGCTCCATGAACTCTGTTATCTCTATGTTCCATGGCCTTTGTATACACAATGCTCCATTGTCCTGATAATCGCATTGCTCCATGAACACTTTCATCACAATGCTCCTTGACCACTGTCACCCTAATTCCCCATGACGTCTCGCCTCACTGTCTTCCAAGGCCACTCTCATCAAAATGCTCCATGATCTGTGTCAGCACAATATTGCATGACACTTGTCATCACAATGCTCCATGATGCCTGTCATCACAATGCTCCATGAATTTGTTATCACAATGCTCCAGGACCAGTTTCATCACAATACTCCATCCCCCTTTTCATCACAGTGCACAATGAAACCTTTCATTACAATGCTCCATGACACTTGTCATCACAATGCTCAACGGCCTTTATCGTCACAATGCTCCCAGGCACTTTTCATCACGATGTTCCATGAAAACTTACATCACTTTGCTCCACGACCATTGTCATCACAATAGTCCATACCCTTGTCAACACAATGCTGCATAATCCCTGTCATCACAATTCTCCTTGACTGCTGTCATCACGATAATCCAGGACAATTTTCATAACAATGGTTCATTCCCCCAGTCATCTCAGTGCTCCATGATACCTTTCATCACAATTCCTAGATGATCAATGTCATCACAAGGCCCCATGACACCTGTCATCACAATTTGCTATGACCCTTGTCATCACAATACTCGATGAACCGTGTCATCACAGTGTTCCAGGGCACATGTCATCACAATGATCCATGACGACTTTCATCACAATGCTCCAATACACCTGTCATCACAATGCTCCATGGCCCTTGTTATCATATTGCTCCAAGATCACTTTCATCACAATGATCCATGACCAATGTCATCACCATTCCTAATGACGCCTGTCATCTCAATGCTCCATGGCACCTTCATCACAATGCTCCATGAACCCATTCATCACAATGTTCCCTGTCCTTTTCATCACAATGTTCCATGGGCCCTGTCATCACAATGCTCCATGCGCTTGTCATCAAAATGCTCCAGAACTCTTGTCATCATAATGCTCCATGCCAGTGTCATCAAAATGCCCCATGACACTTGTCATCACAATGCTCCACGTCATTTGTCATCACAATGCTCCATGACCCTTGTCATAACAATGGTCCATGGCCTTGTCATCACAATGTTCCATGGCCTCTGACATCACTATGCTCTATGGTTTTTCTCATCACAATGCTCTTTGACCCCTGTCATCACAATGCTTGATGACCATTGTCATCACAATGCTCCAAGAACCCTGTCATCACAATGCTCCATGCCGTTGACATCACAATGCTCCATGGCCCTTGTAATTAGAATGCTCCATGCCCTTGTCATCACAATGCTCCAGAACACTTGTGATCATAATACGCCTTTCCTGTGTCATCCCATTGCTCAATGACCCTTGTCATCAAAATATTCCTTGTCCTTTGTCATCACAGTGCTCCATGATACCTTTAATCAAAATTCTACATGACAACTGTCATCACAATGCAAGATGACCAATGTCATCACAAGGCCCCATGACACGTGTCATCACAATTCGCCTTGGCCCTGGACATCTCAATGCTGTATGAACCGTGTCATCACTAGGTTCCAGGACACTTGTCATCACAATGCTCCATGAACTCTGTTATCTCAATGTTCCATGGCCTTTGTATTCACAATGCTCCATTGTCCTGATAATCGCATTGCTCCATGAACACTTTCATCACAATGCTCCTTGACCACTGTCACCCTAATTCCCCATGACGTCTCGCCTCACTGTCTTCCAAGGCCACTCTCATCAAAATGCTCCATGATCTGTGTCAGCACAATATTGCATGACACTTGTCATCACAATGCTCCATGATGCCTGTCATCACAATGCTCCATGAATTTGTTATCACAATGCTCCAGGACCAGTTTCATCACAATACTCCATCCCCCTTTTCATCACAGTGCACAATGAAACCTTTCATTACAATGCTCCATGACACTTGTCATCACAATGCTCAACGGCCTTTATCGTCACAATGCTCCCAGGCACTCTTCATCACGATGTTCGATGAAAACTTACATCACTTTGCTCCACGACCATTGTCATCACAATAGTCCATACCCTTGTCAACACAATGCTGCATAATCCCTGTCATCACAATTCTCCTTGACTGCTGTCATCACGATAATCCAGGACAATTTTCATAACAATGGTTCATTCCCCCAGTCATCTCAGTGCTCCATGATACCTTTCATCACAATTCCTAGATGATCAATGTCATCACAAGGCCCCATGACACCTGTCATCACAATTTGCTATGACCCTTGTCATCACAATACTCGATGAACCGTGTCATCACAGTGTTCCAGGGCACATGTCATCACAATGATCCATGACGACTTTCATCACAATGCTCCAATACACCTGTCATCACAATGCTCCATGGCCCCTGTTATCATATTGCTCCATGATCACTTTCATCACAATGATCCATGACCAATGTCATCACCATTCCTAATGACGCCTGTCATCTCAATGCTCCATGGCACCTTCATCACAATGCTCCATGAACCCATTCATCACAATGTTCCCTGTCCTTTTCATCACAATGTTCCATGGGCCCTGTCATCACAATGCTCCATGCGCTTGTCATCAAAATGCTCCAGAACTCTTGTCATCATAATGCTCCATGCCAGTGTCATCAAAATGCCCCATGACACTTGTCATCACAATGCTCCACGTCATTTGTCATCACAATGCTCCATGACCCTTGTCATAACAATGGTCCATGGCCTTGTCATCACAATGTTCCATGGCCTCTGACATCACTATGCTCTATGGTTTTTCTCATCACAATGCTCTTTGACCCCTGTCACCACAATGCTTGATGACCATTGTCATCACAATGCTCCAAGAACCCTGTCATCACAATGCTCCATGCCGTTGACATCACAATGCTCCATGGCCCTTGTAATTAGAATGCTCCATGCCCTTGTCATCACAATGCTCCAGAACACTTGTGATCATAATACGCCTTTCCTGTGTCATCCCATTGCTCAATGACCCTTGTCATCAAAATATTCCTTGTCCTTTGTCATCACAGTGCTCCATGATACCTTTAATCAAAATTCTACATGACAACTGTCATCACAATGCAAGATGACCAATGTCATCACAAGGCCCCATGACACGTGTCATCACAATTCGCCTTGGCCCTGGACATCTCAATGCTGTGTGAACCGTGTCATCACTAGGTTCCAGGACACTTGTCATCACAATGCTCCATGAACTCTGTTATCTCAATGTTCCATGGCCTTTGTATACACAATGCTCCATTGTCCTGATAATCGCATTGCTCCATGAACACTTTCATCACAATGCTCCTTGACCACTGTCACCCTAATTCCCCATGACGTCTCGCCTCACTGTCTTCCAAGGCCACTCTCATCAAAATGCTCCATGATCTGTGTCAGCACAATATTGCATGACACTTGTCATCACAATGCTCCATGATGCCTGTCATCACAATGCTCCATGAATTTGTTATCACAATGCTCCAGGACCAGTTTCATCACAATACTCCATCCCCCTTTTCATCACAGTGCACAATGAAACCTTTCATTACAATGCTCCATGACACTTGTCATCACAATGCTCAACGGCCTTTATCGTCACAATGCTCCCAGGCACTTTTCATCACGATGTTCGATGAAAACTTACATCACTTTGCTCCACGACCATTGTCATCACAATAGTCCATACCCTTGTCAACACAATGCTGCATAATCCCTGTCATCACAATTCTCCTTGACTGCTGTCATCACGATAATCCAGGACAATTTTCATAACAATGGTTCATTCCCCCAGTCATCTCAGTGCTCCATGATACCTTTCATCACAATTCCTAGATGATCAATGTCATCACAAGTCCCCATGACACCTGTCATCACAATTTGCTATGACCCTTGTCATCACAATACTCGATGAACCGTGTCATCACAGTGTTCCAGGGCACATGTCATCACAATGATCCATGACGACTTTCATCACAATGCTCCAATACACCTGTCATCACAATGCTCCATGGCCCCTGTTATCATATTGCTCCATGATCACTTTCATCACAATGATCCATGACCAATGTCATCACCATTCCTAATGACGCCTGTCATCTCAATGCTCCATGGCACCTTCATCACAATGCTCCATGAACCCATTCATCACAATGTTCCCTGTCCTTTTCATCACAATGTTCCATGGGCCCTGTCATCACAATGCTCCATGCGCTTGTCATCAAAATGCTCCAGAACTCTTGTCATCATAATGCTCCATGCCAGTGTCATCAAAATGCCCCATGACACTTGTCATCACAATGCTCCACGTCATTTGTCATCACAATGCTCCATGACCCTTGTCATAACAATGGTCCATGGCCTTGTCATCACAATGTTCCATGGCCTCTGACATCACTATGCTCTATGGTTTTTCTCATCACAATGCTCTTTGACCCCTGTCATCACAATGCTTGATGACCATTGTCATCACAATGCTCCAAGAACCCTGTCATCACAATGCTCCATGCCGTTGACATCACAATGCTCCATGGCCCTTGTAATTAGAATGCTCCATGCCCTTGTCATCACAATGCTCCAGAACACTTGTGATCATAATACGCCTTTCCTGTGTCATCCCATTGCTCAATGACCCTTCTCATCAAAATATTCCTTGTCCTTTGTCATCACAGTGCTCCATGATACCTTTAATCAAAATTCTACATGACAACTGTCATCACAATGCAAGATGACCAATGTCATCACAAGGCCCCATGACACGTGTCATCACAATTCGCCTTGGCCCTGGACATCTCAATGCTGTATGAACCGTGTCATCACTAGGTTCCAGGACACTTGTCATCACAATGCTCCATGAACTCTGTTATCTCAATGTTCCATGGCCTTTGTATTCACAATGCTCCATTGTCCTGATAATCGCATTGCTCCATGAACACTTTCATCACAATGCTCCTTGACCACTGTCACCCTAATTCCCCATGACGTCTCGCCTCACTGTCTTCCAAGGCCACTCTCATCAAAATGCTCCATGATCTGTGTCAGCACAATATTGCATGACACTTGTCATCACAATGCTCCATGATGCCTGTCATCACAATGCTCCATGAATTTGTTATCACAATGCTCCAGGACCAGTTTCATCACAATACTCCATCCCCCTTTTCATCACAGTGCACAATGAAACCTTTCATTACAATGCTCCATGACACTTGTCATCACAATGCTCAACGGCCTTTATCGTCACAATGCTCCCAGGCACTTTTCATCACGATGTTCCATGAAAACTTACATCACTTTGCTCCACGACCATTGTCATCACAATAGTCCATACCCTTGTCAACACAATGCTGCATAATCCCTGTCATCACAATTCTCCTTGACTGCTGTCATCACGATAATCCAGGACAATTTTCATAACAATGGTTCATTCCCCCAGTCATCTCAGTGCTCCATGATACCTTTCATCACAATTCCTAGATGATCAATGTCATCACAAGGCCCCATGACACCTGTCATCACAATTTGCTATGACCCTTGTCATCACAATACTCGATGAACCGTGTCATCACAGTGTTCCAGGGCACATGTCATCACAATGATCCATGACGACTTTCATCACAATGCTCCAATACACCTGTCATCACAATGCTCCATGGCCCCTGTTATCATATTGCTCCATGATCACTTTCATCACAATGATCCATGACCAATGTCATCACCATTCCTAATGACGCCTGTCATCTCAATGCTCCATGGCACCTTCATCACAATGCTCCATGAACCCATTCATCACAATGTTCCCTGTCCTTTTCATCACAATGTTCCATGGGCCCTGTCATCACAATGCTCCATGCGCTTGTCATCAAAATGCTCCAGAACTCTTGTCATCATAATGCTCCATGCCAGTGTCATCAAAATGCCCCATGACACTTGTCATCACAATGCTCCACGTCATTTGTCATCACAATGCTCCATGACCCTTGTCATAACAATGGTCCATGGCCTTGTCATCACAATGTTCCATGGCCTCTGACATCACTATGCTCTATGGTTTTTCTCATCACAATGCTCTTTGACCCCTGTCATCACAATGCTTGATGACCATTGTCATCACAATGCTCCAAGAACCCTGTCATCACAATGCTCCATGCCGTTGACATCACAATGCTCCATGGCCCTTGTAATTAGAATGCTCCATGCCCTTGTCATCACAATGCTCCAGAACACTTGTGATCATAATACGCCTTTCCTGTGTCATCCCATTGCTCAATGACCCTTGTCATCAAAATATTCCTTGTCCTTTGTCATCACAGTGCTCCATGATACCTTTAATCAAAATTCTACATGACAACTGTCATCACAATGCAAGATGACCAATGTCATCACAAGGCCCCATGACACGTGTCATCACAATTCGCCTTGGCCCTGGACATCTCAATGCTGTGTGAACCGTGTCATCACTAGGTTCCAGGACACTTGTCATCACAATGCTCCATGAACTCTGTTATCTCAATGTTCCATGGCCTTTGTATACACAATGCTCCATTGTCCTGATAATCGCATTGCTCCATGAACACTTTCATCACAATGCTCCTTGACCACTGTCACCCTAATTCCCCATGACGTCTCGCCTCACTGTCTTCCAAGGCCACTCTCATCAAAATGCTCCATGATCTGTGTCAGCACAATATTGCATGACACTTGTCATCACAATGCTCCATGATGCCTGTCATCACAATGCTCCATGAATTTGTTATCACAATGCTCCAGGACCAGTTTCATCACAATACTCCATCCCCCTTTTCATCACAGTGCACAATGAAACCTTTCATTACAATGCTCCATGACACTTGTCATCACAATGCTCAACGGCCTTTATCGTCACAATGCTCCCAGGCACTTTTCATCACGATGTTCCATGAAAACTTACATCACTTTGCTCCACGACCATTGTCATCACAATAGTCCATACCCTTGTCAACACAATGCTGCATAATCCCTGTCATCACAATTCTCCTTGACTGCTGTCATCACGATAATCCAGGACAATTTTCATAACAATGGTTCATTCCCCCAGTCATCTCAGTGCTCCATGATACCTTTCATCACAATTCCTAGATGATCAATGTCATCACAAGGCCCCATGACACCTGTCATCACAATTTGCTATGACCCTTGTCATCACAATACTCGATGAACCGTGTCATCACAGTGTTCCAGGGCACATGTCATCACAATGATCCATGACGACTTTCATCACAATGCTCCAATACACCTGTCATCACAATGCTCCATGGCCCCTGTTATCATATTGCTCCATGATCACTTTCATCACAATGATCCATGACCAATGTCATCACCATTCCTAATGACGCCTGTCATCTCAATGCTCCATGGCACCTTCATCACAATGCTCCATGAACCCATTCATCACAATGTTCCCTGTCCTTTTCATCACAATGTTCCATGGGCCCTGTCATCACAATGCTCCATGCGCTTGTCATCAAAATGCTCCAGAACTCTTGTCATCATAATGCTCCATGCCAGTGTCATCAAAATGCCCCATGACACTTGTCATCACAATGCTCCACGTCATTTGTCATCACAATGCTCCATGACCCTTGTCATAACAATGGTCCATGGCCTTGTCATCACAATGTTCCATGGCCTCTGACATCACTATGCTCTATGGTTTTTCTCATCACAATGCTCTTTGACCCCTGTCATCACAATGCTTGATGACCATTGTCATCACAATGCTCCAAGAACCCTGTCATCACAATGCTCCATGCCGTTGACATCACAATGCTCCATGGCCCTTGTAATTAGAATGCTCCATGCCCTTGTCATCACAATGCTCCAGAACACTTGTGATCATAATACGCCTTTCCTGTGTCATCCCATTGCTCAATGACCCTTGTCATCAAAATATTCCTTGTCCTTTGTCATCACAGTGCTCCATGATACCTTTAATCAAAATTCTACATGACAACTGTCATCACAATGCAAGATGACCAATGTCATCACAAGGCCCCATGACACGTGTCATCACAATTCGCCTTGGCCCTGGACATCTCAATGCTGTGTGAACCGTGTCATCACTAGGTTCCAGGACACTTGTCATCACAATGCTCCATGAACTCTGTTATCTCAATGTTCCATGGCCTTTGTATACACAATGCTCCATTGTCCTGATAATCGCATTGCTCCATGAACACTTTCATCACAATGCTCCTTGACCACTGTCACCCTAATTCCCCATGACGTCTCGCCTCACTGTCTTCCAAGGCCACTCTCATCAAAATGCTCCATGATCTGTGTCAGCACAATATTGCATGACACTTGTCATCACAATGCTCCATGATGCCTGTCATCACAATGCTCCATGAATTTGTTATCACAATGCTCCAGGACCAGTTTCATCACAATACTCCATCCCCCTTTTCATCACAGTGCACAATGAAACCTTTCATTACAATGCTCCATGACACTTGTCATCACAATGCTCAACGGCCTTTATCGTCACAATGCTCCCAGGCACTTTTCATCACGATGTTCCATGAAAACTTACATCACTTTGCTCCACGACCATTGTCATCACAATAGTCCATACCCTTGTCAACACAATGCTGCATAATCCCTGTCATCACAATTCTCCTTGACTGCTGTCATCACGATAATCCAGGACAATTTTCATAACAATGGTTCATTCCCCCAGTCATCTCAGTGCTCCATGATACCTTTCATCACAATTCCTAGATGATCAATGTCATCACAAGGCCCCATGACACCTGTCATCACAATTTGCTATGACCCTTGTCATCACAATACTCGATGAACCGTGTCATCACAGTGTTCCAGGGCACATGTCATCACAATGATCCATGACGACTTTCATCACAATGCTCCAATACACCTGTCATCACAATGCTCCATGGCCCCTGTTATCATATTGCTCCATGATCACTTTCATCACAATGATCCATGACCAATGTCATCACCATTCCTAATGACGCCTGTCATCTCAATGCTCCATGGCACCTTCATCACAATGCTCCATGAACCCATTCATCACAATGTTCCCTGTCCTTTTCATCACAATGTTCCATGGGCCCTGTCATCACAATGCTCCATGCGCTTGTCATCAAAATGCTCCAGAACTCTTGTCATCATAATGCTCCATGCCAGTGTCATCAAAATGCCCCATGACACTTGTCATCACAATGCTCCACGTCATTTGTCATCACAATGCTCCATGACCCTTGTCATAACAATGGTCCATGGCCTTGTCATCACAATGTTCCATGGCCTCTGACATCACTATGCTCTATGGTTTTTCTCATCACAATGCTCTTTGACCCCTGTCATCACAATGCTTGATGACCATTGTCATCACAATGCTCCAAGAACCCTGTCATCACAATGCTCCATGCCGTTGACATCACAATGCTCCATGGCCCTTGTAATTAGAATGCTCCATGCCCTTGTCATCACAATGCTCCAGAACACTTGTGATCATAATACGCCTTTCCTGTGTCATCCCATTGCTCAATGACCCTTGTCATCAAAATATTCCTTGTCCTTTGTCATCACAGTGCTCCATGATACCTTTAATCAAAATTCTACATGACAACTGTCATCACAATGCAAGATGACCAATGTCATCACAAGGCCCCATGACACGTGTCATCACAATTCGCCTTGGCCCTGGACATCTCAATGCTGTGTGAACCGTGTCATCACTAGGTTCCAGGACACTTGTCATCACAATGCTCCATGAACTCTGTTATCTCAATGTTCCATGGCCTTTGTATTCACAATGCTCCATTGTCCTGATAATCGCATTGCTCCATGAACACTTTCATCACAATGCTCCTTGACCACTGTCACCCTAATTCCCCATGACGTCTCGCCTCACTGTCTTCCAAGGCCACTCTCATCAAAATGCTCCATGATCTGTGTCAGCACAATATTGCATGACACTTGTCATCACAATGCTCCATGATGCCTGTCATCACAATGCTCCATGAATTTGTTATCACAATGCTCCAGGACCAGTTTCATCACAATACTCCATCCCCCTTTTCATCACAGTGCACAATGAAACCTTTCATTACAATGCTCCATGACACTTGTCATCACAATGCTCAACGGCCTTTATCGTCACAATGCTCCCAGGCACTTTTCATCACGATGTTCGATGAAAACTTACATCACTTTGCTCCACGACCATTGTCATCACAATAGTCCATACCCTTGTCAACACAATGCTGCATAATCCCTGTCATCACAATTCTCCTTGACTGCTGTCATCACGATAATCCAGGACAATTTTCATAACAATGGTTCATTCCCCCAGTCATCTCAGTGCTCCATGATACCTTTCATCACAATTCCTAGATGATCAATGTCATCACAAGGCCCCATGACACCTGTCATCACAATTTGCTATGACCCTTGTCATCACAATACTCGATGAACCGTGTCATCACAGTGTTCCAGGGCACATGTCATCACAATGATCCATGACGACTTTCATCACAATGCTCCAATACACCTGTCATCACAATGCTCCATGGCCCCTGTTATCATATTGCTCCATGATCACTTTCATCACAATGATCCATGACCAATGTCATCACCATTCCTAATGACGCCTGTCATCTCAATGCTCCATGGCACCTTCATCACAATGCTCCATGAACCCATTCATCACAATGTTCCCTGTCCTTTTCATCACAATGTTCCATGGGCCCTGTCATCACAATGCTCCATGCGCTTGTCATCAAAATGCTCCAGAACTCTTGTCATCATAATGCTCCATGCCAGTGTCATCAAAATGCCCCATGACACTTGTCATCACAATGCTCCACGTCATTTGTCATCACAATGCTCCATGACCCTTGTCATAACAATGGTCCATGGCCTTGTCATCACAATGTTCCATGGCCTCTGACATCACTATGCTCTATGGTTTTTCTCATCACAATGCTCTTTGACCCCTGTCATCACAATGCTTGATGACCATTGTCATCACAATGCTCCAAGAACCCTGTCATCACAATGCTCCATGCCGTTGACATCACAATGCTCCATGGCCCTTGTAATTAGAATGCTCCATGCCCTTGTCATCACAATGCTCCAGAACACTTGTGATCATAATACGCCTTTCCTGTGTCATCCCATTGCTCAATGACCCTTGTCATCAAAATATTCCTTGTCCTTTGTCATCACAGTGCTCCATGATACCTTTAATCAAAATTCTACATGACAACTGTCATCACAATGCAAGATGACCAATGTCATCACAAGGCCCCATGACACGTGTCATCACAATTCGCCTTGGCCCTGGACATCTCAATGCTGTATGAACCGTGTCATCACTAGGTTCCAGGACACTTGTCATCACAATGCTCCATGAACTCTGTTATCTCAATGTTCCATGGCCTTTGTATTCACAATGCTCCATTGTCCTGATAATCGCATTGCTCCATGAACACTTTCATCACAATGCTCCTTGACCACTGTCACCCTAATTCCCCATGACGTCTCGCCTCACTGTCTTCCAAGGCCACTCTCATCAAAATGCTCCATGATCTGTGTCAGCACAATATTGCATGACACTTGTCATCACAATGCTCCATGATGCCTGTCATCACAATGCTCCATGAATTTGTTATCACAATGCTCCAGGACCAGTTTCATCACAATACTCCATCCCCCTTTTCATCACAGTGCACAATGAAACCTTTCATTACAATGCTCCATGACACTTGTCATCACAATGCTCAACGGCCTTTATCGTCACAATGCTCCCAGGCACTTTTCATCACGATGTTCCATGAAAACTTACATCACTTTGCTCCACGACCATTGTCATCACAATAGTCCATACCCTTGTCAACACAATGCTGCATAATCCCTGTCATCACAATTCTCCTTGACTGCTGTCATCACGATAATCCAGGACAATTTTCATAACAATGGTTCATTCCCCCAGTCATCTCAGTGCTCCATGATACCTTTCATCACAATTCCTAGATGATCAATGTCATCACAAGGCCCCATGACACCTGTCATCACAATTTGCTATGACCCTTGTCATCACAATACTCGATGAACCGTGTCATCACAGTGTTCCAGGGCACATGTCATCACAATGATCCATGACGACTTTCATCACAATGCTCCAATACACCTGTCATCACAATGCTCCATGGCCCCTGTTATCATATTGCTCCATGATCACTTTCATCACAATGATCCATGACCAATGTCATCACCATTCCTAATGACGCCTGTCATCTCAATGCTCCATGGCACCTTCATCACAATGCTCCATGAACCCATTCATCACAATGTTCCCTGTCCTTTTCATCACAATGTTCCATGGGCCCTGTCATCACAATGCTCCATGCGCTTGTCATCAAAATGCTCCAGAACTCTTGTCATCATAATGCTCCATGCCAATGTCATCAAAATGCCCCATGACACTTGTCATCACAATGCTCCACGTCATTTGTCATCACAATGCTCCATGACCCTTGTCATAACAATGGTCCATGGCCTTGTCATCACAATGTTCCATGGCCTCTGACATCACTATGCTCTATGGTTTTTCTCATCACAATGCTCTTTGACCCCTGTCACCACAATGCTTGATGACCATTGTCATCACAATGCTCCAAGAACCCTGTCATCACAATGCTCCATGCCGTTGACATCACAATGCTCCATGGCCCTTGTAATTAGAATGCTCCATGCCCTTGTCATCACAATGCTCCAGAACACTTGTGATCATAATACGCCTTTCCTGTGTCATCCCATTGCTCAATGACCCTTGTCATCAAAATATTCCTTGTCCTTTGTCATCACAGTGCTCCATGATACCTTTAATCAAAATTCTACATGACAACTGTCATCACAATGCAAGATGACCAATGTCATCACAAGGCCCCATGACACGTGTCATCACAATTCGCCTTGGCCCTGGACATCTCAATGCTGTGTGAACCGTGTCATCACTAGGTTCCAGGACACTTGTCATCACAATGCTCCATGAACTCTGTTATCTCAATGTTCCATGGCCTTTGTATACACAATGCTCCATTGTCCTGATAATCGCATTGCTCCATGAACACTTTCATCACAATGCTCCTTGACCACTGTCACCCTAATTCCCCATGACGTCTCGCCTCACTGTCTTCCAAGGCCACTCTCATCAAAATGCTCCATGATCTGTGTCAGCACAATATTGCATGACACTTGTCATCACAATGCTCCATGATGCCTGTCATCACAATGCTCCATGAATTTGTTATCACAATGCTCCAGGACCAGTTTCATCACAATACTCCATCCCCCTTTTCATCACAGTGCACAATGAAACCTTTCATTACAATGCTCCATGACACTTGTCATCACAATGCTCAACGGCCTTTATCGTCACAATGCTCCCAGGCACTTTTCATCACGATGTTCCATGAAAACTTACATCACTTTGCTCCACGACCATTGTCATCACAATAGTCCATACCCTTGTCAACACAATGCTGCATAATCCCTGTCATCACAATTCTCCTTGACTGCTGTCATCACGATAATCCAGGACAATTTTCATAACAATGGTTCATTCCCCCAGTCATCTCAGTGCTCCATGATACCTTTCATCACAATTCCTAGATGATCAATGTCATCACAAGGCCCCATGACACCTGTCATCACAATTTGCTATGACCCTTGTCATCACAATACTCGATGAACCGTGTCATCACAGTGTTCCAGGGCACATGTCATCACAATGATCCATGACGACTTTCATCACAATGCTCCAATACACCTGTCATCACAATGCTCCATGGCCCCTGTTATCATATTGCTCCATGATCACTTTCATCACAATGATCCATGACCAATGTCATCACCATTCCTAATGACGCCTGTCATCTCAATGCTCCATGTCACCTTCATCACAATGCTCCATGAACCCATTCATCACAATGTTCCCTGTCCTTTTCATCACAATGTTCCATGGGCCCTGTCATCACAATGCTCCATGCGCTTGTCATCAAAATGCTCCAGAACTCTTGTCATCATAATGCTCCATGCCAGTGTCATCAAAATGCCCCATGACACTTGTCATCACAATGCTCCACGTCATTTGTCATCACAATGCTCCATGACCCTTGTCATAACAATGGTCCATGGCCTTGTCATCACAATGTTCCATGGCCTCTGACATCACTATGCTCTATGGTTTTTCTCATCACAATGCTCTTTGACCCCTGTCATCACAATGCTTGATGACCATTGTCATCACAATGCTCCAAGAACCCTGTCATCACAATGCTCCATGCCGTTGACATCACAATGCTCCATGGCCCTTGTAATTAGAATGCTCCATGCCCTTGTCATCACAATGCTCCAGAACACTTGTGATCATAATACGCCTTTCCTGTGTCATCCCATTGCTCAATGACCCTTGTCATCAAAATATTCCTTGTCCTTTGTCATCACAGTGCTCCATGATACCTTTAATCAAAATTCTACATGACAACTGTCATCACAATGCAAGATGACCAATGTCATCACAAGGCCCCATGACACGTGTCATCACAATTCGCCTTGGCCCTGGACATCTCAATGCTGTGTGAACCGTGTCATCACTAGGTTCCAGGACACTTGTCATCACAATGCTCCATGAACTCTGTTATCTCAATGTTCCATGGCCTTTGTATTCACAATGCTCCATTGTCCTGATAATCGCATTGCTCCATGAACACTTTCATCACAATGCTCCTTGACCACTGTCACCCTAATTCCCCATGACGTCTCGCCTCACTGTCTTCCAAGGCCACTCTCATCAAAATGCTCCATGATCTGTGTCAGCACAATATTGCATGACACTTGTCATCACAATGCTCCATGATGCCTGTCATCACAATGCTCCATGAATTTGTTATCACAATGCTCCAGGACCAGTTTCATCACAATACTCCATCCCCCTTTTCATCACAGTGCACAATGAAACCTTTCATTACAATGCTCCATGACACTTGTCATCACAATGCTCAACGGCCTTTATCGTCACAATGCTCCCAGGCACTTTTCATCACGATGTTCCATGAAAACTTACATCACTTTGCTCCACGACCATTGTCATCACAATAGTCCATACCCTTGTCAACACAATGCTGCATAATCCCTGTCATCACAATTCTCCTTGACTGCTGTCATCACGATAATCCAGGACAATTTTCATAACAATGGTTCATTCCCCCAGTCATCTCAGTGCTCCATGATACCTTTCATCACAATTCCTAGATGATCAATGTCATCACAAGGCCCCATGACACCTGTCATCACAATTTGCTATGACCCTTGTCATCACAATACTCGATGAACCGTGTCATCACAGTGTTCCAGGGCACATGTCATCACAATGATCCATGACGACTTTCATCACAATGCTCCAATACACCTGTCATCACAATGCTCCATGGCCCCTGTTATCATATTGCTCCATGATCACTTTCATCACAATGATCCATGACCAATGTCATCACCATTCCTAATGACGCCTTGTCATCTCAATGCTCCATGGCACCTTCATCACAATGCTCCATGAACCCATTCATCACAATGTTCCCTGTCCTTTTCATCACAATGTTCCATGGGCCCTGTCATCACAATGCTCCATGCGCTTGTCATCAAAATGCTCCAGAACTCTTGTCATCATAATGCTCCATGCCAATGTCATCAAAATGCCCCATGACACTTGTCATCACAATGCTCCACGTCATTTGTCATCACAATGCTCCATGACCCTTGTCATAACAATGGTCCATGGCCTTGTCATCACAATGTTCCATGGCCTCTGACATCACTATGCTCTATGGTTTTTCTCATCACAATGCTCTTTGACCCCTGTCACCACAATGCTTGATGACCATTGTCATCACAATGCTCCAAGAACCCTGTCATCACAATGCTCCATGCCGTTGACATCACAATGCTCCATGGCCCTTGTAATTAGAATGCTCCATGCCCTTGTCATCACAATGCTCCAGAACACTTGTGATCATAATACGCCTTTCCTGTGTCATCCCATTGCTCAATGACCCTTGTCATCAAAATATTCCTTGTCCTTTGTCATCACAGTGCTCCATGATACCTTTAATCAAAATTCTACATGACAACTGTCATCACAATGCAAGATGACCAATGTCATCACAAGGCCCCATGACACGTGTCATCACAATTCGCCTTGGCCCTGGACATCTCAATGCTGTGTGAACCGTGTCATCACTAGGTTCCAGGACACTTGTCATCACAATGCTCCATGAACTCTGTTATCTCAATGTTCCATGGCCTTTGTATACACAATGCTCCATTGTCCTGATAATCGCATTGCTCCATGAACACTTTCATCACAATGCTCCTTGACCACTCTCACCCTAATTCCCCATGACGTCTCGCCTCACTGTCTTCCAAGGCCACTCTCATCAAAATGCTCCATGATCTGTGTCAGCACAATATTGCATGACACTTGTCATCACAATGCTCCATGATGCCTGTCATCACAATGCTCCATGAATTTGTTATCACAATGCTCCAGGACCAGTTTCATCACAATACTCCATCCCCCTTTTCATCACAGTGCACAATGAAACCTTTCATTACAATGCTCCATGACACTTGTCATCACAATGCTCAACGGCCTTTATCGTCACAATGCTCCCAGGCACTTTTCATCACGATGTTCCATGAAAACTTACATCACTTTGCTCCACGACCATTGTCATCACAATAGTCCATACCCTTGTCAACACAATGCTGCATAATCCCTGTCATCACAATTCTCCTTGACTGCTGTCATCACGATAATCCAGGACAATTTTCATAACAATGGTTCATTCCCCCAGTCATCTCAGTGCTCCATGATACCTTTCATCACAATTCCTAGATGATCAATGTCATCACAAGGCCCCATGACACCTGTCATCACAATTTGCTATGACCCTTGTCATCACAATACTCGATGAACCGTGTCATCACAGTGTTCCAGGGCACATGTCATCACAATGATCCATGACGACTTTCATCACAATGCTCCAATACACCTGTCATCACAATGCTCCATGGCCCCTGTTATCATATTGCTCCATGATCACTTTCATCACAATGATCCATGACCAATGTCATCACCATTCCTAATGACGCCTTGTCATCTCAATGCTCCATGGCACCTTCATCACAATGCTCCATGAACCCATTCATCACAATGTTCCCTGTCCTTTTCATCACAATGTTCCATGGGCCCTGTCATCACAATGCTCCATGCGCTTGTCATCAAAATGCTCCAGAACTCTTGTCATCATAATGCTCCATGCCAATGTCATCAAAATGCCCCATGACACTTGTCATCACAATGCTCCACGTCATTTGTCATCACAATGCTCCATGACCCTTGTCATAACAATGGTCCATGGCCTTGTCATCACAATGTTCCATGGCCTCTGACATCACTATGCTCTATGGTTTTTCTCATCACAATGCTCTTTGACCCCTGTCACCACAATGCTTGATGACCATTGTCATCACAATGCTCCAAGAACCCTGTCATCACAATGCTCCATGCCGTTGACATCACAATGCTCCATGGCCCTTGTAATTAGAATGCTCCATGCCCTTGTCATCACAATGCTCCAGAACACTTGTGATCATAATACGCCTTTCCTGTGTCATCCCATTGCTCAATGACCCTTGTCATCAAAATATTCCTTGTCCTTTGTCATCACAGTGCTCCATGATACCTTTAATCAAAATTCTACATGACAACTGTCATCACAATGCAAGATGACCAATGTCATCACAAGGCCCCATGACACGTGTCATCACAATTCGCCTTGGCCCTGGACATCTCAATGCTGTGTGAACCGTGTCATCACTAGGTTCCAGGACACTTGTCATCACAATGCTCCATGAACTCTGTTATCTCAATGTTCCATGGCCTTTGTATACACAATGCTCCATTGTCCTGATAATCGCATTGCTCCATGAACACTTTCATCACAATGCTCCTTGACCACTGTCACCCTAATTCCCCATGACGTCTCGCCTCACTGTCTTCCAAGGCCACTCTCATCAAAATGCTCCATGATCTGTGTCAGCACAATATTGCATGACACTTGTCATCACAATGCTCCATGATGCCTGTCATCACAATGCTCCATGAATTTGTTATCACAATGCTCCAGGACCAGTTTCATCACAATACTCCATCCCCCTTTTCATCACAGTGCACAATGAAACCTTTCATTACAATGCTCCATGACACTTGTCATCACAATGCTCAACGGCCTTTATCGTCACAATGCTCCCAGGCACTTTTCATCACGATGTTCCCTGAAAACTTACATCACTTTGCTCCACGACCATTGTCATCACAATAGTCCATACCCTTGTCAACACAATGCTGCATAATCCCTGTCATCACAATTCTCCTTGACTGCTGTCATCACGATAATCCAGGACAATTTTCATAACAATGGTTCATTCCCCCAGTCATCTCAGTGCTCCATGATACCTTTCATCACAATTCCTAGATGATCAATGTCATCACAAGGCCCCATGACACCTGTCATCACAATTTGCTATGACCCTTGTCATCACAATACTCGATGAACCGTGTCATCACAGTGTTCCAGGGCACATGTCATCACAATGATCCATGACGACTTTCATCACAATGCTCCAATACACCTGTCATCACAATGCTCCATGGCCCCTGTTATCATATTGCTCCATGATCACTTTCATCACAATGATCCATGACCAATGTCATCACCATTCCTAATGACGCCTGTCATCTCAATGCTCCATGTCACCTTCATCACAATGCTCCATGAACCCATTCATCACAATGTTCCCTGTCCTTTTCATCACAATGTTCCATGGGCCCTGTCATCACAATGCTCCATGCGCTTGTCATCAAAATGCTCCAGAACTCTTGTCATCATAATGCTCCATGCCAGTGTCATCAAAATGCCCCATGACACTTGTCATCACAATGCTCCACGTCATTTGTCATCACAATGCTCCATGACCCTTGTCATAACAATGGTCCATGGCCTTGTCATCACAATGTTCCATGGCCTCTGACATCACTATGCTCTATGGTTTTTGTCATCACAATGCTCTTTGACCCCTGTCATCACAATGCTTGATGACCATTGTCATCACAATGCTCCAAGAACCCTGTCATCACAATGCTCCATGCCGTTGACATCACAATGCTCCATGGCCCTTGTAATTAGAATGCTCCATGCCCTTGTCATCACAATGCTCCAGAACACTTGTGATCATAATACGCCTTTCCTGTGTCATCCCATTGCTCAATGACCCTTGTCATCAAAATATTCCTTGTCCTTTGTCATCACAGTGCTCCATGATACCTTTAATCAAAATTCTACATGACAACTGTCATCACAATGCAAGATGACCAATGTCATCACAAGGCCCCATGACACGTGTCATCACAATTCGCCTTGGCCCTGGACATCTCAATGCTGTGTGAACCGTGTCATCACTAGGTTCCAGGACACTTGTCATCACAATGCTCCATGAACTCTGTTATCTCAATGTTCCATGGCCTTTGTATTCACAATGCTCCATTGTCCTGATAATCGCATTGCTCCATGAACACTTTCATCACAATGCTCCTTGACCACTGTCACCCTAATTCCCCATGACGTCTCGCCTCACTGTCTTCCAAGGCCACTCTCATCAAAATGCTCCATGATCTGTGTCAGCACAATATTGCATGACACTTGTCATCACAATGCTCCATGATGCCTGTCATCACAATGCTCCATGAATTTGTTATCACAATGCTCCAGGACCAGTTTCATCACAATACTCCATCCCCCTTTTCATCACAGTGCACAATGAAACCTTTCATTACAATGCTCCATGACACTTGTCATCACAATGCTCAACGGCCTTTATCGTCACAATGCTCCCAGGCACTTTTCATCACGATGTTCCATGAAAACTTACATCACTTTGCTCCACGACCATTGTCATCACAATAGTCCATACCCTTGTCAACACAATGCTGCATAATCCCTGTCATCACAATTCTCCTTGACTGCTGTCATCACGATAATCCAGGACAATTTTCATAACAATGGTTCATTCCCCCAGTCATCTCAGTGCTCCATGATACCTTTCATCACAATTCCTAGATGATCAATGTCATCACAAGGCCCCATGACACCTGTCATCACAATTTGCTATGACCCTTGTCATCACAATACTCGATGAACCGTGTCATCACAGTGTTCCAGGGCACATGTCATCACAATGATCCATGACGACTTTCATCACAATGCACCAATACACCTGTCATCACAATGCTCCATGGCCCCTGTTATCATATTGCTCCATGATCACTTTCATCACAATGATCCATGACCAATGTCATCACCATTCCTAATGACGCCTGTCATCTCAATGCTCCATGTCACCTTCATCACAATGCTCCATGAACCCATTCATCACAATGTTCCCTGTCCTTTTCATCACAATGTTCCATGGGCCCTGTCATCACAATGCTCCATGCGCTTGTCATCAAAATGCTCCAGAACTCTTGTCATCATAATGCTCCATGCCAGTGTCATCAAAATGCCCCATGACACTTGTCATCACAATGCTCCACGTCATTTGTCATCACAATGCTCCATGACCCTTGTCATAACAATGGTCCATGGCCTTGTCATCACAATGTTCCATGGCCTCTGACATCACTATGCTCTATGGTTTTTCTCATCACAATGCTCTTTGACCCCTGTCATCACAATGCTTGATGACCATTGTCATCACAATGCTCCAAGAACCCTGTCATCACAATGCTCCATGCCGTTGACATCACAATGCTCCATGGCCCTTTTAATTAGAATGCTCCATGCCCTTGTCATCACAATGCTCCAGAACACTTGTGATCATAATACGCCTTTCCTGTGTCATCCCATTGCTCAATGACCCTTGTCATCAAAATATTCCTTGTCCTTTGTCATCACAGTGCTCCATGATACCTTTAATCAAAATTCTACATGACAACTGTCATCACAATGCAAGATGACCAATGTCATCACAAGGCCCCATGACACGTGTCATCACAATTCGCCTTGGCCCTGGACATCTCAATGCTGTGTGAACCGTGTCATCACTAGGTTCCAGGACACTTGTCATCACAATGCTCCATGAACTCTGTTATCTCAATGTTCCATGGCCTTTGTATTCACAATGCTCCATTGTCCTGATAATCGCATTGCTCCATGAACACTTTCATCACAATGCTCCTTGACCACTGTCACCCTAATTCCCCATGACGTCTCGCCTCACTGTCTTCCAAGGCCACTCTCATCAAAATGCTCCATGATCTGTGTCAGCACAATATTGCATGACACTTGTCATCACAATGCTCCATGATGCCTGTCATCACAATGCTCCATGAATTTGTTATCACAATGCTCCAGGACCAGTTTCATCACAATACTCCATCCCCCTTTTCATCACAGTGCACAATGAAACCTTTCATTACAATGCTCCATGACACTTGTCATCACAATGCTCAACGGCCTTTATCGTCACAATGCTCCCAGGCACTTTTCATCACGATGTTCGATGAAAACTTACATCACTTTGCTCCACGACCATTGTCATCACAATAGTCCATACCCTTGTCAACACAATGCTGCATAATCCCTGTCATCACAATTCTCCTTGACTGCTGTCATCACGATAATCCAGGACAATTTTCATAACAATGGTTCATTCCCCCAGTCATCTCAGTGCTCCATGATACCTTTCATCACAATTCCTAGATGATCAATGTCATCACAAGGCCCCATGACACCTGTCATCACAATTTGCTATGACCCTTGTCATCACAATACTCGATGAACCGTGTCATCACAGTGTTCCAGGGCACATGTCATCACAATGATCCATGACGACTTTCATCACAATGCTCCAATACACCTGTCATCACAATGCTCCATGGCCCCTGTTATCATATTGCTCCATGATCACTTTCATCACAATGATCCATGACCAATGTCATCACCATTCCTAATGACGCCTGTCATCTCAATGCTCCATGGCACCTTCATCACAATGCTCCATGAACCCATTCATCACAATGTTCCCTGTCCTTTTCATCACAATGTTCCATGGGCCCTGTCATCACAATGCTCCATGCGCTTGTCATCAAAATGCTCCAGAACTCTTGTCATCATAATGCTCCATGCCAATGTCATCAAAATGCCCCATGACACTTGTCATCACAATGCTCCACGTCATTTGTCATCACAATGCTCCATGACCCTTGTCATAACAATGGTCCATGGCCTTGTCATCACAATGTTCCATGGCCTCTGACATCACTATGCTCTATGGTTTTTCTCATCACAATGCTCTTTGACCCCTGTCACCACAATGCTTGATGACCATTGTCATCACAATGCTCCAAGAACCCTGTCATCACAATGCTCCATGCTGTTGACATCACAATGCTCCATGGCCCTTGTAATTAGAATGCTCCATGCCCTTGTCATCACAATGCTCCAGAACACTTGTGATCATAATACGCCTTTCCTGTGTCATCCCATTGCTCAATGACCCTTGTCATCAAAATATTCCTTGTCCTTTGTCATCACAGTGCTCCATGATACCTTTAATCAAAATTCTACATGACAACTGTCATCACAATGCAAGATGACCAATGTCATCACAAGGCCCCATGACACGTGTCATCACAATTCGCCTTGGCCCTGGACATCTCAATGCTGTGTGAACCGTGTCATCACTAGGTTCCAGGACACTTGTCATCACAATGCTCCATGAACTCTGTTATCTCAATGTTCCATGGCCTTTGTATACACAATGCTCCATTGTCCTGATAATCGCATTGCTCCATGAACACTTTCATCACAATGCTCCTTGACCACTGTCACCCTAATT